>NC_134357.1:529606960-530206960 GCF_048569485.1 Anomaloglossus baeobatrachus
GAGAAGGAAAAGGAGGGACTCAGCACCAATTCCAGAGTGGAAAAATATATCCAGCGAAGTATAAAATAGGAACTTTATTCAATAATTAAAAATCCAAAATATCAAGGTTTCAACGATTCCATAAAAACGTCATGGCTTGACACGTTTCGGACAAGAGAATATGAGTAAAGTCCTTAATCATCTTCAAGAATGGTCCTGTATTTTGGCTCCATCCATCTTCCCATCAATTTTAACCATCTTTCCTGTCCCTGCTGAAGAAAAGCAGGCCCAAACCATGATGCTGCCACCACCATGTTTGACAGTGGTGATGGGTGTGTTCAGGGTGATGAGCTGTGTTGCTTTTATGCCAAACATATCATTTGGCATTGTGCCCAAATAGTTCGATTTTGGTTTCATCTGACCAGAGCACCTTCTTCCACATGTTTGGTGTGTCTCCCAGGTGGCTTGTGGCAAACTTTAAACAACATTTTTAATGGATATCTTTGAGAAATGTCTTTCTCCTTGCCACTTTTCCATAAAGGCCAGATTTGTGTAGTGTACGACTGATTGTTGTCCTATGGACAGAATTTCCCATCTCAGCTGTAGATCTCTGCAGTTCATCCAGAGTGATGGGTCTCTTGGCTGCATCCGTGTTCAGTCTTCTCCTTGTTTGAAATTAAATTTTTGAGGGACGGCCGGGTCGTGGTAGATTTGCAGTGGTATGAAACTCCTATTTCAATATGATCGTTTGCACAGTGCATTTTGGGATGTTTAAAATTGTGGAAATCTTTTTGTAACCAAATCCAGCTTTAAACTTCTCCACAACAGTATCACAGACCTGCCTGTAGTGTTCCTTGGTCTTCATGATGCTATCTGCGCTTTAAACCGAACACTGAGACTATCACAGAGCAGGTGCATTTATACGGACACTTGATTACACACAGGTGGATTATATTTATTATCATCAGTCATTTAGGACAACATTGGATCATTCAGAGATCCTCAATGAACTTCAGGAGTGAGTTTCCTGCACTGAAAGTAAATGGGGCGAATAATATTGCACGCCCCACTTTTCAGTTTATTCTTTTTTAGAAAAGTTTAAAATAAGCAATAAATATCATTCACCTTCAGAATTGTGTCCCACTTGTTGATTCTTCACCATAACATTAATATTTTTTATCTTTATGTTTGAAGTCTGAAATGTGGGAAAAGGTTGAAAAATTCAAAGAGGCCGAATACTTTCGCAAGGCACTGAATAAGCCTACAAAAATAAAGAGACTATTTGAAAATATTACATGATCTTTATTTATGACACAAATAACATGATTAAGGAGTAAATGCAGCAGGAGCAAAAGGTCCTCTTACACAGCTGGATAATATTGTATTATAGTAATAAGATGTGATTGTGCAAAAGTGGAAGTGCTTAAATAAAGTGCATGTGCCTCATAATACCAGTATTATTTATTAAAAAAATAATCATAAAGATGATGTCAAATCAAGAATAACACTCTAGTGAAATGCAGAACATCATCAATGCCAGAAGTGAAGAATATAGTTCCCTAGATATAGCCGCGATAGTGTAAAAAGGATGCTTCTACTGCAGATCTAGTAGAGTTCTGAATTCTGAGCTCTGTATAACGACTCCCACACCACTGTTTAGCAGCTTTCTATGTATACTGTAGCAAAAAAGAAGAACAGTGGGCACTCACCGATTGAAAGCAGAAATCTTGTATTTAATATTCAATCGGTGAGTGCCCACTGTTCCTCTTTTTTGCTATATTGCTTCTCAGTTTACCCTGTGAGGTGCACCCCTAGTGGCAGTTCCACACTAGCGAATGGTGGTCTCGTCTATCGAGACAGGTGAAAATGTGCACTAATTGCCGGCTGGAAGCTGTGCCCGGTTTTTCCTTCTTTTCTGAATGTTCTATGTATACTGTATATTGACAGACAGCTGCTAATCACTGGTGGGGGTGTGGTTACACAGAGCAGGACTATATGGCACGAAACACCTTAAGGTCCAGTCACACTAAGCAACTTACCAGCGATCCCAACAACGATAGGGATCGCTGGTAAGTTGCTAGGAGGTTGCTGGTGAGCTGTCACACTGCGACGCTCCAGGGATCCCACCAGCAACCTGACCTGGCAGGGATCGCTGGAGCGTGGCTACACGAGTTGCTGGTGAGCTCACCAGCAACCAGTGACCAGCCCCCAGTCTCCTAGTTACAGCACACATCAGGTTAATTAACCCGATGTGTGCTGCAGCTAAATGTGCACAGAGCAGGGAGCAGCGCACACTGCTTAGTGCTGGCTCCTTGCTCTCCTAGTTACAGCACACATCGGGTTAATTACCTGATGTGTGCTGCAGCTATCTGTGCACACAGCAGGAGCCGGCAGCACAGGCAGTGAGAGCGGAGGAGGCTGGTATCAAAGGTAAATATCGGGTAACCAAGGACAGGGCTTCTTGGTTACCCGATGTTTACATTGGTTACCAGCCTCAGCAGAAGCCGGCTCCTGCAGCCTGCACATTAGTTGTTGCTGTCTCGCTGTCACACACAGCGATCTGTGCTTCACAGCAGGACAGCAACAACTAAAAAATGGCCCAGGACATTCAGCAACAACCAACGACCTCACAGCAGGGGCCAGGTTGTTGCTGGATGTCACACACAGCAACATCGCTAGCAACATCACAAAAGTTGTTCGTTACCAGCGATGTTGCTAGCGATGTTGCTTAGTGTGACGGGGCCTTAATTCTCTAGTAATAATCTCTTGCTGATTGCATTGAATATACAGCATGCAGCTTAGTAAGTGAAACATCTCTGGAATCAGGGTCTCTACACCTACTTCATGTTGCTCTCAGATTCCCTTTAAAAATCATATTTGTTTGTCCACCAACAAAACCCATACAGGAAGGAACCATATACAGTGGAACCTCGCTTAACGAGTAACCCAGTTAATGAGAATTTCGCTTAACAAGCAAAGCTTGCTGTAAATTTGTAACTCGGTTTACGAGAAAGATTAGCTGTACGAGCAAAATACTCACCGCACACACTTCCGGTTCCGTCCATCCACCACGCTGTGACCCGCTCTTGCAGTCCACACAAACACGCACAAACACACACAAACACACCCAAACAAACACGCATGCACACATATACAGTATTATGCTCACCTTACCTTCCGTTCCATCGCCGGCCTCATGGTTCTTGTAGTTCACCGTTACATTGCGACGTGGGAGGAATTCTCGTGGCGAACTACAAGACCCAGGAGGCAGTCGATGGAACGGAAGGTAAGGTGAGCATAAAATGTGTACCTTCTGTTCCATCGCCGGCCTCCTGGGTCTTATAGTTCGCCGCTCCAGGATGTGTATCAGGAAGCATCGCAACGAAGCAGGAACTTCCCCTGTCAGCAGCTACTCAAAGGCAGCGCGCTGACCAATCAGAGGCAAGCGGCTTCTGCCTTTGACGTCAGCGCTCTGGGTGCGGAAGTTCCTCCCTCGTCGTGATGGTTACCCGATACACAGCCTGTACTAGCGAACAGCAAGTCCCAGGAGGCCGGCGATGGAAAGGAAGGTAAGGTGAGCATAATATGTGCGTGTGCGTGCGTGCTTGTGTGTGTTTGTGCGTGTTTGTGTGTGTTTGTTCATGTGTGGAATGGCACAATAGGGGACCAGGATGGGACATTTAACAAGATGTGGAACGAATTGTCTGCATTGTAATGATTCCCTACGGGAAATCTTGCTTTGCTGAACGAGTAACTTGGTTAATAAGTACACTCCCAGAACGGATTATTCTCGTTAACCAAGGTTCCACTGTGTATTATCAAACTGTACAAGAAAACACATTACAGAGACTGTGAAAGTAACAACAAATAAGTGAAAGTGAAAGCAATTTAGAACAAAAAAACATATGCAGTTACTATGAACGTATTGCAACTCCCCTCCTCCAACCCAGCCCCTCTAAAAAAAAAAGTTAAAAAAATCCAACACTTCATCCTTCCGCTTGTTCCTAACTCCCATTTCATTACATTTGTATATCCACAATCTCCATGTCGTAATCAACATCTGTAGCGACTTTATACTACAATAATAAACTTGTTTATATTGAACATCACTATTTACATGTACAATTCATTTCTTTTTTGTTGATATATCTGATATCATCCATCACTTTCTGTGCTTATAGTAGTTTTTTCACCATCTTTGGGAAGTGATTCCCTTCTCTATTCCACATATTATTGGGTCTAAGAGGACCTTGAATACTTACTCCATTGTCTCAATAACCTGACACCAAAATATACACTTTAAAGAAAAACATATTATAGGTGTCCTTCAATTTTTTTTTATAACTTTAATTTTTATTCAATCATATAAAGTATAACAATCATTTGTATAAAATGCAGTCATAAAAAAATGGATAAAGTCCATCACTCAAATAAAACACAAAATGCCAGAAGAATCCAAGAGACCACAAAGCTGTCACATGGTGTTTGGCCCTAAATTCGCCAAGGGTCATGGCAAAATCAGATGCTGTTCACACTGCAGATGCCGAAACTCCACGCTATGCTTTTTCTGGTGCTTCTGAGCTGCACAGGCAGGGTCGGGCATCGACAACTTGTGTGTTCATTAGTGATTGGGCTTGCAGGAGTTAATTTCTGTTGGCCTGCTGGTTACCTCTTGGATCACATGTTGTGGGAAATCTAGCACAGTTACTCGCTGCCTTTTCAAGATACAGTGGAACCTTGGTTAACGAGAACAATCCGTTCTGGGAGTGTGCTTGTTAACCAAGTTACTCGTTCAGCAAAGCAAGATTTCCCATAGGAAATCATTGCAATACAGACAATTTGTTCCACAACTTGTTAAATGTCCCATCCTGGTGCCCTATTGTGCCATTCCACACACGTACAAGCACGCACAAAAACGCACAAACACAGATTATGCTCACCTTACCTTCCGTTCCCTCGACGGTCTCCTGGAACTTGCAGTTCGCCCGTACAAGACGTGTATCGGGTAACCAAGGCGACCAATGACGGACCTTCCGCACTCAGCGCGCTGACGTCAAAGGCAGGAGCCGCTTGCCTCTGATTGGCCAGCGCGCTGCCTTTGAGTAGCGCCTGACAGGGGAAGTTCCTCCCTCGTCGCGATGGTTACCGAATACACATCCTGTGGAGGGAGCACCTTCCCCTGTCAGCCGCTACTCAAAGGCAGCGCGCTGGGAGCTGAAGGTCCGGCATCGGTCGCCTTGGTTACACAATAAATGCAAGTACCAGGAAGCCGGCGAGGGAACGGAAGGTAAGGTGAGCATAATATGTGTGTGTGCGTGCGTGTTTGTTTGTGTGTGTTTGTTTTGAGCGTGCTTGTGTGTGTTTGTGTGGATTGCAAGAGCGGGTTAGAGCGCGGTGGATGTACGGAACCGGAAGTGTGTGCGGTTGGTATTTTGCTCGTACAGCAAGGCTTTCTCGTAAACAGAGTTACAAATTTACAGAAAGCCTTGCTCGTTGAAATGTGAGGTGAAATACTCACTAACTGGGTTACTCGTTAAGCGAGGTTCCACTGTATTGGAGTCTATCTTCCCATGCTGATTATAGCTTTTGCTAATCCAGTCCATGTGATGTTGTTCCAGTTGCTGGTGATTTACTGCATGCTATGTGGTGTGCTTTGGAAATCCTCTCGTCGTCTGGTTATTTCCTCCCTGCTCTTTATTTCCTCCTGATCACGTATTGTCTTATATCTCCATGTGTGCTAGCGTTTTGTTTTCCCCATACCTGTGGGTTAAACCACTCCTGTCCAGGTCCTTCCCTTTGTTGGGTGAGAGTGGGTATTAGATCAGGGCTGGCCAGGAGGTAGGGCAAGGAAGGCGGCCCAGACATAATCACCATTGCATGTATATCTGGCAGTAGGGACAGCTAGGGTCATCTAGCCTGAGTGTCTGTCTAGTATCCCCGGTCTCCTGTTATCCCCTCACACCTAATGACAGAAGCCCTCTAAATGACTCGTAATCTACTTATTATTACACACAATAAAGTGGAGGTCCAGGAGGATTATCAAAAAAATTCACCCACGTATTCAATACATACCATATTGATTCTGCTCAAACAATGCAGAATATATTTTATAACAAAAGACAGACAAAGATAACCAGACATCATGAGAGAACCAATGGGGGAGGGGTACATGGTTTTATGGAAAGATTAATTATTATGTTGAGCAGAAAAGTAATCTTAGGGGGCCCAAATGTTATCAAAACGGTCCAGTTTTACATTCAGAATCGCCGTTATATATTCCATTTTGCCTATATAAGATATTCTATTTAATAAATCTTGACAGGCGGTAGGGTTAATTTGTTTCCACTAGAGAGCTATCAAATATATGGCTCCTGTTAATAGGTGTAGTAATAGTTTAGATGAGCTTTTCCTCAACCCAGGAGGTAGGGGTAATATTATCAAGTAAACCTCAGGATCCAGTGAGACTTCTGCAAACAGTATTTTCTGAATTAAAGTTTTGACTGAGTTCCAGAATTCATCTAGCCAATTTAGCGCAGATCCAAAAAATATGAGGGAGCCAACTGCTAATTCACAGCACCAACAGCTATCTGGAACCTGAGGGTTGAATTTATGAAGAAGTTCGGGTGTGTGGTACCAAAGCATCAATATCTTGTTTTGGTTCTCTTTATAGAATGTCACATAGAGGTTTTGGTCGTTTTATCCCAGACTGACTGCATGTCGGTAGAGATCTCTCTCTACTCAGAAAGGTCTCCCATTTGACTATATAAGGCTATGTACGCACTAGAAAATAGATTTGTCTTAAGAAAAATTTGCACCCTCTGAAAGATTACCGCACCTGCGGGAAAAAAATGCAGCAAGCCGCACTTGAAATCCGCATGCGGTTTTACCACAGTTTGCTGCGGATTTGCTGCAGTATGTCCCTGCGTTATTTTGATAGCACAGAGAGATACTCACCTGTTCCTGCTCCTTCTGTCCGTGGTGCTGCAGTCTCCCGCGATGCTGTGTCACGTGCGGCTGTCTCTGGCGCTCTGCTACTTACGGGTCGGCTGTGCAGTGCATAATTGCATATGCAGGAGCCGGCCTGGAAGCAGGAGACCAGCGTCCGGAGGCAGCCTCGCTGGAGAAGGTGAGTATAAGATCAGCGGTGACTCCAGTCAGCTGATGTGCAGTGACCACCTGTCACCGCAAAGCACATAAGTGAAGTCACCGCTGATCCCGCGCGGCTCACTTCACTTGCCGCCTGACCCTCACAGTGAGCAGTTATGGTCTAGGGTGCTCGCTGTGAGTCTCAGGTGTAGCAGAGCTGGGAGCGTCGTGAGACCTCGTGTGGATTACGTCGCACCTAGAGGGCTGCTATTGGTGGGGTTAATAAAGTGGTGAAAGGAGGGGGCTTTTTTGTCTTTTATTAAAAATAAAGAATTTTTGGGGTGTTTGTTTATTTACTTTCACTTAGGGGGGCTTTACACGCTGCGACATCGCTAAAGATATATCGTCGGGGTCACATCGTTAGTGACGCACATTCGGCGCTGGCGGCGTGAGACAGAAATGAGCGACGATCAACGAGCGCAAAAACATGAAAAAAAAACAAAAAACCGATGCTCTTTGACACGTCATACATTTTCTTAATATCGTTGCTGCTGCAGGTACGATGTTGTTCGTCGTTCCTGCGGCAGCACACATCGCTATGTGTGACACCGCAGGAACAACGAACATCTCCTTGCCTGCATCCACCGGCAATGAGGAAGGAATTAGGTGGGCGGCATGTTCTGGCCGCTCATCTCCGCCCCTCCTCTGCTATTGGACGCCTGCCGTGTGACGTCGCTGTGACGCCGCACGAACCGCCCCCTTATAAAGGAGGTGGTTCGCCGACCAGAGCGTATCGCAGGGAAGGTAAGTCCGTGTGACGGGCGTTAGCGATGTTCTGCGCCACGGGCAGCGATTTGCCCATGTCGCACAACCGACGGGGGCGGGTACGCTCGCTAGCGATATCGGTACCGATATCGCAGCGTGTAAAGTACCCTTTACAGTTTAGTGATGAGGGGATGTCTCATAGACGCCTGCCATCACTAATCTAGGACTTTAAATTCAAAACGAAACAGAGTCATTACGCCAAATTATATTTTGCAAAGTGCAATCAAAATAATTTTTATTGGAGTATAAAGTGCATATATTAAAAAAGAGAAGGATTTACAATTATTCATTCAGTGGTAAAATACACGGATACAAGGATAATTGAGGAGCCTTTAGCAATGGCACAAACAATAGTAATTAAAGCACTCCCACCCAAATGTCTATTATTTTCAATTTCGTAATTAGATTCATATATCAAAAAGTCTTATAACAAAGTTCTTTTAAAATGGAAAGCAATGCACTGCACACCATGCCATAAGACATAGATTTTGCTTAAACATCACATGTATACAAAGCATCTGTTAGGTCCAGGAGGTGGATCCACTGGACCGTGCACCCCACCGGAGGCCTGGATGCACGGTAGCCGGAGCACTAACGGGGCAGGGATAGCGTCCCACAGGGAACGGGTAGAAGAAAGTCACTGGGTTCACAGAGTTCCTTCAGACAATGCAGGATACTGGTACAGGTGCCGGGTAGTAATGACAGGCAGTAGTACAGGACAAGGCCCAAGGGGACCTGAGCACATAGCTCACAAGACAAGGCTTCAAGACAAGTTGATCAGGCCCCGCCCACATGGGAAGGCCAGTCTTATATACCCAGCACATCCTCATGTCATTTCCTGCTGCAGGTGTGCTGGGCCTATAAGACCAGGAGAGCGGGTGTGGCCCGGTCCTATACAGAGGCATGAGTCCAAGACTCAGGCTCAGACTCATGATACCAGGAGCAGGACGCAGGAGAGCACGAGCGGGAGCGGCAGCCATGACCGGTGGACACATGGGCTGGATCAGTGGTTACAGAGCGATGCAATGACGGTGAAGCTGGATCAGTGGGTACAGAGCGGTGCAGCGACTGTGAGACCGGACCAGTGGGTAAGGAGCGCTGCTGGGACACCGGGAGCGTGACAGTACCCCCCCTTTATGCCCCCCTCCCCGCGGCCGGGACATGAAGTCGCGGAGGAGAGGAGCAGCAATGTACTTCCGGGACAGCCAGGACCGGGCCTCAGGACCGCAACCCACCCAATCGACCAGGAAGGACTGCCTACCCCGCACCGTTTTCATGGCCACAATATCCCTTATCGGAGAACCCATGTCAGTGGCAATGGAGGGAGAGTACTGGCAGCAGGAGAGGGAATCGTGGACGACCGGCTCAGTAGTACAGGTGGTAGAAGAGAGGGTATCGAGAACGACCGGCTCGGGTGTCTCGGACTGGGCACAGGACATTGTCTCATCATCAGAAGTCGGTGGTATCAGAGTCTCAATTGCCAGGGACGGTGGAACGATGCTGGACTGCGTCGTCTCTTCTTCTGGTTCCGGTGGCACCACAGGCACAAGTGACAGGAGTTGTGGTATGGGGCTGGACTGCGTCGTTTCCTCCTCTTCTTGCGACATGACAGGGTCAGGTGCCAGGGGCCGAGGAACGGGCTGTAGACAGTTATCATGGCACAAGGGACTCCAGCGAGTGATTGCGCCAGAGCGCCAACTGATGTCAGGGTCATGGAGTTGTAGCCAGGGCAGACCCAGCAGGAAAGCGGGAGCCATTCTCGGGATGACATAGAAAGCAATAGTCTCAGTGTGCAGAGCACCAACACGGAGTCTCACGGGTTCGGTTGTATACAAGACTGGTTCGTATAACGGTTTTCCGTCCACGGAGGCGAACCAGAGGGGTTTAGCAAGCGGGATGACAGAAATCCGATATTGGTCCACTGTAGCTTGTAGGATGAAATTACCCGCTGCTCCCGAATCAATGTGAGCCTCTGCCGTGAATCGGGTCTTCTCAGTCGTTACCTGGACAGTCTGTGTAACTGGGACTGAGGGGATTCCGGTACCAAGGGTGGCGGTTCCCACCATCCCTTGGACTTTGGGTCTACCTGGTCTCTCAGGGCAAGAACGGAGCAGGTGTGTACCGCTTTCACAATAGAAACACAGGCCCCAGGCAAGTCGCTCTGCTCGGCGTTGTTCAACTTGGCTCAGTCGGTCGATTTGCATGGGTTCGGGAGTAGAATCGCAGGACGGCAGTGGCGGGGGAACGGTAGACCTCTGCGGAATGGAGATGTGACAGATTGGTTGTTTCTCCCGGGATACTTCCTTGGTTCGCTCTTGAAAACGGAGATCAATCCGGGTGGCTAGAGATACCAAAGCATCCAAGGTACGGAGAACATCACGACCGGCTAATTCGTCCTTGATGCGACCGGAGAGCCCCTCCCAGAAGGTGGTAGTCAATGCTTCGTTGTTCCAGCCTCGCTCGGAGGCAAGTGTGCGGAACTGGATGGCGTACTGGCCCACCGTCAGGGTTCCTTGGCATAGCCGGAGGAACGAGGAGGTAACCGCGGTAGTGTGTCCCGGTTCATCAAAGGTACTTCGAAAAGCCTGAAGGAATTCCCGGATGTCGGTCGTCACCGGATCCTCATTCTCCCACAACGGATTTATCCAGGCCAACGCTTCGCCTTCCAGGTGGGACATCAGAAATGCCACTTTTGCTTGGTCCGAAACAAACAGGTGCGGGAGCAACTGGAAATGCAGGGAGCACTGGTTCAAGAAGCCTCTGCAGGTCTCGGGATCTCCCGCATAGTGAGGCGGTGCAGCGAGGCGGAGTTGAGAGGCCGGGGAGACAACGGGTTCGGACGTAGGCGCTGTTCGCTACGTCGACGGGGTCGAGGCGGCAGTCTGTAGCGTAAACAAACGGTGGTCCACAGACGTCAAGAAATTCAATATACGGGTCAGGGTCTCTCGCTGTCGCATCAGTTCCTGGTGCAGTTCGCCCAGTTCGGACGGTTGTGCTCCGGCGGAATCCATGGCCTGATCAAACTGTTAGGTCCAGGAGGTGGATCCACTGGACCGTGCACCCCACCGGAGGCCTGGATGCACGGTAGCCGGAGCGCTAACGGGCAGGGACAGCGTCCCACAGGGAACGGGTAGAAGAAAGTCACTGGGGTCACAGAGTTCCTTCAGACAATGCAGGATACTGGTACAGGTGCCGGGTAGTAATGACAGGCAGTAGTACAGGACACGGCACAAGGGGACCTGAGCACCTAGCTCACAAGACAAGGCTTCAAGACACGTTGATCAGGCCCCGCCCACATGGAAAGGCCAGTCTTATATACGCAGCACATCCTCATGTCATTACCTGCTGCAGGTGTGCTGGGCCTATAAGACCAGGAGAGTGGGCGCGGCCCGGTCCTATACAGAGGCATGAGTCTAAGGGCGGCTTTTCATGTTGCGACATTGCACGTGCGATGTCGATGGGGTCAAATCGAAAGTGACGCACATCCGGCATCGCAGTCGATATCGCAACGTGTAAATCCTTTTTGATACGATGAACGAGCGCAAAAGCGTTGTTATCGTATCATCGCTACAGCCTCCGACATTTCCATAATGCCGGTGCAGCGACAGGTGCGATGTTGTTCCTCGCTCCAGCGGCAGCACACATCGCTGTATGTGAAGCCGCAGGAGCAAGGAACTTCACCTACCTGCCTCCCGGCTGCAATGAGAAGGACGGAGGTGGGCGGGATGTTTACATCCTGCTCATCTCCACCCCTCCACTTCAATTGGCCGCCTGCCGTGTGACGTCGCTGTGACGCCGCACGACCCGCCCCCTTAGGAAGGAGGCAGGTCGCCGGCCAGAGGGACGTCGCACGGCAGGTATGTGCGTGTGAAACTGCCGTAGCGATAATAATCGCTACGGCAGCTTTCACTAGATATTGCACGTGCGACGGGGGCGGGACTATCGCTGCAGCATCGGTAACACATTGTTACCGATGTCGCAGCGTGCAAAGCCCGCCTAAGACTCAGGGTCAGACTCATGAGATCAGGAGCAGGACGCAGGAGAGCACGAGCGGGAGCGGCAGCCATGACCGATGGACACGTGGACTGGATCAGTGGTTACAGAGCGATGCTATGACGGTGAAGCTGGATCAGTGGGTACAAGCGGTGCAGCGACGGTGAGACCGGACCAGTGGGTAAGGAGCGCTGCTGGGACACCGGGAGCATGACAGCATCAGTTATTACGGCGTTATGTGGAATAATAAAAGACATAAAAGCAAGGAGCAATTAATAACACTATTATAACACTATTCCCCATGTGGGTTTACAAACTTCTAAGTGCAAATAGGTCACGTTTGCCACTGCCCGCAGCTCAGAAGTAAGGTGTACAGCATACAAGTGAGCAATGACAGACATGCAAACAACATCGGTAATTTGCTCCGCTATTACCCATGTGGGTTGAAAGTGCCAAATGCAATCAGGCTCCAGGTATGCTATACACCTTACTTTTGAACTGAGCAGCTGGTCCTGTGTCTACTTCAGCACTCATCTCCTTTATCCTTCTGGTTGGTGGACAGCCATTAGAGGTGGGGAGCAGCGGCCATGTGTTTCCTTTGTGGTGCTTTTGTTCTGCTGAGGGGAAATGAAGTACATTGCTGTTGTATGTGGAAGTCTAACGGCTCGCCCACACTAACACATAACCCAGACAAGTGCTATCTGATGTTTTATTGAATAGTACTCAGACCAGTCTTATACTATAGGCCAGTACCGATCAACTTTTTTTTCTCCTCTCGATTCAGCATGAGAAATAAACCGCAGTATGCGGAGAGTGGCAGTGCAAATCGGGTAGCGCGCATTCAAGTCTATGGGTGCGTGGTAATCATCGGACTGCGTTTGGATGTCATGTGAAATTGAGAGAAACCATGTGTTCGGGAAAAGATAAGATCTTGAGATATTAGGGGAAAAAAAAAAGAATTTTAGAAGAAGAATTGATACAAATTTAGATAAAGAAGTGAAAAGAAATATAAAAGGAGTGACGAGTCAACAAAAATTGAACAGAGAATAAAACTTTGAAAACGAGTAAATATGGAGCATCATTGTAAATAACAGTGTGTACAAGAGAAAACTCGAGCGCTTGAGTGGCTCAAGGTGAAAGAAACAAGAATAGAATTAAGAGTGGAAATGATTGCGCACGGTGCCCAATCTAGTAAGCTATAAGTGTTGGAGTTTTTTGTTGTTTTTCTTAAAATCCTGCCTTTATTGAAAGAATGAAAAGGAGAAACAAAGTGATTGTGAGTATGCAATCAAAAAGTAGTCAAGCAAACACCATAAGTACTTGAAGAGTGTTGTGCGCTTCTGTAATAGAAAGTGCACTACACAGGAACTTTAAGGTGGATATTTTTTCATTTACCTGAGAAGTGTTTGGTGTGATATTGTAACAGGGTGGCAGGGGGCGCTGTAGTCGTGATCTGTGTCATGTCTCAGTGTAACCCTCTGGCTCTGCTACAAGCAGATTGAAGGCCCAGTGGTCATGTGGGGTGCATCCACTTACTTGCTGTAGGGAATTCTTCAGTTCCTTCAGGTCTCTGGGTCACCTTCTCAAAAAGGAGACGACATAGTATCTTTAAAACTGCAACTTTTCCTTTACTTCACATGGGTTACAACTTAAAATCCTTCCTCTCTCTCTCTCTTCCTGTGTACTCCTGTACTGATACTTCTATTGGCTGTGTTTCTTAACAGCAGATTGGCGTAGGCCTGCCCGTTTCTTTGAGTCCCAGCTCTGCACTGTTCCTTATCTCAGGGTCCCGCATATCCCTATATTTGCCCAGCAGTCCCACCGACAACTAGGACCTTCCTATAGGTGGACCGGTCTGACCTTGGCATACCTCACATCTATTTCCTTAATCAGCCAGCTTCTTCTCTCCTAAGGTTTCCCTGTCCCAGGGACTTTTCCCTACAGACTCCTCCCAGGGGCTAAACCTTTTCCTTTACTCCTGGTGTACTTGCTGTGGGTTGCAGCTGAGATACCCAGCTCTGCATCCTGACCAGCAGCTTTTATTTACTATCACTTTTGCCCTTTGTCTAAATAACCCTCTCTTGTCCTAATCATTGTCATACCTTACTATACTAGAAGATTTCACCTTATACATTACATGAACTAAACACAGTTACTTCAAATTTCTCCTAAAGTCCTACCAGGCCGCACCGGCTGCACACTTCTGAAGCTCTGCTACATTACTGGCAGCAGCCGCACTTACAACACACTGCTCTCTACTTCTTGAGTGACAGAGAAGAGCACAGGTGACATCTTATAACAGACAAGAAAATAAAAATTGTATGTACTTCCGAGTGCTGGCCCGCCCCTGCAGCTGAGGTCCGATCGCATTAGCGGACCTCAGTCGCAGTGACAACGCATGACACTCAGCTCCTGCTGTGCTGCCAGCGTGAGCCGAGTGTCATGCGACAATCACATTAGTCCCCGTGTGGCCTCGGCCTTATCTCTTCCCTCCATTTCTTTAGAAGTGTTCTTTGGTGCTATGTCACTTTTATATTGTCACACTCCCCGGTTCCCGGCGCCGTCTGTCACTCACCGCTCCGGTTCCTTCTGCCCTCGGCTGCCCTCCTCACTCTCCCTCCTCTGCGTCCTCCGTGCCTCCTGCCCGCCACTCCCGGCATTCTCCTGCGACCCAGGACACTCTGTCTGGTCCCCCTGCATCTCCTGCACCGCTTCTTGCTCTGGTCTCCGGCAGACGAGCCTCGCGCATGCGCATTAGGGCGCGTGCGCGTTCACTCACCTCTTCTTAAAGGGCCAGTGTCCCGGAAACAGGATATGGTCAATTGCAGGTACAGGGTATATTAGGACTTCCTTTACATGAGGGCGGTGCCTGATCAATGTGTTCCCATAGCTAGGTGTTCAGGTCCCTTTGTGCCTTGCCTCCGTTTAACTCTGTCTCTTCCGCAGAACCCGTCCTGCCACCTTAATCTGGTCCTGACTGCTGATTCCCCAGGAAGTCTCCCGGTGACCGTCTGCTGAGGATCCCGCCATCTACCATCAGCCTGTACCCCGACTTCACCTGGTAACACCAGCCTTCACGTCTCGCTGGACCCGGCCCCCGTCTGCGGTTCCTACCCGACACCTGAATCAGGTTCCAGTCATCCGTCCGGTTTCCGGTGCTCGTTGGACTCAGAGATATTCCCGTACAAGATCCCATACCCCTAGTGTTCCGGCTACCGTGCATCTAGGCCCTCTGGTGGGGTGATCGGACAGTCCCTGTATAGGTGTTAGCTCCGGGTGGCCTCTCTGGAGGAGTCCGGTGCACGGCCCAGTGAATCCACCTCCAAGACGTTACATATATCAGATACGTCTGCTGGAACAGGGAGCCCTAAATCTCCTCCATGTTTGCTGGTAGATGCTGTGTGGCTGAACTCGGACTAGCAATTCTAATTGCAGCAGTTTTAGTGCAATAAACTCCATCCACAAAGCTAGTTTCCTAGCTGCCAGCTAAGTGAAGGGATTCACTATGTGTTTACTGCATACTATCTATACAAAAACAGTGCAGAACTTCAACTATACATTAAACCTATCTCTCATTATAAAACATCCCCAACCTTGTAGCATTATACATACACGGCTGCACTCCGTAGTCATCATACACACATGGCTCTGCTTTCTACACGTCGCACATGCGTGATTCTGCTGCATTCACATTGTACACACGCGGCTCCACTCCGTACATGTCTTACAAACACGGCTCTGCTTTGTACACGTCGTACACACACGTCTCTGCTACATCCACCCGCATACACTGAGGAGCTGACCATGTGACCCCTGACTCCTCCCCTCCATGTGACATCATCACAGGTCCTGTATATATCTAGTGTGCGGCTCTGCAGGTGGAGGTATGTGGAGATTCCCCATTACTGGGTGCAGTAACCCCTTCACTACTGAGTCTGTCTTGTTTTTTTTTGCATTATATTTGTAATGTCACTGTTCTGGGGCATCATTATTAGGCCCCCGGCTGTCATGGTCATATTATGGGATGTGTCATTGGGGAACAGAGGTCTCCTCCCTCTATGTGCCTCAGCTATAATGGAAGAAGCTTTATTTCTCTCTCAGATAAATAATGGCTGCTCTCTTTTGTTTACCTCACATACCGTGGGTACGGAAAATATTCAGACCCCTTTACATTTTTCACTCTGTTTCATTGCAGCCATTTAGTAAATTAAAAAAAATTCTTTTTTTTTCTCATTAATGGATACTCTGCACCCCATCTTGATAGAAAAAAAAAACAAGAAATGTTTGCAAATTTTTTAAACAAGAAAAACTGAAATATCTCATGGTCATAAGTATTCAGACCCTTTGCTCAGACACTCATATTTAAGTCACATGCTGTCCATTTCCTTGTGATCCTCCTAGAGATGGTTCTACTCCTTCACTGGAGCCCAGCTGTGTGTAATTAAACTGATAGGACTTGCTTTGGAAAGGCGCACACCTGTCTATATAAGACCTCACAGCTCACAGTGCATGTCGGACCAAATGAGAATCATGAGGTCAAAGGAACTGCCCAAGAAGCTCAGAGACAGAATTGTGGCAAGGCACAGATCTGGCCAAGGTTACAAAAGAATTTCTGCAGTACTCAAGGTTCCTAAGAGCACAGTGGCCTTCATAATCCTTAAATGGAAGAAGTTTGGGACCACCAGAACTCTTCCTAGAACTGGCTGTCCAGCCAAACTGGGCAATCGTGGGAGAGGAGCCTTGGTGAGAGAGGTAAAGTAGAACCCCAATATCACTGTGGCTAAGCTCCAGAGATGCAGAAGGGAGATGGGAAAAAGTTCCACAAAGTCAACTATCACTGCAGCCCTCCAGCAGTCAGACCTTTATGGCAGAGTGGCTCGACGGAAGCCTCTCCTCAGTGCAAGACATAAGAAAGCCCGCATAGAGTTTGCAAACAAACACATCAAGGACTCCCAGACTATGAGAAATAAGATTATCTGGTCTGATGAGACAAAGATAGAACTTTTTGGTGATAATTCTAAGTGGTATGTGTGGAGAAAACAAGGCACTGCTCATCACCTGCCTAATAGAATCAGTGAAACATGGTGGTGGCAGCATCATGCTATGGGAGTGTTTTACAGCTGCAGGGACAGGGTGACTGGTTGTAATAAAGGAAAGATAAATGTGGCCAAGTACAGAGATATCCTAGAAGAAAACCTCCACCAGAGTGCTCTGGACCTCATAGTGGCCGAAGGTTCACCTAGCAAGAAGACAATGACCCTAAGCACACAGCTAAAATAACAAAACAGTGGCTTCAGAACAACTCTGTGACCATTCTTGACTGGCCTAGCCAGAGCCCTGACCTAAACCCAATTGAGCATGTCTAGAGAGACCTGAAAATGTCCACCAACGTTCACCATCCAACCTGATGGAACTGGAGAGGATCTGCAAGGAAGAATGGCAGAGGATCCCCAAATCCAGGTGTGAAAAACTTGTCGCATCATTCCCAAGAAGACTCATGGCTGTACTAGCTCAAAAGGGTGCTTCTACTGAATACTCAGCAAAGGGTCTGAATACTTATGACCATGTGATATTTCAGTTTCTCTTGTTTAATACATTTGCAAAAATGTCTACATTTTTGTTTTGTTTTCTGTCAAGATGGGGTGCAGAGTGTACATTAATGAGAAAAAAAAGAACTTTTTTGAATTTATGAAATGACTGCAATGAAACAAAGAGTGAAAAATGTAAAGGGGTGTGAATACTTTCTGTACCCACTATATATGTTTAACCCCTTCACGACCTTGGACGGATCTATCCGTCCAGGATCGTGTCCCATTAAGCCCCGCCCCCTGTCGCGGGCAGGCGGCGTGGATCGGCACACATATCAGCTGTTTTCAACAGCTGACATGTGTGCCTGCTAGCCGCGGGTAGAATCGCTTCCACCCGCGGCCATTAACCCCTTAAATCTTGCTGCCAAAGTCTGGCAGCAAGATCTAAATACGCGTGGCCATGTTTTCTACTTACCGCCGCCCCCACCGGAAGTCACGTGTGTTATCACGTGACTATCGGTGGTTGCCATCGTAGCACAGGGTCATGTGATGACGCCTGCAGCTACGAAGTTTCACTTTCATTTTCCCTCAGCCGAGAGCAGAGGGAAAAACAAAGTGACAGAATCTGCTGTTTACAGCTGTATTGCTGTGATCAGCAGATAGATAATAGCGATCGGATTGCTGATCGCTATAGCCCCCTAGGGGGACTAGTAAAATAAAAAAAAAGTTTTAAAAAATAAAAAAAACAAACAAAAAACCTAAAAGTTCAAATCACCCTCCTTTCCCCCCATTGAAAATTAAAGGGTTAAAAAATAAATAAATATACACATATTTGATATCGCCGCGTTCAGAAATGCCCGATCTATCAAAATATAAAATCAATTAATCTGATTGGTAAATGTCGTAGTGGCAAAAAAATTCCAAACGCCAAAATTACGTTTTTTGGTCGCCGCAAGTTTTACGCAAAATGCAATAACAGGCGACCAAAACGTAGCATCTGCGCAAAAATGGTACCATTATAAACGTCAGCTCAAGACGCAAAAAATAAGCCATCATTGAGCCATAGATCCCAAAAAATAAGAAAGCTACGTGTTTCGGAAAATGGCGCAAAACGTGCGCCACTTTTATTGGACAAACTTGGGAATTTTTTTAACCCCTTAGATACATGTAAACCTATACATGTTTGGTGTCTACAAACTCGCACCGACCTGAGGCATCACATAGATGCATCAGTTTTATCATATAGTGAACACGGTGAATAAAACATCCCAAAAACTATTGTGCGATCACACTTTTTTTGCAGTTTTTCCACACTTGGATTTTTTTTGCTGTTTTCCAGTACAATATATGGTAAAACCTATGGTTTCATTTAAAAGTACAACTCGTTCCGCAAAAAACAAGCCCTCATATGGCAAGATTGACGGAATAATAAAAAACTTACGGCTCTCGGAAGAAAAGGAGCAAAAAACGGAAAGTGCCCGGGGGCTGAAGGGGTTAACTAAAACTGTGATATTTTTTCCACTTAAAACTTTTTTATTACCTTTTTTCTACAATCTGCAATAGTATGATCACACAACATCCGGCCTGTGATTGCTCCGGTGACGCCCTGCACTACTGTAGTACAGAATATTATCCCTCCGCTCAGTGTAATACTAATGGCCCCATACACATTACATAACATCCGGCCTGTGATTGCTCCGGTGATGCCCTGCACTACTGTAGTACAGAGTATTATCCCTCCGGTCAGTGTAATACTAATGGCCCCATACACATTACATAACATCCGGCCTGTGATTGCTCCAGTGACGCCCTGCACTACTGTAGTACAGAGTATTATCCCTCCGCTCAGTGTAATACTAATAGCCCCATACACATTACATAACATCCGGCCTGTGATTGCTCTGGTGACGCCCTGCACTACTGTAATAGAGAGTATTATCCCTCCGCTCAGTGTAATACTAATGGCCCCATACACATTACATAACATCCGGCCTGTGATTGCTCCGGTGATGCCCTGCACTACTGTAGTACAGAGTATTATCCCTCCGCTCAGTGTAATACTAATGGCCCCATACACATTACATAACATCCGGCCTGTGATTGCTCCGGTGACGCCCTGCACTACTGTAATAGAGAGTATTATCCCTCCGCTCAGTGTAATACTAATGGCCCCATATACATTACATAACATCCGGCCTGTGATTGCTCCGGTGATGCCCTGCACTACTGTAGTACAGAGTATTATCCCTCCGCTCAGTGTAATACTAATGGCCCCATACACATTACATAACATCCGGCCTGTGATTGCTCCGGTGACGCCCTGCACTACTGTAATAGAGAGTATTATCCCTCCGCTCAGTGTAATACTAATGGCCCCATATACATTACATAACATCCGGCCTGTGATTGCTCCGGTGATGCCCTGCACTACTGTAATACAGAGTATTATCCCTCCGCTCAGTGTAATACTAATGGCCCCATACACATTACATAACATCCGCCTGTGATTGCTCCGGTGACGCCCTGCTCTACTGTAGTACAGAGTATTATCCCTCCGCTCAGTGTAATACTAATGGCCCCATACACATTACATAACATCCGGCCTGTGATTGCTCCGGTGACGCCCTGCTCTACTGTAGTACAGAGTATTATCCCTCCGCTCAGTGTAATACTAATAGCCCCATACACATTACACAACATTCGGCCTGTGATTGCTCCGGTGACGCCCTGCACTACTGTAGTACAGAATATTATCCCTCCGCTCAGTGTAATACTAATGGCCCCATACACATTACATAACATCCGGCCTGTGATTGCTCCGGTGATGCCCTGCACTACTGTAATACAGAGTATTATCCCTCCGCTCAGTGTAATACTAATGGCCCCATACACATTACATAACATCCGGCCTGTGATTGCTCCGGTGACGCCCTGCTCTACTGTAGTACAGAGTATTATCCCTCCGCTCAGTGTAATACTAATAGCCCCATACACATTACATAACATCCGGCCTGTGATTGCTCTGGTGACGCCCTGCACTACTGTAATAGAGAGTATTATCCCTCCGCTCAGTGTAATACTAATGGCCCCATACACATTACATAACATCCAGCCTGTGATTGCTCTGGTGACGCCCTGCACTACTGTAATAGAGAGTATTATCCCTCCGCTCAGTGTAATACTAATGGCCCCATATACATTACATAACATCCGGCCTGTGATTGCTCTGGTGACGCCCTGCACTACTGTAGTACAGAGTATTATCCCTCCGGTTAGTGTAATACTAATGGCCCCATACACATTACATAACATCCGGCCTGTGATTGCTCCGGTGACGCCCTGCACTACTGTAGTACAGAGTATTATCCCTCCGCTCAGTGTAATACTAATGGCCCCATACACATTACATAACATCCGGCCTGTGATTGCTCCGGTGATGCCCTGCACTACTGTAGTACAGAGTATTATCCCTCCGCTCAGTGTAATACTAATGGCCCCATACACATTACATAACATCCGGCCTGTGATTGCTCCGGTGACGTCCTGCCCTACTGTAGTACAGAGTATTATCCCTCCGGTCAGTGTAATATTAATGGCCCCATACACATTACATAACATCCGGCCTGTGATTGCTCCGGTGACGCCCTGCACTACTGTAGTACAGAGTATTATCCCTCCGCTCAGTGTAATACTAATAGCCCCATACACATTACATAACATCCGGCCTGTGATTGCTCCGGTGACGCCCTGCACTACTGTAGTACAGAGTATTATCCCTCCGCTCAGTGTAATACTAATGGCCCCATACACATTACATAGCATCCGGCCTGTGATTGCTCCGGTGATGCCCTGCACTACTGTAGTACAGAGTATTATCCCTCCGCTCAGTGTAATACTAATGGCCCCATACACATTACATAACATCCGGCCTGTGATTGCTCCGGTGACGTCCTGCCCTACTGTAGTACAGAGTATTATCCCTCCGGTCAGTGTAATATTAATGGCCCCATACACATTACATAACATCCGGCCTGTGATTGCTCCGGTGATGCCCTGCACTACTGTAGTACAGAGTATTATCCCTCCGGTCAGTGTAATACTAATAGCCCCATACACATTACATAACATCCGGCCTGTGATTGCTCCGGTGACGTCCTGCCCTACTGTAGTACAGAGTATTATCCCTCCGGTCAGTGTAATACTAATGGCCTCACATTACACATTACATAACATCTGGCCTGTGATTGTACTACAGTAGTGCAGGGCGTCACTGGAGCAGAGTATTATCCCTCCACTCAGTGTAATACTAATGCCCCATACACACTACATAACAGTCGGGTGAGCGATCACAAACAGATATCTGTCCTGACTCCCCCCACACACACACATATGCAGTGGGGGAAAAAAGTATTTAGTCAGCCACCAATTGTGCACTTCAAAAGAAGAGGTCAGCCTGTAATTGACATCATAGGTAGACCACAACTATAAGAGACAAAATAAGAAAACAAATCCAGAAAATCAACTTGTCTGATTTGGCAACATTTTATTTAGCAAATTAAAGTGGAAAATAAGTATTTGGTCAATAACAAAAGTTCATCTCAATATTTTGTTATATATCCTTTGTTGGCAATGACAGAGGTCAAACATTTTCTGTAAGTCTTTACAAGGTTGGCACACACTGTTGGTGGTATATTGGCCCATTCCTCCCTGCAGATCTCCTTTAGAGCCTGTCGCTGGGCAACACAGACTTTCAACTCCCTCCAAAAGTTTTCTATGGGGTTGAGATCTGGAGACTGGCTAGGCCACTCCATGACCTTCATATACTTCTTACAAAGCCACTCCTTCGTTACCCTGGCGGTGTGCTTGGGATCATTATCATGTTGAAAGACCCAGCCACATTTCATCTTCAATGCCCTTACTGATGGAAGGATATTTGCACTGAAAATCTCACGATACATGGCCCCATTCATTCTTTCATGTACACGTATCAGTGATTCTGGTCCCTTTGCAGAGAAGCAGCCCCAATGCATGATGTTGCCACCCCAATGCTTCACAGTAGGTATGGTGTTCTTTGGATGCAACTTAGCATTCTGCCTCCTCAAACACCACAAGTTGTGTTTCTACCAAACAGTTATACTTTGATTTCATGAGACCATATGACATTCTCCCAATGTCTGGATAATCTAAATGCTCTCTAGCAAACTTCAGACGGGCCTGGACATGTACTGCCTGAAGCAGGGGTACACGTCTGGCACTGCAGGATCTGAGTCCATGGCGGCACAGTGTGTTACTGATGGTAGCCTTTGATATAGTGGTCCCAGCTCTATGCAGGTCATTCTCTAGGTCCCCCCCGTGTGGTTCTTGCATTTTTGCTCACCGTTCTTGTGATCATTTTGACCCCACGGGGGAAGATCTTGCGTGGAGCCCCAGATGAAGGGAAACTATCAGTGGTCTTGTATGTCTTCCATTTTATTATTATTGCTCCCACAGTTGATTTCATCACACCAAGCTGCTTGCCTATTGCAGATTCAGTCTTCCCAGTCTGGTGCAGGGCTACAATTTTGTTTCTGGTGTCCTTCGAAAGCCCTTTGGTCTTCACCATAGTGGAGTTTGGAGTGTGACTGTTTGAGGTTGTGGACAGATGTCTTTTATACTGATATAAAGTTCAAACAGGTGCCATTACTACAGGTAATGAGTGGAGGACAGAGGAGCCTCTTAAAGAAGAAGTTACTGGTCTGTGAAAGACAGAAATCATGCATGTTTTTAGATGACTAAATACTTATTTTCAACCATACAGAAAAAAAATTGAATACTGTAAAATAATAAAGATTATAATGCATTGATGAATTCCCAAAACTCCTGTGCCACCGTTGCTTGGTCTTTTCACCACTCTCTGTATTTTATAGCCAGTCCTTAAGAACATGTGATCCCTTTAGCCAATCAGTAGCAAAA
This sequence comes from Anomaloglossus baeobatrachus, assembly GCF_048569485.1. Lineage (NCBI taxonomy): Eukaryota > Metazoa > Chordata > Amphibia > Anura > Aromobatidae > Anomaloglossus > Anomaloglossus baeobatrachus. Next base: position 529,630,324 of record NC_134357.1, read on the forward strand.
GCAGTAACCGACATAGCCAATGATTGAGAGCAGGGAGATGTCAGCAATTCAATTTATGTTCTAGTGTAAATGATACAAGAATTCAAAATATCTACACATTATGGCTGTGTGCACACGTTGCGTTTTTTACCGCGGAAACGCTGCGTTTAGAACCGCAGCGTTTCAGTGGCAAATTGCATGCGTTCAGCTTTCCCAGCAAAGTGTATGAGAAAGCCGAAAAATCAGTGCACACGCTGCTTTTCTAAACGCAGCGTTTTGGATGCCAAAAATCGGTGCGGAAAGAAAAGCAGCATGTCACTTCTTTTGTGCGGTGTGGCTGCGTTCTCTCCCCCATTGAATCAATGATCTGGGTCAGAACGCAGCTACACCGCAGTGAGCTGCTTTTTTGTTGCGGTCCGCGGCCTTTGTCGGCACGCCAGAACGCAGGCATTTACCTGGAAGTGAGGTCAAGAGGTTTCCTGTTGACCTCACTTCCTGGCAAAGTCCAGGAAAGCCCCCGGTGTCTCCAAAGTGCCCGCCCCGACCCCCGACCCCCCTCCCGAAAATCCAGCATGGCCACGCGCACAGTAGCGCACCGGCCGCCCTGCTCCTATGATTTCTGTCGCATGTGCAATAACACATGCGACAGAAAAATGCCCCCCAGGCCCTGCCCGGTCACCCCCTATTCCCCCGGTATTCCCCCTTACGTGTCCGGTCGCAGCGCTGATCCCCGCGGCCCCCTCCTCCTTCACAGTGCACGCCGGCCGGTCACATGAGCAGAGCAGCTGACAGCCAGCACTGTGTTCAGTGTGAGCTGTGCTGGCTGCTCGGCACTCTGCAGCTGTGACCCGGGGAGAGTGGGTGCAGATTTTTGGCACCCACTCTCCTCAAATGGAGGGTCTGCCCTCCTAGAAAATGGGGGATGCGTTCCCTGAACGTGCCCCCATATTCTAGAAGGTCCAGAGGCGACGTGGGACGTCCATATGGATTTCTGCGGACCCATTTTTTTCAAATTTTTTGAATAAATTGGAGAACAAGGGAATGATTTGGGGACTGTTTTTTCTAATAAAAATTTTTTGTCTTTTTTTTGCTTTTGTTTACTGTCAATTAGTTATGTCGGGTATCTAATAGACGCCGTGACATCACTAATTGCTGGGCTTGATGCCAGGTGACATTACACATCTGGTATCAACCCCATTTATTACCCCGTTTGCCAACGCACCAGGGCGCGGGATGAGTTGGGGCGAAGCGCCAGGATTGGCGCATCTAATGGATGCGCCACTTCTGGGGCGACTGCGGCCTGCTATTTTTAGGCTGGGAAGAGTCCAATAACCATGGCTCTTCCCACCCTGAGAATACCAGACCCCAGCTGTCAGCTTCACCTTGGCTGGTGATCTAATTTGGGGGGACCCCATGTTATTTTTTTTTTAATTCTTTATTTATAAATAAAAAAAAAAAGCCTGGGGAGCCCTCCAAATTGATCACCAGCCAAGATTAAGCTGCCAGCTGTGGTTTGCAGGCTACAGCTGTCTGCTTTACCCTGACTGGCTATCAAAAATAGGGGGGACCCCACGCCATTTTTTTCATTGTTTTTTTTTTTTTTCTTGGATAAATACTAAGCTAGGCACCCTTTAGTGCCACATGAAGCTTAGAATATGCAGGCGGGGGTGGGACGTTATATATATTTGACATCCATTCATCCATTGACGCTTTTTAGGTTGTGTGCCCACAATCAGGGTTTGCAGCGTTATGGGCGCTGAGTGTTTTCCCTGCGTCCATAACGCTGCGTTGTGCAGTAGAAGCACAGTGGAAGGATTTTTAGAAATCCCATGCCCACTGTGCTTCTTTTCTCCGCAGCATAAACTGACCGGTGGCGCAGCTTCCCGAGCCTCAGCATGTCAATTTATGCTGCGGAGATGAGTGTGCTCTGCAGGTAGCATAGAGCTCCACAGCAGCCTGAACCCAAATCGTGGGCATGGCAGCTGCGTTCTCCCGTGGACAACACTCACATCTCTGCAGGAAGGCTGACACTGTGTACTAGACGCCGTGTCGCTGGATCATGGCTACATAGCCTTAGGCCTCTTTCACACGTCAGTGATTCTGGTACGTTTTGTGCTTTTTTTTTTAAACGTACCAGAATCACTGACATACGCAGACACATTATAATGAATGGGTCTGCTCACACGTCAGTGATTTTTCACTGCACGTGTCTCCGTGCAGCGTACCCGCGTGTGCGTGATTGCTGTACGGACGGAGACATGTCCATTTTTTTCTGGCATCACTGATGTTCCACGGACCACGCAGTGGTGTGGTCCGTGAAACACGTGCCAGAAAAAAACGTGCTTTTAAAATAAAAATCATTTTAACTCACCCGGCGTCCAGCGATGTCCTCTGCAGCCCGTTCTCCCTGCTGCTTCTGAGCCGGCTCATTATTGTCGCGCATATTCATGATGTGCGACATAGCCGACCTGGAAGCAGCTGCTGCGGGGGTCAAGGCCGGCTGGATGCTGCACCGCGGGAGCGATCAGCACCATGGAGAGCGGGAGCCGTCACAGGTGAGTTAATCTCTAAGTGCAATCACGGGCCACGGAGAACGGAGCCCGGATTGCACTTAGACAACCCATGTGTGCCGTGATTCATGGCACACGGAGGGACATGTGCGTGTTTTACACGCCAGTGAAAAACGTCAGTGTTTTTCACTGACGTGTGAAACGGGCCTAAAAGTGAGAATATTGTTGCTACAGCAACATTTTGGGTGAAGTAGCTGTGGATTCAAAATGCTTAATATACTCCAGAATAAAATCCTTGAGGGGTGCAGATTCCAAAATGGGGTCACTTGTGGGGGTTTTCTGACGTATAGGTACCCAAGGGGCTCTGCTAATGTGACATGGTGCGCGAAGTTTATTTCAACTTTTCCAAAATTCAAATGGTGCTCCTTCCATTCCAAGCCCTCCCATTTATCCAAACAGAATGTGGAGAAGGAAATGACATCACAGGTTTTTTTTTCCAAAGGTCTGTGTTCAACCAACTTTATTAACACTGACAAGTCTTAAAAAACGCACCTAAAAAACGCATGAAAAACGCATGCTTTTTCGATGCCTTTTTCTCAAAAAGCATTGTTTACAATTCTCCCCTCTGCCAGAGGGTGCGTTTTTTTCCGCGCTGAAAAAAAAGCAACGTGTGCACATAGCCTATATCTCCTCATATGTTTCCCCCATAGTATCTGCAGTAATAGTATTATTATATGGGATTCTCTATGATGTTACATCGCCATCTTTTCCCTTTCAGGTCCCTACAATATCGGATCCTCTCAGTGATCTTATATATAAGGGAATTCTCCTGATTGACCTGTCAAGAATGGATAAGGACAGGGACAAGATGGCGGAGAGGATATTACACCTCACCCTAGAGATCCTCTTCCGGCTTACTGGAGAGGTGAGAGATTCTGATGATGTCACATTACATCATTCTTATCTATGGGAATAACAGATGGACAGAACTGGAGAGGTGAGGGCTCTGGAAATGTCTGTAGTGAGATTTATTACTGTGTCTCTCCATAACCAGGATTACACAGTAGTGAAGAAGACCTCTAGTGAGCGCTGTCAGGACCCTGTGTCTGAGGGATGGGGAAGACCCCTGATCCCAATCACGGGGCCTCCACCTCACCCCCTGTTACATGAGGACATCAATGACCAGAAGATCCTAGAACTCACCTTCAAGATGATTGAGCTGCTGACTGGAGAGGTGACACTGCTGGGAATGCTGGGACATTATACAGTAACGCTATGGAGGGATCGGGGGATGACGGTATCATTGTATGTGTCAGGTTCCTATAAGGTGTCAGGATGTCACCGTCTATTTCTCCATGGAGGAGTGGGAGTATTTAGAAGGACACAAAGATCTGTACAAGGACGTCATGATGGAGGATCCCCAGCCCCTCACATCACCAGGTAATAGAGAGGGCTAAATACGCCGGCCTATAATTATCTGTATGTAAAGAATGAATTCAGTTCCTGTATGTGTTTCCTCCAGTTCTATCCAGTGAGAGGAGAACACCAGAGAGATGTCCCCATCCTCTTCTTCCACAGGACTGTAAACAAGAAAATTCCAGTGTTCCTCAGGATCCTCAGGTAGATGGAGAGAAGGTGTCATGAAATCTCCCTATGATGTGTAGACGGCTGTGAAGGTCTTGTGCTCAGTCTTGTGTTATCCACCAGTATTATATGATTTATACTTGTGTAATGAGAACTGTGGAGATGGCAGGATTAGACCTGATCATAGATGGGACTTCTCCATCTGTCTGTGACTTTTACAATATTTGTTTCAGGATGAAGATCTGAACCATATTAATACTGCCGAGACATATGTTAGGGGTGATGAGTGGTGTAAAGAGGAGATTCTTACATATGGATACCCAGGTGAGTAGGAGCCATTAAATGCAGAGAAGTCACAGATTCTTCTCAGTCACTGACTGTGACCGCTTTATCAATGGAGAAGTCAGGCCATATCATAATTAAGTGGTGACCACCATTTTTCCACAAGACCACTGCATGTTCCTCCACCCAAAACATTCCCCATTACTTTGGGCATTGGAAGTATTTTGGGGGAGTAAGACCTGTTCTGGTCAGAGCCTTCAGCCCAGAGGATCCATTCTACCACCTGGAATGAGAAGATTCTGACCCTTAACTGAACAGATCTCTAAAATGCATAGAGAAACGACAGCATACATAGAATTTGCTGATCACTTAGAAAATCACATGCCGAAAAATATAATCTGTATGGTGGGCATTGGTTTATGAGGAACAGACATTCCATGTGCAGTGAGAGCCAAGTGTAATTTTATTTTCCTTCTTCAATCTTTCCTTTATATTTATATACTCAAATATAAACAATAAACCAAAGAAAGATAATACAATTATAATTTTTCTCCTCTTTAATTGTTTTCTTTTTCCATTGACAAATGATGGACTTAAGAGGAGGCTTTGGGGTCTTTTTTGCAGGCGGAGTATACATTTTTATTATCATTTTGGCTTAATGTACGTATTATTTCTTTGGTTACACATTATTCCAATATTTGGGGGCCAGGATGAAGAAAGATAGGCAAACATCTTGCTCTACTGGTTCCTGCTATGAGGTCTACTTTTAGATTATGAATAGTATTACGCAAGCATGCTTAGTACTGCTCGTTACTTGATCAACAAATGGGGTGCTCATCTACTTGCTTGAGCCCAGCCAAATATTGCAGGTGCTCAGATATTTTGTCAGTGAAACAACGACCACAACACACAGGTTTGCTTTACTTCATAATGTGAGCAGGCACCTTAAGGAGAACCATTTGCACTCTCTGAATGTCTCTCTCACAGGATTAAACATCGGTCTCGGACGTAGTGGGAGCAAAAAAGAAAACCCCACCCTCCCTCGTGCCAGAAATACTCTGTTTATGGCTGGCTGTGTGTGGGCAGAGACCCAAACAGGCCAATTATTGACTTTCCATAATGATCATTACTCATGTCGAGCTCGTCCGAGAGTCTGACCAGCTCGAATCGAGTAACGACATTGAAGCATTTTCATGTTCTCCCATCACTAATTATTAGCATTTTTGATCTTTGTAAATTGAATTTTTTTGAATAACCTGCAATTTCTATGGATATTTTAGAAACGTTTTGAAAATATATTTTTAAGGATATTTTATTCAAAATAATAATCTTTATTCTTGGCAGATGACTGTACCAGGAGATTAGAGGGACAACTAACAACTCCAATTTTTAAATCAGATGACCTTGATATTACACAGGATATAACTGAGGGGAATGCCATTACTCCAGATTTACAATCATCTCTTCACAAAGATCTATCATCTGATTCTGTTAATCAGGTCCTATCTTCTGATTCATCACAGACTGTTAAGAAAAATAAAAGTCACAAAAGAGACATTAAAAATCGAACTACACTGACAGCAAAGAAGCCATTTTCAAGATCACAAAATGGAAAACGTTTTCCCTTTAAAACGTCTTTTGTTACACAGCAAAAATGTCACACAGAGGAGAAAAGATTTTGTTGCTTGGAATGTGGGAAATATTTTGGTCAGAAAGCAAAGCTTATTAGACATGAGAGAGTTCATACAGGGGAGAAACCATATTTATGTTCAGAATGTGGGAAATGTTTTGTAGATAAATCAAATCTTGTTACACATCAGAGAACTCACACAGGGGAAAAGCCTTTTTCATGTTCAGAATGTGGGAAACATTTTAACAAGAAATCAAATTTTGTTACTCACCTAAGAACTCACACAGGCGAGAAGCCATATTCATGTCCAGAATGTAGGAAAAATTTTGCACGTAAATCCAATCTTGTTACACACCAGAGAACTCACACAGGGGAGAAGCCATATTCATGTGCTGAATGTGGGAAATGTTGGGCGCGTAAATCACAGCTTGTTACACACCAGAGAAGATATTTAGGGGGGAAGCCATATTTGTTTTCAGAATGCGGGGGATGTTTTACCCACAAATCATATTTTTTTGAACATCAAAAAACTCAAATGAGGAAAAGCCATAATCATACCTAAAAGGTGAGAAATGTTTTACTTAAATTAAATCTACCACTAAGTGTTTATGTAATCTGAAAACAGCATGTTTAAGAGACAGAGTCTTTGATTTCTGCAGTGTTTCACTTACTTCTGTTAGGCTGCAGTTTTGATAATACCATTGTTTTTCTAGTGCAGAACTAGTAGAGTTTTGAATGCTGAGTTCTCTATAACCACTCCCACGCTACTGATTGGCAGCTTTCCGTGTACACTGTACATCCAACAAGAATATTGAGGATGCACAGCAGTAATAGAAATCAACCTAGGGTTGCTAAATGCTAGTAACACATGTGACCCAAAAGAAGAAAGTCTAAGCAAAAATAAGCACACCACTAATTACAATAACAATATAGAAAAATGTTTATTCATGTATTAACACACATTAATAAAACAATATAAAATATACACTGAGAGTGGCCCAGGTATGTCAAGCACCCATCTGTACAAACCCCCCATGGATACAATCACAAGTAAAACCATGCAAAAGTAGCAGGTATGCCAATAAGTATATGGCAGTCACAGATCGATAAATACATTAAATAAACTTCAGTAATTAGTTATTAGTGTGACTCCATACAAATGGCCAGAGACCAGGAATCCAGATATGTTTTAGGAAAGATAAAGGTAGTCATAAAATATAGACCACCTTAGGTAAATTATACACATCATGGAAATTGCATGTTCATGTCAGGAATATACAATCAAATTGAAAATAACAGACAAACGGCATCCCCTCCCTACTTACAGAAACAGATATGGGTCAATCAGAACACCAAGTCATACTTAACCGGAGGACAGCTGCAGATCCAAACTAGTCCAAGAGCATGAGATAAAGGCTGAAGTAAATAGCAGAGCGTGGAGTGAATGCAGACCCCATGCAGATCGCTGCCTCAAGGCAGCTTTATCAGTAAAAGTGAGTGCCAATCATTAGCCCAAGGGGCTTTAGATACATAAACCTAATAAGATTAATACAGTACTGGTGTGTGCTCCTCATGCACATAGATACGAAGGCATGCTATACTAACAGGTGTTCAAATCAGTCCCACGGCACATGTGTCTATATGTTCTCCAGTGCACTGACACTGAAGTGGGTGTCTTACCCTTTGCTTGGAAAGTGCTTCCGATGGTGGAGATGTGCTTCTGGATCTGCTTCCATAGCTCCTGCGTGGTCTCACCTACATAGATCCATTTTGCAGGGACATAAAGTAGCATAAATTGCACATTTGGTTTTACAGTTGATATAGGATCTCAGTTTATGCTGGTGCTGGTCTCCAAGATTGCAAACATTATCCTGTACCAGGTTACATTGACAGATATTGCATTTACTACAGGTGAGTGATCCAACCAGGAAAAATCCCAATCCTAACCTTGTGGTAGGTCTTGGTGAAATAACTTTATCAAATGGTCCCTCAAATTTGGGGCCCTTTCAGCTATCAATGCAGGACAATCCCTTATTAGGGGGTGAATCCTGGGATCAACCAAAAGTATCTTCCAGTGGTCCTTAAGAATGCCACCCACCTTTTTCTATTGATTGTTATATTCCGTTATTAATCGTATTTACTGGTTCTTCTGCTGAATTTTAGTTTGTAACAGCAACTCCTGTAAATGCTGTTTCGCTCTTTGGTAGGCCCAAGAAATTACTGTTTTGGGGTAATCCTGTCTGGAGAATCATTTTGTAAGTCCTCGAGCCTTTGTACGAACATTTTCCTGGTTGGTAGTAGATATGTCATATCCTCAACAATTTGCCAACTGAGATTCCCCTACTTAAATGCAATGAGTGGAAACTGGAGATTTTTAGCAAACTCTTAGTTGCAGTTGCTTATCAAGAAAAGTTGGTGACTTAGCGTTCATTGGTGAGTGAGAGCTTCAGGTCCAGCAAAGTGGCCTCTGTTCTAGACATAATAGGTTAATAAGGTACTCAAAGAATGGTAATTGAAAAATTAGATATAATCATTGCAATTCATTTCTGAGCCCCACCAGAAAAAGATCATCAATAAATCTGTACCAGCCATTAACATAATTTCGAAACCATCTGGATGGATAAATCACCTTGACTTCTAGAAAAAGGACACAGATGGTTTTGAGAGCACCTTTACGCTTAGATTCTTTAGCAAAACAATAGTCATCTTGGAGGTGTATTTGAGATCATTATGTTGCAATGCTATCATTGCACTGCATAGGATCATGCTCCACTTCAGTATGTCACAGTACATTCTGGCATTCATCGTTCCTTAAATAAACTGTAGCTCCGCAGAGACTATAGCACTTATGCAGCCCCAAACCATGCCTTACTGTAGGCAAAACACACTTGTCTTTGTACTCCTCACCTGGTGATTGCCATACATGCTTGACACCATTTGAACCAAATAAGATTATCTTGGTCTCATCAGACCACAGGACAAGGTTCTTGTAATCAATTTTTTTAGTCTGCTTGTCTTCAGCAAACTCTTTAAGGCTTTCTTTTCAATCATCTTTAGAAGAGGCTTCCTTCTGGGATGACAAACATGCAGACCAATTTGATGCAGTGTGTGGCATATGGTCTGAGCATTGACAGGATGACCCCCTCACACCTTTATCCTGCAATCAGTTCCAAAGAAATTCAAGGGACTGAAGTTCCATTCCATAAAAAAGCTTTATTGATCTCAGCATGTACACCAAAGAGTTGTAAAAAATCTGCAATGTTTAGGCCTTGCAGGGCTTTTATCAAGCCATTGAAAGGGTGTACACAATCACAATACACAAATATAGTGCTTTGTATAGTACATTGGTTGCAGGTCACTCCCCTCAGTCCCTCCTATAGATCCAGCCTTCATTAAACATGATAAAACACATATATAAAAGATCACCTGTACTGATATTGTCCAACATTAGTTATATCACTCTTTTCTAAACAACATTATAGAGTATGCCCAATGTTCTTACATGACAAAAAGGTTCATCTGTTACACATTTCCTTTTTATCATACCCGTATTAACATAAGGCACAATAAAAGGAAAAATACCAGCTCACCCACCTGGAGAACTACCAAAAGAAACGGTGCAGAGATCAGGAAACAGCCAGACCGGGCTGCAGGCAATCACTGAACTTGAAGAAAAAAAAAAGGAATCCAGTATCCAAGTTCCAATGGAATTTACATGGCAGGGTAGAATAAACGGAACACGTTTCGGAGTAATAATAATAATAATAATAATAATAATAATAATTTTATTCATTTATATAGCGCTATTAATTCCACAGCGCTTTACATACATTGGCAACACTGTCCCCATTGGGGCTCACAATCTAGAGTCCCTATCTGTATGTCTTTGGAGTGTGGGAGGAAACCGGAGAACCCGGAGGAAACCCACGCAAACACGGGGAGAACATACAAACTCCTTGCAGATAGTGTCCTTGGTGGGATTTGAACCCAGGACCCCAGCGCTGCAAGACTGCAGTGCTAACCACTGAGCCACCGTGCCGCCCGTAGTGACAACTTCTTACTCTGAACCAGAGTATGGAGTTGTCACTACGAAACGTGTTCCGTTTTTTCTACCCTGCCATGTAAATTGGATTTTATTATTATGTAAGAACCCTTTTATCTTTGTTGAATAAAGACATTTTTTTTAATTCATTTGGAACTTGGATGCTGGATCCCTTTTTTTTCTTTAAGTTCCGTATTAACATAAGGTACATCTCAATTGTCTCACCTCAACTAATAGAATTCGTGAGTTACAATATACATTCATGAATAAATGATTCACTGGTCATATAACCCCAGTGTAAGCATAGGGGGAGGGGGTCTTATTGCTTGAGTAATCCATTGGCCCCCCAATAACTGTTGGGCAATAACACACTTCCACCACACTATCATGGTAACATGCATTCCCATTTATGTTGCCACTCACAGGACCAATAAGCATAAAGCTATGCGATAATGCCATGACATTTGATCAACATAGCAGCGTCATCAAGGACTTTCCCTGCCAATGTCATAGGTTTCCAACCCATCGGCAGCAGTAACTGAGCTGCCAAACAGGAGGCAGAAAAGCCCCCTATATGCCGAGTGCTAATCAGAGTGACTTATGATGCACTGTAATTCATTACTAAGCTGAGTACAAAGAATAAGGGAAGACCATTTATATTAACACAACAATTATCTTGGTACATATAGCAGACATTGAATCGTCACAGCTATCAGATGGGCATTTGTCAAATTTTTAAGGACTACATATTCAAAAAGACACAGACACCTTAGAGAAGGATAAGAATAAGGCCCGTTTCACACGTCAGTGAAAAACACAGACGTTTTTCACTGGCGTGTAAAACACGCACATGTCCCTGCGTGTGCCGTGAATCTCGGCACACGTGGGTTGTCTAAGTGCAATCCGGGCTCCGTTCTCCGTGGCCCGTGTTTGCACTTAGAAATCAACTCACCTGCGCCCGCTCCCGCTCTCCATGGTGCTGAATCCTCCCGCGGTGCAGCATCCGGCCGGCGGTGACCCCTGCAGGAGCTGCTTCCGGGTCGGCTGTGTCGCGCATAATGAATATGCGCGACAGTAATCAGCCGGCTTAGAAGCAGCAATCTGCACGGGCTGCAGAGGACATCGCTGGACGCCGGGTGAGTAAAAATGTTTATTATTTTAAATGCACGTTTTTTTCTGGCACGTGTTTCACGGACCACACCACTGCGTGGTCCGTGGGACATCAGTGATGCCAGAAAAAAATGGACATGTCTCCGTGCGGCAATCACGCACACGCGGGTACGCCGCACGGAGACACGTGCAGTGAAAAATCACTGACGTGTGAGCAGACCCATTCATTAGAATGGGTCTGCGTATGTCAGTGATTCTGGTACGTTTAAAAAAAAGCACAAACGTACCAGAATCACTGACGTGTGAAAGGGGCCTAAGAGAGTAGCCTTTTCAATACACCGTATGCAGAATTATTAGGCAAGTTGTATTTTAGAGGATTTTTTATTATTGATCAACAACTATGTTCTCAATCAACTCAAAAGACTCATAAATATCAAAGCATAATGTTTTGGGAAGTTGGAGTGGGGTTTTTTAGATTTGGCTATCTTAGGAGGATATCTGTGCAGGTAACTATTACTGTGCAGAATTATTAGGCAACGTAATAAAAACCACATATATTCCCATCTCACTTGTTTATTTTCACAAGGTAAACCAATATAACTGCACAAATTTTAGAAATAAACATTTCTGACATGCAAAAACAAACCCCCAAAAAATTAGTGACCAATATAGCCACCTTTCTTTATGATGACACTCAACAGCCTACCATCCATAGATTCTGTCAGTTGCTTGATCTGTTTACGATCAACCTTGCGTGCAGCAGCCACCATAGCCTCCCAGACACTGTTCCAAGAGGTGTACTGTTTTCCCTCCCTGTAGATCTCACATTTTATGAGGGACCACAGGTTCTCTATGAGGTTCAGATCAGGTGAACAAGGGGGCCATGTCATTATTTCTTCATCTATTAGACCTTTACTGGCCAGCCACGCTGTGGAGTAGTTGGATGCATGTGATGGAGCATTGTCCTGCATCAAAATCATGTTTTTCTTGAACGATACCGACTTCTTCCTGTACCACTGCTTGAAGAAGTTGTGTTCCAGAAACTGGCAGTAGGTCTGGAAGTTGAGCTTCACTCCATCCTCAACCCGAAAAGGTCCCACAAGTTCATATTTGATGATACCAGCCCATACCAGTACCCCACCTCCAACTTGCTGGCGTCTGAGTCGGAGTGGAGCTCTCTGCCCTTTACTGATCCAGCCTCTGACCCATCCATCTGGCCCATCAAGAGTCACTTTCATTTCATCAGTCTATAAAACCTTTGAAAAATCAGTCTTAAGATATTTCTTGGCCCAGTCTTGACGTTTTATTTTATGTTCCTTGCGCAAAGGTGGTCGTTCAGCCTTCCTTACCTTGGCCATGTCCCTGAGTATCGCACACCCTGTGCTTTTTGATACTCCAGTAACGTTGCAGCTCTGAAATCTGGCCAAACTGGTGGCAAATGGCATCTTGGCAGCTTCACGCTTGATTTTCCTCAATTCATGGGCAGTTATTTTGCACCTTTTTTGCCCAACACGCTTCTTGTGACCCTGTTGGCTATTTGCCATGAAACGCTTGATTGTTCAGTGATCACGCTTCAAATGTTTGGCAATTTCAAGACTGCTGCATCCCTCTGCAAGACATCTCACAATTTTGGACTTTTCAGAGCTCGTCAAATCTATCTTCTGACCCAAAGGAAAGGAAGTTGCCTAATAATTAAGCACACCTTACCGTATTTTTCGCTTTATAAGACGCACTTTTGTTCCCCCAAATTTTGGGGGAAAGTAGGGGGTGCGTCTTATAATCCGAATATACGGGGGGGGTGTATATATATATATATATACACACACTACAGAGTCCAGGGGAGGTGCGGGCAGCTCTGGAGCTCTGCTGGGGGACTTATGAAAGCTGGGAGCAGAAGCCTTTGATCTCCTGCACCCGCTCATATAATATGCACAGCTGCTGTCCACCACCATGGTGCTGAAAGTGCACCGCGGCGATAGGCTGGGGCAGCAGTGTATATTATATCTGCCTGCCCCTTCTTTGATTGCACATGCCCCCTCCCCCGTGTTAGCCATGTCCCCTATGCTGCTGCAAACAGTAAAATAATAAACTTTTTACTCACCTCCTCCAGCGTGTCTGCCAGGCCTCCCTCCTGCTGCTATGATAAGGCACAAGAGATTTCACTCTGCCGTGCCGATCACATGACCGGCCGAGAACCAGGAAATGCAGGAGGCCGGAGATCAACCCCGAGGAGGGGGACACAGACAGGACAATGCTGGAGAAGGTAAGGAAAGTTTATTTTCCTAAAAGCAGCAGCATGGGGCGATATATAACACAGGGAGCTGTGTGCCAGCAATAGTGGGCCATGTGCCGCTACATGGGGCCGTGTGCCAGCAATAGTGGGCCGTGTGCAGCCACATGGGGCCGTGTGCCGCCACATGGGGCCGTGTGCCGCCACATGGGGCAGTGTGCCGCCACATGGGGCCGGGTGCCGCCACATGGGGCCATGTGCCAGCAATAGTGGGCTGTGTGCAGCCACATGGGGCCATGTGCCGCCACATGGGGCCATGTGCCAGCAATAGTGGGCTGTGTGCAGCCACATGGGGCCGTGTGCCACCACATGGGGCCATGTGCCGCCACATGGGGCCATGTGCCAGCAATAGTGGGCTGTGTGCAGCCACATGGGGCCGTGTGCAGCCACATGGGGCCGTGTGCCGCCACATGGGGCCGTGTGCCGCCACATGGGGCCGGGTGCCGCCACATGGGGCCATGTGCCAGCAATAGTGGGCTGTGTGCAGCCACATGGGGCCGTGTGCCGCCACATGGGGCCATGTGCCAGCAATAGTGGGCTGTGTGCAGCCACATGGGGCCGTGTGCAGCCACATGGGGCCATGTGCCAGCAATAGTGGGCCGTGTGCAGCCACATGAGGCCATGTGCCAGCAATAGTGGGCTGTGTGCAGCCACATGGGGCCGTGTGCAGCCACATGGGGCCATGTGCCAGCAATAGTGGGCCGTGTGCAGCCACATGAGGCCATGTGCCAGCAATAGTGGGCCATGTGCCGCCACATGGGGCCATGTGCCAGCAATAGTGGGCCGTGTGCAGCCACATGGGGCCGTGTGCAGCCACATGGGGCCGTGTGCAGCCACATGGGGCCGTGTGCAGCCACATGGGGCCGTGTGCCGCCACAGTGGGCCGTGTGCCGCCACAGTGGGCCGTGTGCCGCCACAGTGGGCCGTGTGCCGCCACAGTGGGCCGTGTGCCGCCACAGTGGGCCGTGTGCCAGCCACAGTGGGCCGTGTGCCAGCCACAGTGGGCCGTGTGCCAGCCACAGTGGGCTGTGTGCCAGCCATAGAGGATGTGTGCCAGGCATAGGGGACATGTGGCATCACTGGGCCATATCCAGATTCAGAGGGCTAATTTTAGGATGGGGGGGGCTATGAGGGACATATACCCTATATGATTTGTCAGACGGACACTGGCATTATAAGACGGACCCCATTTATTAAAAAATTCTCTATTCCTTCACCAAATTTGGGGGTGCGTCTTATAATCAGGTGCGTCTTATAAAGCGAAAAATACGGTATATAGGGTGTTGATGTCATTACACCACACCTCTCCATTACAGAGATGCACATCACCTGATTTACTTAATTGTTAGTTGGCTCTCAAGCCTATACAGCTTGGAGTAGGACAACATGTCTAAAAATTATTATGATGTGATCAAAATTCTCATTTGCCTAATAATTCTGCACACAGTGTATAATCACTGCCGATTACTAGCAGCAAAAAAAGTATATCTCATACTTTATAATATCCTGCCACATATTAACATTGACCGGATCCCCATATCCCCATCCCCATTTACACGCTACAACATATCTAACGATGTGTCAGAGGAGTCACGTCGTAAGTGACGCACATCCAGCATCGTTAGTGACATAATTGCGTGTGACAGCTACATGCGATTGCGATTGAACGTAAAACCGTTCATCGCATACACGTCGTTCATTTGCTAAAAATTGCACGTAGGGTTGTTCAATGTTCTCGAGACAGCACACATCGCAGTGTGTGACACCCCGGGAACGATGAACAGATCTTAACCTGAGTCCCGCGGCTCCCGCCGGCTATGCGTAAGGAAGGAGGTGGGTGGGATGTTTACATCCCGCTCATCTCCGCCCCTCCGCTTCTATCGGCCGGCTGCCATGTGACATCGCTGTGACGCCGAACGTCCCTCTCACTCCAGGAAGTGGATGTTCGCCTCCCACATCGAGGTCGTATGGAAGGTAAAGTACGTGTGACGGCAAATAATCGTTTGTGCGACACGGTCAACAAATTGAACGTGTCGCACATACGATGGAGGAGTGTCACATCGCATACGATATCGTATGCTTAATTGTAAGGTGCAAAGCAGGCTTTACAGTCAGATAAAACACTGTCACCTAGAATAATGAAGCCTGCTAAGTTCTTCACCAATATTTAGAAATGACTGTTCAAGGAGCAAAGAAAAAAAATAGAATCAGAAGGAAAGAAATAAAAAACAAGCACAAGCAAAAAAAAAAGGATGAGAAACCAAAAAAGCAACCATATAATCGCTATAGTGTAAAGAAAATAACATAGCGTATTTTTCGTTTTATAAGACGCATCGGATTATAAGACGCACCCCAAATTTAGAGACAAAAAAATGGAAAAAAAACCCCAGAAAAACATGGGGTGCGTTATATAATCCGGTGGTGTGTTACCGGAGGGGGATGGCGGCAGCGGTGGTCACAGGAGGCACGGGCAGTGCTGGAGTAGGCGATGTTGCGGGTGGTGCAGGGTGTCCCAGATACTCACTGCGGGCTGCAGCTCTGCTCTGTCCTGGGGCACTGGGCTCTGCTCTGCACTGGGGCCTCAAAGAAATGGAGGCTGGAGTCGGTGCCTGTGCTAATGAGAGCTTGAGCTGAGATCTCCATCTGAGCATGCGCCAACTCTTATTTGAAGTACCGCCGCCAGCTGCACAGCCGCCAACCGCACAGGTGCCTACCGCCGCAGGCCGCACAGAGCCCCGCAGCCACAGGCTGCACAGAGCCCCGCAGCCGCAGGCAGCACAGATCTCCGCCACTGGCCGCACAGAGCCCCACAGCCGCAGGCAGCACAGAACTCCGCCACTGGCCGCACAGAGCCCAGCAGCCCCGGCACAGAGCAGCGCCCGCAGCACAGCGCACAGCATTGCCCCTACCTCCTGTGACCCCTTCCATCACCCCACAGTAAGTTACATTTGGATTTTAAAGGGTGCGTTACACGCTGCGACATCACAGCATGTGACACCAAGGAGCGACGATCAACGATTTAAAAAACATCAAAATTCGTTGATCGTTGACACGTCGCTCCATTTCATAATATCGTTGGTGGTGCATGCCGCTGGTTGTTCGTCGTTCCTGCGGCGTCACACATCACTATGTGTGACGCCGCAGGAACGACGAACATCTCCTTACCTGCGTCCACCGGCAATGAGGAAGGAAGGAGGTGGGCGGCATGTTCCGGCCGCTCATTTCCGCCCCTCCTCTGCTATTGGGCGGCCGCTTAGTGACGCCGCTGTGACGCTGAACGAACCGCCCCCTTAGAAAGGAGGCGGTTCGCCGGTCACAGCGACGTTGCTAGGCAGGTAAGTACATGTGACGGGTGTTAGCGATGTTGTGCGCCACGGGCAGCGATTTTCCCATGACGCACAACTGACGGGGCGGGCACGTTCTCTAGCGATATTGATAGCGATATCACAGTGTGTAAAGTGCCCTTAAGACGCACACCTCATTTTCCTCCCAAAATTTTGGAAGGAAAAGTGCGTCTTACAACCGAAAAATACGGTACTTATAAAACAGGGCTAACATTGTAAATCAGCCTATAATCAGAGGTAAAAACACATTTTTAGATAAATGGGAGGACACTAAAGTAATTATTCAGACCATTAGGACTCCTAGTATTTAGCTTGTGGGTCCACATCATCTCTTTAAGCATAATACACGGTCTCCACCTCATCTCAGAGGTGGTACATGGTCGATGACCTGAAATCTCAACAGACTAATGTTGTGTCTCTCATCCACAAGGTGTGGTGGAATGGGTAAATCAATTTTCTTTCCATGTATGTTGGATTTAAGGGCCCGTTACACGCGTCGATTTATCATGCATTCGCTTTTGCGATCGCACCCACCCCCATCATTTGTGCGTTACGGGCAATTTGTTGCCCGTGTCACACAAAGTCGGTAACCCCCGTCACACATACTTACATCCCGATCGACATCGCTGTGGGCGGCGAACATCATCTTCCTGAAGAGGGAGGGACGTTCGGTGTCACAGCGACGTCACATAGCGGCCGCCCAATAGAAGTGGAGGGGCAGAAATGAGCGGGATGTAACATGCCGCCCACATCCTTCCTTCCGCATTGCCGGCGGGACGCAGGTAAGCTGCAGTTCATCGTTCCCGGGGTGTCACACGGAGCGATGTGTGCTGCCTCGTGAACAATAAACAACCGGCACGCAGAAGGACGATTGATTTTTTGAAAATGAGCGACGTGTCAACAAGCAACGATAAGGTGGGTATTTTTGCTCGTTCACAGTCGCTCGTAGCTGTCACACGCTACAATATGTCAAACGATGCCGGATGTGCGTCACTAACCACGTGACCCCGACGACATATCATTAGATATATCGTAGCGTGTAACGGGCCCTTTATACTGCCAATTCTGTTCTTAACCAATTGGGTCATCTCACCCACATACTGAAGACCACACAGATAGATAATAAAATAACCAGCAAAATCATATTGCAGGTAGAAAAAAAACTTGATATAGAATTTTTTACCAGTTTGGGAATATCTACAAAACATGCCTTTGATGACATTATTGCTATTGCAACGTGACAAACATGGGAAAGTACCGTTCTTTGGTTGCGCTAGAAATCGTTGTGAGGGATTCTTAACTCCCAGATCATCCCTCACAAGTTCTTCTCGTAAGGATTGAATCTTACAAAATGCCATAATGACTGGTTTATGGAACTCCTCCTGTCCCGGATGACAGTTCCTAATAATATCCCAGTATTTGCTTAGAATCTGGCCAACCTTCCAAATTTGTGGACAGTATGTGGAAACAAACAGCAAAGTTTTATTAGTCTTCCTATTTACAATATCAGATTCATTGGTAGCTTGTTTCAGAACATTTTTAGGGTATCCTCTCACGTGAAACCTATGAGTCATCTCACCCAGTCTAATGTTCCTTTTTTGGGGATCTGACACAATTATTTCAATCCTATTAAATTGACTTATTGGGAGAGATTTAACCATAGAGGCCTAATAGAAACTGTCACACTGCAGGAGCGAATTTCTATCTGTACTGTTACTGAAGAGATGAGTAGACAGTCGTCCATCGGTAACATAGACCAAAGTGCAATGGTGTAACTAGAGTTTGATGGGCCCCGTGCAAAGTTTGGATCTGCCCTCCCCCCTCAACTGTACACTGCCACGGGGTACAGGATAATGACGCTGACACTCAGGGTACAAGATAGTATTGCTGACACTTGGCTCTTTCCCTCAGCACCCAGCTGTCCCATGATCTGAAATCCTTCTTTCTATCAGCACCCAGCTTTGCTATGTTCTAATATCTGGGTGTGCATCTTATGAGACGTATGCATGCCTTGAACAGGGTGAATATGTAGCGCCCCTGAGACTGGTCGCTACAGGGTATATCATTATATCCTTCCCTGGCAGGTCAAGACGTTAATCTGGTAAATTTTACACACACCACCATACAGCAGGGAGAAGCAGTCACTAGGAAAAGGTTAAGAATGTTTCTACAAACACAGTCAGGACTCAGACTCAGCTAGTATCTAGCCGACCCAGGTTGCCATAGCAACTTGGATAAGTGGTGGGGGCATGAGCAGTTAGGAGTAGAAAACAGTTTCACTTTACCTTAGAACAGCTTGGACACGAGACAGAGCAGACTTGTGCAGCTCCCTGAAGGGAAGCTATCAGGCCTTCAGGGAGGCAGAGCAGAGCTGTCTGGATGTAACACTGAGCAGATAGCACCACCAAGCTGGGGGCCAGTAACATCTATAGAGACGGGACCCGGTACCTGTAATCATGGACCAGAAGAGAGTAGTCTCCATAAAATGGGACTGAACACAAGAGAGAGGCATAGAGCCCTAGTCACGGTGGCCGCGGAATGACAGCTGAGAGGGAGCCTGGGGAAAGGGATTGGAGGCCGACCCACGAGAGGCTCAGGCTGCTGGCCGTTCGGGCCAGGACCGGGGGAGAGTACAGAGTTGTGCATGGAGGAGAGAGGTCACAGATTATCAAACAGGACCCAGCCTCTGACCTGCCCGGGAAGAGACCGGAGTCTCTGATGGCGAGGACCAGCACCCGGGGTGCGATACCACCTGAACCAGTTAATAAAGTGACTGGAACCCGCACCCGGTGACTCTGTGAGTCCCGTCCCCGTTCTCACCAACCTCCCGGGGTACCTCGCTCCGCTCGTGGGGAGCGATACCATTCCGGCTGCACATAACACCTATCCCGGAAAGAAACTGTGCAGTGGCAGCTAGTTCCTGGCCGCATACCACGGGTGGCGCTGCGAAGCATCCCCATTTCCCATCCAGTACTGCCCCTGGGAGAGGACTAGTCGCATGAGGGGTCGGCGGCAGAGGAGGCCGAGACCCGAGTCATCGCTGCAGCCGGTGACACACTTCCTAGGGGCCCGTGATCCTCCTTCCATCCCCATCTGTATTGGACACTTGTCTGTTTGCTGTTCTTATTTAACATTTAGCCGACGGGGTCACGAAACCGGGTCAGGCCAGTCACAGCTACCCCAGGGAACCACTGGTCCGGTGACGAGTACCCTAAGGCCCCGTGGTACGCTACAAATATATCTGCGCACTATGTAAGTGTGTTACATATTTGGAAGCCGAGTAGTGGATCTAGATATGCAGCTTGTAACACTCAGGATCTTTGCAAACTTGGAGAGGAGTTTAGAGCTCACTAAGCAGCTCTGGCTGGGGCCAATGATATGGAGGAGAATGAAGGTGGGGAAGCTCATTCCCAAAGGTAGGTAGCTGGGTAACAGCTAGAAGAAGAGGTAGGGGGAAAAGTGTCAGGGAGTCTAGTCCTGATCTGGCACAGCCTAGTAAATATGCTTGTTTGGATGATATTAAGGATGCAGTCACTACAGCAGGACGTTCATAGGTCAAAAACTGGTGACAGGTTCCCTTTAATCTGAAGATCCATTCTTTCACGCTTCAATAGATGGTATAAACACATTACTTTGTGACTAATTCATATTTTCTTACATCTTTATAACATTCATACACAGACAGTTAGCTTATTGCTCTCTTCTGTGAATTTTGCTCCATCTTGCGGAGGTAATATTTGGGAACGGCATGGTTATATTTCATCTGGAAGACATTCACTGTTTGCTTATTAGTTGACTCTTCTTCTTTAGTTATGTATATTGTTTCCACCTTTTTTCTTTTTGCTTCACACTAATTAAATAAATAATTAAAAAAAAGACAATTTGCAGTCCCCCTCAATTTCAAGCCAAGATAAGCCCAACAGGGGGCTGGTATTCTCAGGCTGGGTAGACCCAGCCTAAAAATATCAGCCTCCAGCCGCTCGGAAATTGTCGCATCCATTAGATGCGACAAGCCCGGGGCTTTACCCTGTTCTTCCCAATTGCCCTGGTGTGGTGGCAATCGGAGTAATGAGGGGTTAATAACAGCCCACAGCTGCTACTAAGTCCTAGATTAGTGAGGGCAGCATCTATAACACCCCCATCACTAATCTGTAAGTGAAAGTAAATAAACGCAGAAATAGAAAAAAATCCTTTATGTGCAATAAAATACAAAAACCCACCCTCTTTTACCACTTTAATAACCCCCTAAACAACCCTGCAGGTCCAAAGTAATCTACACGAGGTCCGATGGCGATTCAGCTCTGCTACATCCAACTCACAGAGCGCGACCATGGAACATGCACAACTCTGTGACTGCAGAGAATGAATGAGCTGCGCAATGAGCGGTGACATCACTCGGGTCACTTGCGGTCCCAGCAGGAGGTTCCCACTGTCCTTCACCTGTGATCGCAGTTAACCTGACCTCAGTTGAGGTCACTGAGTTCACAGACTTGCATCTGTGTCGCCCTGGGCAAGCCAGGGGACACAGATAACAACACACACGCACCCCACGTTCCCTGTAGGTACATCAGCTAACCCAAAAATCCTTGTTGCCTTCCTCCAGAGGTTGATGATGCACACCAGGGGGTGGGCCAGGCGGTTGGCTCCGCCCACCGAGGAGCTCACAACTCTGGAGGCAGGAAGAAACCAGGCAGTTGAGTCCAGGAGGAGGAAGTGGAAGGAGTAACAGCAGAGATTAGCCCAGGGAGGGCAAGAGTGAAGACAGAGTGAAGTCTAGCAGAGGGCTAGAGTAAACAGAGAAGTGAAAGTGGTGAAAGTAGAGAAGTGTAAAGGAGAGAAGCCAGTAAAGTGACAGAAGGAAAGAAAGCCTGAGAGCCCAGCTTTGTGTAGGGCCAGAACAGCAAGGTCAGCAGACAGCGGTGAAGATCTGCAGTGGGACTGTCTGGAGGTTGCTGGAAGGGCCGCGGAGGCTGTGTGTATCCAGGGCCTGGAGCAGTATACAAAGGGCAGTCAGTACCAGAGCAGGGGCTTTCGGATCCCAGCAAGGCTTGGAGTCGCTGTAAATTGCTAAATCCGTTAGTGAAGGGGACGTAGATCTCCCAACAAGCAAGTCCTGATTGACGGCAAAGGTCCAACCACAACGGGGAAACACCGCCACCGCCAAGGCACCAGTTTCCCAGGGCCGGCGCCTGCGGGCAAAGTGTAGAGCTCCTCCGGCCCAGATTGCAGCCGGGGAGCGGGTAACCGGAGGGAATCCACCGATACCACAAGACATTTCAAAGGTGCAGGGAAGAGACCGTCATCGCTAACTGCAGGGAACCGCAGCACCGTGAACCGTCCGAGGGACCCGTCCAACCAGCCGTTTGTTTACTGAGAACTGTGTCGTGTTTACTGGCTGAGTGAGTACCTCAGTGCCGCAAGGCACAGCGCTGCCCCTGCGCCCCTGCACCCCACTGGGCCCCGGGATCACCAACCCCTACCCACGGAGGGGCAACACAACACCTGGCTGCTCCCATCACCATCCCCGGGATCCCCATCCAAAGCAGCGGTGGTGCAATCACCACAACCGTGGGTGGCGTCACGAACTATAACCCCAACAAACACCCCCTTTTCACTCACGGGCGAGGAGTGTCGCTCGAGACACCCCGGGATCCGGCCCACAGCTCGAGCCACCAGGAGCAACTGCCGGACCCGAGCAGAAGGGGTGAGCGCGGTGTGCTGACACCCTCCTCCCCGCCCGCGACACATCTTCTGGCAGAAGACCGCAGTTTTTTTGCCAAGAGATGCAGATTTGGTGCTGAAATTTTTACACCATATTCCTGCACTCAATCTACATCTCCTAGCAAAAAACGTAATTTTTGACGCATTGTTTTCACGCGGTTTTTGCCCCTGGGTTTTTGCTATGGTTTTATGCCAGAAGGAACCCAATTGGTGCTGAAATTGTCTGCTTCAGATTTCAGCAACAAATTTGCACCTACTGGCAGAAAAAAAACAAAAACTTTTTTTGCATTTTTTGGGTCAAGGTATGCAAATTTTGTGATGAAATTTTTACACTATATTCCTACATCCAATCTACACCTCCTGGCAAAAACCACGATTTGTGGCGCATTTTTTTCACGCAGTTGTTACTCCCGGGTTTTTGCTGCAGTTTTATGCCAGGAGGTGCATATTTGGTGCTGAAATCGTTTGCACCAGATTTCAGCACCAAATTTGCACCTGCTGTTAGAAAAAAACCCTTTTTTTTGCATTTTTGAGGCAACGGATGCAAATTTGGAGAGTACATTTTTACACCATATTCCTCCACCCAATCTACGCCTTCTGGCAAAAAAAGTGGGGGTTTTTTTTTTACACTTTTTTTTTTTTTTACATGGTTTTTGCTGCGATTTTTGCCACGGTCTTCTGCCAGGAGGTGCACATTTGGTGCTGAAATAGTCTGCACCAGATTTCAGCACCAAATTTGCACCGTTTCTCAGATTGTCAGTCTACATTGTGTGCACATAGCCTAAGGGCATGTACACATGTTGCAATTTTATAGCTTTTTTATGTTTTTTTCTTGCAGATTTTAATTAATACTGCAAGGAAAACTGCATCACAGCAAGGTTTATGAGAATCCCGACTTGCTGTGCACATGCTGCTTCTCTTTTCCTTGCAGATTTTGGTACAGAAAAAAAGAGGCAGCATGTCAGTTCCTTTCTGTGTTTTTTTTCCTGCAGATATAATCCACTGTGGTGCTTGAGCTCGATCACTGCAGTGCATTATATCTGTCAGTGCCTCACTCGCGGCACTGACACTGCCTCACACAGCATGCATCTAGCATGGTGTATGAGGTGACCATATCTCAGTAACCCGTGGTCGTCATTGATCGCACTAGGTCTCTGTGATCGCATTGCAGGGATTCTATTGCCAGGGAGAGGTAAGATATCCCTCTCCCTGCCTCCTGAATGCTGCAATTGCATTGCTCACAGTATTCAGGAGGTTAAACTGCCGGGAGTGGCGCGGGCACTGCTCCAGACAGTGAGAGCCGGAGACCCGGCAGCGATCACGGGCGTACAGCACCTGAACCCCCGTGATAGCCATGACTTAAAAAAGAATAGAAAAACTCATGGAAAAAGCACACAAACACGATAAAAAAGTGCATTTTTTCTGCTGTACTCAAATCAGCTATGTGTGCACATACCCTAAACTCTCCCTGACCCCACACAAACTTCACCTCATCGAGCACCACAACAACCAGCACAGCAGAGTCCTGCATACACTGAGGAGCTGATCATGTGACCTCTGACTCCTCCCCTCCATGTGACATCATCACAGATCTTGTAAGCACAGAGCAGCCATATATCTAGTATGCGGTTCAGCAGGAGGAGGTATGTGAAGATTCTCCATTACTGGGCGCAGGTGAAATGATTTAGTATTGAGACTATTGGTGTTTTTGTGTTGTCAATTTCTAAGAATGGTAACTTTTTTATTCCTTTTCTTCTGATACATACGACCCAACTTTGAAAGGCGGTAAACATGGAAACCTGTATTGCTTACTCAGTACAATGGCCCTATCTTCACCCATACACTGTATGATTACCCCCCCACACGGCTCCACTCCGTACATGTCCTACATTAAACGGTTCTGCTCTGCATGTGTACGACATACATGGCCCCGCTCCATATGCATCCTACACGCAAGGCTCTGCTCTGTACACATTGTAATGTGGGGGATGAGCAATAGGACCAGGTCTTACACATGTGGGGATCACTGGACATTGGGATTTCTATGGGGTCAGTGGGATAGAAGACTTGTCCCGGTCTGGATTCTGGATCCTGTACACAACACGTGAGTGTTAGATTCTTAGTTTTCTCATAAATGGAGGTTTAGCCTAAACCGTTTAAAGGCTGGGCTCCTTGGCTCACTGCTCGTACTCCTCCCCCTGTGCTGTGAACAAGTAATTGAAGCAGGTTATCTAATGAAGGACAGACATGGAGCGTATATAAATAGTAATTAACAGGTAGCTGACCGTTGGAGGGTAAAACTTGATTTTGTACATTATAATAAAGAGGTGCGAATCAAATATCTGCCCTGAAGGCTGACGGGACGGGCCCAAGTCAGAAGCCCCTCGTGACAATGGAAGTGCAATATTTTCCATGCATTCTTATAAAATCCAAGTTTGACCCAGAATTATTGATATCATATTCATATGTGATAAGTATAGAATGCTTGAAGGATGTCCGGTAAGATGATGGCCATATTGTTTCAGTAAAAAATTACTAAGGGAACATATGGCTGAGTGTGTAAGTATGTCCTAAACTGGATTAGAATCGACTCTAATCACTTGTCCTCCCCTGACCTCAAGTGAAGGATCTGGTAAGACTCTTTGTAACAATTCATATAAGGAATCTCCATGAAAGACCCCAAGAGAAGCATCCAGTATTGCAGATCTGTCCATATTTCCTGCGGCGGTCTCCTCCAGAAGCTCTAATGGATCCAATTCATGAGACTCTTATTTCATAAATTGTATTTTATACTGCTTTTGCCAGTATGAATATTTATTATTTAATCTTTTGTATCCTATTTAAACACGATTTCTTTTTGCATGTTAAATGTAAAAAGCTTGTTCTTTGCTGCTCTGAACGTGCCCACAAACTCTGAAAATGGTGAGAATATGTTGGTTGTTCTACTTTGGGTATGCCAGCGAGTGGTAGCAGCAAAAAGTGTGAAGCGAAAGTGAGAACTGGCAGTGGGGTGCACTTACCTCTTAGCCTATTGCAATAAGTGAGTGTGGAAAGTGGAGTCCCCCTTTAGGCTATGTGTCCACGGTAGAATGTACCTGCGGATTTTTCTGCATGAAAATCCGCGACTTTCGCGGCAAATCCGCACCCGCGGATTTACCGCGGATTTGCCGCGGATTTTGATGCAGATTTTTTTTTTTTTTTTTTTTTTTCCCATTCTATACCCAAAATCCGTACCAAAATCCACAACAAATAATTGACATGCTGCAGATTTTTCCGCATCAAAATCCGCGGCAAATCCGCAGCGGAAAAATCCGCAGCATGGACACAGCATTTCCAAAATGCCATTGAAATGGCTTGGAAGTGCCGCTGCTGCAGATTTTCGGGAAATCCGCGGCAAAATCCGTGCAAAATCTGCAGCGTGGGCACATAGCCTTACAGTATCATCTGAGGAACATCTCATGGGCGAGTGGTGTTCATGACAAACCAGGGGAGGCAGGACTGGTTTTCCCAACAGGATATTTTTTTTTTTTTTTTTTTATGAAACGTGTTTAAAACTATTAATGTTTATTCATTTTATTTCTTTTTTTTTTTCACAGAAATGTAATATTTTTATAGGCTGGAATTTTTATTAAAGGAGCAATATCAAGTACGTATAATTTTATTTTTTTTTTTTTCTTTCTTCTTAATTTCTTTATTTTTAATCTTAGAGAAGTGGTGTGATTGGAACTTTTTATATATAATATATGTATTTGTATTTTTTTTTTCATATTATTTTTTTTTTTCAACATTTTATTTCACTGTGTGCTATACAATATACAGCAATGCCATAGTATTGCGGTGTATATATAAAAAAATCACAATTTCCTATGAACCCCAGGCATGAGGTTGTTTTTACAGGTGGACCATGATGACAGACAGTGGCCTTCAGCAGTCTTAGGCCTCTGCCACACTCACGTGAATTTCACGCACGTGCCGAGAGACACGTATTTTCCCTGCGTGTTGCGTGCAGGTAAGTACGTGTCTCTGGTACGTGCGTGACACGTGTGTTCTACGTGTGCTATCCGCGATAGCACACGTAGAATCAGTAATTATTATACTCACCTGGTCCTTCCTGCTGTCCGCGCTGCTGTCCGTGGTGCTGATCCTCGGTCTCCAGCCCTCCCGTCTCTCCGCTGCTGCTGCTGCCAGGCAGTGAAGTGAATATTCAATGAGAATAATGAGCGGCGGTCGGCAGCAAGAGGCAGCAGCGGCAGAGACAGGAGGGCTGGAGAAGGTGAGTTAATGTTTTTTATTTTTTTCCCTGACATGTGTGTTTACTCCGGCGCGTGTCACACGGGACCGCATCCACACTACACCCGTGTGGTACGGGTGCGGGCCGTGTAACACCCGTGCTGCCGGAGAAAACACTGACATGTCAGCGCTTTGAAAATCGCACACACGTACAAACGCACACGGACACACGTTCCGTGTGGTTTTACGTGTGTGTGCCTGCTACCATAGGGTAGCATTGGTTAAAGTGTCTCCGTGCCGCCGGTACGTGTAAAAAATGACAAACACATGCCGGCAGCACGGATGTGTGGCACAGGCCTTAGGCTGTGTCCGCACTTTGCGCCGTCGAAGTTGCAGTTCTAAATGCATCCTCTGGCAGAAATTGCTTTTGCTAAAGTTGCTTTTGACCACAAAATCGCGATAAATACTCGTGCGTTTTTACCACGTTTTAGCTGCGTTTTTAGCGCTTTTTAACTGTGTTTCCATTGCTTAAAGTCAGATGCGTTTTGATTACAAAGACCCTATTAAATAAAGTTTTTACATACAAACACTATGAAAAAAGAGAAAAAAAAATATAATTATTTAAATCATAACGAAAATAGGTATATTTAAAATAATTATAGCGGTTTTATACTATTTATCGCTATAATTCCAATAAATTCATATTTTTCATTAATTTAATTGTCGGACTATGTGTGTGTGTAAAGGGACATGTTTATGTAGTCCAAAACGCATTCTTTCAACAGCTAAAAAGCAGGTAAAACGCTGGAATTTTGATGTTGCTTGCATTTTTCAACTTCTCATTGACTTCAATGTTAGCAAAACGCAGCCCAAATGGCAAAAACAATTGACATGCTGATTCTTTGAACGCAGAGTTTTTGCCCAAAATTATGCAAATTAAACGCAGCGTTTTGAACTGAAAAGTGCGCCCAAGAAATCCACTTTTCCCATAGACTTTGCTGGAAAATCAAAACGCATGCATTTTGGCATGAAAACGCTGCAGTTCAAAACGCGGCAGAAAAGCAGGTGAAAACGCAAAGTGCGGACACAGCCTTACTACCATCATGGCATTGTCTGCACTGCGATCATATCATGGGAGCACTGATGGCACAATGCGGCCCGTATACCGGCACCCTGTAAATGCGGATGTCACAGATTGACAGCGGTTTTAAACAGGTTAACATCTGTTGGTGGAGCTCACTGTTAGAGGCAGATGGTGGCTAAATATCACAGCCATCATCTGCCGGGAAATATGTGTGCTTGGCTTGTGAGCCCATATCAAATTCAGGGAGCTGGCATTAACGTACATAGTACGTCATATGTCTTTAAGGAATTAAGTACTGTTTTGTGTTCTAATGATGTGTGATTATGTATGGAGTAGTGAGACTCATGTAAGAGTGCAAACTCCTGAGCCAAACCTTAGTAGAGGCAGTCTGAGGTGAATATCCTTAAGTGGGAAATATACATTGGGAGTTTTAATCATTTTAGATAGACTGCGTGGTCATGTAGTGGTTACCTACTATCACTCATGTCAGCGAGCTTTGGTCAAGACCTGTCATAAGCACAAACACAAGGCTCCTCTCTGCACACATTTTACACGTGTCGCGGGCGGGGAGGGAGCCGTCGCTGCTGCGCTCTCGCTGGCGCTCGGGTCCGGCGCTGCTGCTGCTGCTCGGTGGCTCGAGCGGTGGGCCGGATCCATGGACTCGAGCGGCGCTCCTTGCCCGTGAGTGAAAGGGGTGAATTGGTTTGGGGATTTGGTCCGTGACGCCACCCATGGTTTGTGGTGAAGGTGGGCACCACCGCTGCTGGTGACGGGGATCCCGGGAGCGTTGTTAGGGAGCAGCTGAGATGTTTTCCCCCTCCGTGGGTAGGGGGGTTGGTGGTCCCGGGGCCCGGTTGAGGTGACGGGGAAGCAGGGCTGGCAAGGTGCAGGGTCGCTTTGACTGCGCAGCGCGGTGCCAGTTGGCACGGTAGTACTCACTCAGCCACAAATGGATGCACAGTCTCTGGTAAAACAAACTGCTGGATGGACGGGTCCCGCAGCTGGCTGCTGTGGCTTCTCCCGGACGGTTGGTGGTGGCTGCCTTTCCCTGCACCTTTTGTGTGTGTTCGGTCCCGATGGCTTCCCACCGATAACCTGCTCCCCAGCGTGGATATGTGCCAGAGGAGCCCTTTTGCCCGCAGGCTCTGGCCCTGGGAACTCTAGCTGTGGCGGTAGCTGTATTTCCCTTGTGCTGTTTGGACGGTTGCCTTTAATCGGGTCTTGGCTGTTTGGAAACAGTCACTAACAGATTTGACCTGTTTAACGGCGACTCCAAGCCTGGTCGGGGTCCGCAAGCCCTGCCGGTTTGTGCTGGCTTCACTTCGCTCCCCGGTTCGGTACCGGCGGGCCACCGCCTGTCGCCGGTCCTACGGTTCCGCGTTGATCTGCCTCTCCTGCAGACGGCCACCCCCGTCTGCCAACCTTTCTCTCGGTGCCCGGGCCACGTACCCGGACACGGTCAGTTTGCTCCTCTACTACCACTTCACTCCTCTCCTGACTCCTACTCACTTCTGACTCTCCCTGAACTGACTTCCTTTCCCGCCTCCAGGACTGTGAACTCCTCAGTGGGTGGGGCCAACCACCTGGCTCCACCCCACCTGGTGTGGACATCAGCCCCTGTAGGGGGGCAACAAGGATTTGTGTCTGACTGATGTGCCTATCTCGGGGTGGGGGGTGTTGTGTTGTAGTACCTGTGACGACCTGGCTAGTCCAGGGCGCCACACACGCACATGGATCCACTCCATACACATCGTAGACACCCACGTGGCTTTGCTCCATGCATACTTAGCCCTACTACGTCCACACTACAAATCCAACCTGATCCCACACAAATTGGGCTTTTCATCAAAAGTGATTTTGCCAGAAAACTGTTGTAAAACACTTTAGCAAATTTTCAATGTTTTGTTTGATGCCTAGTTGCTCAAAAGCATTGCACCTTTTGGCGTTTTCATGCCACTTTAAAGCAGCTCTGCCAAAATTGTCAGACCTGGGAAGGAGTTTGGACATGGCGTATCTGCGCCCACTTGTCAACTTCAGAAAAAGTGACAACGTTTCTTCTGCCAAACCAGTCACTAACTGGAGTAACATTTCTGGTGAGGCACATGAAGATGTACACCACTGAAAAGATGGGCCAAAGTGGCATTCGCTTTTTAATCAATCTGGCGCATAGTATTCCCTTCATTAAGATTGGTGTTAGACCAATCCCCCTGAAATCAGCAGTTTCATACAACTTTGGTCTAATTAGTGTGGGGGCCTTAAAAGGAAACTGGCACCAGGATTTTCGCCTTAAAACTGCGGCTACCTCCAGTGAGCCCTTATATACAGCATTCTAGGCCCAAGACCTTTTCTTATACTCACCTAGGAGGCAATCGGGTCCAATGGATGTTGCTGCTCCAGGGTCCAGCGCCTCTGCTATCTTGTGCAATTGCCATCCTCCTTTCCAGCTCTGTGTGGTGATACATCTTTCACACCGAGGCCTCAATTGCACTCCTGCATGCACACTTTGATCTGCCCTGCTGAGGGCAGAGCAAAGTACTGTAATGCTCAGGCATGAGAAAAGGTCAAAGACTGCCCGCGCATGTGCATTATAATACTTTGATCTGCCCTCAGCAGGGTAGATCAAAGAGCGCGTGCGCAGGAGTGCAATGGAGGTCTCTACGTGGATGACGTAGTGCGTCTCATCCACACGGGCCTGGGAGGGAGGACGGCGGATCCTAGAGCAGTGGCAGCAATTGGACCCGATTTCCCCCTAGGTGAGTATTATAAAGATTTTTTTTTTTTTTTTTTTTTTTTTACATTCTACAGTGCTGCCTGGGCTCTTATATACAGTATTCTGCAGGTGGTGACCACAGATTATAAGGGAAAATCCTGATGACAGGTTCTCCTTAAGATGTAACTTATTGGACATTGTCTTCTAGCATGGCCGAACAGACACATATACATTGTTAGGCCGCCAGGTACCATAGTCCATTAGTAGGTGTCCATGTACCATAATAACTCAGCAGCCCCTCACTATTGAGTAGTTGAGAAGGGAGCAATGAGTGATACAAGGGGGCCCCATAACTCTGTCAACCTTAAAAGCCATGATGCTTATGATGGGTAATTAAACTCTTGGGATTAGTAATGCAGCTGTGCCCGTACCATCCCTGCAACATACCCGAACGTTGTGGTGCGCAAGAGATTTTTTTTTTTTACAAATATTTAACATTTGTTACACCATAGCCCCAATTCTTCAAAACAATTACTCCAGAGTTATGTTATAAAACGCTGCAAAAAGTTGCAAAGTGTGGAGTTTTGGTCTTTTCATACCACTTTTGCACAGCCCAAAATTGGCGGAGCTGTGGAAGAACAGAGGCTTGCCAGACTGCTTAATGCCACTTCTCAGCTAATTCATGACAAGCTGTGGAAGCAAGTCAAATTTTTACTCCATTCTGTTACTGGAGTAAGATATGTGCCAAGGCACCTGCGTCTCTTAATGAATTTGTAGAGTCTCCAACTTGGCTGTTCATCAAGACCAGTGAGAATGTGATGCCCCAGGGCTATGGGGTACTCTTTCCCGGGCCGTATATGGGGATGTGTCACGGTTGTGTAACGGCCGATGCCCAGCTCCATGACCCTGGGGGTCACTTTTTAAAGGGATTATATACAGTAGAGATTAGAGAGTTTATATCGTGACGCCACTTGCGGGTCGCAGTTATGGTGATAGAACCACCGCTGCACAGTCTTTTACCACTGGGGCTGATGGTGATGGCAGCCTGGATGATAGGCCCTCCGCAAGTAGGGCCGGGCCCCAGGGAGTGGATGATGAGATCTGGCACAGAAAAAAGGGAGACCACACTATGGGGATGCAGTGCAACTGTTTACTCACAGCGGTGTTTATGCTGATGCACTGAGGACGGCTGGTTTCAACCCCTGGTCCCTTTTTGTTTTAGTGCCGGTGACTTCTTTCCCCGGCACCTCTCACTGGTTGGTGAAACGCCGTAGCTTGGACCATCTGGGGGTCCCCTTCTGTCTGTCGGCAGTCTCTGGTCCGTACGGCGGGCAGTGTGAACTTTGTAGGGTCAGTGTTCTGTTCCGGTCCCTGGCTCTATTTCTACTGCTAGTGCCCCCGAATTCTTGCGTCAGTGAGGACCTTGATGGTCCCCTCACTGTGCAGGTATTTGTCAGGTAGCCTGAAGCGTTCGCCTGACCTAGGGCCCTGTGCCCAATCAGTGCTCTGGTTCCAGGGGTACCTGGCTGTACCCTATGGCAACCACTCTCCTACACCACCACTACATGACCCCGTCTGGAGACATGTCCATCCCCTTCAACTGTCACTACCGGACTCCTTGTCTTTGTCTGCCCCCCACCCACCTGGTTGTCGTCTAGTGGACTGGCTCCAACCCTGGGTGGTCATCCATTTGGTCCCGGACTAGTCAGTCACCCATAATTGGGGATATTTATCTGCTTTGGTGGTACCCGGCACTGGTCTTCCAGGTCCCTTGGGGGTAGGCCCTGCATCTTTGACAGGATGCAGTAACTAGTAGTGTCCTGATGGGTTCAGGGGCGCTACAGAACATCGCTGGTCTTGTTCCTTTTTATTTGGTGTTTTAAAAGCAATGTATATGCAATTCTTATTTTGTAACATATTAAGAGCTTTTTATTGGAATTTTTTCATCTAATATATGAAGGCTTAAAATACTGATCCAGCATCCAAAATGTCCTTTCTAAATATCTGTTTACATCCCTAACACACTTGTCATTAGATGTATTATAAAATGCCCTACACTTCTCCCTATCCTGGCAATCTCTAAATGTGTCTATTATTTTTTTTTTTTTTTGTACTGCTGTTCCTGTGTTGTGTTGTATTGTATTAGAGAGGAGTCTCACATATGACGTCACAGAAGGCTGGAGCTGTACTTATTTTCCTGTAGTGTCTATTGACCCTGCTGACACAGGATATCAACAGGGGGCGCACTGCAGTTATTTACTACAATTTCTTGCATCGCCGTCCTCCAATGATATCTTAAATCCATGTTGAGTGACGCAGAAGTAAATGCAGCGCCAGCACTCTGCTTCTATGTCGTCTGCGGCATCTTCTAACAGCCGCTGCATTTTCAACAAAATGCTATCAGGCAGTGAGTGACACCAGCTCTGCCCCCTGATGGCAAATCCTTTGAGGGCGATGATAAAGCCGTGGAGCGGCAAAAGCTTCTCTCAATTCTTGTAGCTTCGCTTCTGTTTCACTGTTATTAGGTAGAGATAGAAGCTGAGTGTCAGCGCTGCACTCAATTATCCTGCAGTGTTTATTACATTGATCCGGGACATCTTCGGAGGGTGGTGTTGCAAGAACGTGCACTATTGAACTGATGCGAAGTTATACCTAAAAAGGTTTGTGAGATTGACCCTGTATCTTTTGTGAGAAATGGGAGGACAGTAGAAGCAATTAGTAAAAAATAATAAAAAAAATTTTAATCAAAAACTCAATAAAAACATGCTGTACATATTGTAAAGTGAAACATTAATCATAAACTAGTATTGTAAGGTATAAAAAAAAAAAAGTTTGACACATAGTCACCAGCAGTCCGAGTATATTCCTACTGGCCCCAATGGTAGTGTGGGATATGTATAGATGCCCCAACAAGGTGAGTAGGGGGATACTGGCTCAGATCCTAAAAGCCCACATTTAGTAATACTAATAAAAACAAGTATGCCCATGTGGTGACTTACACGTAAGAGAAATAACCCCCACTCAGATACCGCCAGATAGAAGAGCCTTTCCAATGCGTGTTTCATGTGTATTACAATCGTTTCTTCAGGGAGCGGTCCGATATCTTTCTGTAGTTTAAGATTAAACAAACTTATGCGATTACGCCTTGTATTCCCCCATATGAACTTCCTAAAAGTGGATTGTAATAGTTCAATATTTGATTTTAAGTAGTAATAATGAAAGCATTTGAAACAAATGCATTATTTTAGATAACACTACCAGAGATGGGCGAGTACTAAAATGCTCGGTACTTGAGTCGAGCAGATCAGAAGCTCTAAAAGTGCTCAACTTTTCTAATGGAAGTCAATGATTTGGCAGTTCGGCTCCCACCCACATAGAGCCAGCTATAAACTGCATGTCCAGAGGCTGAGTGTGTGAGTGAAAAATATAAAAATATACATACATACATACATACATACATACATACATACATACATACATATTTATACTGCAAATGTTGTTTCAACCCCAGTGAGAGCCATTCAGAAAATGCAATTGACTCTCCCTAAGGAGCCTGCACACATCATGCTGTGAAGCAAGCTTGTGCTTTAGGGTTTCACGGACGACACATCCGAGTAGCTGCAATACTTGGCCCAGCACCGCGAGCACCCGGATGATCAAATTGATCAAGTACCGAACAATGGCGAGTATGTTAGCTCAACACTAAACTCTACCATTTTAATTAAGTTACAACAGCACAAGAAGAATAGTGTGAAGTGCCTCTATGACTGAATACACTGGGTTAAAGATGTTATAAGAAGTTTGTAGTTAAGTTGATAGCGCAACGAAGAGTTTGCCAGTAGTTGAATTTCCAAATACTTTGATTCTACACTCCAATGAAAGGGGAATGAGGTATCTCTGATTTGCCTGTCCTAAAGATTGCCAGTGCCTCTGGCAATCACGGTAAAACCTGAAATGATCCCAAAATCATTTAGTGTACTCATAGCTGGAATTCCCTGAGTGGGATTTGCAATATGTTGTCTGCAAACGCTAACCATTTGACTAAGGAATCCACCTCAAAACCCCCGAATCAGCAGTAATTGTTGTAAGGTCCTAATTGAGTGGATCTAAAGCTAAATTAAGTAGTAATTGAGACAAAGGACAAGACTGTCTCAAGCTCCTCTGTACGGGAAAGAATTGAGAAGGCGTGTTATTTACTAGAAGCATGGACTTAGGGTTTTCGTAGATCATTCTGATGGCCACATTAAACCATGGGCCAAATTGATGAGTTGCTAAAAGACTGTGTAGGTTATCCTAAGAGACTGTATCAAAAGCCTTATCCGCATCAAAGCTGACTATAACATGTTTGGTGCACCGATTAGGTCTACTGTATGAGATTGCCCCTATAGCTATCCTAATATATGTGATGGACTTACATGTATATACCCAGTCTGATGGGGCAAAATTAGATCAGTTATTACCTGCTGTAGCCAGTATTTTTAGCTGAAAACAGTTTTGCTGAATAGAGAAGCTATAAAACTGACCTTCCTTTGAGCTATTTGAGAATCTGGAGCATTACATTTGTTGGTTCCATTAAACTCTCAAAATGGCCAGAAAAAGAGAACTTTCATGTGAAACTCGACAGTCTATTCTTGTTCTTAGAAATTAAGGAAATTCCATGCGAGAAATTGCCAAGAAACTGAAGATTTCCTACAAAGGTATGTACTACTCCCTTCAGAGGAGAGCACAAACTGGCTCTAACCAGAGTAGAAAGAGAAGTGTGAGGCCCCACTGCACAACTGAGCAACAAGACAAGTACATTAGAGTCTCTAGTTTAAGAAATCGACGCCTCACAGGTCCTCAATTGGCAGCTTCATTAAATAGTACCCACAAAACGCCATTGTCAACATATACAGAGAAGAGGCAACTCTGGGACTCTGGTCTTCAGGGCAGAGTGGTAAAGAAAAAGCCATATCTGAGACTGGCTAATAAAAGGAAAAGATTAATATGGGCAAAAGAACACACAGACATTGGACAGAGGAAGATTGGAAAAAAGTGTTATGGGCAGACAAATCGAAGTTTAAGGTGTTTGGATCACACAGAAGGTCATTTGTGAGATGCAGAACTGAAAAGATGCTGGAAGAGTGCCTAACACCATCTGTCAAGCATGGTGGAGCTAATGTAGTGATCTGGGGTTGCTTTGGTGCTGGTAAAGTGGGAGATTTGTACAAGGTAAAAGGGATTTTGAATAAGGAAGGCGATCATTCCATTTTGCAATGCCATGCTATACTCTGTGGACAGCACTTGATTGGAGCCAATTTCTTCCTACAACAGGACAATGACCCAAACCACACCTCCAAATTATGCATGAACTATGTAGGGAAGAAGCAGGCAGCTGGTATTCTATTTGTAATGGAGTGGCCAGCCCAATCACCAGATCTCAACCCTATTGAGTTGTAGTGGGAGCAGCTTGACCGTATGGTATGCAAAAAGTGCCCATCAAGCCAATCCAACTTGTGGGTGGGGCTTCTGGAAGCATAGGGTGAAATATCTCCAAATTACCTCAGCAAATTAACAGCTAGAATGCCAAAGGTCTGCAAAGCTGTAATTGCTGCAAAGGGATCATTCTTAGATAAAAGCAAAGTTAAAGGAGAAAATTTTATTATTTCAAGTAAAAATCATTATTTCGAACTTCGTCAATATCTGGACTATATTTTATATTCATTATGCAACTCATTTGGTAAATAAAAGTATGATTTTTCATGGAAAAGACAAAATTGTCTGGGTGACCCCCAAACTTTTGAACTGTAATGTATTCGCCAGGGAATAGCCACCATCCTGGGCCGCACTGCGTGTCTGGCACCCGGATTCGACCCATAAGGTCACGCCGAATTAAAGTTATTGGGATTTTCCTCCACCGTGACACTCTCAGATGCAGTCCGTTCCTCTCCCTCAGGGACTCTCCTCACACCAACTGACGTCTTAACTGCTCTTTTCAAAATAAGCACCTCCCCTTCACTAACTCTCTCTTAGCCTGGGAGTACCAGGGAAGCAGCTTACACGTTTTGGCCACCTATTGGCCGTTTAAACACATTACACCACAATATAAACTTTAGACATTACATTTTATACACCGTAGACACGCAGGTGTGGCTGACCGAGCCTTACACCCCCTTAAACTCCCAAACTGCTCCTGTGCATAATGCTTCCCCCCCCCCCCCCCCCCGGCACTGCTCCTGTGCATAATGTCCCCCTCCAAGCTGCCACTTTGTAGAATATTCCTCCCACACTGCCCCTCTCTAATGTCACCGCACACTGCCCCTCTTCATAAGATCTCCCTTGCACAGTGCCCGTCCATAATATTCCCTTTCAGTGGAGGGGAGATTCCCTGCCTTATTTTGGAGTCCATCTGCCTTAAAACCCCCATAATATATTTATAAATTGAATGTTCGTCCTCTTATCTCTGCAGTTGTTCAGGAAATTAAATCCTGGAGATCCCTTAAACTGTCCTTTGCAGGTAAATCCCATCTTATTAAAATTATTTCTTTCCCTAAACTCCTTTTTCCCTTGCAAACATTGCCAGTTTTGCTATCTAAAGCGAATGACCGGCTTCTAACGAAGGTCTTCTCTCAATTTATTTGGTGTTCCAGAATTAGTATTTTGAAGTTGCAACAAACTAAATTTATGGGTGGCTTTAATCTTCTGAATGTACGCCTTTACAGTATTGTGACCCTCTTTCGACATTCTCTGGATCGGATCAGTGCTTCCATTCACTTTACTAATACCCCAATAAATGAGGCTGTGTGGACCCTTTAGTCTCCCTGCTTTGCTGCATCTGCGACCAGATGATGTCCCAATAGAGGTTAAAGAGAACCCCCTTACTATGGTCAGTTGTTTTAGGTTGGCGCTTTGCAAGACGACTTGGTGGACTCGACCCTCACACCTCAGTTATTCTTCCTTTTCGGGGCAATCCGTACTTTACAGGGTAGGCCACCTCCTGTCTATCGTGTACTTGGCAATAATGGTTGTCTATTAGTTTGTAATTTGCTGTCGGATAAACGTCATCTTACCTCAGAGGACATTGCCTTTAAGTATCCAATCCTGGCCGGTGATAATTTTTACTTCTGTCCAGATCAGACATTATGTATAGACTCTGTGTTACGGGCTATCCCAGAAGACGTTAGCGAGCACCCTTTTTAAATTTAATTTCCATTAAAGCACATATGGGGACTTACTCTCTGAGTCTCATATATAAGCTTCTGAAGCCTTCTATCCAATAGTCAAACTTTTCGCCAGGCCCGGGGAAATGGGTGTCTCAGTTAAATAATTGTCTAGTAAAGGACCTCTTGCAGGCCACGCTATGTATTATGTCCATGTTACCATGCGATAGTTACAAAACCATGGCGCTCATGATCTTTCATGGAGCATATATTTCCCCGGCAGTTAAATCTAGGATGTCCCCCTCTGGTAACTACCCTTGCCCTAAATGCATGCTTTCCCCAGTTGATATTTTCCACTGTCTGTGGGATTGCCTGAGGATACAGGAGGTCTGGCGTGCACTCACAACACCTTACTAATACCTTTTTGATCTTTCTATTCCCATCTCCCCTGAATGGGCTATCTTCAATATTCTTCCACAAGATTAGCTGGATAGGCTTCCTGCCCATCAGCGCCGCACTTTATTCATCCTGGCGGCGCCCACCCGTAAAAGTATCTTACACCTCTGGGTGTAGGTTGCAATCCCTACTGTTAGTCTGATTTAGTACGAAGGTGGTCTATTGCTTTAAAATTGGCTGGATAGAGTTCTTAACAAAGAAAATCTCACCACCCGCTTCTTTCTTACATGGTCTTCCTTTTTATTAATGCCCAACTACTGTCCATGCGCCAAGCGGTGAATGACTGTTTCCAATTCACTAACTGGTACATAAGGGAGCAAATAGCTGACAGAGTTCCTGTTAGGCATGTGTAATGTTTTGTCATAAGACTTTTCTATGTGTGCGTGACGCCCTGGTCTAGCCAGGTCGTCCCACGTAGTCCCATGCGCGCACGCGCACACACACACACACACACACACACACACACACACACACACACACACACACACACACACACACACACACACACACACACACACACACACACACACACACACACACACACACACACACACACACACACACACACACACACACACCCCTTAGAAAGGTGACAGCAGCCAAACTTCAAAACCTTTGTCACCATCCTCCGGGTTTGATGTTCACACCAGGGGAGCGGAGCCAGGCAGTTTGCTCCGCCCACCGAGGAGTTCACAGGCAGGAGGCGGGAAAACAGTTAGTTAGAGTTGAGCTTTGACAGTGGAGTGAAGAGAGCCAAGTTCAAGGGCAGACCTGTGCTCAGGCCTGCCAAAGTCTACACCAGGTGTCTGGGTTGGAGCCCAGTCACCTCTGGCAAAGAGGCAGACAGTGGTGGCTGCCTGCAGGAGCTAGGATTACAGCCGGTGGAACCGTAGGGACCGGGGACGGGCGGTGGCCCGCTGGTACCGAACCGGGGAACCGATTGGAAACCGGAGCACCAGGAGGGGTACTCAGAACCAGTACGAAGCCCAGAAACAACCGGGCTGAATCAAATCAACTGATTGAGGACTGGACTTTAGGACCTTTCCCACATAAAACCCGACTGAAGACAACAGCCCAACCATTGGGGTAAAGCCACCGCCCAGGCATAGAGACCTGAGGGGCCAGCGTCTGCGGGCAAAGAGGGCTCTCCCAACACATAGCAAGCCAGGGAAGCGGACTACCGTTGCTTAGGCATAAAAAAAGTCGTAACTTTTACACGAGAGGTTCAGGAGAAAGGCGGAAACCACCAACCTGTCAAGGGGAAACTGCAGCTGGCTGCAGGCACCATTCACCATCTTGTTTGGTTTACCAGAGACTCCAGCGTGTTTATCATAGTGAGTACACCAGTGCCTTCGGGCCGCGCACCGCACCAACACCCCAGCATGCACTAATCCCCTCACCTCAGCACCTCCCTCGGGCCCCCGGGACCATCATACCCCTACCCACGGAGATGGTCAACACCAAGCTGCACAACACCGTCCCTGGGAGCCTAGTCAACGGCAGCGGTGGTGTCCATCCATTCACCACAACCCGTGGGTGGCGTCACGAACTTAAATCCCCTGCAAACCACCGCGGCTCCCCACCGAAGACCCTACGTATAGTGCCAACCCCCTTTCAGAGCGACGTGACCCCCGGGTCCGTGGAGAGCTTGAGTCACCCACCGACGAGCATGGATCCGAGCGGCTCGGCGGACGGCCGAGCCCCGGGGCAGTACACGTGCCCTAGGGAGGGGGGAGGGGGGTGGTGGAGGGGTTCTAGGAAGTTCTCCCAATTTACTGGTTTATACTTAAAATATGCCGTCTAATCTCCCCTTCTTTTTTTTTTTTTTTTTGTTGTTGTTGTACTACTAGTCATGAGATGTTTCTTCTATGGCAACATGGTAATGAGTGCCTTGCTAAAAATATTGACACCTCCATCCTTACAAACATTGACAATCATGTTTGTCAGGTTTGACTAGGAAATTGAGACTGGTGGTGGTACACGCATATTGGGTCATCATTAACGTGAGCATTATTAGTTTTATATCTATTAATAAAACCTATATATTTTAGGCCACACACAACAAGAAGTTTCTTCCTCGGAGTCTGTAGGTGAATAAGTTTCTCATAGACTCCTCTTCCATAACACTAATTCTTGTCTCATTTACCAACATTGGAATTGTCGTTAGCAATACTGCAGGAGTTATTCATTACACAAGAAATGAGAAATAATGACTTCATGATGAGGATAACCTCTTAATTTTCTAAAACCGCTCTAGAAACATATTTGGACAGAATTTTTCACGGACTACATCCCACCAGCCGCCTATATGAAAGTCTTCCCTGAGCTGTAATCTTCTATCACGTTTCGATCTCATGCCTGATTTCCACACAGTGAGATCCGTTAATCAATCCAAGAGACCGCAAGCTCCTTATAGATATCCAAAAATATTTATTAATCCCACCATACAAAAATAAAGTGCAGGTAGTAACGTTTCGGTCAAGAATTTTAATGGCTTGACAAAGGCCCTGTGTTGGCCGAAACATTGCTACCTGCACTTTTATTTTTGTATGCTGGGATTAATAAATATTTTTGGATATCTACAAGGATCTGTTGATAAGTCTTTGGCTTTACCCAGAAAGAAACGAGATAGGATGGTGAAACGTTACATTTATTTCACATACTCCTGTCAACACACTTCTTATATCGGTATTCCAAGTTCTGTAAGCCTAGCAGATAGAAGGATTTCGGTTGTGCCTCAAACCAAGCAGCCGTGACATCCGAAA
The DNA here is from genome assembly GCF_048569485.1 of Anomaloglossus baeobatrachus. Classification (NCBI taxonomy): domain Eukaryota; kingdom Metazoa; phylum Chordata; class Amphibia; order Anura; family Aromobatidae; genus Anomaloglossus; species Anomaloglossus baeobatrachus. Next base: position 529,671,200 of record NC_134357.1, read on the forward strand.
TGGTGTGAAATTTTGAACCCTTTAGGTGTTTCTTCAGGTTTGGAACAGATAGTCTGAGAGAGCTAGATCTGGTGAATAAGGTGGGTGGTCAACCAGCTGGAAGCCCAGCTCTGCCAGTTATGCCATGGTCGCTTGTACAGTGTGAGGCGTTGTCTTGCAGGACCAAGATTCCTTTGGACAGTTTGCCGCTCCTTTTGGCCTTCACAGCTGCTTTCAATTGGTCCAGAAGTTCAATGTAATACTTTGCATTGATGGTGGAAGCCTTTTGAAGGTGGTCTACTAGCAGCACACCCTCCTTATCCCAGAATAAAGACTGAATCACCTTGGTGGCTGATTTTTGCAGCCTGAACTTCTTCTTTGGATGAGAAGAACCACTGTGCCTCCACTTTTTTTGACTGCTCCTTGTTTTCAGTGTCATACAATTAAATCCAGGTCTCATCCATAGTGACCAGTCGATCCAGGAAGTTCTTATCAGTCCGGAAACGCTGACAAATAGACCAGAAAGTTTTTGTCGCGGACGGAGGGGACGTGCTCGCCACGCTCGGGTCCGGCAGCGCTCCTCGCCCGTGAGTGAAATGGGGATGGTATGTTTAGTGAGATTGTTCGTGACGCCACCCACGGGTCGTGGTGATAATGGCACCACCGCTGCTGGTAACGGGGATCCTGGGAGAGATGGCAGCAGGGTGCAGCTGAGATGTTGTCCCCTCCGTGGGCAGGGGTTGGTGATCCCGGGGCCCGATGGTGTAACGGGGAGGCCGGATGGCTGGGGTGCAGGGACGGCGCGGCATGGTGCCGGATGGCACTGGTGTACTCACTCAGACAATGACTGACAGTCGTAGGTAAACCAAAACGGCCGGATGGACGGGTCCCGCAGCCGGTTGCAGTGTTGTTGTTGTTGTGTTCTCCCCGGACGGCTGATGGTGGCGGTCTTTCCCTGCACCTTTTTGAATGTTCTTGACTCCTGTGGTTGCCCACCGGTAGTCCGCTCCCCGGCGTATAGGTGCCGTAGGAGCCCGTTTTGCCCGCAGGCGCTGGCCCTTGGATCTCTAGCCTGTGGCGGTGGCTGTATATCCTCTCTGGGTGGACGGTTGCCTTCAATCGGGACTTGGTAGTTGGGAAACCTCTGGGGTTCCTGTCACATTCGGATTTGACTATTGATGGCGGCTCCAAGCCTGGTCGGGGTCCGATGGCCCTGCCTGTGTGCTTAGCTTCGCTTCGTTCCCCGGTCCAGTACCGGCGGGCCGACGCCCGACCCCGGTCCTTACGGCTCTGCGGAGTTCCACCAACTCCTTCAGACGGCCACCACAGTCTGCCAACCTTGCTGTCAGTGCCTGGGCTCCTACCCAGGCACACGCAGTTTGTGACCTCTCATTTTCACCTCCTGAACAAATCTGCTCCTTTTCCCGCCTCCAGGCCTGTGAACTCCTTGGTGGGTGGGGCCAACCGCCTGGCTCCGCCCCACCTGGTGTGGACATCAGACCCTGGAGGGAGGCAACAAGGATTTTTGGTTTGACTGGTGTAACTGCCTAATGTGTGTGTGTGTGTGTGTGTGTGTGTGTGTGTGTGTGTGTGTGTGTGTTGGTATGTATGTGACTACCTGGCTAGTCCAGGGCGTCACATTTTCACTTGCATGCTTCTCTGATCTGTTGTCAAACATTTGGGGACCCACTTTGCAGATAGCTTCCTCATGTCCAAATGTTCATGGATAATGACACAAACACGTTCATAGGAAATCCCAATGATGTTTGCCATTCCTTTAGCTGAAATTCCTCGATTCTCCAGTATGAGGTTGTACACAGCATTGACGATCTCCGGAACAGCCACTCTCGGTCATCCAAGACATTCCTCGTCATTGGTGCTGAAGTCACCCATTTTAAATTTGGTGACCCAGTTCTTAACTGTGAAATGTGAAGGGCATTGATCCCCCAATGTCTGCAACATATCACCTATCCTTTTCAGACTTTCCTTGCAGAAACAAGAATCTTATCACTCCTTTGCTCTTAAGCTGGTGTCACACACAGCGACAACGACGTCGCTGCTACGTCACCATTTTCTGTGACGTTGCAGCGACGTCCCGTCGCTGTCGCTGTGTGTGACATCCAGCAACGACCTGGCCCCTGCTGTGAGGTCGCCGGTCCTTGCTGAATGTCCAGCTTCATTTTTTGGTCGTCACTCTCCCGCTGTGACACACACATCGCTGTGTGTGACAGCGAGAGAGCGACGAAATGAAGCGAGCAGGGAGCAGGAGCCGGCGTCTGGCAGCTGCGGTAAGCTGTAACCAGCGTAAACATCGGGTAACCAAGGGAAGACCTTTCCCTGGTTACCCGATATTTACCTTCATTACCAGCCTCCCCTCTTGCTGCCAGCGCCGGCTCCTGCTCTGTGCACATGTGGCTGCAGTACACATCGGGTTAATTAACCCGATGTATACTGTAGCAAGGAGAGCAAGGAGCCAGCGCTAAGCAGTGCGCGCGGCTCCCTGCTCTCTGCACTGTGACATGTAGCTGCAGTACACATCGGGTTAATTAACCCGATGTGTACTGTACCTAGGAGAGCAAGGAGCCAGCGCTAAGCGCGGCTCCCTGCTCTCTGCACATGTAGCACAGCGACGTTATGATCGCTGCTTCTGCTGTGTTTGACAGCTAAGCAGCGATCATAACAGCGACTTACAAGGTTGCTGTTACGTCACAGAAAATGGTGACTTAACAGCGACGTCGTTGTCGCTGTCGCTTAGTGTGAACCCAGCTTTACACAGTGTCAAACGCAGCGATGTGTCCTGCCCAGCAAGATATCGCCTTTGAAGAAAATGGCCTGGACCATTCTGCAACGACTAGAGATCTCACAGCAGGGGCCTGATCGCTGGTAGGTGTCACACATAACGAGATCGCTAACGGGATCGCAACTGCGTCACCAAAACGGTGACTCAGCTGCGATCTCGCTAGCGATCTCGTTATGTGTGACAGTACCTTTAGTTGCTGTGAATATCACCATTTTGTTTGCCTTGGATTTCTTTACAAATCTCTTCAGTTCTTGAAGCTTTATGGAGGGCCGTACCAAGCAGCACGATTCGTGGAGTAGTGCATGGGATCTCTTTGATTCACACACAGCATTGTGAGGCATTTTTAAAGGATTTCTGTTGGCAAGAATACAGCTGACAGACATTAATTCCATAGTTTTCATGTACAGTATTCTTTGTTTGATTTACTCTGAATACTATGTTTCATTGTATGTGTCAGGTTCTTATAAGATGTCGGGAATTCCGTCTATTTCTCCATGAAGGAGTATGAGTATTTAGAAGGACACACAGCCCTGTACAAGGACGTCATGATGGAGGATCCCCAGCCCCTCACATCACCAGGTAATAGACAGGACTAAATACACACGGCCTATAATTATCTATATGTAAAGAATGAATTCAGTCCCTGTATGTGTTTCCTCCAGCTCTATCCAGTAAGAGGACAACACCAGAGAGATGTCCCCGTCCTCTTCTTCCACAGGACTGTAACAAAGAAAATCCCAATGTTGCTCAGTATCATCAGGTAGGGGAGATTTCATGACGCCTTCTCTCCATCTAGATGTGTAGACGGCTATTAAGTTCTTGTGCTCAGTCTTGTTTTTTCCCCCAGTATTATATGTTTTATACTTGTGTAATGAGAGCGGTGGAGATGGCAGGATTAGAGCTGATCATAGATGTGACTTCTCCATCTGTCTGTGACTTTTACAATATTTGTTTCAGGGGGAAGATCTGACCCATATTAATACTACAGAGTCATATATGATGGGTGATGAGTGGTGGAAAGAGGAGATTCCTACGGATAACAGCCCAGGTGAGGAGTAACCACTAAATGTAGAGCAGTCAAAGATTCATCTCAGTCACCGTCTGTGGCTGCTTTATCTGCGGTGTATTCTGGCCATATCACAGTCAAGTGGTCACCATTCTCCTGCTAGACCAACACATGCTCTTTCACCCAAAACTGATCCCATTACTTTGGGCATTGACGGATCTATTTTACAAAATGGGGTCATTTGTGGGGGCTTTCCACTGTTTAGGAACACCAGGGGCTCTCCATACGCGTCATGGCAACTGTTATATTTTACAGCCAATTTTGTACTCCAAAAGTCAAATGGTGCTCCTTCCCTTCCAAGCCCTGTTAAATAATTTCCCACCCCATATGGGGTACTCTGGAGAAATTGGATATCAAATTGTGCACTCTATATTTCATGTTGCCTCAAAAAACAAACCCCACCATAAAATTCAATGCTTTATTCCAAAAACCAACAAGTGCAAATTTAAAAACAGAGTGAGTTTGATACATTAAATCACTGTTCCAGGGGGCATTCTGGGCAAATTCCCTATTTTAACCCTTCCTGACCGCAGGGGTCGGCACCCTACACAAATAAACGTAGTGGCGCCCCTGCTCAAACATGGACTGACCTTTCTAACCCTATACTGACAATCTTATTTGTGCTGCTGATCTCTGTGAGAGCCTTATGTAGTATTTAGTGAGGTTCTCATACATCCATACAGGCATTCAAAAATAATATTTTCGATGTTACATCTATAATTTTCTGGATATTCTAGATAGACATCTCAGCATTTTTATATTTAACGTAGTTAGTTTATCAGGTAGAAGACACTGTCCACGTTTTTCGTATCAAACTTTACAAATCACCAGTAAATGATGTAGCCAAATCGCCACTGCTTCGCCATTAGGCATAGCTCACTGCCCGACGCGTTTCTCCTCCTTGTCCAACAATAGAACAGAGGTTCATCAGGGGCTGTTCAGGGCTCAGTTGCGCAGGTGACAGACTGAAATTATCAATATGTCTATATTAGATGACTAATCACCATTTTAAGAGTCCATATATAGCAATTCCACAAGGCCATTACTCACATTGTCATAGGGCCAAACTTAGTAATTCAGTCCTTCAATAAGGTAATGTTGTTCTCACTGAAAGTGTATATATATATATATATAGTTAAAGTCATCACATTCTCATCAGTTTAAAAACAGACCATTTTGTGAAAACCAGTACTCACTCAAGATAAAGTATTGTCTGGGGCTGCATGTTCTTATTTAGGCCATGAGTACATAATTCCTCAGTGAGGTGTTATTGTCAGCTGTAAAACAATACAAGAATCCAATAACACCTCCTCATCTCCTTCATATTATCCAGGTCAGATCAACAATCCATATCAAAAGGGTACTTAGATATCCCACTGCATAGGTCTAGAGGCCGGCCGCACGCCACTGGTGCAAGGGTAATGGCGCCTAGCTCATTGCTGAACGCTGGCAAGTTTAAATCCCCCTCCTTGTCATCGTCATATTACCTCATTTCCGGTTTATCATTCATTGCCGGTCATCCAGGGGGAAGAGGGCGTTATTCATGGGGCCTGCTGTCAATCGTCAATCAGTACCGCCCATATGTGACACGCGATAATACGCCGCCAATCTCATTGGTCAGTCTCATCTGGGGTTTCTCTGTTTCCGGTTTCCAGCTGTCATATACTTAACAGCCGGGACGTTGCCATGCCTCCCCTCTGACGCTTATCATGTACTGGGGCGTCATATCCGGCTTCCACTTATATGGACGCCTTCCTTATGTGGGAAGGCATCAGACTGCCTCACTTCCTGTACTGGCAAAAAGGTCTATACATACTCTGCGACCGGCGTCAGGATGCCCTACTTCCGGTTTTCGCATAATGCATAATAACAGGATAATCTATGTCCATGTTGCAGGGGGAAGCTATATTTATTATGCGTTTATGGTCTTCAAAAGAACCCAGTCAAATCTAGCACCTTTATTAACCATTCTATATTTATGTATACAATCGATTAGATACTCCATGTTATATTATCCCTATACATCATACAGGGACCTCAGACATATCCTGTTTTTTTACCCCTCTCTTAAAGATCCCAAAGACCCCTCATGACCGGTTCATTAAGTTTGCACCCATGCATTCCCTGATCCTTCCCCAGAAAAAACAATATGAAGGTGGACTCTAGGGGAGACAGTCATTTCCAATCAGACCACTGGTCTACCCTGCAATTAATCTGCATTTGAGATTTAGTCGTGTATGTAAGATGGTACCTTTTATTAGCTAGTTATATCTATATAGCCTCATTTTAAACACTCTCCTTCCATTAGAAGGACTCATGTGTTTCCTGGATACATTTGTCCTAAATTAAATAAAGCTTACAAAGCTCAACTGCTCATTAAGCCCCTCCGGATGTATAGTTTGCAACCAAAAGATCCACCGGGTCTCCCTTTGGATAATTATTTTGTCCCAGTCTCCTTGTCTCACAGGGACCGGTATGGTCTCAATGGTCCTAAAGGAGAGAACTCCCACATCCCCGCCATGACAGCCATTAACATGGCGGGCAATGGGGGTATCCCTTTTATTCCTCACGTCGCCCAGGTGTTCACTAATCCTGATTCTGAATTGTCTTTTAGTTTTCCCAACATAGTTGAGTGGACATGTGCACGTACACAAATAGACCACTCCCTCCGTCCTACAGTTAGCAAAATTTCTATTTTTGTATATCCTCCCTGTGCTCACACTTGTAAATTCCTTCGATGGAGTGATGTATCTACAGAAGGAACATTTCCCACATCTGAAGGTCCCCATTTCTCTCTGATCTAGCCAGGTCCCTGTTTTCTGTGGGGGAGTGTATAAACTGTGGACAACATGATCCCTTATTGTTCGGCCCCTCCTGTAGGTCACAGATGGTGTATTTGTGATTGATTCACCAATATCTGGGTCATTGGCCAGAATCCCCCAATACTTTCTCAAAATCCCCATCACTTTTCCATTCTGATCGTCAAATGTACCAATCAGTCTAGTCTTCAAAGTTTCCTCATTTCTCTGTCTTGGTACCAACAGTTTAGTCCGTTCACTTTGCCAGGCGTGTTCACAGGCCGCATTTATTGTTCCCAAGGGATATCCTCTTTGGATAAACCTATTCCTCAGGAATCTTGACTGTTTGTCAAAATCCTCTGCCAAGGAGCAGTTCCTGCGTACTCGCAGGAACTGCCCCTTGGGGATGCCTTTTTTTCAATTTTGTACTCCAAAAGTCAAATGGTGCTCCTTCCCTTCCAAGCCCTGTTAAATAATTTCCCACCCCATATGGGGTATTCTCTGTACTCTGGACAAATTGGATAACAAATTGTGCACTCTATATTTCATGTTGCCCATGTGAAAAAGCAAAATTTGGGGCTCAAGCAATATTTTTGTTGGAAAAAGTTAAATTTTCATGTTTTTTTGTTCCACATTGCTTTAATTCTGGTGAAGCACCTGAAGGGTTAATAAATCTACTGGATGTAGTTTTGAGCACTTTGAGGGGTGCAGTTTTTAAAATGGCCTTACTTCTTTTTTTTTTTTCATTTTCCTATTGACCCCTCAAGGTCACTTGACATGTGATGTGGTCCCTTAATTATAAATTTTGTTGGAAAAATTAGAAATTGCTGATTTAAAATTTTACCCCCTCTAGTCTCTTAACAAATTTACGTTTTAAAAGTGATGCTGATGTAGAGTAGACATGGGGAAATGTAATTTATTAACAATTTTGATTTAAGAGTATAAAAATTCAAAGTTCGGAAATTGCAAATTGTTCACTTTTTGTAATATTTTCAAAAATAAACGCAAATCAGATCAACAAAAAATGTTACCACAACCATGAAATATATGTCACGAAAAAATATGCTCAGAATTAGTAGGATCTGTTGAAGCATTCCAGAGTTATTATCTCCTGAAGTGACACTGGTCAGAATTGTAAAATTTGACCTGGTCAGGAAGGTGAAAACAGGGTGGGGGTGAAGGGGATAAACATGATTTAAATAAAATAAAAATTACACCAGCAAAAAGAAAAAGATTAAAAATATGGGTAATGGGACTTCCAGGTCCTGGGATCCCATGGAAGGCAGGGTGTGAAGAGAGCTCCTGCTTCATTATCAATACCCCTGCAGTCCTAGCACACAAACCAGCTGATAAGAGGTTGGAAAGAGGAGATAAGATAGTGTGCATGCCCCTCAGACATAATGGAGAGGTATGTACACAAGAATGGGACTGCAGGACAGAGCCCCCTAAGGGGTGCTTCACACACAGCGAGCTCACTGCCGAGATCGCTGCTGAGTCACGCTTTTTGTGACGCAGCAGTGACCTCATTAGCGATCTCGCTGTGTGTGACACTGAGCAGCGATCTGGCCCCTGCTGCGAGATCGCTGCTCGTTACACACAGCCCTGGTTCGTTTTCTTCAAAGCCGCTCTCCTGCTGTGACACACAGATCGCTGTGTGTGACAGCAAGAGAGCGACAAATGAAGCGAGCAGGGAGCAGGAGCCGGCGTCTGACAGCTGAGGTAAGCTGTATCCAAGATAAACATCGGGTAACCAAGGTGGTTACCCGATATTTACCTTAGTTACCAGCCTCTGCAGCTCTCACGCTGCCTGTGCTGCCGGCTCCGGCTCTCTGCACATGTAGCTGCTGTACACATCGGGTTAATTAACCCGATGTGTACAGCAGCTAGGAGAGCAAGGAGCCAGCGCTCAGTGTGCGCGGCTCCCTGCTCCCTGCTCACACTGGTAACTAATGTAAACATCGGGTAACCATACCCGATGTTTACCTTAGTTACCAGTCTCCGCAGCTTCCAGACGGCGGCTCCGTGCAAGCGCAGCGTCGCTTGCACGTCGCTGCTGGCTGGGGGCTGTTCACTGGTCGCTGGTGAGATCTGCCTGTTTGACAGCTCACCAGCGACCATGTAGCGATGCAGCAGCGATCCTGACCAGGTCAGATCGCTGGTCGGATCGCTGCTGCATCGCTAAGTGTGAAGGTACCCTAAGGCTATGTGCGCACGTTGCGTACAAGCCCTGCAGAAATTTCTGCAGCGATCTGAAGAGCACATGTGCGCTTTAGATCGCTGCAGAAATGTCCGTAGTGAGCGCCGATTCCATGCGCTCTGCCTGCAGCTCCTGCCATAGACAGAGCAGGAGCTGCCGGCAAAGCGCAGGAAAGAAGTGACATGTCACTTCTTTTTGCGCAGCGCTTCGGCAGTAGCCGAAGCGCTGCGCTCTTAAACGCCACGTGCGCACGGCCCCTGCACAATCTCCATAGACTGTGCAGGGGACGCAGGACACATGCAGTTACGCTGCGCTACAAAGCGCAGCGTAACTGCATGTTTTTACGCGACGTGCGCACATAGCCTAACACAGAGGAATAGCTGTGCTAAAATGGCTGCAGAGGTGACCAAGCCCAGGAAAAGCAATAAACCTGGTAATCAGCTTACCCAGCAGGAGGGAAGGGGTGAGCAGGAGATAAGCACTGCAGGTCTCAGCATTTCTTACAAGTCCCTAGCAGATGAGGTGGTAAAGATGTTAACCCCCAAGCTTCAGGAGATGCTGGAGCAGACAGTGTCTGATGCCCTGAAGCAAATGCAGGAAGCCATCTCACAGCAGTCAGACTGGCTACAGTGGAGAACAGACTCAGCACTGCGGAGGATGAGTTGGGAGAGGTGCAGGCCGAGCTGCAAAAAGTCACCAGGCTGAACCAGCAACTTGCAGATAAAATTAACGATCTAGAGAATTCCTCCAGACGAAACAACTTAAGAATCATTGGGCTCCCAGAAACTATCACCCCTCACCAGCTAATGGGGATATGCATGGAGGACATACCTCACGCTCTGGGGATTGCTGATACACTCAAGGCTGAAAGGGCACACAGAGTGGGACCCCCAGCCCAGCACACAAGTGCAAACACACATCCAAGACCCAGGCTAGTGATTGTCAAATATTTGAACTTTGTGGCTAAAACTAAGGGTACCTTCACACTTTAGCGATGCAGCAGCGATCCGACCAGCGATCTGACCTGGGCAGGATCGCTGCTGCATCGCTACATGGTCGCTGGTGAGCTGTCAAACAGGCAGATCTCACCAGCGACCAGTGACCAGCCCCCAGCCAGCAGCGACGTGCAAGCGACGCTGCGCTTGCACAGAGCCGGCGTCTGGAAGCTGCGGACACTGGTAACTAAGGTAAACATCGGGTATGGTTACCCGATGTTTACATTAGTTACCAGCGCACACCGCTTAGCTTTGCTCTCCTAGCTACAGTACACATCGGGTTAATTAACCCGATGTGTAATGCAGCTACATGTGCAGAGAGCAGGGAGCCGCGCACACTGCTTAGCGCTGGCTCCTTACTCTCCTAGCTACAGTACACATCGGGTTAATTAACCCGATGTGTACTGCAGCCACATGTGCAGAGAGCCGGAGCCGGCAGCACAGGCAGCGTGAGAGCGGCGGAGGCTGGTAACTAAGGTAAATATCAGGTAACCACCTTGGTTACCCGATGTTTATCTTGGTTACAGCTTACCGCAGCTGCCAGATGCCGGCTCCTGCTCCCTGCTCGCTTCATTTCGTCGCTCTCTCGCTGTCACACACAGCGATCTGTGTGTCACAGCGGGAGAGCGCCTTTGAAGAAAACGAACCAGGGCTGTGTGTAACGAGCAGCGATCTCGCAGCAGGGGCCAGATCGCTGCTCAGTGTCACACACAGCGAGATCGCTAATGAGGTCACTGCTGCGTCACAAAAAAACGTGACTCAGCAGCGATCTCGGCAGCGAGCTCGCTGTGTGTGAAGCACCCCTAACATCTTACAAGCATTTCGGAAGAAGACATCCCCCACGGTGGTAATGTGACGCCCTGGGCAAGCCAGGGGTCACAGGTCACAACAACACACACACCCCACATTCCCTGCAGGTACTCCAGCTAACCAGAAATCCTTGTTGCCTTCCTCCAGGGGCTGGTGTCCACACCAGGGGGTGGAGCCAGGCGGTTGGTGTCCACCCACCAAGGAGTTCATAGCCCTGGAGGCAGGAAGGAGCAGGCAGTTCAGCCAGGGAGGAGGAAGTGGAAGGAAGTGAAGTGTAGTGGAGCTAAAGAAGAAAGCTGAAGTGACAGAGAAGTGAAAGTAGAGAAAGTGCAAAGTGGCAGTTTAGTACAGCCTGAAGTGGTCTGAGGCTGTGTGCCTGGACAGAGACAGCAAGGTCAGCAGACGGCGGAGATTGTCTGGAGTGGGACTGTTTGGAGGTTCCTGGAAGGACCGCGGACGGGTGGTGACCCGGCGGTCTGGAGCAGCATGCAAAGGACAGTCAGTACCAGGGCAGGGGCCTCTTGGACCCCGGCAAGGCTAGGAGTCGCCATAATTTGTCAAATCCGTCAGTGAAGGGGACGTAGATCCCCCAACAACCAAGTCCCGATTGAAGGCAACAGCTCAACCATTACAGGGGAGACAACTCCACCGCCAGGGCACCAGTTTCCCCAGGGCCAGCGCCTGCGGGCAAAGTGTGGAGCTCCTCCGGCCCAGATTGTAGTCGGGGAGCGGGTAACCGGTGGGAACCCATCGCTACCAATAGATGTAACATAGGTGCAGGGAAGAGTGACCATCACCGCCAACTGCAGGGAATCGCAGCACCGTGAACCGTCCGAGGGACCCGTCCAACCAGCCGTTTGTTTACCAAAAACTGTGTCGACGTCTCAGGCTGAGTGAGTACCACAGTGCCGCAAGGCACAGCGCTGCCCCGCGTCCCTGCGCCCACCAGGCCCTGCATCTCCCATCTCATCACCGGGTCCCGGGATCACCAACCCCTACCCATGGAGGGGCAACACAACACCTGGCTGCTCCGCATCACCATCCCCGGGATCCCCATATTGAGCAGCGGTGGTGAAATCACCACAACCGTGGGTGGCGTCACGGACAATAAACTATCCCCACACCCAACAACCCCCTTTCACTCACGGGCGAGGAGTGCCGCTCGAGAAACCCCCGGGATCCGGCCCACAGCTTGAGCCACCACTGAGCAGCAACCGCCGGACCCGAGCAGAAGGGGGTGAGCGTAGTGTGCTGACACCCTCCTCCCCGCCCGCGACAGTAAGGGGACATAAGATTCTGATATTCAGTGACTATTCGGCGGAGGTCACAAAGAAAAGAAGAGCCTTCAGCGATGTCTGCACAGAGCTTTTCAAAAAGAAGATAAAATTTGCTTTGCAATTCCCGGCCGTCCTTAAATTCTTTGCCCCAGGAGGAGGTACAGAGACATTCACGGCCCCTGATCAGACAAGACGTTATGTGGACAAGACTTTTGCAAAATCATCACCCCTGGCGAAGAGTGGGGATGCTACTCCCCAGAGGGGGTGAGGATATAAAATACCCATACAGGGGCAAAATTGCTAATGATTAATGTGGAGTATTGATGTTGTTTATAAAGGAGCGATGGGGGAGGGGGATTTGTATGGGGGTCTGGAGTTCATGATGTGGGCCTGAAATCGTTAACTCTACCATAACCCAGACACCCCCAGTCCCTCTCCATACCCCCGCTTTTCCCCCTTTTTTTTTTTTTTTTTTTTTTCTTCCTTTTTCCTTCTTCTTTCCCTGTCTGGCCCAACCCCTTTATTATCCCATCACCCAAACACACCCCCCTCCAACACATAACTGCCCCCCTATACCCCCATAACCACACTCCCCTCCCACTCTCTTCAACTACACTCCCCCACCCACAAACTACTTTCCACCCCCTTTGCCACCCACACCCCCTTTGTCACCCACAAACAAACCCTCTCCTGCCCCCCCGACTACACATTCTCCCACCCACAAACTACCTCCCACCCCACCCGTCCCAATCAACTCCCCCATCCCATTCACACCTCCCCCATTTACAACCCTTCTCCTTCCCATAACCATCCTCTGGACCCCTCCTCCATTCTTCCCTCCTTTCTTCCTTTTGTTTCCTTTTTTCTTTCTTTATTTTCTTTTCCTTCATCTCTCCTGGGAATGAGCCTTTATATACTGGGTCGAGGTTCAACCTACTTTCAGTCCTCAGGGCTTGGGGATACTTGTATATATTTCTGAAGCTATGTTTAGCATGCCTTTTAAGTGAAGTCAAGAAAGCTAAAATATTTTGAGGAGCGAAAGAGGGATCAGTAAGAGTCCCTACATACATGCGGGAAAAAAGTGAAGTCTGCATCTGTGTTTTCCTACAAATGATATAGAATAGCGGTGTTATTTTGTTGGTTTAATTGAATTTTTTTTTTTTTTTTGCACCACCAGAGAGAGACGCGGTGGACAGGTTTTAAGAAGGTTTTAGTTAAGATAGGATAAGAAGTAAGATTTCAAGTAATGTATAAGGATGCGAATTGTGTCATGGAACGTTAAAGGCCTGCAGTTGCCACACAAAAGACGAATGATATTGAGGCACTTAAAGAAGCTTAAAGTAGACATTGCCCTACTTCAGGAGACCCATTTGAAAAATCAGAATTTCACCAGAATGTGCAAAATGTGGGTGGGAGAAGTGATGGGATCCTCAGCCCAAAATAATAAAGCAGGTGTGTTAATACTACTCCATAAGCAGGCAAATTGTAAGGTAATAACACAGGAAAATGATGGAGATGGGAGAATACAAAAAGCTTTGCTTGATACCCCATGTGGACGACTCAAAATCTATAATGTATATGCACCAAATGAGAGTAATAAGATTTTCTTCCAGGAGTTGGAGAGGCAGGTTTTGGAGGACCCTGAGAGGAACATAATAATAGGAGGGGATCTTAATACGGTAATGAACGTCAAAGAAGATAAATTAGGCACAGGACACAAACGCATGGTAGCCAGGACACATGACAGGGTGCGGAATCTATTCACAGAACATACTAGCGTAATAGATGCTTGGCGAAATTCACACCCGGCAGACCGAGAGTACACTCATTTCTCCCACGTCCATAACACATGGTCTAGAATAGACTATTTTCTACTAACACAGGGTCTACTCAACAAAATGAGGAGGATCGACATACAAGATCTGGTGATATCAGATCACGCCCCATTACTCCTAGACCTAGAAGAGACCTACCCCAAGGGAATAGACATACTGTGGAGATTCCCTTCACACTTAGCCCAAGATGAGAACTTCCAAAAACTGGTGAAAATGTGGTGGCAGGAATATACATGGGATAATAAGGCGCATGTGGAGAACTCCCATTTATACTGGGACGCAGCTAAGGCAGTACTAAGGGGAAGAATAATGGGATATGTGAAAGCATTGCGAAACAAAACAACTAAAGCATACACTGAAGCCAGCAGAAGGACCAGAGAAGCATACACAAACTACATTAATAATCCATCCATTGGTAATAGGAACAAGTGGATAAAAGAGAAAGCAAAATTTGACTTGTGGGTGGACAGGGCAGAGAGGATGAGGGGCCAGAGAATTGCATCACATTATTTTAGATTCGGGAACAAGGCAGGTTCGCTTCTGGCACGAAAATAAATAGGTCAGCAGTATTCAACATTCGCACAGTGTTGGCGGTACTAGATGGAACAAAAAGACCGGGCCTGATAAAGGGGAACCCTGCGTTGTTGGCCTTAGACGTGGAAAAGGCCTTTGACAATGTAAATTGGCATTGGTTAGGGCTAGTATTAGATAAATTTGGCATAATGGGTACTTTTCGAAACTATATGGAGGCACTTTACGCTACGCCTGAAGCTAGAATTTCCACAATGGGCTTTCTGTCAATATCTTTTCAGCTACAGAAGGGGACTAGGCAGGGGTGCCCCCTGTCCCCTCTTCTGTTTGACTTGGCCCCTGAACCACTAGCCCAATACTTAATAAAATCAGATGATTTCTCAGGAATCAAGGTGGGGAATAGTGAGATAAAACTAACCTGCTTTGCAGACGATATGCTTTTATTTATGTCAGACCCAGACAACCATCTGAAGAACGTAATAGACAAACTGACGTACTTTGGCTCCTTTTCAGGCTACAGGATAAATATCAGTAAAAGTCAGATTCTATATTCTGGGAAATAGGCAAGGTGAGGGAATAGAAGTAGCCATAGCCAGACTACACCTAACAAAACTACATCATGGTAGCAATACTCTTTGGGTTCCTTCTGTCATGCATTATTTTATCACTACATTTTTCTCTGGTTTCATTGATGCACTGATGTGTTTACCTACAGGTCACATTTTGCACTTTTTATACTCAGACCTCAGTTTTATTCTTTTTTTTTTTTTTTTTTTTTTTTTTTTTTTAAACATATTTTATTTGATATCAGCAAGCACATATCATCAACAAAAGAACATTTTGTTACATTCCATAAAATGTCTCCGGATTGTACAATGCTTCTGTTACATCATTTTCTTTTTCATTGTCACAACAATTTCAACTCCATGGAATTATCTTAACAATAATTTACTCTAAAGCCTGCTTTACACACTTCAATAAATCTTTCAATCCGTCGTCGGGGTCAAGTTGTAAGTGACGCACATCCGGCATCGTTCGTGACGTGTTTGCGTGTGAAACCTACATGCGATCGATATTGAACGAAAATACGGTGATCGCATACACGTCGTTTATTCCTCATACATTGGACGTTTAGTAGTACGAAACTAGTCAATTGAAACGTGTGACATCCCTCATACGATTTTGGTGTCTGATGCTATGTGCGCAGGTGTGCGCTCTGCACCGCAGCTTAAAAAAGGTCTGCTTCAGAGCGCAGCTGAAAAGCTGCGTTCTGAAGCGCCTCACAATGTCTGTCATGCACTAATCTCTGTCAGTCGGTCACTATCTCTGTCCCTCTCTCTCTGTCCATGTCAGTCTATCCCCCTCTCTCATATACTCACCGATCCCCGATCCCCGACGCTGCACGGCATTCACACTGCTCCGGCGGCTTTTACTGTTTTGAAAAAGCCGGCCGCCCATTAAACAATCTCGTATTCCCTGCTTACCCCGCCCACCGGCGCCTATGATTGGTTACAGTGAGACACGCCCCCACGCTGAGTGACAGGTGTCACACTGCACCCAATCACAGCAGCCGGTGGGCGTGTCTATACTGTGTAGTGAAATAAATAATTAAATAATTAAAAAAAACGGCGTGCGGTTCCCCCCAATTTTAAAACCAGCCAGATAAAGCCATACGGCTGAAGGCTGGTATTCTCAGGATGGGGAGCTCCACGTTATGGGGAGCCCCCCAGCCTAACCATATCAGCCAACAGCCGCCCAGAATTGCCGCATACATTATATGCGACAGTTCTGGGACTGTACCCGGCTCTTCCCGATTTACCCTGGTGCGTTGGCAAATCGGGGTAATAAGGAGTTATTGGCAGCCCATAGCTGCCAATAAGTCCTAGATTAATCATGTCAGGCGTCTATGAGACACCCTCCATGATTAATCTGTAAATTACAGTAAATAAGCACACACGCCCGAAAAAATCCTTTATTAGAAATAAAAAACACACACACATTCCCTGGTTCACCACTTTAATCAGCCCCAAAAAGCCCTCCTTGTCCGGCGTCATCCAGGATGCTCCAGCGTCGCTTCCAGTGCTGCTGCATGGAGGTGACCGGAGCTGCAGCACACACAGCCGCTCCGGTCACCTCCACGCAGCTAATGAAGACAGCCACGCGATCAGCTGCTGTCACTGAGGTTACCTGCTGTCACTGGATCCAGCGGTGGCCGCGGGTAAGCTCAGTGACAGATCAGCTGATCGCGCTACTCACCTCAGTTGCTGACTGGAGCTGACCGGAGCGGCGGTGAGTAGCGCGATCAGCTGATCTGTCACTGAGCTTACCCGCGGCCACCGCTGGATCCAGTGACAGCGGGTAACCTCACTGACAGATCAGCTGATCGCCGGCTGTCTTCATTACCTGCGTGGAGGTGACCGGGAGCGGCTGTGTGTGCTGCAGCTCCGGTCACCTCCATGCAGCAGCGCTGGACGCGACGCTGGAGCATCCTGGATGACGCCGGACATGGAGGGCTTTTTGGGGCTGATTAAAGTGGTGAACCAGGGAATGTGTGTGTGTGTTTTTTATTTCCAATAAAGGATTTTTTCGGGTGTGTGTTTTTTTTTTACTGTAATCTACAGATTAATCATGGAAGGTGTCTCATAGACGCCTGACATGATTAATTTAGGACTTATTGGCAGCTATGGGTTGCCAATAACTCCTTATTACCCCGATTTGCCAACGCATCAGGGTAAATCGGGAAGAGCCGGGTACAGTCCCAGAACTGTCGCATATAATGTATGCGGCAATTCTGGGCGGCTGTTGGCTGATATTGTTAGGCTGGGGGGCTCCCCATAACGTGGAGCTCCCCATCCTGAGAATACCAGCCTTCAGCCGTATGGCTTTATCTGGCTGGTTTTAAAATTGGGGGGAACCGCACGCCGTTTTTTTTAATTATTTATTTCACTACACAGTATAGACACGCCCACCGGCTGCTGTGATTGGGTGCAGTGTGACACCTGTCACTCAGCGTGGGGGCGTGTCTCACTGTAACCAATCATAGGCGCCGGTGGGCGGGGAAAGCAGGGAATACGAGATTGTTTAATGGGCGGCCGGCTTTTTCAAAACAGTAAAAGCCGCCGGAGCAGTGTGAACGCCGTGCAGCGCCGGGGATCGGGGATCGGTGAGTATATGAGAGAGGGCTGCTCAATTCACTTACTCAGGAGTTTAGCGGTCACCGGTGAGTCTTCACAGGTGACCGCTAATCAGGACGTGACACAGACAGAGCCGCAGCATGACAATGAAGTCGGGTGAAGTTCACCCGAGTTCATTCTGACAGTGCGGCTCTGTCTGTGTCTGCTGTCATCTGCCATTCACCGCTGCTACATGGCTGTCTGTGTCTGCTGTCAGCGGCCATGTAGCAGAGCTGAATGGCAGATGACATAGTAAAAACGTATCCCTACACAGTACACACGCTTGGCAAGTCAATAAATTAAAAAAAAAAAAGGGTGCCCAATGCATACGTCACAGAACACATGATCTAAAGGATCGCACACAAAATTGATCAATTTAACATAGACTACTAACGCACGTGTGACAGCAAATGAACGACCAACGTGCAATCTCATTAGATCGCATATGCGACCTGGGCGTGTCACATCGCATACGAGATCGCATACCTAATTGTAAGGTGTAAAGCTGGCTTAACTTAACAACCTAACCTATTTGTTCCCTTCAGTTGGTCCTTTGGATGCTCCCTGCCTTCAGTGTCCCTAGTGTCCCTGCAATGTCTTCCACACAATACCAAGACGTGTGTTCAAATGCTTTAATTAACTGGGTGATTTCCGTTTGTGTGAAGTTTTGCTCAATAAATGTCCTCCACTTTTTGAAGAATCTTTTAGTGGACTTCTCCTTATGTTTCTCCGAATCCAGTTTGTCGTACATCATTATTGTTTTTAGGGTATCAACTATTTCTGTATTTCTCGGAGTCTGTCTTATCAGCCAATTCCTAAGTAGGCATTTCTTGACTACAAGCAATACTACGTGTATTACACCTGGAATGTGAGCACTTGCTCTGTCAGTTTCCGTAGGGGTTTCTATACAGTGAAACAAACAGGCCTGAGGGGTGACGGGTATAAGTACTTTCCAAATCCTCAATATGTACGCCGCCGCTTCCTCCCATACCCCCCTCACCTGTGGGCATTCCCATATGCAGTGAAACAGTTTTGCTTTATGGAGTCCACATTTAGGGAAATGGTCCAAGAAATGTACTGGTGAGCTGCTATGTGGTATATTAAAGGCGTATGTTGCGTTGTGTACTAGCTTAAATTGCATCTCCCTCCATTGTTCATTTATCATTACTTTCTTAACAGATTCCAACCCCCTTAGAATTTTATCATAGATGTCCGGATCGCCCAGAGCCGTCTCCCAGGTTTTAAATATTTGCTCTTTCCAGGGGCCCTGTACTTGATCTCTCAATCGTTGGTATATGATCGAAAGGGATTCATGTCCCGCTCCCTGACCAATCAATGCATCAAAACTCCCCTTCTTCTCAGCCTTCCCGACCTCTTTTACCATTGATGTGTAATGTGTTGTTATTTGTAAATATTGTAGGTAATGGTGATTTTCCATGTTAAATTTTTCCGATACCTCCGCCCAGCTCAGAACTCTCCCCTCCTCAGTTTTCAGTAAATCACCCAACCTCCGTATCCCCCTCTGCTTCCATTCTTGAAATAATTTGTTTTGAGACGCTTGAATAAAATTTGGATCCTCCCACAACGGGGTAAATTTTGAAAGACAATAAGGGAGTCTATACAGTTTTCTCAGTGCTCTCCAGGCGCCCACCGTGTCCTTTATTAAACAGCTCTGTTTCACGTACGTTGGTATTTTATCTAGCTTCATATGTAATACCGCTACCAAGTTAAAAGGGCTTGTTAGCTCCCTCTCCAGCTGAACGTTAGAAAAGAAGGTTGTCCCATTGATCCAGTCTTTTATATGTCTGGCAAGCGCCGCTAAGTTGTACAATCTAATCATGGGCATTTGTACCCCTCCATCTTTTTTCTGTAGACACAGCTTTGAGTGGGCTACTCTTGGTCTCTTTCCCTGCCATAAAAATTTTACAAACGCTTTTTGTAACTTGTTGATATCAGTGTGTTTCAGCAGTAAGGGAATAGTTTGTAGAGGATAGAGCAAGCGGGAGAAGCTGATCATCTTTATCAGATGTGCTCTGCCAAACAGGGACAGGGAAAGTTTTTTCCACCTGTCTAGCTCTTTAATTATTTTTTCAATAAGGGTACTTTCACACTTGCGTTGTTTTCCTTCCGTTACAATCCGCCCTTTTGGAAAACAGCGGAATCCGGTAACGGATTCCGCTGTTTCCCATAGACTTGTATGGTTGACGGATTGTACCAAAAGGACCTGCGTTGCTTCTGTCGCGGGCAGAGGAAGGGATGCTGCGCTCTCCCACTGCTCGGGTCCGGCTGCTGCTGCCGCTGCTCTGTGGTGGCTCGAGCGGTGGGCCGGATCTCGGGGACTCGAGCGGAGCTCCTCGCCCGTGAGTGAAAAGGGTGGGGATTTGATTGTGGGGGATTTGAGTTATTGTCCGTGACGCCACCCACGGTTGTGGTGATATTGGTGACACCACCGCTGCTCTGGACGGGGATCCCGGGAGCGGTGACAGGGAGCAGCTTTGTTGTTAGTTCTCCCCTCCGTGGGTAGGGGTTTGGTTGTCCCGGGGCCCGGTGATGGGGTAGGAATGGATGGCAGGCGGGTTACGGGGCCTGGTGAGGTGCTGGGTCGCGGGGGCAGCGCTGTGCCGCACGGCACGGTGGTACTCACTCAGCCAATGATGAGGACACAGTTCTCGGTAAAACACACGGCTGGATAGACGGGTCCCACAGACGGCTGCGGTGTTGTTTCTCCCGGCATGTTGATGTTGACTGCTTTTCCCTGAACCTATGTATGGTAAACGGTTCTAATGTGTTCCCACCGGTAACCCGCTCCCCAGCCTGGATATGGGCCGGAGGAGCCCTTTTTGCCCGCAGGCTCTGGCCCTGGGAACGGTAGCATTGGCGGTGGCTGTGTTTCCCTCTCACGGTTGGACTGTTGCCTTCTGTCGGGACTTGGCTGCTGGGAAACCCAGGAGGTTCCCTTCGCTGACGGATTTGGCAAATTCACGGCGACTCCTAGCCTTGCCGGGGTCCGTGAGCCCCTGCCAGATGGTGCTGACTTCTCTTTGTGTACCGGTCCGGTATCGTCGGGCCACCGCCCGCCCACGGTCCTTACGGTAGACTCCGATAGGCCACTCCTGCAGACGGTCACCACCGTCTGCCAACCTTGCTGTACCGCCCGGGCCACACACCCGGACGCTGTCAGTTAGTTGCTCCACTACCACTCTCCTTCCTTCCACTTTCACCTCCAAAACTAATCTTTCTGCTTTTCCCGCCTCCAGGACTGTGAACTCCTCGGTGGGCGGGACCAACCGCCTGGCCCATCCCCCTGGTGTGAACATCAGCCCCTGGAGGAAGGCAACAAGGGTTTGTGTCTGACTTCGGTGTGCCTGACCGGGAGTGTGGGGTGTTGTTCTCTGTGGCCCCTGGCTTGTCCAGGGCGCCACACTTCCGCTGGGCGATGCTCCGTTGCTTCCACCCAGCGGGAGGAACGCAGCATGTAACGTTGTTTTGAGCAGCGGAATCCTCTGGATTTCCTCCTCTTCCTCTTCCTCTTCCTCTTCCTCTTCCTCTTCCTCTTCCTCTTCCTCTTCCTCTTCCTCTTCCTCTTCCAATCCGTCGTTGGGGTCAAGTTGTAAGTGACGCACATCCGGCATCATATCATTTGTAAGGTATCTGCGTGTGACAGCTACGTGCGATCAGGATTGAACGCAAAACCGTTGATCGCAAACACATCGTATCTTTGTCTAGAATTGAGCGTTTTGTTGCAGGAACCTAGTCAATTGTAACGTGTGACATCCCTCATACGATTTTGGTGTCTGATGCTATGTGCGCAGGTGTGCGCTCTGCACCGCAGCTTAAAAAAGGTCCGCATCAGAGCGCAGCTGAAAAGCTGCGTTCTGAAGCACCTCACAATGTCTGTCATTCACTAATCTCTGTCCCTCACTCTCTGTCCATGTCAGTCTATCCCCCTCTCTCATATACTCACCGATCCCCGGCACTGCACGGCGTTCACACTGCTCCAGCGGCTTTTACTGTTTTGAAAAAGCCAGCCGCCCATTAAACAATCTCGTATTCCCTGCTTTCCCCGCCCACCGGCGCCTATGATTGGTTACAGTGAGACACGCCCCAACGCTGAGTGACAGGTGTCACACTGCACCCAATCACAGCAGCCAGTGGGCGTGTCTATACTGTGTAGTGAAATAAATAATTAAAAAAAACGGCGTGCGGTCCCCCCCCATTTTAAAACCAGCCAGATAAAGCCATACGGCTGAAGGCTGGCATTCTCAGGATGGGGAGCTCCACGTTATGGGGAGCCCCCCAGCCTAACTATCAGCCAGCAGCCGCCCAGAATTGCCGCATACATTAGATGCGACAGTTCTGGGACTGTACCCGGCTCTTCCCGATTTGCCCTGGTGCGTTGGCAAATCGGGGTAATGAGTTATTGGCAGCCCATAGCTGCCAATAAGTCCTAGATTAATCATGTCAGGCGTCTGAGACACCTTCCATGATTAATCTGTAAATTACAGTAAATAAACACACACACCCGAAAAAATCATTTATTAGAAATAAAAAACACAAACATATACCCTGGTTCACCACTTTAATCAGCCCCAAAAAGCCTCCATGTCCGGCGTAATCCAGGATGATGCAGCGTCGCTTCCAGCGCTGCTGCATGGAGGTGACCGGAGCTGCAGCAGACACATCCGCTCCGGTCACCTCCACGCAGCTAATGAAGACAGCCGTGCGATCAGCTGAGCTGTCACTGAGGTTACCCGCTGTCACTGGATCCAGCGGTGGCCGCGGGTAACCTCAGTGACAGCAGCTGATCGCGCTACTCACCTCAGTTGCTGCGTGGAGGTGATAGGAGCGGCGGTGAGTAGCGCGATCAGCTGAGCTGTTGTCGCGGGCGGGGAGGAGGGTGTCAGCACACTACGCTCACCCCCTTCTGCTCGGGTCCGGCGGCCGCTGCTCAGTGGTGGCTCGAGCTGTAGGCCGGATCCCGGGGGTTATCGAGCGGCACTCCTCGCCCGTGAGTGAAAGGGGTTGGTTGGGTGTGGGGATTGTTTATTGTCCGTGACGCCACCCACGGTTGTGGTGATTTCACCACCGCTGCTCAATATGGGGATCCCGGGGATGGTGATGCGGAGCAGCCAGGTGTTGTGTTGCCCCTCCGTGGGTAGGGGTTGGTGATCCTGGGGCCCGGTGATGGTGTGGAAGGTGCAGGGCCTGGTGGGCGCAGGGACGCGGGGGCAGCGCTGTGCCTTGCGGCACTGTGTTACTCACTCAGCCTGAGACGTTGACACAGTTTTACGGTAAACCACACGGCTGGAAAGACGGTTCCCACGGACGGCTGCACTTGCTCTCCCAGTAGGTGACGGTGATGTCCCTTTTCCTTGCACCTTTGTTTCTATGTTGGTCGCGATGGGTCCCCACCGGTAACCCGCTCCCCGGCTTCAAGCTGGACCGGGGGAGCTCTACTCTTTGCCCGCAGGTGCTGGCCCTGAGAAACTGGTGCCCTGGCGGTGTTTCTCCTACAATGGTTGGACTGTTGCCTTCAATCGGGACTTGGTTGTTGGGGGATCTACGTCCCCTTCACTGACGGATTCGGCAAATTATGGCGACTCCTAGCCTTGCCGGGGTCCGAGAGGCCCCTGCCCTGGTGCTGACTGTCCTTTGGTACGCTGCTCCAGACCGCCGGGCCACTACCCGTCCGCGGTCCTTCCAGGAACTTCCAAACGGTCCCCCTCCAGACAGTCACCGCCGTTGCTGACCTTGCTGACTCTGTCCTGCACACAGCTGGACTACTTCAGGCTTTTCTTTCTGTCACCTTTCACCTTACTTCACTCCTCCTTTACCACTTCACTTTCACTTAGCTGTTTACTCCTTCCTGTCCCTAGCTGGACTCCTCACACAAGCCCTGCCTGGGCTTAACTGCCTGGTTTCCTCCTGCCTCCAGAACTGTGTCCTCCCCGGTGGGCGGAGCCAACCGCCTGGCCCACCCCCTGGTGTGAACATCAGCCTCTGGAGGAAGGCAACAAGGATTTTTGGTTAGCTTTGGTGCGCCTAACTGGGGTGTAGGGTGTGGTGGTGTGTGACCTGTGACCCCTGGCTTGCCCAGGGCGTCACATTCCCCCTTAGCAAAATGCAGACCGTCCGCGGGCTGCCCGTCCAACACCGGTTTTATTTTTCTGAAAAATATAACATTGTAAACGGTAACATATATACATTTTTAATGAATCTTCCCTTAACGGGAGGCACTTTTACTTGAACGTTTCAAACGGTTTACGGTTACGGTTTCCGCTCTCTCCCACCCAAGCAACCTGGCCCTGATGCTGCCCCTAAAGCCCAGGCAGCACCCCTTGACCCACAGTCCAGCACACTGTACCCGAGCGGGATCTGTCCTTCCCCTCCAGAGGGTAGCCACCGGTTCCTTTGGTGGCTGGGCCCCAGCCTGCTCCGCTGAGGGCCCTCCCTCCAACCTGCCTCTCCGGAGGCGGCATTGCGGAAACGGTAACGGCGAACAACATATTTACAAGCCACTTAACGTTTGTGGTTGCCCTGCAAGTTCACGGGCTTGTCCATGGATAGTTCCCATGCAAAACTTTTTAAACGGTCCCTACGGGGACAACGGTGCCGGCTCCAGCCGGTTGCAAATCAAGCAGACAATCAGGTAAAGTACTCGGTAATCATCATTTTTCATCATTCTCAAAACTTTTTAAACTTTTTCCAAACATTCAACAACACTCTTGTGGTCCCAACGGTGACTGTGCAGCGGCACTCTGCTGCCTTTTGCGGCTCAACGGTCCATTCTCACTCGTGGGGCTCTAGTGCCACCTTCACATGGTGCACCGCTCTGGACCCCAATGGTAGCTCGCTGCAGGCGATCTTCTTCCATGTTCATGCGGGCATGCACATCCGCTCTACACCCCTCTCGGGCATCGATCTCCCTGCGCAGCTGCTGTTGCCGTCGCTCCCAGCCGGGAGTACTTTCTGTTTGCTCCGGTTCAGCGTGTGCGGGGGACGGACCCAGCCAGAGTCCCTCCGTGTCGGCTACGACCGGCACCTTCAGTAATGAGGGACCCCGCTGTGACATGGCCTCCTCTGCCTCCTGGCAGCTGCATCCCCGCCGTGCCTCCGGTGCATCTTTGCTGACGGGCTCAGCCTTTGGCTTCTTCCATAGAAGCGGTTCAGGGTGGTCATGAGCTTCTGCTGCAGGTCGGTCCGCCGGGGCGGATTGGCAGGGTACCGCTACTGGTGGTGGTGGTAGCGGGCCTAGTGGCGGGGCAGCAGCAGCTAACGCGGGTAGCGGGAGAGGCAGCAGGGTGAACGGGTGTAGGCCGGGCCCCTCAGCCGCAGCGGCCGATCCCTCGGGAATACAGGGACGTGGGTCTCTTACACGTTCCTCCAAATCTTCCTCCACCTCGCATCTCCGCATAGCAGCCACCACTTCCACCATGTCGGCCTCCCACTCCTCCAGGAGGAGCTGCATGCGGACCTGCAGACGGCTGCTTAGCTGGGCGGTCCAGACTTCCACCCACGCCGCCATGCCGGGCGCGGGGACCACGGTGTTGTTGGTCGGACTGAGCATCTTTAGCAGCGGCCTCTTCCAGGAACCAATAAATAGCCGCAGGGTCCTGGCGTCCCTGCTTCCATAGCTGCAGCTACATGCAGCCAGCCGCCATCGCGTCCCCCTTAGCTCTTTCTGGCCCCTCCTCTCTCGGGGCGGGGTTCTGGCCTTCGCGCCTCTGCTACTCGAGAAGACGCTCGAGCGGGAACTTTTCGCGCCAAAGATGGCGGCTTCTGAAATTTTTCTGCCGGATATCTCCGGCGGTAACAAGGCGCACCTCTACCAAACGGCAGAGCGGTAAGATCCTGTTCGTGACGCCAAGTTGTCGCGGGCGGGGAGGAGGGTGTCAGCACACTATGCTCACCCCCTTCTTCTCGGGTCCGGCGGCCGCTGCTCAGTGGTGGCTCGAGCTGTAGGCCGGATCCCGGGGGTTCTCGAGCGGCACTCCTCGCCCGTGAGTGAAAGGGGTTGGTTGGGTGTGGGGATTGTTTATTGTCCGTGACGCCACCCACGGTTGTGGTGATTTCACCACCGCTGCTCAATATGGGGATCCCGGGGATGGTGAGGCGGAGCAGCCAGGTGTTGTGTTGCCCCTCCGTGGGTAGGGGTTGGTGATCCCGGGGCCCGGTGATGGTGTGGAAGGTGCAGGGCCTGGTGGGCGCAGGGACGCGGGGGGCAACGCTGTGCCTTGCGGCACTGTGGTACTCACTCAGCCTGAGACGTTGACACAGTTTTACGGTAAACCACACGGCTGGAAAGACGGTTCCCACGGACGGCTGCACTTGCTCTCCCAGTAGGTGACGGTGATGTCCCTTTTCCTTGCACCTTTGTTTCTATGTTGGTCGCGATGGGTCCCCACCGGTAACCCGCTCCCCGGCTTCAAGCTGGACCGGGGGAACTCTACTCTTTGCCCGCAGGCGCTGGCCCTGAGAAACTGGTGCCCTGGCGGTGGCGGTGTTTCTCCTACAATGGTTGGACTGTTGCCTTCAATCGGGACTTGGTTGTTGGGGGATCTACGTCCCCTTCACTGACGGATTCGGCAAATTATGGTGACTCCTAGCCTTGCCGGGGTCCGAGAGGCCCCTGCCCTGGTGCTGACTGTCCTTTGGTACGCTGCTCCAGACCGCCGGGCCACTACCCGTCCGCGGTCCTTCCAGGAACTTCCAAACGGTCCCCCTCCAGACAGTCACCGCCGTTACTGACCTTGCTGACTGTCCTGCACACAGCTGGACTACTTCAGGCTTTTCTTTCTGTCACCTTTCACCTTACTTCACTCCTCCTTTACCACTTCACTTTCACTTAGCTGTTTACTCCTTCCTGTCCCTAGCTAGACTCCTCACACAAGCCCTGCCTGGGCTCAACTGCCTGGTTTCCTCCCGCCTCCAGAACTGTGTCCTCCCCGGTGGGCGGAGCCAACTGCCTGGCCCACCCCCTGGTGTGAACATCAGCCTCTGGAGGAAGGCAACAAGGATTTTTGGTTAGCTTTGGTGTGCCTAACTGGGGTGTAGGGTGTGGTGGTGTGTGACCTGTGACCCCTGGCTTGCCCAGGGCGTCACACTGTCACTGAGGTTACCCGCGGCCACTGCTGGATCCAGTGACAGCGGGTAACCTCAGTGACAGCTCAGCCGATCGCGCGGCTGTCTTCATTAGCTGTGTGGAGGTGACCGGAGCGGCGGGGTATTCTGCAGCTCCGGTCACCTCCATGCAGCAGCGCTGGAAGCGACGCTGGAGCATCCTGGATTACGCCGGACATGGAGGGCTTTTTGGGGTTGATTAAAGTGGTGAACCAGGGTATATGTTTGTGTGTTTTATTTCTAATAAATGATTTTTTCGGGTGTGTGTGTTTATTTACTGTAATTTACAGATTAATCATGGAAGGTGTCTCATTGACGCCTGACATGATTAATCTAGGACTTATTGGCAGCTATGGGCTGCCAATAACTCCTTATTACCCCGATTTGCCAACGCACCAGGGCAAATCGGGAAGAGCCGGGTACAGTCCCAGAACTGTCGCATATAATGTATGCGGCAATTCTGGGCGGCTGTTGGCTGATATTGTTAGGCTGGGGGGCTCCCCATAACGTGGAGCTCCCCATCCTGAGAATACCAGCCTTCAGCCGTATGGCTTTATCTGGCTGGTTTTAAAATTGGGGGGGGACCGCACGCCGTTTTTTTAAATTATTTAATTATTTCTTTCACTACACAGTATACACGCCCACCGGCTGCTGTGATTGGGTGCAGTGTGACACCTGTCACTCAGCGTGGGGGCGTGTCTCACTGTAACCAATCATAGGCGCCGGTGGGCGGGGAAAGCAGGGAATACGAGATTGTTTAATGGGCGGCCGGCTTTTTCAAAACAGTAAAAGCCGCCGGAGCAGTGTGAACGCCGTGCAGTGCCGCGCCGGGGATTGGTGAGTATATGAGAGAGGGCTGCTAACTTCAGTCACTTAGGAGATTAGCGGTCACCGGTGAGCCATTCACAGGTGACTGCTAATCAGGGCGCGACACAGACAGAGCCGCAGCATGACCGTGAAGTCGGGTGAAGTTCACCCGAGTTCATTCTGACAGTGCGGCTCTGTCTGTGTCTGCTGTCATCTGCCATTCAGCTCTGCTACATGGCTGTCTGTGTCTGCTGTTAGCGGCCATGTAGCAGAGCTGAACGGCAGATGACATAGTAAAAACGCATCCCTACACATTACACACGCTTGGCAAGTCAATAAATAAAAAAAAAAAAAAAAAAGGTGCCCAATGCATACGTCACAGAACACATGATCTAAAGGATCGCACACAAAATTGATCAATTTAACATAGACTACTAACGCTCGTGTGACAGCAAATGAACGACCTACGTGCAATCTCATAAGATTCCGTATGCAACCTGGGCGTGTCACATCGCAAATGCGATTGTACAACTAATTGCAACGTGTAAAGTGGGCTTTAGGTGTGGATAGTTAAGTCTATATAATGACATTGAGTCTCTGCCTATTTTAATTCCTAAATAAGTAATGTATTGGGGGGCTATGGCTACTTCTATTTCCTCACCTTGCCTATTTCCCAGGGGTGTCAAATATAGAATCTGACTTTTACTGATATTTATCCTGTAGCCTGAAAAGGAGCCAAAGTACGTCAGTTTATCTATTATGTTAGATCTTCAGATGGTTGTCTGGGTCTGACATAAATAAAAGCATATCGTCTGCAAAGCAGGTTAGTTTTATCTCACTATTCCCCACCTTGATTCCTGAGAAATCTTCTGATTTTATTAAGTATTGGGCTAGTGGTTCAGGGGCCAAGTCAAACAGAAGAGGGGACAGGGGGCACCCCTGCCTAGTCCCCTTCTGTAGCTGAAAAGATTTTGACAGAAAGCCCATTGTGGAAATTCTAGCTTCAGGCGTAGCGTAAAGTGCCTCCATATAGTTCCGAAAAGTACCCATTATGCCAAATTTATCTAGTATCTAATACTAGCCCTAACCAATGCCAAGTTACATTGTCAAAGGCCTTTTCTGCGTCTAAGGCCAATAACGCAGGGTTCCCCTTTATCAGGCCCGGTCTTTTTGTTCCATCTAGTACTGCCAACACTGTGCGAATGTTGAATACTGCTGACCTATTTCTAACCAACCCCACTTGATGTGGTCCTACTATCGATGGGAGGATCAATGCTAGCCGGTCTGCCAGGATTTTAGAGATTATTTTAATGTCTTGATTTATCAGCGATATGGGCCTGTATGATGAAGGGTCCGAGGGGTCTTTTCCTTGTTTGTGTATTACCTTTATATACGCCATATGGCCAGACTGTAGTAGAATTTTATTTTGGAGAGTGTAGTTGAAAACTTTTACTAAAGTGGGCATAACATCTTCCTGTAGTATTTTATAAAATTCCCCCGTCATTCCATCGGGGCCTGGGGCCTTGTTGTTTTTAAGGTTTTTCACAACTGTTCTCACTTCCTCCTCTTATTGGGGCATTTAACATTTCCCTGTCCGATTCCGTAATTGTGGGTAATGACAGATTGTTTAGGAAGTTGCCTCCTTCTGTGTTATTTGCTGGCCCTTGTTCATATAGTTTTTTTGTAGAATTCTCCAAATATGTCATTGACTTTCTTTGGGTCATTGTGGCTAGCCCCAGATGGGTCCCTCAAATGAGTTATGGATGTTAAAGGAGTTCTTCCCTTTGCCATTCGTGCCAGAAGCGATTCTGCCTTGTTCCTGAATCTAAAATAATGTGATGCAATTCTCTGGCCCCTCATCCTCTCTGCCCTGTCCACACACAAGTCACATTCTGCTTTCTCTTTTATCCACTTGTTCCTATTACCAATAGATGGATTATTAATGTAGTTTGTGTATGCTTCTCTGGTCCTTCTGCTGGCTTCAGTGTATGCTTTAGTTGTTTTGTTTCGCAATGCTTTCACATATCCCATTATTCTTCCCCTTAGTACTGCCTTAGCTGCGTCCCAGTATAAATGGGAGTTCTCCTCATGCGCCTTATTATCCCATGTATATTCCTGACACCACATTTTCACCAGTTTTTGGAAGTTCTCGTCTTGGGCTAATGTCGCAGGCGGAGGAGGGGACGCCGCGCTCTCCCACTGCTGCTCGGGTCCGGCTGCCGCGGCTGCTGCGGCCTGCCGCTGCTCGGTGGCTCGAGCGATGGACCGGATCCCGGGGACTCAAGCGGCGCTCCTCGCCCGTGAGTGAAAGGGGATTTTTGGGTGTGGGGATTGTTTATTGTCCGTGATGCCACCCACGGTTGTGGTGATTTGTTGACACCACCGCTGCTCTGTATGGGGATCCCGGGAGGGATGGTATGGAGCAGCCAGTTGTTGTGTTGCCCCTCCGTGGGTAGGGGTTGGTGATCCCGGGGCCCAGTGATGAGATGGGAGATGCAGGGCTTGGTGGGCGCAGGGGCAGCGCTGTGCCTTGCGGCACTGTGGTACTCACTCAGCCTGAGACGATGACACAGTTCTCGGTAAAACACACGGCTGGAAAGACGGTTCCCATGGACGGCTGCACTTGCTTTCCCCAGTAGGTGACGGTGACGGTCCCTCTGTCCTGCACCTATGTTGATAATGGTTGCGATGGGTTCCCACCGGTAACCCGCTCCCCGGCTTGGATATGGGCCGGAGCAGCCCTACTTTTCCCGCAGACGCTGGCCCTGAGAAACTGGTGCCCTGGCGGTGGCGGTGTCTCTCTGTAACGGTCGGACTGTTGCCTTCAATCGGGACTTGGTCGTTTGGAGACAGACGTCCCCTTCACTGACGGATTTGGCAAATTTACGGCGACTCCTAGCCTTGCCGGGGTCCGAGAGGCCCCTGCCCTGGTGCTGACTGTTCTTCGTATACTGCTCCAGACCGCCGGGTCACTACCCGTCCGCGGTCCTTCCAGCAACCTCCGAGCAGTCCCCCTGCAGACTGTCACCGCCGTCTGCTGACCTTGCTGTCACTGTCCGGGCACACAGCCGGACCAACTTCAGGCTTCACTACTCTCACTTTTTCTGTCACTTCAGCTTTTCTCCTTAGCTCCACTGCTACTACCTCTCACTTTCACTTCCAAACTCTCTCTCTGATCTGCCTGGTTTCTCCCGCCTCCAGGGCTGTGAACTCCTCGGTGGGTGGAGCCAACCCCCTGGTGTGAACATCAGCCCCTGGAGGAAGGCAACAAGGATTTTGGAAGCCTTGATGTTCCTAACTGGGGTGTAGGGTGTGGTGGTGTGATGACCTGTGACCCCCTGGCTTGCCCAGGGCGTCACACTAAGTGTGAAGGGAATCTCCACAGTATGTCTGTTCCCTTGGGGTAGGTTTCTTCTAGGTCTAGGAGTAATGGGGCGTGATCTGATATCACCAGATCTTGTATGTCGATCCTCCTCATTTTGTTGAGTAGACCCTGTGTTAGTAGAAAATAGTCTATTCTAGACCATGTGTTATGGACGTGGGAGAAATGAGTGTACTCTCGGTCTGCCGGGTGTGAATTTCGCCAAGCATCTATTACGCTAGTATGTTCTGTGAATAGATTCCGCACCCTGTCATGTGTCCTGGCTACCATGCGTTTGTGTCCTGTGCCCGATCTATCTTCTTTGACATTCATTACCGTATTAAGATCCCCTCCTATTATTATGTTCCTCTCAGGGTCCTCCAAAACCTGCCTCTCCAACTCCTGGAAGAAAATCTTATTTCTCTCATTTGGTGCATATACATTATAGATTTTGAGTCGTCCACATGGGGTATCAAGCAAAGCTTTTTGTATTCTCCCATCTCCATCATTTTCCTGTGTGATTACCTTACAATTTGCCTGCTTATGGAGTAGTATTAACACACCTGCTTTATTTTGGGCTGAGGATCCCATCACTTCTCCCACCCACATTTTGCACATTCTGGTGAAATCC
The DNA here is from genome assembly GCF_048569485.1 of Anomaloglossus baeobatrachus. NCBI lineage: Eukaryota > Metazoa > Chordata > Amphibia > Anura > Aromobatidae > Anomaloglossus > Anomaloglossus baeobatrachus. Next base: position 529,702,580 of record NC_134357.1, read on the forward strand.
TGATTTTTCAAATGGGTCTCCTGAAGTAGGGCAATGTCTACTTTTAAGCTTCTTTAAGTGCCTCAATATCATTCGTCTTTTGTGTGGCGACTGCAGGCCTTTAGGCTTTGTGCGCACTAGAAATGTGAAGTTTCTCAAGAAAATTTCTTGAGAAACTTCTGGGAGTGGAAGATTTCCGGACCTCCGGAAAAATCCGCACCAAATCCGCATGCGAATTTGCCGCGATTTTCCCGCAGGTTGTTCCCTGCGGATTTTGCAGGCTGTACTGCAGAAATCCGCAGGTACCTGCGGAAAAGAACTGACATGCTCATTTTCTCAAGAAAATCTTCTCAAGGAAATTTCTTGCGAAAAATCCGCAGTGTGCGCACAGCTATTTTTTTTCTCATAGGATTTGCTGGGAAATGTCTGCACAAAGATTGCAGACATTTCTCAAGAAATTTCCGCAGCAAATCTGCGGGTAAATCCGCGGGTAAAACGGCCTAGTGCGCACATAGCCTAAATGTTCCATGACACAATTCGCATCCTTATATATTACTTGAAATCTTACTTCTTATCCTATCTTAACTAAAACCTTCTTAAAACCTGTCCACCGCGTCTCTCTCTCTGGTGGCGCAAAAAAAAAAAGTCAATTAAACCAACAAAATAACACCGCTATCCTATATCCTTTGTAGGAAAACACAGTTGCGGACTTCACTTTTTTTCCCGCATGTATGTAGGGACTCCTACTGATCCCTCTTTCGCTCCTCAAAATATTTTCGCTTTCTTGAGCTTCCACACTTCACTTAAAGGCGTGCTAAACATAGCTTCAGAAATATATATGTCGCGGGCGGAGGAGGGGACGCTGCGCTCTCCCTCTGCTCGTGTCCGGCTGCCGCTGCTGCTGCGGCCTCTGCTGCTCGGTGGCTCGAGCGTTGTGCCGGATCCCGGGGACTCGAGCGGCGCTACTCGCCCGCGAGTGAAAAGGGGATTGGTTTTGGGGATTTATTGTCCGTGACGCCAGCCACGGTTGTGGTGATTGTGTGGACACCACCGCTGCTCTATATGGGGATCCCGGGAGCGGTGACAGGGAGCAGCAAAGTTGTTAGTTCTCCCCTCCGTGGGTAGGGGGGTGGTTGTCCCGGGGCCCAGTGATGAGGTGGGGGGATGAGGGATGGCAGGGCCGGTGCAGGGTCTGGTGAGGTGCAGGGCCGCGGGGGCAGCGCTGTGCCACACGGCACGGTGGAACTCACTCAGCCTGAGACGGTGACACAGTTCTCGGTAAAACACACGGCTGGAAAGACGGTTCCCACGGACGGCTGCTGTTGCTTTTCCCCGGTAGTTGACGGTGACTGCCACTTTTCCTGCACCTAAGTTCACTGTTGGTAGCGATGGGTTCCCACCGGTAACCCGCTCCCCGGCTTGGATATGGGCCGGAGTAGCCCCTCTTTGCCCGCAGGCGCTGGCCCTGAGAGACTGGTGCAGTGGCGGTGTCTCTCTCCTACGGTTGGACTGTTGCCTTCAATCGGGACTTAGTTGTTGGGAGACCCAGGAGGTCCCCTTCACTGACGGATTTGGCAAATTCACGGCGACTCCTAGCCTTGCCGGGATCCGAAAGGCCCCTGCCTATGGTCCTGGCTTCTCTTCGTATACCGCTCCGGTACCGCCGGGCCACCACCCGTCCACGGTCCTTTCGGCACCCTCCGATCAGCCTCTCCTGCAGACGGTCACCGCTGTCTGCTGACCTTGCTGTCTCAGTCCGGGGCACACACCCGGACCAACTTCAGGCTTCCTCTACTGTCACTTTCTCTTCCACTTTTACTCCTCTCACTTGCTCCTCTACTACTTCCTTCTCCAACTCCACTCGACTCTCCACTCGACTGACCTCTCTACTCGACTGCCTGGTTTTCCCGCCTCCAGGACTGTGAACTCCTCGGTGGGCGGAGCCAACCGCCTGGCCCACCCCCTGGTCTGAACATCAGCCCCTGGAGGAAGGCAACAAGGATTTTTTGTGTAGCTTCGGTGTACCTGTCCGGGGTGTAGGGTGTGGTGGTGTTATGACCTGTGACCCCTGGCTTGCCCAGGGCGTCACATATACAAGTATCCCCAAGCCCTGAGGGCCGAAAGTAGGTTGAACCTCAACCCAGTATAGCGAGGCTCATTCCCAGGAGAGATGAAGGAAAAGAAAAGAAAAAAGAAACAAGAGGAAGAAAGGAGGGAAGAATGGAGGAGGGGTCCAGAGGATAGTTATGGGAAGGAGAAGGGTTGTAAATGGGGGAGGTGTGAATGGGATGGGGGAGCTAATTGGGACGGATTGGGTGGGAGGTAGTTTGTGGGTGGGAGACAGTGTGTAGTCGGGGGGGGGGGGGGGGGGCAGGATAGGGTTTGTTTTGTGGGTGGCAAAAGGGGGTGTGGGTGGGAGGGGGTGGAAAGTAGTTTGTGGGTGGGGGAGTGTAGTTAGAGGGAGTGGAAGGAGAGTGTGGGTATGGGGGTAGAGGGAGGCAGTTATGTGTTGGAGGGGGATGTGTTTGGGTGATGGGATAATAAAGGGGTTGGGCAAGACAGGGAAAGAAGAAGGAAGGAAAGAGGAAGAAAGAAGAAGAAAAAAAAAAAAGGGAGAAGCCGGGGTATGGAGAGGGACTGGGGTTGTCTGGGTTATGGTAGAGCTAACGCTTTCAGGCCCACATCATGAACTCCAGACCCCCATACAAATCCCCCTCCCCCATTTCTCCTTTACAAACACCAAAGGTCTCTTAATTGCAGTATTCTACAGCTGAAGAGGGATTCGTGTGTGTGTGTGTGTGTGTGTGTGTGTGTGTGTATAGACACACACACACTTTGTAGAGTTATGTTCATGTTTCAGAATGCAATGTCTTGTTTGAATAAATGTTGACTTTATTTTTTTTTTTTTTTGTTCAAGAATAAACGTGTTCATGGGAAAACAAAATAAGACATCCCTTGACAATAAGCCCTAGCCCATGTTTCAGAGCAAGATATAAGACCCTGTCTTATTTACAAAGAAACACTGGTAATTTACACATTATGTGAGTAGTGACATTGTGATTACTAAATTCAGCCCAATGTGTGCAATATCAGCTGCACATCACGGAAGTATTACAGAGGGAGCAACAGTGCATGCGCTTGATATGGTCATGTGTTCTACAGGAAGGATATCAGATGTGTGTTCCTCATTGGAGGAAATGAGTCATGCGTTTCTCAACAGGAAGGTCAGTTTGTGCTTTTCATACAGGGTATATGTCTGAGTCACAGGTAGTGGACAAAGTAGTAGGAGGAATAAAACCTAATAAAAATATAATGCATATTGAATAAGCCACCAACGGAAGGAATATGAAATTATATTAAATGTAAGATTATAAAACAGTTCATACTCAAACACAAAAAAATACAGGTACGTACCACTAAGGCTAAGTTCACATTTCCGCTAAAATCTATCAGTCACAATCCGCTGCTCTTGTAAACAGCGGAATCCGTTTAGCGGATTCCGCTGCTCCCATAGACTTGTATGAGCAGCGGATTGTGACTGATGATGCTGCGTTGCACCCTCCGCCCGACTGATCAGTCGTGGAACGACTGACCGCCGGGCGGGAGGAACGCAGCATGTAACGTTTTTTGAGCAGCGAGATCCGTCGGATTTCGCTGCGCATGCTCTCTGGCTCCCTGCACACGTCACCAGCTTTGGTTGGTTACCCGATATTTACCCTGGTTACGGTGCAAGGAGCCAGCGCTAAGCGGTGTAGGCCCGTAACCAAGGTAAATATCGGGTAACCAAGGTAAACATCGGGTGCTTTGCTGTTACCCGATATTTAGGCTGGTTACATGTGCAGGGAGGCCGACACTTCCCCGCTCGGCCCCGCCCCCTCCCACACTCCGCACATGTATGTACACACACACACACACCTGTCCCCAGCCATGCAGACAAGCACTGACACCCTCGTCTGGCCCCGCCCCCTGCTCGGCTCCGCCCCCTCCCGCACTTTGCATGTGCACACACATACATACATACATACATACATGCACATACACACACTCACTCACACATACACTCACCTGTCCCCAGCCATGCAGACCGCAGCACTTCTACTGACATCCTCAGCGCCTGGCCCCGCCCCCCGCTCGGCTCCGCCCCCTCCCGCACTTTGCATGTGCACACACATACATACATACATACATACATACATACATACATGCACATACACACACTCACTCACTCACAGATACACTCACCTGTCCCCAGCCATGCAGACCGCAGCACTTCCACTGACATCCTCAGCGCCTGGCCCCGCCCCCGCTCGGCTCCGCCCCCTCCCGCACTTTGCATGTGCACACACATACATACATACATACATACATACATACATACATACATGCACATACACACACTCACTCACTCACAGATACACTCACCTGTCCCCAGCCATGCAGACCGCAGCACTTCCACTGACATGCTCAGCACTTGGCCCCGCCCCCCGCTCGGCTCTGCCCCCGAACTCCGCCCCCCGCACACAACGGAATCCGACAAAGAATTCTGTTCTTTGTCATCCGTTGTACAGCGTTGAACAGCGCATCAGTCACATGCGTCAAGCGACGCATGTGACTGATACAAATCAACGGAAATGTGAACTTAGCCTAAGGCGGCTGGCTGTCATAATACAAGTCCCAGGAAGTCTGTATCACTATAACACCAGGTTACTGAGAGGGTTTTGATTTGACTAGATTTTAGGTCTGGGATGGAGCAACAAAGTGTCTGGAATTGAAAGGTCGCTCCCATACTGGTGTCTTGGGTTAGCTTAGCAGAGTGTGTTGTGTTGGAGCTAGAGAAAGGCCATTCATGGTGGATGGTCTATGCTAGTGACTGAGAAGTGCCTGTACTACAAACTGCGTGAGACTATTTTGATTTACCATATTTTTCGGACCATAAGACGCACTTTTTTCCCCCCAAATGTTGGGGGAAAGTTGGGGGTGCGTCTTATGGTCTGACTGTGGCTGCGGGGAATGTGGGTGCTGCGGTGCAGCAGGTCATCGGGGGCATGAGCAGGCTGTAGCAGCCTGCCGTGACCACGTGGGCCCGCTCATTTAATATGCACACCCATCCTCCCGCCCATCTCTCAGCGATTGAAGTCGGCGCTGACAGGTGGGCGGGGTGATAGGTTATAAACAGCCGGCCCGCATGATCACCCCTGGCAACTGCAGCCTGGAGTGATTATGTGCGGCTGTATTCACTGCCCCCCGAACATCATCATCAGTGCGTGGGGCAGTGAATCAGTACACGTTACTCACCGTTCCCCTGCAGCACCGTGGTCTCCTGTCTGTGCCGGTCAGCTGACTTGTGAGTAGCGGCGCGCACAGCGATGACGTCATCGCTGTGCGCACGTGTCAACACGCAGCCGCCGGCACAGACCACCGGAGGACATCGCGATGCCGCAGGAGGATGGCTGCATTCAGCGTCGCTGCCGCTGACATAGACGGTAAGAGGAGCGGTGCTGCAGGGAGTGAGGTGAGTATGAACGTTTATTTTTTTTATGTGCCACAGGATGCAGCCATACACCAGGATGGTGGGGGTATAAGATCAGGATAGGGGTTTATTATGAGCAGGATGAGGGTATATAGCAGGCTGGGGAGTATATGAGCTGCATGGGCAGTATATGAGCAGGATGAGGGTATATAGCAGTCTGGGGAGTATATGAGCTGCATGGGCAGTATATGAGCAGGATGAGGGTATATAGCAGCATGGGGAGTATATGAGCAGGCTGGGGAGTATATGAGCAGGATAGGGGTATATTATGAGCAGCATGGGGTGTATATAGCAGGCTGGGGAGTATATGAGGAGGATGAGGGTATATAGCAGGCTGGGGAGTATACAGTCAGGGCCAGAAATATTTGGACAGTGACACAAGTTTTGTTATTTTAGCTGTTTACAAAAACATGTTCAGAAATACAATTATATATATAATATGGGCTGAAAGTGCACACTCCCAGCTGCAATATGAGTTTTCACATCCAAATCGGAGAAAGGGATTAGGAATCATAGCTCTGTAATGCATAGCCTCCTCTTTTTCAAGGGACCAAAAGTAATTGGACAAGGGACTCTAAGGGCTGCAATTAACTCTGAAGGCGTCTCCCTCGTTAACCTGTAATCAATGAAGTAGTTAAAAGGTCTGGGGTTGATTACAGGTGTGTGGTTTTGCATTTGGAAGCTGTTGCTGTGACCAGACAATATGCGGTCTAAGGAACTCTCAAATGAGGTGAAGCAGAACATCCTGAGGCTGAAAAAAAAGAAAAAATCCATCAGAGAGATAGCAGACATGCTTGGAGTAGCAAAATCAACAGTCGGGTACATTCTGGGAAAAAAGGAATTGACTGGTGAGCTTGGGAACTCAAAAAGGCCTGGGCGTCCACGGATAACAACAGTGGTGGATGATCGCCGCATACTTTCTTTGGTGAAGAAGAACCCGTTCACAACATCAACTGAAGTCCAGAACACTCTCAGTGAAGTAGGTGTATCTGTCTCTAAGTCAACAGTAAAGAGAAGACTCCATGAAAGTAAATACAAAGGGTTCACATCTAGATGCAAACCATTCATCAATTCCAAAAATAGACAGGCCAGAGTTAAATTTGCTGAAAAACACCTCATGAAGCCAGCTCAGTTCTGGAAAAGTATTCTATGGACAGATGAGACAAAGATCAACCTGTACCAGAATGATGGGAAGAAAAAAGTTTGGAGAAGAAAGGGAACGGCACATGATCCAAGGCACACCACATCCTCTGTAAAACATGGTGGAGGCAACGTGATGGCATGGGCATGCATGGCTTTCAATGGCACTGGGTCACTTGTGTTTATTGATGACCTAACAGCAGACAAGAGTAGCCGGATGAATTCTGAAGTGTACAGGGATATACTTTCAGCCCAGATTCAGCCAAATGCCGCAAAGTTGATCGGACGGCGCTTCATAGTACAGATGGACTATGACCCCAAGCATACAGCCAAAGCTACCCAGGAGTTCATGAGTGCAAAAAAGTGGAACATTCTGCAATGGCCAAGTCAATCACCAGATCTTAACCCAATTGAGCATGCATTTCACTTGCTCAAATCCAGACTTAAGACGGAAAGACCCACAAACAAGCAAGACCTGAAGGCTGCGGCTGTAAAGGCCTGGCAAAGCATTAAGAAGGAGGAAACCCAGCGTTTTGTGATGTCCATGGGTTCCAGACTTAAGGCAGTGATTGCCTCCAAAGGATTCGCAACAAAATATTGAAAATAAAAATATTTTGTTTTGGGTTTGGTTTATTTGTCCAATTACTTTTGACCTCCTAAAATGTGGAGTGTTTGTAAAGAAATGTGTACAATTCCTACAATTTCTATCAGATATTTTTGTTCAAACCTTCAAATTAAACGTTACAATCTGCACTTGAATTCTGTTGTAGAGGTTTCATTTCAAATCCAATGTGGTGGCATGCAGAGCCCAACTCGCGAAAATTGTGTCACTGTCCAAATATTTCTGGACCTAACTGTATGAGCAGGCTGGGGAGTATATGAGCAGCATGGGGAGTATATGAGCAGGACATTACCCCATAATAGTGTCAGCAGCAGATCCTCGCCCCATATGTGTGTCATGACCACATTTTCTGCTTAAAATTTTATTTTCCTCCTCTAAAACCAAGGTGCGTCTTATGGTCAGGTGCGTCTTATAGCCTGAAAAATACGGTACTTTCTTATACCCAGAAAAAGATTACTATGATTACACTGGTCTACATAAAAAAAAAAAAAAGTCTGGCATGGACTTTAAGAACAGTTTTAGACTAATTTGAGGGTGCTGAATTCAAATCTGATCTTATAATTTCTCTATCATATCACGTTTTTGCGCTCTAGGTATATTCCCATTTTCATGAATTCCATGAAAAAGATAAGTAGTGTATCAAAAGTGCCGGTTTATACGGTTCACTAAGGTAAATTTAGTTTTAATTTAGTCTCCCAATAAATGTGAGAAAATCTTTGCTTTCTTTGAACATGCATAATTCCCATTTGTTATAAGAAAGTCAACAAACAGTTTTCAACGTACACAACAGTCGTGTGCAGGTACTGTTTTATTTATTGAAATTTTCAATGAATTTTGATATTTATTGTTTTTATCCTGCTGTTTTTTTGTTTGTGAATCAATACCTAAGGTGTGTGTGGAGGGGGGGGGGCAGAAATTCAATGAACAACTCAAGTAGCTAACAACATTTATCTTGTATTTCTCTGCAGGATGTTTTGCTGATCTAACAATGGCCTCTACATCTCGCAGAACACAGTGCTCAAATGATCCAAATATTTTTTGTTACATCTGTGGAAACTTTTACTGTGAAGACTCAGAGGCGAAACATTACTGACTTTAAGAGGGTGTATTTTGCGTACTTCAAAGTAAAACTTGGAGACCAAGACAAGCATTGGGCTCCTCACAAAATGTGCAAAACCTGTATTGAGAGCTTGAGATCATGGTCTCAAGGAAAGAATGCTAAACTTCAGTTTAGAGTTCCTATGGTTTGGAGAGAACCAAGCAATCATTTAGAAGACTATTTCTGCCTTGTCGCTGTAAAAGGTTTCAATAAGAAAAATAAGCAATATTTGCAATACCAGAGTATCCTTTCAGCTAATCGACCAGTTGCCCATAGTGAAGACATACCTGTTCCAAAATATACTGCGCTTCCAGAAAACGTTGACACAGATCTCTCCTCACATTGTTATACTGATGAAGAAGACAGTCAATAGTGATATTTTTCAGCCATGTGATGAAGATTGTGACAAACCAATTCTGTTTACTCAGTCTGCTTTGAATGATCTGGTTAGAGATCTTTATCTACCAAAAGAGTCTGCTGAACTATTGGCTTCAAGACTACAAGAGAATCGAATGTTGAAACCCGGAACAAGTGTCTCATTTTATCGTAACAGGGAAGCAGAACTGCGAAAGTACTTCCATTCAGATGGCCAGCTTGTCTATCGTACTGATATTGAAGGGCTACTTCTCCTTTATGGGACTTCCAGCATATGATTCAAGGGATTGGAGGCTTTTTATTGCTAGTTCCAAAAGAAGTTTAAAATGTGTTCTGTTACACAATGGAAATAAATATGGCTCTGTACCAATAGGTCATTCTGTAAAACTTTAAAGAAGAATATAAACATAAAGATTGTTCTAGAGAGGTTACAATATAATGCTCATGGGTGGATAATTTTGTGTTGATTTGAAAATGGTTAACTTTCTTTTGGGTCTGCAAGGAGGGTACACAAAACACCCTTGTTGTCTGTGCTACTGGGACAGTAGAGCTACAGCAGAGCATTGGGTGAAAACTGAATCTCCTCAGCGACAGAGTTTGGCATCTGGTGATAAGAATGTCATCCATGATCCTCTAGTGCAGTCATGGCGAACCTTTTACAGGCCGAGTGCCCAAACTGTAGCCCTAAACGCAATTTTTTTTCCGAAGTGCCAACCAATCCTATTATGTAAAATAATTGATTTTAACCTTACTTTTGCCGTCTTCTCTTCAGCAGGAGGCATCACGCTCATGCGTGCTTACCACACATTGAAGCTGAGCCCCTGCCCTTTCCAGACACAGCAGTTGGATTGATCTTTCTGGAAAAAATTGCAGCATATTAGACAGAGATTTTAGCCTGGAATGCAATCAGATGTCACCCTATAATCCACATCTACATTTCAAAGTCTGAACATCTTGAAATCCCATAAAGACGTGCGAGTTGCTCCCCTCCCCCTCCATTGTGTAGTTATGTCACCCTTCCTGGCCACTTCCTGGTAAACATGTCCCCCATCCTGATATATATTTCCTACATTCTGGTATATTTGTCCCCATCATGGCCCCATCCTGGTAAATATACCTCATCCTGGTAAATGTACCCCATTCTGGCATGTTCCCCCATGCTGGTAAATGTACCCCATCCTGACATATTGCCCATCCTTGTAAATGTTCCCCCATCCCGGCATGTACCCCATTCCTGTTAAATGTCCTCCATCCTGGTAAATGTTCCCAATCCTGGTTAATTTACCCCCATCCAGGTAAATGTTCCCCTTCCTATCATGTACCCCTTCCTGGTAAATGTACCCTATCGTGGCATGTTTTCCCCATCCTGGCATGCATATTTCCCCCATCCTGGCATGCATGTTTCTTTCATCCTGGCATGCATGTTTTCCCCATCCTGGCAAGCAGGTCATCCCCCCCCCCCCATGCTGGCATGTGTGTTGCCCCCCCCCCATGCTGGCATGTGTGTTCCCCTACCCCATGCTGGCATGTGCTTTCCCCCACCCCATGCTGGCATGTGCGTTCCCCCTCCCCCACCCCATGCTGGCATGTGCGTTCCCCCACCCCATGCTGGCATGTGCGTTCCCTCATCGCCACCCCATGCTGGCGCTGCCCCATCACATCCCCACCTTGGCACAGCCGCACACGAGTTATAAAAAAAAAAAAAGCAACACGCAACTTACCTTCCTGCACACGCTCCCCTGCTGCGCGCCGCTGGGTCCTCAGTTCCTACGCGGCCAGAAGACATCATTACGCCGGTGCCGCTCACTGACTCTCCTCCGTCTCCTAGGCAACACACCTGCAGCCTGGGGGAGGAGGAGTGTCAGAGCGAGGAGAAATGTCTCCTCCGCTCCAACACAGTTTTGATCTGCTGGCGCGACTGCACCAGCAGATCAAAGCGGCAGGATCAGGCGACAGCACGTGTGCCAGCAGAATGGGCTCTGCGTGCCCCTGGTGGCACGCGTTCCATAGGTTCGCCATCACTGCTCTAGTGGATAGGAAGAACATTGTCTTTCCTCCCTTGCACATAAAACTTGGATTGATGAAGCAGTTCGTCAAAGCTCTCAATCACAATGGAGAATGCTTTAACTATATATGTTCAACTTTTCCTGGTCTTAGTGAAGAGAAGAAAAAGGCTGGAATATTTGATGGACCTCAAATAAGAACACTTATGAGAGACCCAAATTTTATCATATCAATGAATGAGACAGAAGAAAGAGCTTGGAATGCATTTTGTAATGTGGTGCAGAATTTACTAGGGAATAAAAAAAGCAGACAACTATGAAGAGATTGTGGAAGAGCTACTAAAGAGTCTGCGAAATCTTGGATGTAGAATGAGTATCAAGATTCACTATTTACACAGCCATTTGGATTTCTTTTCCAGAGAACCTTGGGGATGTGAGCGAGAAACAAGGAGCGTTTTCATCAGGACATTAAAACAATGGAAGAACGGTATCAAGGCCAATGGGACTCGCATATGATGGCTGACCTATTGCTGGAGCTTGATGAGAGACAACCCAGAAGCTGTACATCACAGATCAGCCAAGAAAAGAAAGTTCAAATAACTGCCATTTGCCATTCATCTGTGTGCCATATATATGTGTTTTTTATATTTTGTTGTTTAATTCTTTAACTATATTTGATTTGCTGTACATTCGCTTTGTAATCTGTTATTCTTTAATTAAAAATATACAAAATGTAGTACCTAAAATCATGTGTTTTTATCATAAAACATTCAATATGAATAATTAATTTTCATCAAAAATTGAAAATATCTCAAAATCCTGATGTGATAGCCAAAAACTGAGTTCATATTCATAATCAACAGGTAAAATTTGACTTAAAATATGTTTTAAAACCTTTTGCCAGAAAAATTGTGTTGACCAGTGTTATCTATTTGTGGCTGAAAAACTGTTGGAGCTGAATAACTATTTTCCTTTTGGAGCTATAAAGTTTATAAAGGAGAATACATTTTATGCTATTTTGACCTAAAAAACTGCGCCTGTGAGTATCCAAGCTGCTACCAGAGAGCTTGAACATCTACATGGTTTACGATTCCAGTTTTTGGCAGGCAGAATGAACAGAGGATCGAACACACTGCTCTGCTGCTTCCTACTCTAAGGTCTAACCTTGGATTGTGAAAATTTTTTGTCTTGATAAATAATTGAATTTTGCGACATAATTTGCAATTTCTAAGGAGGTTTTAGAAATGTTATGAAAATATATCTAAGGATATTTAACTAATCTTTATTTTTGCCAGGTGACTGTACCAGGAGATCAGAGGGACAACTCATATCTTCAGTTTTTAAATCAGATGACCTTGGTATCCCACAAGATACAATTGAGGAGAATACCATTATACCAGATATCCTGTCATACCATCACAGCAAAGATTTATCATCTGATCCTTTTAAACAGGTCCTATCTTCTGACTCACCACAGACTGTATTTATACATCCTATTGCTCTTCCAGCAAAGAAGCCATTATCAAATGTAGAAAATATAAATAATGTTTCCATCAAAACATCTGTTACACATAAAAAAAGAAGCTCAAAGGAGAGAAGATTTTCTTGTGCACAGTGTGGGAAATATTTTAAGAAGAAATCACATCTTATTAGGCATGAGAGAGTTCACACAGGGGAGAAACCATATTCATGTTCAGAATGTGGGATTTTTTTCAGACATAAATCATCACTCATTAGACATCAGAGAATTCACATTGGGGAGAAGCCATATTCATGCTCAGATTGTGGGGAGTGTTATGCAAATCAATTCTTGTTAAACATCAAAACTTGCACACTGACAAGAAGTTATTTTCATGTTTAGAATGTGGGAAACTTTTTGAAAAGAAATCCGTTTTTGTTAAACACATGAGAGTTCACACAGGGGAGAAACCTTTTTCTTGTTTAGAATGTGGGAAATGTTTTGCAGAGAAAGCAAGGCTTCTTAGACACCACAGTGTTCACACAGGTGATAAGCCTTTTTCATGTTCAGTTTGTGGAAAATGTTATATTCAGAAATCAGATTTAGTTATCCATCAGAGAAATCACACAGGGGAGAAACCTTTTAAATGTTTAGAATGTGGGAAATGTTTTGCAAGTAACTCAAGCCTTCTAAAACACCAGAGAACTCACACAGACTATGCACCCTATTCATGTTCAGAATGTAGAAAATGTTTTGCAAGTAAATCAAATCTTGTTAAACACCAGAGAATTCACACAGGAGAGCAGCCATATTCATATTTAGAATGTGTAAATTGTCAACAGAATGTAAACAGAATTCAGATTTAGTTGTCAAACTCAAACTGGGAGAAACCATATATTTTGTCAAATTGTACAAGAACACATATAACATGCAGACAATGTTAAATGAAATCTGTCAGGTCCAATATGCACCCAGAACAATGAGCAGTTCTGGGTGCATATTTCTAATCCCACCCTAACTGCCCTAGCCAACACTAGCACATTTAAAGAGATCTTTAGAAAAAATATTTCTAAAAGATCCTTTTATGATATGCTAATGAGCACAGGTACTAGTCGCAAAGGCGTTAGTTCCTCCAACCATTCCGCCCTCTTAGCATGCTATTCAACACCCAGCATCCTCGGTGGTGACGCGTGTGCCTGTCTTTTGTCACCGCCTCAGACGCCGGATTTAGGATCAGTGCGCATGATCTGAAGTCACCACACTTCTGGTCATGGGCACTATGAAGCTGGGTGTACGCGTCCCAATTTCATAGAGGTCTAGCGTGCATGACCAGAAGTTCCAGGACTTCTGATCATGCTCACTGAGCCTCAAACCGGCGTCCAGTGGGGACAACAAACACAGGTACGCGCGTCACTGCCAATGACTCTGGGCATTGAATAGCATGTTAGCACGCCCCTGTGGGTTAATCTTACACATAGGACACTCTGGGTCCCTTTTTTATTATTCATCTTTGGCAAAACCTCTGATATTGAATAAATCTTATGTACAATGAACAGTTACAAAATTTGACACTTTGGATTTTTGTAAAATAGTCTTAGACCATGTGCCCACGGGCGCTCGTACCTGCGGATATATTCACAGGTATGGCCGCATGTTTCCCGCAGCTGCCCGCCGGCATCCGCAGCTATTTTTAGCTGCGAGTTTCCAGCGGAATAGCTGCGGGAAACATGCGGACTTTCACGCGATTTACCTGCGGACGTCCGGGCCTCTATCTCCATAGCGGAGGGCCGGGATCTCCGCAAGTAAATCCGCATGAATAATTGACATTCAGTTAGGTGCGGCTGAGGGATCTCCGCAGGAGATTCCGCAGCCGCACTTTCCGCAGCGTGGACACAGACAATCCCCATGTCCCATAGGGTAACATGGGGAGTGCTTGTACATGCTAGAACCTGTGGATTTATCTGGAAAATCCAGAAAAATCCGCAGGTTTTCCGCGGCAAACTCCGCAGCAAAAAGCTCCCGTGGGCACATGGCCTTAGGCCCCGACTCATTAAGATTGGCGTTTTCTACACTAGTCATAATGAAGAAGGTGCAGCAATAAGATGTCCCAAATTCACTGAGATACCACTTAAATTAATTTATCACATCTTATTAATGGTGTGCCCCTCACTAGATATAGTGCAACAGTTAGGGAGTGGAGTAACATTTCTGGTGTAAGAGAATAGAAGCAATCAGATATATTTTATTATAGATATTTTGTTCTCTTCTCCCCCTTTTCCCAATCTAGAATGCTGGGGTAAGATTCTCTATTCTGAGACGTTATTTACAGAAATATTAGGGCTACAGTAACATTACATATATTATGCAGAAGAATGGCGCTATCTCCATAGTTCTTTATACAATGACATAGATCAGGCGCGTCCCTTATATTTAGACAATTTCTATTCTACTCAAATGCTCTTTTATATGAACTAATTCAACCCAGAATTTGTCCCCAAATCAGGCAACAAATAAGTGGTTCATGTTAAAACATAATTTTTATTACATACATTAAAAAACACATTACAAACATTAAAAAACAGAGATAAATCCTGTGGGAACCTGATATATACCCAGACTCAAAATAACAATCATAAAAGGGAAATATGCATCAATAGTATATGGCCACCAAAACCCATAAACTGATTTGTGTATATAAGGTATATAAGATGTATATAAACTACAAAAAATGGGTTAAAGTGCCAAAAATCAAGCTATTGCCTGCTGCCCTATTACAACATAGTGTCAAATCCTAGTAACTTTAAGCCATAATAGCTACCTGATATTAAATAATTACAGGATCTGGGTGATCGGTCCATCCACCCCAACGCCGTTTCGCCCCCGGAAGAAGCAAGGGCGAAACGGCGTTAGGGTGGAGGGACCGATCACCCAGATCCTGTAATTATTTAATATCAGGTAGCTATTATGGCTTAAAGTTACTAGGATTTGACACTATGTTGTAATAGGGCAGCAGGCAATAGCTTGATTTTTGGCACTTTAACCCATTTTTTGTGGATTATATATAACTTATAGTGCTTATAGTGCTTCAGTGGCTGTATGGTAGTTTACTAGCAGCACCACTTTATACGAAGTAATTCATGGGTAATAGGGCAGCAGGCAATAGCATGATTTTTGGCACTTTAATCCATCTTTTGTAGTTTTATATACATCTTATATACCTTATATACACAAATCAGTTTATGGGTTTTGGTGGCCATATACTATTGATGCATATTTCCCTTTTATGATTGTTATTTTGAGTCTGAGTATATATCAGGTCCCCACAGGATTTATCTCTGTTTTTTAATGTTTGTAATGTGTTTTTTAATGTATGTAATAAAAATTATCTTTTAACATGAACCACTTATTTGTTGCCTGATTTGGGGACAAATTCTGGGTTGAATTACTTGTTACAAGTGGCATGAACAATTTTGGTAACTTGTTGATTAATTCTTTTATATGAACCAATCAGTGAGTCTCATGATACCAAGTAGAGAAGCTCCAGGGGCAAGGACCCCGTCTCGTACTAACACGCTGGAGGTCTGAAGTATCCAGCCCCGGAGCCCAGATTCTCTGATTTTTGGCTCTAGCGTTTCTTTTAGAATAAATCCCCTTTTCATACAGTCCTGTAGTAATGACTTTGTTAATCACATTTTGTAGAACGGTTCGTCTGAATCCATCTAAATGTTATTAACGTATGTGCAAGAAACAATAAATGTCCTACCTCAATTTTACTACGTGTGTTCAGTGTTAAGTTTTTTTATTGGAGTCTGTAGAAAAACTTGATTATGTTTATACAATTGTAATAACTTTACTCTAAAAAAGTAATTATAATCCGGCAGCAGGTATATAAGATCAGCAGCTTCCGCTAAGCACTTTGGAGTTTTGGCCTCTAGACATATTCTGACCTGTGGAGAAACAGAAGGATCCTAAATCCTCTAAGGATAATATATAGTTGTGACAGTGTGCTACTTTCCTCATTTGGACATATGTTTTGTGTATGATGCAATCAGTGGTTTTCATGGATAACACTCAAACCTATGATGTTTATGAAGCTGTTCACATGTCTGATTATTTACTCAGGCTAAGTAGTCCATGCATATATGGATAAACTCATAAAGAGTGGTAGAACAATAACAGCATACGCTTGACAAGGGAATTCAATAATACATCACACCTATTCCAAGGTTTAAAAAAATAGAAGAGGTTAAACACATAGACATTGAGTCCTGTTTATGCATTTCAAGCAGTCCATGCTCTTAATCATGACAAACGCTATTGTAAAAAATGTGTAAATACAGTATAGACCAAAAGTTTGGACATACCTTCTTATTCAAAGAGTTTTCTTTTATTTTCATGACTCTAAAAATTGTAGATGCACATTGAAGACATCAAAACTATAAATGACAACATGTGGAATGAAATACTTAAAGTGTGAAACACCTGAAAATATGTCTTATATTCTAGGTTCTTCAAAGTAGCCACCTTTTGCTTTGATTACTGCTTTGCACACTCTTGGCATTCTCTTGATGAGCTTCAAGAGGTAGTCACCGGAAATGGTTTTCCAACAGTCTTGAAAGAGTTCCCAGAAATGCTTAGCACTTGTTGTCCCTTTTGCCTTCACTGTGCGGTCCAGCTCACCCCAAACCATCTCAAATGGGTTCAGGTCTGCTGACTGTGGAGACCAGGTTATCTGGTGTAGCACCCAATCACTTTCCTTCTTAGTCAAATAGCCCTTAGGCCGGTTTCACACATCCGGCTTTTTGCCGTTTTGCCGGATCCGGCGCTCTTCCGTACAGATAATACAGTACAATGACAGCGCTGTAACTTCCGGGTCACATGCGCCGGTCACATGACAGCATGTGACCGGCGCTTGTTGCGCTGTCATTGTACTGTATTAACTGTACGGGAGAGCGCCGGATCCGGCAAAAAGCCGGCTGTGTGAAACCGGCCTTAGACAGCCTGGAGGTGTGTTTGTCGTCATTGTCCTGTTGAAAAATAAATGATGCTACTAAACGCAAACCAGATGGAATAGCATGCCGCTGCAAGATGCTGTGGTAGCCATGCTGGTTTAGTATGCCTTCAATTTTGAATAAATCCCCAACAGTGTCACCAGCAAAGCACCCCCACACTGTCACACCTCCTCGTCCATGCTTCACGGTGGGAACCAGGCATGTAGAGTCCATCTGTTCACCTTTTCTACAAAGACATGGTGGTTGGATCCAAAGATCTGAAATTTGGACTCATCGGACCAAAGAACAGATTTCCACTGGTCGAATGTCCATTCCTTGTGTTCTTTAGCCCAAACAAGTATCTTCTGCTTGTTGCCTGTCCTTAGCAGTGGTTTCCTAGCAGCTATTTTACCATGAAGGCCTGCTGCATAAAGTTTCCTCTTAATAGTTGTTCTAGAGATGAGGTGTGTCCAAGCTTTTGGTCTGTACTGTATATGTGTGTGTATATGTATATATAATGTATATGTGTGTGTGTGTATATACTGTATAATGTGTGTATATCTTTGTGTGTGTATATACATACTTAAGGCTGCTTTACACGCAGCGTGAAAGCACCCGCCCCTGTCGTTTGTGCGTCACGGGCAAAACGCTGCCCGTGACGCACAATATCACTCAGATGCGTAAGACGTACTTGCCTTCCTAGCGACGTCGCTGTGGGCGGCGAACAACTTTTTTTTTTTTTAAGGGGGAGATTTGTGCTCCGTCACAGCGACATCACACAGCGGCCCGCCAATAGAAGCGGAGGGGCGGAGACCAGCCGCATTAACGACACCTCGTTGCCGGAGGATGCAGGAACGCTGCTGTTTGTCATTCCTGGAGTGTTACACATAGCGATGTGTGCTGCTTCAGGAACGACGAACAACCTGCGTCCAGCACCAGCAACGATTTTTTTGAAAATGAACGTGTCAACGATTTAGGTGAGTATTTTTGATCGTTAACACTTGCTCATAGGTGTTACACGCAACGACGTCGCTAACGACGCCGGATGTGCGTCACGAATTCCGTAACCCCGACAACATATCGTTAGAGATGTCATTGCGTGTAAAGTCCCCTTTAGAGTTGTAATGATTGTATAAAAAATAAACATTAAAAAAATATGGCTATAGTAAAAACAAAAAAAAAATCTCGCACCTCAAAGTGGTCGATTTTAACGCTCTCTAACATGTTAGAAAACAGGGAAAAAGTGTCAGCTGGATGTTTGTCATGGAAATGGCGAGACAATCCAGACATAGACTGTCTCATTTTTTGTTGGTCTGATACAACATAATTTCCATGCTTAGCAATAAAAGTTAATTTTTACGTGTTGTGCAGCCTACGTATTTCGTAGTGCATATATAACATTGTGCTAAATAAATAAACTATATGCGGTTCTGCATTTTAATAAAATATTTTATATTACCGGTATTCCTATAGTTATGAGATGAAAAAACGAAAGTCCTGATCAAGTACTTACATAAACCACATCTTTTAGTACCATAGCAGTAATTACCCTTAAGCTTAGCTGCATCTGGCTATTCTTTATCGTAGTGATTTAAAAAAAGACTTTGCAATAAAATATTGCCATGTGAAGTGGCTTGCTTTGCTGAGAATCTTACACCTGTGTGTGCATCATATTTCTGAAATACAGTATGTTAAAAAGCCGCTTTTAATTTGCAACTCATGAAAAAATTGAAAAAAAAGCAACAAAATGCAATGTGTACACAGCCCACTTATTAATTTTTTTCCCCGAGTTTTTAAACAATGAGTTACCATGTAATTCTCCTGCCCATATAAACAAGACATCATCTATATATCTACCATACCCAATAACAGAGTGAGTGGATGGTAAATGTAAGATTGTCGTCTCCCACCCTGATATATAAAGTTTGTCCAAAGATCGGGAGAATCAGACACCCTTGGGGGAACCTTGTATTTGCAGGTAAAAGATATAAAAGGAGAAAATAGTATTGGACAGTAGGACCTGTGATGGACAAGATGAAGTTGATCAATTTGTTGGAAAATGGACTATACATCTACAAATAAAATGTCAAAGCTATTAAAACCGTATCATACAGAATGCATGGATATGGGGAAACCACGTCAACCACGTCTAGTGGTGAGTTGTGACTGACCAATGCAAATTACTCATAAGATCAAGCAACTGTTTTATGTCTTTTGTCTGGCTACTTGTTTGTAATACAAAGGGTTGGATTGAATTATCCAACCATATGGACTAATGTTTTGTTTGAGTTTATTTCTGACACTATTGGTCTAAATGGGTCAGTTTTATGCCCCTTAGGTAATGCATGAAAAATAAAAAACTATTTTCAACTAAAAAATGTTCTTGTTCTTCTTTTTTTTTTGTTATTAAACCAAAAGCAACCCCATCACCCAATAACTTAGCTATCTTATAAAGAAAAAAAAACAAAACAAAAAAAAACTGCTTTGTCATGTCTAATGTTAATTTTCTGATAGAAACATCAGACAGCATGTCTGTAGTTATGCCTTGGTAAAGCAACTGTCAGGAATGACCATTGTTCTGCCTTTATCGGCAGGTCTTTTCACAATGTTGTGGTTATCACATGGCAAAAAGCCTGCATTTGTTCCAAACTTACATTGGATAATCCAACTATAGAGTTGGAGACAAAAGCCTTAGGAG
Organism: Anomaloglossus baeobatrachus; assembly: GCF_048569485.1. NCBI lineage: Eukaryota > Metazoa > Chordata > Amphibia > Anura > Aromobatidae > Anomaloglossus > Anomaloglossus baeobatrachus. The sequence continues at coordinate 529,722,476 of NC_134357.1, forward strand.
GTTTTTCATTGAAGGGCGTCACGGGGCTCGGATCCCCTCTGTGGGAACTGAGGTGAAGAAGTTGGGAGAGAGCCAAGGGCGTGATTAGCATGCATCTGTATACCATAGCTGTGGGATACTGTAATCTCTGGGTAGCCCTCATGGAGCAAGAAGACAGATAATCTTATTAAGGGGGGACTGTGAAGGCCTAGGCTATGAATCGTTTGTCCAGTATAATAATAAGATAATCTGTCCTTTGAATGCTTTATGTAGTGCTTCTCCATATATACCTAATTTAAATATTAACGGAATGTATAACCGAAACAAATTATCCTTATGGCTAAGTAGAATAAGTTTTAGTTCATGAATAAGTAACTGACATTCATGAATGGAAGAGATACTTATCTGTGGTTTCAGATAGGTAACTAGCATTCTTCTATTCATAGAAGAATGCTTATCTGTAGTTTCATATAAGTAACTGACATTGTCTATTCATAGACTCTCATCTATGTCTAAACACATTTGAATGTTTTGCTAACGAATGTTACTAAAGCGGGCTTTACACGCTACGATATATCAAACGATATGTCGTTGGGGTCACGTTGTAAGTGACGCACATCCGGCATCGTTTGAGATATTGTAGCGTGTGACAGCTATGAGCGACTGTGAATGAGCAAAAATACTAACCTTATCGTTGCTCGTTGACACGTCGCTCATTTTCAAAAAAATCGAATGTCCTTCTGCGCGCAGGTTGTTCATTGTTCCCGAGGCAGCACACATCGCTCAGTGTGACACCCTGGGAATGATGAACTGCAGATTACCTGCGTCCCACCAGCAATGCAGAAGTCCTGCCCCTCTGCTTCTATTGGCCGGCCGCTGTGTGACGTCGCTGTGACGCCGAACGTCCCTACCTCTTCAGGAAGTGGATGTTCACCGCCCACAGCGAGGTCATCTGGAAGGTAAGTACGTGTGACAGGGGGGTTACGACATTGTGCGACACGGACAACAAATTGCCCGTGCCGCACAAACGATGGGGGCGGGTGTGATCGCAAATGCGATCGCACGATTATTTGCAGCATGTAAAGCAGGCTTTAGACTGTTCAACAAGGAATGAACTAAGCTCGGCTAGGTGGTTGGTTAATAGATAGCGTGGATATATTGAGTAAGCTGTGTATATATATGCTATGTTTTGAATACAAGGGTCAGAAGAGCATTGAGCTTCTCCCAACTAGAGACATGTCTCTGTATGGTCATTTCTCCTGATTCATCTGCGCAGTTCTGATTTGGAATTCTCCTCCGAGACCCTGAGAGAGACCCCCTGGAGGTCTCCCCCAACACTTTCATGTTCACTTTGTACTGTGGCTCAAAAGTAGTGTTATGCAGTATTCTGCTTCTCACTCACTAGGTGTCATGGCAACTTAAGACTCTATTTACATTGCTGAGTCTGGCAGGCAACCTGATGCTTCGAGCGTTAACTGTTAAGTGCTCACTGGTCATCTGTATAGCAGGAGTTAGTCCCTGCTGGCTGGTCAATTGCTGCTGGGGTCACAGGTTGCTGATGTCCTATTCAGGGGCATAACTATAGCGGCCGCAGAGATCACGACTGCGACCGGGCCCGGCAGAGGCCTATGGGGGTGCATTAAACGATATGGGGACTGCATAACACAATATGAAAGACACATTATACATAGACTATGGGGGTGCATTATAGTACATGTAAACCTATGATGTGCCTTAAATGGTATGAGGACTGCATAATATAATATGAAGGACTATGGGGTTGCATTATAAATCAAGGAGGACTATGGGGCTGCATTATATGGAGGCCTATGGGTGTGCATTAAACAGTAAGTGCACTGCATAATACAATCTGAAGGACTATGGGGGCTGCATTATAATATATGAAGGGTTATGTGGGACCCATATGGAAGGTGTGGGGCCAATATACTGTGTTTCCCTGAAAATAAGACTCATCAGGAGTTTTCAGTTATCAGGGAGACTTAAATATAAGTCCTTCCCTGAAAATAAGACCTAGCAGAAGTTTTCAGGGAGGCTTAAATTCAAGACCTCCCTCAAAAATAGACCTATTAGCGGTTCAACAATGAAGTGTCCATGCAGCGGTAAAAAAAGTTAAAGAATACTGCAGGACACTTCATTTTAGAAAGCAGACACTCCCAGCAGAAAGAAGTGTCCCCGCGATCATACTCACCAGACACCGAACAGGAGCAGAGGAGTGCATCAAGGACCTGCAGCACAACACACACCCACACACATCAGATCACATATACACACACACATGAGAACGCACACACACACAATCACAATACAGATTGCATACACACACTCACCACATCCAGGCAGTGTAAGGACGCTGTGCAGTGGAGCTTCCAGGACCCACAGGAGGAACGCATCACATGGCCGGAAACAAGTGGTATTACTGGATGTGGTGAGTGTGTGCGTGCGCAATTGTACCGGTATGTGCAATTCCGTGAGTGTATGCTATCTGATATGTGAGTGTGTGATCTGATGTGTCGGCCAGACACAGGGGAGGACAGCGTGCAGCATACCTGCTGGGAGCTCCCGCCAGAGATCACAGGGAGGAATGATGTGGAGTCTGAAGTGTGTGTGTCTATAAGAGTGTGAGTATATGTATGTGTATGAGCATGTGATCTGATGTATGAAACTATATATGAGTGTGTGTGTGTGTGTATATGTATGTGTATGAGCGTGTGACCTGATGTATGTGAGTTTCGGTCAGACGCAGGGGAGGACGGCATGCAGCACACTTGCTGGGAGCGCCCACCAGTGAGTACAGGGAGATCTGGGAGGCACAGACACCCGGGGCAGGTAAATATGACGATGCTGGGAAGAGGGTCTGCTTTTTGTGGGGGGGTAAACTTACCCCCAACCATGTCTCCTCGAGAATAAGACATCCCCTGAAAATAAGACCTAGTGCTTTTTCGGGGCAAAAAAAAAATACAAGACAGTGTCTTATTTTTGGGAAAACAGGGTAGTATGTGGAGAGCTATATACAAGGGGGGACAAAGATAAAAGCATGGGTTGGGAAAGTTTTGTGCTGAGGGAAAGAGCGTGAGCCGAGTATGATGCAACTGTGATCGGATCACAACTGCAGAGAAGAGGGAGAGACTACTCTCCTCGTCTTCTCCGCTGCCCGTCTGTGCGCATCTCTCAGTGCACTCGGATAACATTCTAGTTCAGTGTGATATTTCACACGCATCCATACAGGTCTATGGGTGCATGTGAAACGAGACTCGCTGCTAAACGCAGCATGCTGCGATTCTTTTCTCATGCCGATATACCATGAGAAAAAAGTAGCAGATGGACACTACCTGATTGATTAACACTTGTGCGAACTCAATCCAATGTTTTATCAGATTGCACTCGTCCGTGTAAAACACAAGTGGAACCAAGGCCTAAGCAAGAGACTGAGAGAAACGTCTAGCAAGATGCAGCAAATCTATAACAGACGACGGACCCCGGGACTGAGCTCAGGTCAGAGAGATGGGGCTGTAAGGAGAAAACTGGGGGAACACACACAAATATAAACACACAGGGCTCCACTAAGCACACATCATACACATTCGTCTCCGCTATGCACACGTCGTACACGCGCAGCTCTGCTCTGCACACACACGGCTCTACTTCGTACAACTCATATGCACGCAGCTCCACTTTGTACACGGCTCTGCTCCGTAGACATCATACACACACGGCCCCGGTCTCACCACATTGTTCACACGCAGCTCCGGTCTGTAGACATGGGCTCTGCTCCATACATGTACTTACATGGCTCTGCTCCATACATGCTGGGCACACACGGCTCTGCTCTGAACATGTGATACACACACGGCTCTGCTCCATACATGCTGGGCACACACGGCTCTGCTTCTTAAACCTTGTACACACACAGCTCCGCTCCGTACACCTTGTACACACGTGGCTCTGCTCCGTACACCTCGTACACACACGGCTCTGCTCCGTACACCTCGTACACACACGGCTCCGCTCCGTACACCTCGTACACACACGGCTCCGCTCCGTACACGTCGTACACACACGGCTCTGCTCCGTACACCTCGTACACGCACGGCTCCGCTCCGTACACAAGGCTCTGCTCTGTACACCTCGTACACACATGGCTCCGCTCGGTACACCTCGTACACACACGGCTCCGCTCTGTACACGTTATACGCACACGGCTCTGCTCCATACACCTCGTATACACACAGCTCCGCTCCGTACACACACGGCTCCGCTTCGTACACACATGGCTCCGCTCCGTACACACATGGCTCCGCTCCGTACACACATGGCTCCGCTCCGTACACACATGGCTCCGCTCCGTACACACATGGCTACGCTCCGTATACACACGGCTCCGCTTCGTACACACACGGCTCCGCTCCGTACACAAGGCTCTGTTCCGTACACCTCGTACACACATGTCTCCGCTCGGTACACCTCGTACACACACGGCTCCGCTCTGTACACGTTATACGCACACGGCTCTGCTCCGTACACCTCATACACACACAGCTCCGCTTCGTACACACACGGCTCCGCTCCGTACACCTCGTACACACACGGCTCTGCTCCCACCTTGTACACGCACAGCTCCGCTCCGTACACCTCGTACACACACGGCTCCGCTCCGTACACCTCGTACACACACGGCTCTGCTCCCACCTCGTACACGCACAGCTCCGCTCCGTACACCTCGTACACACACGGCTCCGCTCCGTACACCTCGTACACACACGGCTCCGCTCCGTACACCTTGTACACACACGGCTCCGCTCCGTACACCTCGTACACACACGGCTCCGCTCCGTACACCTCGTACACACACGGCTCCGCTCCGTACACCTCGTACACACACGGCTCCGCTCCGTACACCTCGTACACACACGACTCTGCTCCATACACCTCGTACGCACACGGCTCTGCTACATCCACACTGTAAACCCCTCCTGACCCCACACATAACCTTCTCCTCACCCAGCCCCATGACAACCAGCACAGCAGAGTCCTGCATACACTGAGGAGCTGACCATGTGACCCCTGACTCCTCCCCTCCATGTGACATCATCACAGGTCCTGTAAGCACAGAGCTCCATATATCTAGTGTGCGGCTCTGCAGGAGGAGGTATGTGGAGAGTCCCCATTACTCGCTTCTCCTTAGGCTACATTCACACGACCGTTCCTTGTTTGCGGTCCGTAAAAAACGGTTCTGTTTTTCTACGGAAGCATCCGTGTGACAACCGAATCTGTTCCGTCCGTATACAGTCCGTGTGTCATCCGTGTGACTTCCGTCTTTTTTTGCGAACAGCAAAAAAAGGAAGGAGAGTTACATGCAGTCCAGGGTGTCTGGCCAGATGCTGGTCTCCATATAAAGTCTATGGGGAACTGAATCTGGGACAAAGGGGTAGGACCAAGCGCTACATACTCACTGGCACAGCTGTTACACTGCTCTCGCGGCAGCTTTTTTATCTTCCCGAGCCGGCCGCTCATTAGGCTCATACATATTCACTCCTCCCCTCGTTTATGATTGGTTACACAGAAAACAGTCGCAGAAGGAACCGGGTATCTTGCCGTGGAAAAAGATACCCGGTTCCTTCTGCAACTGTTTTCTACTTGCCCTTTCGGGGCTGCAGCTGTTAAATTTCAGCTAACACGTAATTATAGGATTTGTGACTGACACAACCCCTTTAGGTGAGTGCACCTAATTCTAAATATTTTGTTGTTTCTCGTTCCTACTGTGATTGGTTACAGTGAGACGCGCCCCAACGCTAAGTGATAGGTGTCTCACTGCAACCAATCACAGCCGCCGGTGGGCGGGTCTATATTGTACAGTACAATAAATATATAATTTAAAAAAAACCTGCGTGCGGTCCCCCCTAATTTTGATACCAGCCAAGATAAAGCTTCACAGCTGCTGGCTGGTATTCTCAGGCTGGGGAGACCGACGTTATTGGGAGCCCCCCAGCCTAAAAATATCAGCCAGCAGCCTGTCGGAATTACCGCATCCATTAGATGCGACAGTCCTGGAACTTTACCCGGCTCATCCCGAATGCTCTGGTGCGGTGGCAAACAGGGTAATATATGGGGTTAATACCAGCTCTGTAATGTCACCTGGCATCAAGCCCTGGGGTTAGTGATGTCACGGCGTCTATCAGATACCCGACATTACTAACCCAGTCAGTAATAAATAAAAAAAAAAAATAGACGACAAACAAATTTTTATTTGAAAAAACACTCCCCAACACATTACCTCTTTCACCAAGTGCTTCCGTGTGCCATTCGATCCTACACAAAAGACATAGAAAAGATGGTCCTTTAAGTAGGTCCTCAAAAAAACAGAAACTGAACAGGACAAACGGAACAGTCGCCTGAATGAGCCCTACACGTTATATTGATGCTGTTGTCACCGGAGATATGAGATAATCACCACATGACAGTTGTATACAGAGTAATGAGGCCGTTCTGGACGGGATTTCACAGGAGTCTGTTTTCCTTATAGTGATGTATATTTTCTTTGTGTTTCTTTTCTTTGTGTTTCTTATTCACTTATAAATTAGTTATAAAGGGACTTTCTCACAAACAAAGTTGATTTTAACCCATTAGTGGCCGAGCCAATTTTGACCTTCCTGTCCAGGCCAAATTTTGGAAATCTGACCAGTGGTAATAATTCTGGAACTCTTCCACAGATTCCGGTGTTTTAGTTTTTTGTTTTGTAACATATTGTACTTTATCTTACTGGTAAATTTACATCAATATTTTTGTATGTTTATTTGTGAAAATATCTGAATTTTGGCACAAAATTTTGAAAATGTCACAGTTTTCAAACTTTCAATTTCTATACCCTTAAACCACAGAGTTTTGTCCCACAAAATCATTAATAAATATCATTTCCCGGCCATCTACTTTATACCTGCATCGTTTTTTATGTCTTTTTATTTTGTTAAGATTGTTAGAAGGGTTAAAAGTTTAGCAGCAACTTCTAATTTTTTGCAAGAGATTTACAAAACCTATTTTTTTAGGGATCTATTCAGATTTAAATGGACTTTGAGTCTTAGCTTTTCCCAAACAAACATGGATGAATTTTTCTCTCTCATCTCTCTAACTACCTGTCCTAACTAGTGATGAGCAAACCCGAACTGCAAAAGTCCGGATCTGTGCGGGATACCAAGTATCTGTGCACCAACTCCGTGCTCAGAGTTCTCAGGGAACTCTTAGTAAGTATCCAAATCTGGCCATCTGGATAATTTAAAAAAAAAAAAATAAAGGAAAAAGAAAATAGCAAGAAAGCAGGTGCGTTCTACTTACCAGTCTCCCACGCAGCTGTAACACTACTTTTTGGGCCGCTCATTACCCTCATGCACTGTTTTTCCCGCCCATCAGCAGTCCCAGCATTTGTGATTGGTTGCAGCTAGACTGTGCCTCCACCCTGTGTGTCAGCGTCCGTGATTGGTTTGGAATCACACACGCTGTGTGCGTCTCTATTGCGATGTAAACATAAATTAAAAAATTGGTGTAGGGACCCCCTTATTATGATACAGATATAGCATAGGGCTACACTCTGGTGCCCTCAGCTGTGTGCTTATCATGGCTGTATATCAAAAAAAGAAGGACCCCTTGTAGTTTTTTTAAAAATTATTTAAATAAATCATTTTAAAAAAACGGCGTGTGGTTCACCCAATTTTGATACCCAGCCATGATAAAGCCAACAGTTGAGGGCTGGTATTCTAGGTCTCGGGAGGCACATAGTTATTGGGCCCCCCCAGCCTAAAAATAGCAGCATCCATTAGATCTTACAATTCGTCACTCTCACCCAGATTTCCCTGGTGCGGTGGCAATCGGGGTAATATTAGATGTTAATAATAGCTCACAGGTGCCATTAAATCCTTTGATTAGTAATGGGAGGTGTCTTTGTGACCCCCCAATTGCTAATCTGTAAGTGAAAACAAATAAACACTGAAAAAATCCTTTATTTGAAATACAAAAAAAACCCCACCTTCTTACACCCCTTCATTAACCACAAACACCCAGTTTTGATGTAATCCACCAGAGGTTCCACAACATGCCCACATGTTGTGGGCTACAGGCAGAAACTCACTGAACCGCAGCGATGAGCGGGGATGTCACTCAGTTTATCTGCGGTCATAGCTGGAGGTTCCCACGGTACCCTAACCTGTGACCGAAGGTAAACTGACCACAGGTGACCTAGTTAAACTCAGTGACCTCACTTCAAGTTAGGTCACTGAGTTCACAGACCTGCATCTCCTGGTAGAAAACAAAGGTTTTTTTGCCAAGAAATGCAGATTTAGTGCTTAAATTTATACACCATATTCCTGCACCCAATCTGCATCTCCTAGCAAAAAAAATCACATCAAAACCACATCTTAAGGCATGCGGTCTTCATGTGACTTTTTGCCAGAAGATGCAGATTTGGTGCAGGAGTTTGGGTTATAAATTTCAGCCCCAAATCTGCATCTCTTAGCAAAAAAATGCACAAAAACAATTTTGACGACATTTAGGTGCGGTTTTCTGACAGGAGATGCAAATTTGGTGCTGAAATATCTGAACCAGATTTCTGCACCAAATTAGATACCTCCCTTTACTAAGCTAGCTTAGTGGCAGCCAAAATATACTTTGCCAAAAAATAGGACCCTAAAAACACAAAGCAAATGCAATTAAATTGTTAAATTACTTCAGTTCTTATATCTTTTCCGCTCATTGCAGATAGCGATACCAATACAGATATTTAAAAAATTACATTCTAAAATATCTCCGTTCCAATGGAATAATAAGAGACCAATGATCTCCCAAAAAACACTATTCAGAAATAGGAAGATGGGTGGAATATCCATACCCATTTTTTGCTCACTACTACAAAGCAGCATAAATTGCTCTGTTAGCTACACTTAACGCCAACCAACATACCCTTAGCAGGGTAAACTTGAAGTCCATGTGGGCAAGGAGTTGTTTATAATAGAAGGATAGGTCTGGGGGTAAGACCCCTTAATTAGGGGGGGTGGGAGGGGGGAGCAGATCTCTGCGTCCGTGATGTGTCCTCCTCTGCTCAGCCTGAGCGGCCTGCTTAATGAGCTGGCCACAATGTGTCCTCCTCTGCTCAGCCTCAGTGGCCTGCTTCATGAACACAGCTGCAACGGAGCCTTGGTAAGTATTAGTATTATTATTATTATTTATTATTATAGCGTCATCAATTCCATGGCGCTTTACATGTGAAAGGAGTGTACATAATATCGGACAAGTACAATAATCATAAACAATACAAGATACAGACAGATACAGGAGGATAGAGGTCCCTGCCCGCGAGGGCTCACAGTCTACAAGGTGAAGCTGTGTTTTAATTTCTCGAGTGCCGGATCCAGATCAAACACCTGGGCCCGGATCCCGCACCCAGGCAACATTGAAACTGCGTGGATACGGACTTTTACAGTCCGGGTCCGCCCATCACTAGCCTCCGGTCCTCTACAATAAAATTTACAGGCCCAATGAACCTCCTCTTTTCACTTTTTACAAACCTGGAGAGCTATATAATTACATATAGCAGTCTACATACATTATATAGGATATACTGCCACTGCTGCATGCTCATAAAAAAAGTTGCCATATTGAAACTCACCCAGATGGCGGAGGGTGCAGAGCTGAATGATCCAGTATAGGGCGACAGGTGTTGGGCAGCAGAAAACCAGGATCCTCAAAATTGGTGAGGAGAGGGCAACTATCCACCCTCAAAAAGACATGTAACTCAGGTGTTGGAGCGTGCGCGCATATGCCACCGAGGTGGGCACAGACAGACAAGGGCCGTCGAGGTTTGCACAGGGCTGTACAGCACAGTTTAAAAGAGGTTGGAGGAGCAGGTGTTGCGGTGGCCCCCTATGCACATTTCCATCGCGGCCCAGCGGGCAAGTGCTCGCCGTGCCAGATTATCAGTACGGGCCTGCTACCCTGTGTCCCCGAAAATAAGACACTGTCTTAGGCCTCAAACACACATCCGTGAAAACCACGTCCGTGTAAAACGGGCCGTTTTTCGGGTCCGTTTTCCGTTTTTTAGGTCCGTTTTTATGGTATGTGTGGCCTGCGTGTGTATCCCGTATGCTAGCCGTATGTGCGTGTGGAATGTCCGTGTGTGCGTGAGTGAAATAACTGACGTGTGTGTGTTGTCCGTGTGAAATGTACGTGTGTGATGCAAAATGTCGTTACTACATGTCGGAAGACAGAGTAGCGGGATGAGAATGAACTGGGGTGAACTTCACCCGACTTCATTGTCATGCTGCGGCTCTGTCTGTGCCGTGTACTGATTAGCGGTCACCTGTGAAGGATTCACCGGTGACCGCTAATCCCCCGACTGACTGAAGTGTTCCCCCTTCTCTCATACTCACCGATCCCCGATCACCGGCGCTGCACGGCGTTCACACTGCTCCGGCGGCTTTTTCTAATTTGAAAAAGTCGGCCGCTCATTAAACAATCTCGTATTCCCTGCTTTCTCCCCCCACCGGCGCCTATGATTGGTTGCAGTGAGACATGCCCCCACGCTGAGTGACAGGTGTCTCACTGCACCCAATCACAGCAGCCGGTGGGCGTGTCACTATGGAGTATAGATATAAATAAATAAATAATTAAAAAAAACGGCGTGCGGTCCCCACCCATTTTAATACCAGCCAGATAAAGCCATACGGCTGAAGGCTGGTATTCTCAGGATGGGGAGCTCCACGTTATGGGGAGCCCCCCAGCCTAACAATATCAGTCAGCAGCCGCCCAGAATTGCCGCATACATTATATGCGACAGTTCTGGGGCTGTAACCGGCTCTTCCCGATTTGCCCTGGTGCGTTGGCAAATCGGGGTAATAAGGAGTTATTGGCAGCCCATAGCTGCCAATAAGTCCTAGATTAATCATGTCAGGCGTCTCCCCGAGATACCTTCCATGATTAATCTGTAAGTGACAGTTAAAAAACACACACACCCGAAAAAATAATTTATTAGAAATAAAAAACACTAACAAAGTCCCTCATCACCAATTTATTAACCCCGACAAAGCCCTCCATGTCCGGCGTAATCCGGACACCGCCTCTCCTGTCACCTCCACGCAGCAACTGAGGTGAGTAGCGCGATCATCTGAGCTGTCACTGAGGTTACCCGCGGCCACCGCTGGATCCAGCGGTGGCCGCGAGTTACCTGACTAACAGCAGCTGATCGCGCTACTCACCTCATTTGTTGCGAGGAGCGGCGGTGTCTTCTGCTGCTCCTGTCACCTGCATGCAGCAGAGCTGGATGCGACGCTGGAGGTCCGTGGATTACGCCGGACATGGAGGGCTTTGTCGGGGTTAATAAATTGGTGATGAGGGACTTTGTTAGTGTTTTTTATTTCTAATAAATTATTTTTTCGTGTGTGTGTGTTTTTTAACTGTCACTTACAGATTAATCATGGAAGGTATCTCGGGGAGACGCCTGACATGATTAATCTAGGACTTATTGGCAGCTATGGGCTGCCAATAACTCCTTATTACCCCAATTTGCCAACGCACCAGGGCAAATCGGGAAGAGCCGGGTACAGCCCCAGAACTGTCGCATATAATGTATGCGGCAATTCTGGGCGGCTGCTGACTGATATTGTTAGGCTGGGGAGCTCCGCATAATGTGGGGCTCCCCATCCTGAGAATACCAGCCTTCAGCCATATAGCTTTATCTGGCTGGTATTAAAATGGGGGGGGACCGCACGCCGTTTTTTTAAATTATTTATTTATTTTACTGCACAGTATAGACACGCCCACCGGCTGCTGTGATTGGGTGCAGTGACACAGCTGTCACTCAGCGTGGTGGGCGTGTGTGACTGCAACCAATCACAGGCGCCGGTGGGCGGGTAAAGCAGGGAATACGAGATTGATTAATGGGCGGCCGGCTTTTTCAAAATAGTAAAAGCCGCCGGAGTTTTTATAACAGCCGTGCAGAGCCGCGCCGGAGATCGGGGAACGGTAAGTATGAGAGAGGGTGGGAACTGACCGACAGACAGCGAGAGGGACAGATAAGACAGAGAGACCGACCGACAGACTGAGGGAGAGAACGAAACAGAAAAAGAAAAAAGACCGACATCACATGAAAAAAGCACAAAACGTACAGGGAGCAAACAGAGATGCATCCGTGTCACTCGGTCGTGCGCACTGACCCATTGACTTTCATTGGGTCCGTGTTGCGTGCAGAAAACGGACATGCTTCCGTGCAAAACGCACACAGGTACGGATCACGGACACGGACAAACGGACATGCATCAAAAACGCACGTGGAGCTTTTATCATACAATAACATTGGTGCACGTTTGGCCGTGTCTCCAGTATACACGGAAACGGACCAAACCCGCACGTGTTTCACGGATGTGTGTTTCAGGCCTTATGTATTTTTTTGCCCCAAAAAAAGTACTAGGTCTTATTTTCAGGGGATGTCTTATTCTCGAGGAGACATGGTTGGAGTTAAGTTTACCCCCACAAAAAGCAGGACCCCCCCCCCTTCCCAGGATCATCATACTTACCAGCCACGGGCGTCTGTGTGACTCCCAGATCTCCCTGTGATCTCTCAGCGGGTGTGCTGCATGCCATCCTCCCCTGCATCTGGCCGACACACATACTTCAGATCACACACTCACAGACATCAGATAGCATACACTCATATAGACACACACAGATCAGATTCCATATCATTCCTCCCTGTGATCTCTGCGCAGCATACTGTCCTCCCCTGCATCTGAGTTACACACACACGCACACACACACATCAGATAGCATACACTTATATAGACACACACACATCAGATAGCATACACTTATATAGACACACACACATCAGATAGCATACACTCATATAGAGATACACACATCAGATTCCATATCATTCCTCCTTGTGATCTCTGTGCAGCACGCTGACCTCCCGTGCATCTGACTGACACACACGCGCACACACACACATCAGATAGCATACACTCATATAGACACACACACACACGAACATCAGATAGCATACACTCATATAGAGATACACACATCAGATTCCATATCATTCCTTTCTGTGATCTCTGTGCTGCACGCTGTCCTCCCCTGCATCTGACTGACACACATACATCGGAACACACACACACACACACACACTCTCTCACACACACACACACACACTCACACACACACTCACACACATCAGATTCACATCATTCCTCCCTGTGATCTCTGGGGGGCATTCCAGGCAGCTGTGCTGCACGCCGTCCTCCTCTGCCTCTTGCCGACACTCACACTTCAGATAGCATACATTCACACATCCAATCTCATACACACTCACGAAAGCAAGCATATCAATACAATCGCACGCACACACTCACAACATCCGGAGATACCACTTGCTTCCAGCCATGTGATGCAGGTCCTGGAAGCTCACTGCACAGTGCACAGCGTCGCAGGTCCTTACGTGCACCGAGAAGCAAGTGATATCACTGGATGTGGTGAGTGTGTGTATGCGATCTGTAGTGTGTGTGTGTGTGTATATGTGATCTGATGTGTATGTTCTGCCGCAGGACCTTGATGTTCTCCCCTGCTCCCGGTCGGCGTCTGGTAAATTTGATAAGGGGATCTTCTCTCTTCTTTCTTCTTTCTTTAGGGCGTGACCGCTGTCTATAATGAAGTGTCCTGCAGGATTCTTTAACTTTTTTACCGCTGCATGGACACTTCATTATTGACCGCGGCTAGGTCTTATTTTCAGGGGATGTCTTATATTTAAGCCTCCCTGAAAACTCCTGCTAGGTGATATTTTTGGGGGAGGTCTTATTTTCGGGGAAACACGGTAACAAGTCGCTGACAGCTGTTGGGGGATTAACATTTACTGTCTACATCCTAATTAGTAAAGTGGGGCTAATCATTGCAAGGTGGCGATATCTGCAGCGAAGGTAGACGGGACGGTTCCACATCAGAGGCCTCACATGACAATGGAAGTACAGTATTTTCCATGTATATCTATACAGTCTGAATTTCACACAATCCTGTAATATATCCAAGATCAGGGAACATATTCGCATCTGTGGATAAAATTGCAAAAGCTTTGATAGAAGGCAGCTTACAGGAACACAATATCTTCCTGAATTCTGAATATATCATTTATGTGTGATAAGTATAGAATTCTTGAAGGATGTTCAGTAACATGACGGCCATATTGTTTTTCTATAAGGTTCCTGGGTTAACATGTGACCAACCATGTTAATAAGGCCTCAAACTGGACTATACTCGAATCTAATGACCTGTCCTCCTGTGACTTCAGTTGAGGGAAGGGTGAGGGATTTGGAAAGACCCCTTATAACAGAGGTCTCAAACACGTGGCCCGCGGGCCGCATGTGGCCCCGAGGCTGCTTCTTGCAGCCCCCAGACACCTAGACCACGTGACGATTGCGGCCCGGTACATACATAGGGCCGCCGCCGTCAGCACTTTTCTTCTGGCGAGTATAATCTAGAGCAGCATGTGTCTACACAGCTTTACTAATGGCAGCTGTCTCCCACTCTCACACCACTTCCTTATCTCGCCCCCTATCTGTCGGTGTCCCCCAAGGTTCAGTTCTTGGACCCCTGCTGTTCTCCATTTACACCTTCGACCTAGGACAGCTCATAGAGTCCCACGGCTTTCAGTATCATCTGTACGCTGATGATACACAGATCTACCTCTCTGGACCTGACATCACCTCCCTACTAACCAGAATCCCACAATGTCTGTCTGCTATTTCATCTTTTTTCTCTGCTCGATCCCTAAAACTGAACATGGACAAAACTGAATTCATTGTCTTTCCTCCTCCTCACTCAACCACTCAACCCCCCCACCTGACATATCCATCACTGTCAATGGCTGCTGCTCACTTTCCCCAGTGCCACGTGCTCGCTGCCTGGGAGTAATCCTAGACTCTGATCTCTCTTTCAAGCCACACATCCAAGCCCTCTTCACCTCCTGCCGCCTCCAACTCAAAAATATTTCCCGGATCCGTACATTCCTTTCCCAAGAAGCTGCAAAAACCCTAGTACATGCCCTTATTATCTACCGCCTGGATTATTGCAACCTCCTGCTCTGTGGCCTCCCTTCTAACAGTCTCACACCCCTACAATCTATTCTAAACTATGCTGCCCGGCTCATCCACCTGTCCCCCCGCTACTCCCCGACCTCTCCTCTCTGCCAATCCCTTCACTGGCTTCCCATTGCCCAACGACTCCAGTTCAAAACACTAACCATGACATACAAAGCCATCCACAACCTGTCTCCTCCTTACATCTCTGACCTAGTCTCTCGGTACTTACCTACACGTAACCTTCGATCCTCACAAGACCTCCTTCTCTACTCCTCTCTCATCTCCTCTTCCCACCATCGCATCCAAGATTTCTCCCGTGCCTCCCCCATACTCTGGAATGCTCTGCCTCAACACATCAGACTCTCGCCTACCTTGACAAGCTTCAAAAGGTACCTGAAGACCCACCTCTTCCGACAAGCCTACAACCTGCCGTAACCCTCAGTCTGATACAGCGCCGCACAATCAACTCTACCCTAACCTACCGTATCCTCAGCTATCCCTTGTAGACTGTGAGCCCTCGCGGGCAGGGACCTCTATCCTCCTGTACCTGTCTGTATCTTGTATTGTTTATGATTATTGTACTTCTCCCTATTATGTACACCCCTTTCACATGTAAAGCGCCATGGAATTGATGGCGCTATAATAATAAATAATAATAATAATAAAAGCTGTCGCCGGCCAATCGGAGGCCAGCAGCTAACGTGGGTGTATTCTGATTGGCTGGCGCGGCTGCCATTAGTAAAGATGTGAGGAGGGCAGCCGTGCCGCAAATCGCTCCACAGCAGGAAATCGCTGATGACTGCGGCCCCGTGTATGTACCGGGCCGCAATTGTCACAGGCTCCAGGTGCCTGCGGCTTCAAGAAGCAGGTAAGGAGGACAACAAGGGAACGTAGGAAAGTGGAGAAAAATATTTTTTTATTTTTTTTGTATGTGAACAACGTCACAATGGGATATTACAGGATGGGACATTACTACCAGGGAGCAAGGGGGCAATATGGCCACATTACTACCAGAGAACAATATGGACACATTACTACAAGATGGGGACAATATGGCCAAATTACTACTAGAGCACAATAAGGGCACATTTCTACCAGGGGACAATATGGGCACATTACTACCAGGGAGCAATATGGGCACATTACTACCAGGGCGCAATATGGGCACATTACTACAAGGGCTCAATATGGGCACATTACTACAAGGGCACAATATGGGCACATTACTACCAGGGGGCAATATGGGCACATTACTACAGGGGACAATATAAGCACATTACTACAAGGGGACAATATGGGCACATTATTGCAAGGGGACAATATGGACACATTACTACAAGGGGACAATATGGGCACATTACCATAAAAGGACAATATGGGCACATTACCACAGGGGACAATATGGGCACATTACTACAGGATGGGGACATTACTAAAAGATGAGGACCAGGATTGAAATATAACTACAAATTGTTGGCCAAAATTACAATATGATGGTAATTGTAAAATGATATTACTTACAAGAAGGGGATAAAATGTAAAAAAAAAATCAAAATAAAGAATTTTTTTCCCATAAAAAATATTTTTAATATCTAAACTGAAATAAATAAGTACACAATTATTATAATAAACATGCAAAAAATGTTCAAAAAATGTGATATAAAGGTGTATAGAAAAATATGACATCGCTAAAAATGTCACAGTAAAGAATGCTGCCCCCCAAATATTTTTTTTTCTATGTGCAGCCCATATACCCAATCGAGTTTGAGACCCCTGCCTTATAACAAGCAATCAGCAAGCACTACCATGCTCCGGTGCTTGGTACTCATAATGAGCAGTTAGATGCTCGGATGGACTCAAGTACCCAAGTTTAATAGAAATCAATGGGGGATTCAAGCATTTTTACTGGGAATCTAAGGAATATCAGTGTCAGACCCCTGAAGAAGCAATGTGCTTCATAGATCGGCTCACATTTCCTGCGGCGGTCCAGAAGCTCTCACTGATCCAATTCATAAGACTCTACGATTTCATCATTTGTATTTTATACTGTTTTTGCCTGCCTGTACAGTATGTCTTTTTATTATACCATATTTTGTAATCTTTATTAAGAACTGTACTTTTTTGTGTGTTTAATCTACAATGTAATGTTTGTTCCTTGCTGCTCTAAATTTAGCCGTAAGCCCTCAGGAGGGCGAGAATTACCTGGTTGTGTTACCCTGTGTATACCAGAGTGCAAGAAAAGGACCTATGAGGATCTCAGGAAAGCTGGGTGGCGTGTGTGTTAGTGTGTGACCCAGTGCAGCTTTCTTGCTGGCCTATTCAAACAGTGAGTGGTGGCAGCAAAAAGTGTGGTGTCGAAGTGAGAACTTGCTTTTTCCTATCATTTTTTATTAATTTATGGACGTTTTATTGGAAAATACCGGAAAAAAACATTACATCCAAGTTATAAAAAAAAAAATTAAAAAAAACCCCTCTACATGGAGACATTGCCATCAAATAACTTCTGTCTGTGGTGTTATTGCAAACAGAAAACCCCTTACATACTTTTTTCCCCCCAAAACTGGGGGACAAATGGGGGTGCGTCTTACAAACTGCATACGGCAGTGGTGGCTCATGGTCGGCAATACTGCGAGCTCATGGGGTGTCAGGGCCGCAAGTACCATTGATCTGCCAGCGGACTGCGGGCTGCTTGGAATCTCCCGCAATTGACGAGATCGACTTCAAGAAAATGGCTGCGGAGGCAGCGGGTGCTTCCTGCAGCCATTTTTTTAAGTCGATTTCGTCAACTGCGGGAGCTTCAAA
The DNA here is from genome assembly GCF_048569485.1 of Anomaloglossus baeobatrachus. Classification (NCBI taxonomy): domain Eukaryota; kingdom Metazoa; phylum Chordata; class Amphibia; order Anura; family Aromobatidae; genus Anomaloglossus; species Anomaloglossus baeobatrachus. The sequence continues at coordinate 529,740,385 of NC_134357.1, forward strand.
GCAGCCCGTCGACAGATCAATGGTCTTGGCCACCACGACACCCAACGAGCCCGCAGTATCACCGGCCCTCTGCTGTCACACACTGAGCCACGACACCTCCTCTTCCGAGTCCGCCGGCAGATCAATGGTGCCCACCGCAGGGACAGCCCACGAGCCCGTAGCAGTATCGCTCACCATCCGCACACTGACCCTCTTGGGCCGCGACACCCCCTCTTCCGTGCCCGCAGCATCACCTACCCTGCCTCCTGGGACCTTCTGAGCCACTCCACCACCGCTGTTTCCCCCTGGTGAGGCACATTAATGGTAAGAAGCACTTTATTCATCATTGGTTAGCAAGAGCATAGCAATGTTATTAAAAAGAATTCAGAGACTTATTGTACTTTAAAAGTGTTGGTCTTAAATAAAATGCACATATTTACTTGTATTTAGTTTTAAACATATTGTATGCCCGTCATGGAATTACATTTTAAAATATGTGGCGTTCATGGCTCTCTCAGCCAAAAAGGTTCCTGACCCCTGCTTTAGCAAAGTATGTTGCTCATAGAATCATCATCCATAACGTTAATCTAGTGATGAGCGAGAGTGCTCGGCACTGCTTGTTACTCACTCAAGCATCTGGGTGTTTGGGTACTCGTGAGGCGAGTCCGAGTATTGCGGGTGCTCGTATATTTCGTCTGTGACACAACAACCACAAGGCACAGGTTGCTTCACTGCATGATGTGTGCAGGCACCACAGGAGGAGCCATTTGCTGATGTGTCGCCCACCTGTAGCGGTCGCCTCAGGTACATCACTCTACCTTCAGGGACGCCACAGGGTCTTCACTTTGGTTCTTCTGGCAACAGGTATGTCAGGTTTATTTATATATGAGTCGTGACGCCACTCACGGTTTGCGGTCAGGGATATGGGTGACCGCCACTGCAGATTTAACGAGCGTCTGGGGCTGATGGAGTCTGCAGTCTTATGGTGTGGCCTCCCGTGAGTGAGGCTGGCCCCAGGGGCTCGGGTGTGTGGAACAACAGGTCTCAGAATAACTCAGGCTCAGTCCGTATAGTCTTTCAACTTTTTTACTCACTGTTGTTGTTTTGTGAGGTACCCGGGCGATGCTGAGATTAAGCCAGGTGAAACCAGGTATCCTTCAGGCTGGTCTAAGGGTAGCCGTTAACTCGCCTTCCTAGCACTTCTTGTTTTGGATAACCACTGACTTGAAGTACCGTGGGATTCATCCAGGGAAGTCGCTACTGCCTTTTCTCCCCTTTTTGGCCCGTTTGCCGGCAGCGTGGACCAAGGGAGATGGCTCCAGGCTCGATCCCCCTTATGGGCCCCCTCGTTGCTGCTGAGGCTCGGACTCTTGATGGTTGGTGAGGTACTTGTAGTTCCCCTCACCGGCAGGTTTAGTAGATCAATAAATGGACGTCTACTCTAGGGACCTGTTCCCCGTGCGTGCCTAGTCACCAGAGGTTTGCCGTACTCGACTGACTGACTGTCTCTCACAGCGCGTCTTCTGACTGACTTTCTGGTAACCACCCCGCTAACGGCTACTTCACGTGCAGGATCTGACTAGCGTGTCAGCGCGCGTCCCTCTCTAGCAACTGCCGCGCTCTGCTCTCAGACTGGCTCTCCTCCTACTTTCCTGACAGCCAATGCAACCTAGTTTCCAGCCCCTTCCCCTACACCCCTTGCTGAGATGTGGAGACAAGACCCCTCTTGGGTCTGCCCAAGGGTCCCCTCTCAAGGTGTGGGAGACCTGGTTGCTATGTGTCTGTGCGTACACACCCTATTCCAGCCTTTAGAATTACCTGGAAGTACTGACCCAGCATGGGTGCAGTACTCAGTGGTGCCTGACAAGGTCAGGGGCGCCACACTGTGTCTAAATGGCTCTCTTGGGGGGTAAAACAATGTTCCCAAAGTTAGTGTGACTTCCTGCCCTCCCCAAAAAAAAACAACAAAACCCTGCCCTCTGGAAATGCTCTGTGTATGGATGGCTGCCTGTATGTGGTCAGAGACCCGAACAGGCTAATGATTGACTTTCCTTAATGCTCGTTACTCTTGTCGAGCTCATTCAAGTTTCTGACCAGTCGAATCGAGTGATGCGCATTTGAGCATTTTTGTGCTCGCCCATCACTTGTTAATTATTATTAATAATAATAATAATAATAATAATAATAATAAGAATAATCTTTATTTCTATAGCGCCAACATATTACGCAGCGCTTTACAATTCTTGCCTAATTTACAGAAATTGGATTATTCGGCCAGAGTCTGTCACATCACCACAATCTTCTAATTCCAGAGTTTACAGCCTGGAAAATTCCCCCTACTACATGGAGTTAGAAGATTTTTTAAAAATGCCTCAAACTTCTGTGTATGTAAATCAAACATGAGATCTATCATGATAGAAGATTACAGCCCGCGGAAGATGGGAAACTTTCATATAGGCGGCTGGTGGGGATGGAGTCAATGACGGACTTTGGCTAAATATTCCAGTGTTGGTAAATGAGACATGAATTAGCGTTATGGAAGATGAGTCTATGAGAAATGTATCCAGCTGCAGACTTCGAGGAAGAAACTGCTTGTTGTGTCTGTGGCCTAAAATATATAGGATTTATTGGTAGGTGTAAAGAAGAAAAACTGAATACTGTAAAATAATAAAAATAGTAGCTTAATTAACCCCTTAACGACCGCCGATACGCCTTTTAACGGCGACAAATTAGGGTACTGCTTCCGATCCGCCGCTTTTTAACGGCGGTCGGAAGAAAGGGTCTAGCGCCCCCCAGAGTCAGAAAATGTCCGGGGTCTCAGCTGCCGGGGGTAGCTGAGACCCTGGAGATCATGATTCTGGCCGGTTTTTCCGGTCCCCGCTCACCTGATGACCGGTATACACCGTATACCGATGATCAGGTTACAGTAAATGACCGCGCCGGTAAAAAATCATTTATCTCCCATCTGGCATAAACAAACATGTCAGATGGGAGATAAATCTCATCCCCCGGTCCTCTCCGGTCCCCCGGTGTCGCGAAAGTGTCCCCCCACCCCTCCCTTCCTCCCGAAAATCCAAGATGGCGCCGCACATACCGGCGTGCACAGCAGCGCGCCGGCCGCATTTACCCCTCTCCTATGGTTTCTGTCGCATGTGCTATGACACATACGACAGAAACCTGCTCCCCAGGCCCTGCCAGGTCACCCCCTATTCCCACCCCGGTGTTCCCCGGTGTCCCCCGTACCTGTCAGCTATGATCCCCGCAGCCCCCTCCTCCTTCACAGTGCACGCCGGTCACACTGCAGAGCGCGGCTGTCAGCTCAGCTTCCTGTGTCTGACTCAGAGACGCTGGCTGCTGCTCGCATTCTGCAGCTGTGACCCGGGGAGGGTGGGTGCAAATTCTTTGCACCCACTCTCCTCAAGTGGAGGGTCTGCACACCTAGAAAATGGGGGATAGGTTCCCTGAACGTGCCCCTCATATTCTAGAAGGTCCAGAGTCGACGTGGGACGTCCAAATGGATTACAGCAGGGACCCGATTTTTTTTTCTTCTTTTCAATAAATTGGCCAAAGAGGGAATGTTTTTGGGGAGTGTTTTTTCAAATAAATTTTTTTTTTGTTGTCAATTTTTTTTTTTTATTACTATCAATTAGTTATGTCTGGTATCAAATAGACGCCGTGACATAACTAATTGCTGGGCTTGATGCCAGGTGACATTACACATCTGGTATCAACCCCATTTATTACCCCGTTTGCCACCGCATCAGGGCAACGGGATGAGTTGGGGCGAAGCGCCAGGATTGGCGCATCTAATGGATGCGCCACTTCTGGGGCGGTTGCGGCCTGCTATTTTTAGGCTGGGAAGAGTCCAATAACCATGGCTCTTCCCACCCTGAGAATACCAGACCCCAGCTGTCAGCTTCACCTTGGCTGGTGATCTAATTTGGGGAGACACTATGTTTGTTTGTTTTTTTTAATTATTTATTTATAAATAATTTTAAAAAAAAAAACAGTTTGGGGAGCCCTCCAAATTGATCACCAGCCAAGGTGAAGCTATCAGCTGTGGTTTGCAGGCTACAGCTGTCTGCTTTACCCTAGGTGGCTATCAAAAATAGGGGGGACCCCCACGTCATTTATTTTAATTATTTTTTTTCTTTTTGGGCTAAATACAAGGCTAGGCACCCTTTAGTGCCACATGAAAGGCACTAAAGGGCGCCAGCTTAGAATATGCAGGGGGTGGGACGTTATATATGTTTGACATCTATCCATTCATCCACTGTAGCATTTTAGGCTATGTGCCCACAATCAGGGTTTGCAGCGTTTTGGGCGCAGAGTGTTTTCCCTGCATCCATAACGCTGCGTTGTGCAGTAGAAGCACAGTGGAAGGATTTTTAGCAATCCCATGCCCACTGTGCTTCTTTTCTCCGCAGCATACACTGACCTGTGGCGCAGCTTCCCGAGCTTCAGCATGTCAATTTATGCTGCGGAGACAAGAGTGCTCTCTGCAGGTAGAATAGAGCTAAAGTCCACAGCAGCCTGAACCCAAATCGTGGGCATGGGCAGCTGCGTTCTCCCATGGACAACACTCACATTTCTGCAGGAAGGCTGACAGTGTGTAGTAGACGCCGTGTCGCTGGATCATGGCCACATAGCCTAACAGTGAGAAATTTGTTGCACAGCAACATTTTTGTGAAGTACCTGTGGATTCAAAATGCTTACTATACTCCTGAATAAAATCCTTGAGGTGTCCAGTTTCCAAAATGGAGTCACTTGTGGGGGGTTTCTAATGTATAGGTACCCAAGAGGCCCTGCTAATGTGACATGTTGCGTGCAATTTATTTCAACTTTTCCAAAATTCAAATGGTGCTCCTTCCATTCCAAGCCCTCCCATTAATCCAAACAGAGGTTTTTGGCCACATATGGGGTATCCCTGCGCTCACAAGAAATTGGATAACAACCTGTGGGGTCCACGTTTTGTTGTTGCCTCTTGAAAAAGTGAGGAATGTGATGCTAAAGAAACATTTTTGTGAAAAAAATGAAAATTTTCAATATGGCAACCTAAGCTTATCAAATTCTGTGAAGTATTCGTGGATTCAAAATGCTCAATATACACCTAGATAAAAGCCTTGAGGTGTCTTGTTTCCAGAATGGGGTCACTTGTGGGGGACCTCCACTGTTTAGGCACTTTAGGGGCTTTCCAAATGCGACATAGCGTCCACTAATTATTCCAGCCAAATGTTCAGGCAAATGGCACTTTTTCCCTTCCGAGCCCTGCTGTGCACCCAAACAGTTGATTTCCACCACACATAAGGTATCAGCATACTCAGGAGAAATTGCACAATAAAGTTTATGCTCCTTTTTTTCCTTTTACTCAATCTCAGAATCACCGGGATCCATTGAAGCGTTCCAGAGTTATAGCCTTATAAAGTGACACTGGTCAAAATTGCAAAAAATGGCCTGGGCATTAAGTACAAAACTGGCTTCGTCCTTAAGGGGTTAATAATCCCCCATGAGGTTCTGTGCCATCACTGCTTGGGCCCTTACCAGTCTCTGTATTTTCTGGTCAGTTCCAACGAACATGTGATCCCTACAACCAATTAGTGGCCAAAACAGTGACCAACAATAGGGAATAAATGGGACAAGCTAACTTTGTCACTAATTCTTACTAATGTTCAAGTGTATACCATCTAAGAATACAACATCTACACATTATATCTCCTCATATGTTTCCCCATTATCTTCGGTGACTGTATTATTACAGTTTTCTCATCTTTACTTTCAGGTCGCTACAATATTAAATCTTCTCAGTGGGGATCTTCTATATAAGAGAAGTTTTCCAACTGACCTGTCAAAGATGGATATGGACAGGGAGAATATGGCGGAGAGGATAATACACCTCACCCTAGAGATCCTCTTCCGGCTTACTGGAGAGGTGAGAGATTCTGATGATGTCACATTACATCATTCTTATCTATGGGAATAACAGATGGACAGAACTGGAGAGGTGAGGACTCTGGGAATCTCTGCAGTGAGATTTATTACTGTGTCTCTCCATAACCAGGATTACACAGTAGTGAAGAAGACCTCTAGTGAGCGCTGTCAGGACCCTGTGTCTGAGGGATGGGGAAGACCCCTGAGCCCAATCACTGGGCCTCCACTTCACCCCCTGATACATGAGGACATCAATGACCAGAAGATCCTAGAACTCACACACAAGATGATTGAGCTGCTGACTGGAGAGGTGACACTGCTGAGAATGCTGGGACATTATACAGTAACGCTATGAAGGGATCGGGGGATGACGGTATCATTGTATATGTCAGGTTCCTATAAGGTGTCAAGATGTCACCGTCTATTTTTCCATGGAGGAGTGGGAGTATTTAGAAGAACACAAAGATCTGTACAAGGACGTCATGATGGAGGATCCCCAGCCCCTCACATCACCAGGTAATAGACAGGACTAAATACACACGGCCTATAATTATCTGTATGTAAAGAATGAATTCAGTCCCTGTATGTGTTTCCTCCAGTTCTATCCAGTAAGAGGACAACACCAGAGAGATGTCCCCATCCTGTTCTTCCACAGGACTGTAAACAAGAAGATACCAATGTTCCTCAGGATCATCAGGTAGATGGAGAGAAGGTGTCATGAAATCTCCTATGATCTGTAGACGGCTGTGAAGTTCTTGTGCTCAGTCTTGTTTTATCCACCAGTATTATATGTTTTAGGCTGGTTTCACACTACGTTTATTTAACATGCGTCAGGAACGTTTTTTTGCTGCAAAAGCGGATCCTGCTTTTACAGCAAAAAACGCATGCAAACGCATCTGTTATTTTGCAGGATCCTGTCACTGGATGTTTAGGGGCGGGCATTGGAGTCATGTGATCAGGAGTGAGGGGAACTAGACTGGGAGCCGGCTTCTGACAGCTGCAGACGCTGGTAACCAAGGTAAACATCGGGCTTGGATACCCGATATTTATCTTGGTTACGAGTGTCTGCAGCTGCTAGGAGCAGGGCTGCCTGCACACGTAACCAACGTAAACATCGGGTAACTAAGAGAAGTGGTTACGCGATATTTACCTTGGTTACGAGTGTCCGCAGCTCTCAGGTGGGAGAGAGAGGAAGGGGAGGAAGGGGGAAAGACAGAGATAGAGAGAGAGGGTGAGGGAGGGAGGAGGAGAGAGAGACAGATCATGCGAGACTGGTTCTGGGCATGCTCAGTACTTTCTGGGCATGCTCAGTACAAAAGCAGGATCCTGTCTATCAGCACGCCAGCGTTCACCTGCGTTTGCGTGCTGTTTAGTCAGGATCCGGTGACATGCAGTATTTGGACGCAGCTCAAAAACGCTACAAGTAGCGTTTTTGAAACATGTTAAAAAACTGCAAGTTGCTGGATCCTCACTATAACGCACGCAAACGCAGGTGAACGCATGTTAACGCGAGTCCATTGCAAATGCATTGAAATGAAAACGCATTTGCACTGGATCCGCTTTTCCGCTAAAAAAACGTTATGGACGGATGTTAAATAAACGTAGTGTGAAACCAGCCTTATACTTGTGTAATGAGAGCGGTGGAGATGGCAGGATTAGAGCTGATCATAGATGTCATTTCTCCATCTGTCTGTGACTTTTACAATGTTTGTTTCAGGGTGAAGATCTGACCCATATTAATACTACAGAGACATATGTGATAGATGATGAGTGGTGTAAAGAGGAGATTCCTACATATGACTACCCAGGTGAGTATGCAAATAAGGGGGCAATGCTCTAGAATCACTGCGTTGAGAAACACGTGATGGTGTCTCCGCAGTGGATATGTTGATCTCCCTAAGGTCAACAATGCTTGCTTACCCAGGTGAGTAGTGACCACTAAATGCAGAGAAGTCACAGATTCTTCTCACTCTCCGTCTGTGTCTGGTTTATCTGTGGTGTAGTCCAGCCATATCACAAGCAAGTGGTCACCATTCTCATTCTAAACCGAAACTCTCCCTTTTACTTTTTGCATTGGAAGTCCTTCTGTTGGAGTGAGATCTGTTCCAGCCAGAGCTTACAGCCCAGAGAATGCCAAACGTACAAAGCCAAATGACAACTTTCATAGAATGTGCTGACAATTTAGAAAATCATGGGAAGAAAAATATAATCCTTATGGTGTTTCTTTCTTTTGTGATCCAGTCTGTCATTTTTATACTCAAATATAGACAGTAGACACATTAACACAATACATTTTTTACAATTATCATTTTTTAAAAAATTTTTTCCTCTTTCTTTTTCCATTTAATTTCATCCCCGACACCCACTTGTTCAGAGCAGAGAGAAAAAAAGAGTAAACTTTTCAGTCAATTCTTGTCCATTTTTCCAAAACTCTTTCCTTATACTTATACGAGCAGTTAATTTATTTGGATGTATAACTTGGCCTAACCTGTTGTTTAAAAAATATATTATTAGACGTTATCCAGTCCTTAAAAATAATTCCCCTTGCAGATAATAACCGTGAAGTAATTAATCCTGAAATGACAAAACAATATTCAGCCTCTCAGCAATAAATGTGATAACCGGTTTCCACAAATCCCTAATTTCTTTGTCGCTCCATTGGGAGACCCAGACAATTGGGGTGTATAGCTTCTGCCTCCGGAGGCCACACAAAGTATTACACTTTAAAAAGTGTAACCCCTCCCCTCTGCCTATACACCCTCCCGTGCATCACGGGCTCCTCAGTTTTATGCTTTGTGTTGAAGGAGGCACACATTCACTCAAGCTCCACATTTTAGTCAGCAGCAGCTGCTGATTGTATCGGATGGAAGAAAAGAGGGCCCCTAACAGGGCCCCCGGCATGCTCCCTTCTCACCCCACTAAGTCGGCGGTGCTGTTAAGGTTGAGGTACCCATTGTGGGTACAAAGGCTGGAGCCACATGCCGTTTTCCTTCCCCATCCCTTAGAGGCTCTGGGAGAAGTGGGATCCTAACCGGTCATCCAGGCACTGGGACCGGGCTCCCTCCGCAGCCCCTGTGGGATTCTGACGGACAGGAGACTGAGTATCATCAGGGACAGGCCCTGCATCATAAAGGTACTCTGTGTCCCCTTGGGGACGGTGCATGGAGCACTTGGTCTCAGACGCTGCAGCGGCTGCTGTTTTTGTGGGACGACCGGGACTACCGCGCCGACCGCGCCTGCTTGCCGGCCGCGGTATTAAATTTAGTCCCCGGCTTTTGCGGCCTAGTGCATTAAACTCCCGCCCCCGGGCCTGCCAGTCAGGGGTAAGGGCATGACGGTCGGCCTGACGTCGACTGTGAGGGCTGGAGCATACTTCAGTGTTCTCCTCCCCCCTCACTCATCACTCTGGGGCACCAGATTCCCGCACTTTATTGATCACGCCCACGGCTCCCTCCTCCCCTTAGAACGCCGGCAGCCATGTTTTAAACACATTCTGCCGGTGGAGGACTTCTGACTGCAGCTCTGGGAGACCCAAGGCAGGGAATCTGGTGGACACACACCGCTCTGGGCGGTCGGTAAGCCACACCGGTCACACGGTGCTGGTCCCCCTAGGGTGCCGAACTGTATATATATATATTATATTTGTATACATTTTCTAGGTTCGGCCGCAGTGTTTAGCCTTTGGCTATATACCCTCAGTGATTACTCTCCTAGGAGAGAACAGCATGTCGGTCACAAGGCGCAAGGGTGCCAAGACACAGGGTTATTTTGCAACCTGTACCTCTTGTGCGGCTATGCTACCTGCAGGTTCCACCTACCCTCACTGTGAGCAATGCTCGGGCCCTGTGGCACTCGCTCAGCCGGAGCCTCGGGCACTGGTGGGACCCTCGGCCCAGGTAGAACCGCCGGCCTCCCCTGTCCAGGTGGCAGGGACAGAGTTTGCAGTTTTGGCTGAGAAACTCTCTGAGTCACTTTCACAATCCATGGCTCAGTCTATGGACAAATGGTCTGCTAAGATACTAGAAGCCTTGCAGTCCAGACCGGCCCTTACACAGGCCCCAGGCACTGCGGGGTCATCGCCCCCAGGCCCCTCTCGGTCTGCGCCGCAGCATGCTCCTGGGGTGGCCCCTAGGTATCACGTGGAGGACTCCGGCACGGACCGCAGTCCCAGACCGGCTAAGCGGGCTCGCTGGGAATCTTCCCCGACTTCATCACGCTGTTCGGGGTCTCACCTTGAGAACTCTCTGGAGGATGAGGCAGAGGTCGCAGCCCAGGGCTCTGACCCTGACGTTGCTCTCAATCTTGATACACCTGACGGGGACGCCATAGTAAATGACCTTATAGCGTCAATCAACCAGGTGCTAGATCTATCTCCCCCACCTCTACCTGTGGAGGAGTCGGCTTCACAGCAGGAGAAACACCAGTTTAGGTTTCCCAAACGTACACGGAGTGCTTTTTTCGATCACTCTAACTTCAGAGATGCTGTCCAGAAGCACAGAGCTTTTCCGGACAAGCGCTTTTCTAAGCGCCTTAATGACACACGTTACCCCTTCCCCTCTGACGTAGTCAAGGGTTGGGCTCAATGTCCCAAGGTGGATCCTCCAGTCTCTAGACTGGCGGCTAGATCCGTAGTAGCAGTGGCTGACGGTTCATCGCTCAAGGATGCCACTGACAGGCAGATAGAGCTCCTAATGAAATCCATCTTTGAAGCCACAGGCGCGTCTTTCGCCCCGGCCTTTGCAGCCGTGTGGGCACTCCAAGCTATCTCAGCTTGTCTGTCGGAGATTAATGCGGTCACACGTACCTCTGCTCCGCAAGCAGCGTCTTTGACTTCTCAGGCGTCGGCTTTTTCGTCCTACGCCATGAACGCCGTCCTGGACTCTGCTAGCCGTACAGCGGTAGCATCCGCCAATTCGGTGGCAGTCCGCAGGGCCATGTGGCTACGCGAATGGAAGGCAGACTCTGCTTCCAAGAAGTTCCTGACCGGTTTGCCTTTTTCTGGCGACCGATTGTTTGGCGAGCAATTGGATGAAATTATTAAGCAATCTAAGGGAAAGGACTCGTCCTTACCCCAATCCAAGCCAAAAAGACCTCAGCAACGGAAGATTCAGGCGAGGTTTCGGTCCTTTCGGCCCTCAGCCAGATCCCAATCATCCTCGTCCAACAGGCCACAGAAGAGCCAGAGGAACTCTTCTGCATGGCGGTCTAAGTCACGTCCTCCAAAGACCGCCGGAGGCACCGTCTCCAAGGCGGCCTCCTCATTACTTTCAGCCTCCACAAACCGCATCCTCGGTCGGTGGCAGGCTCTCCCGCTTTGGCGACGCCTGGTGGCCACATGTCCAAGACCGATGGGTGAGAGACATTCTGTCTCACGGTTACAGGATAGAGTTCTGCTCTCGTCCTCCGACTCGTTTCTTCAGAACATCTCCGCCCCCCGAGCGAGCCGATGCACTTGCTCAGGCGGTGGACACTCTGAAGACAGAAGGAGTTGTGATCCCCGTTCCACTTCAGGAACGTGGTCGCGGTTTTTACTCCAACCTGTTCGTGGTGCCAAAAAAGGACGGATCATTCCGTCCCGTTTTGGACCTCAAATTGCTCAACAGACATGTGAGAACCAGACGGTTTCGCATGGAATCCCTCCGCTCTGTCATTGCTTCGATGTCTCAAGGAGACTTCCTAGCATCAATCGACATCAGGGATGCCTATCTCCATGTGCCGATCGCACCAGAGCATCAACGCTTCCTGCGTTTCGCCATTGGGGACGAACACCTTCAGTTTGTGGCACTGCCTTTCGGCCTGGCGACAGCCCCACGGGTCTTCACCAAGGTCATGGCATCCGTTGTGGCAGTGCTGCACTCTCAGGGCCACTCGGTGATCCCTTACTTAGACGATCTCCTGGTCAAGGCACCCTCCCGGGTGGCATGTCAACACAGCCTGGCCGTTGCTCTGGAGACACTCCAGAGGTTCGGGTGGATCATCAATTTACCAAAGTCAAAATTGACTCCGGCCCAATCACTGACTTACCTCGGGATGGAGTTTCATACTCTCTCAGCGATAGTCAAGCTTCCGCTGGACAAACAGCGTTCGCTGCAAGCTGGGGTGCACTCTCTCCTTCGGGCCCAGTCACACCCCTTGAGGCGCCTCATGCACTTCCTGGGGAAGATGGTGGCAGCGATGGAGGCGGTCCCCTTTGCGCAGTTTCATCTGCGTCCACTCCAATGGGACATTCTCCGCAAATGGGACAGGAGGGCGACGTCCCTAGACAGGAACGTCTCCCTTTCTCTGGCAGCCAAAACCTCTCTTCAGTGGTGGCTTCTTCCCACTTCTCTGTCGAAGGGAAAATCCTTCCTGCTCCCATCCTGGGCGGCACGCGCAGCCGTCAAGCCTTCCAAGAAGTTCGGCGGATTCTGCTGTGGGCGAAGGCCACAGCCTCCACCATCTCCGCAGTTCACATCCCGGGCGTAGAAAACTGGGAAGCAGACTTTCTCAGTCGCCAGGGCATGGACGCAGGGGAATGGTCTCTTCACCCGGACGTGTTTCAAAAGATCTGTTGCCGCTGGGGGACGCCGGACGTCGACCTCATGGCGTCTCAGCACAACAACAAAGTCCCGGCATTCATGGCACGGTCTCAAGATCACAGAGCTCTGGCGGCGGACGCATTAGTTCAGGATTGGTCGCAGTTTCGACTGCCTTATGTATTTCCTCCTCTGGCAATGCTGCCCAGAGTGTTACGCAAGATCAAGTCCGACTGCCGCCGCGCCATCCTCGTCGCTCCAGACTGGCCGAGGAGGTCGTGGTACCCGGATCTGTGGCACCTCACGGTGGGTCAACCGTGGGCACTTCCAGACCGACCAGACTTGCTGTCTCAAGGGCCATTTTTCCATCTGAATTCTGCGGCCCTCAACCTGACTGTGTGGCCATTGAGTCCTGGCTACTAGCGTCCTCAGGCTTATCTCAAGATGTCATTGCCACTATGAGACAGGCCAGGAAACCAACGTCCGCCAAGATCTATCATAGGACTTGGAGGATCTTCTTATCCTGGTGCTCTGATCAGGGTTTTACCCCCTGGCCGTTTGCCTTACCCACTTTTCTTTCTTTCCTTCAATCCGGAATGGACAAGGGGTTGTCTCTCGGCTCTCTCAAGGGACAAGTATCGGCGCTATCCGTATTTTTTCAAAAGCGTCTAGCCAGGCTTCCGCAGGTCCGCACGTTCCTGCAGGGAGTTTGCCACATAGTCCCACCTTACAAGAGGCCGCTGGAACCATGGGATCTTAACAGAGTGCTAAAGGCTCTTCAGAAACCACCTTTCGAGCCACTGCGGGAGGTCTCCCTTTCACGTCTTTCGCAGAAGGTGGTTTTTCTAGTGGCAGTCACTTCGCTCCGTAGAGTGTCGGAGTTGGCAGCGCTGTCATGCAAAGCCCCCTTCCTGGTTTTTCACCAGGATAAGGTGGTTCTGCGTCCGGTCCCGGAATTTCTCCCTAAGGTGGTATCCCCTTTTCATCTCAATCAGGATATCTCCTTACCTTCTTTTTGTCCTCATCCAGTTCACCAATGTGAAAAGGAGTTGTATTTGTTAGATCTAGTGAGAGCACTCCGGCTCTACATTTCTCGCACGGCGCCCCTGCGCCGTTCTGATGCGCTCTTTGTCCTTGTCGCTGGCCAGCGTAAGGGGTCGCAGGCTTCCAAGTCAACCTTGGCTCGGTGGATCAAGGAACCGATTCTTGAAGCCTACCGTTCTTCTGGGCTTCCGATTCCTGCAGGGCTGAAAGCCCATTCTACCAGAGCCGTGGGTGCATCCTGGGCATTGTGGCACCAGGCTACGGCTCAGCAGGTGTGTCAGGCGGCTACCTGGTCGAGTCTGCACACGTTCACGAAACACTATCAGGTGTATACCTATGCTTCGGCAGATGCCAGCCTAGGTAGGCGAGTCCTTCAGGCGGCGGTTGCCCACCTGTAAGAGGGAGCCGTTGTCGGCTCTTTTTATTGGGGTATTCTTTTACCCACCCAGGGACTGCTTTTGGACGTCCCAATTGTCTGGGTCTCCCAATGGAGCGACAAAGAAGAAGGGAATTTTGTTTACTTACCGTAAATTCCTTTTCTTCTAGCTCCTATTGGGAGACCCAGCACCCGCCCCTGTTCCCTTCGGGCTGTTGTTCTTTGTGTTCACATGTTGTTCATGTTGAATTGTTCTTTTGGTTCATGGTTTCAGTTCTCCGAACATCCTTCGGATTGAATTTACCTTAGACCAATTTATAAGTTTCCTCCTTCCTGCTTTTGCACCAAAACTGAGGAGCCCGTGATGCACGGGAGGGTGTATAGGCAGAGGGGAGGGGTTACACTTTTTAAAGTGTAATACTTTGTGTGGCCTCCGGAGGCAGAAGCTATACACCCCAATTGTCTGGGTCTCCCAATAGGAGCTAGAAGAAAAGGAATTTACGGTAAGTAAACAAAATTCCCTTCTTCCCGGCCGTCCCAATAGATCTACCGTCTTTGAGTTACACTTGAGACATTTAGATTTTTTTAATATTTCCAATCTTATGCATAAAAGCCGAGGACGGTGCAATCTGTGAATCATCATAAATTGAAATATTCTCTCATCGATTTTCCATTGTTCAACCCCTTACCGACATATGATGTACTGGTATGTCATAAGCTAGCTCCCTAATTTTGATGCCCGCTCGCACATTGAGCCAGTATCTTTCCCATCAGATGATGGTTATGTTATTCAATCACCATCTGCCTCTAACAGCCGCAGGTGGAGCTGCACTCGGCCTGTGGCTGATAACCTGCTAAATGTTCTGTTTATTGGAGATCTTGATTTTCACTATACATAGCATTGCTTATGCTCTGCTATGCATAGTACAAGCAATCAGACGACTACAGGTTCAAGTTCCCTAATGGGAATTAATAAATACAGTAAAACGTAAAAAACAAATGTTAAAAAATACAAAAGTTCAAATCAATCCTTCCTTTTGCCCCATTGAAAAGAAAGAATAAATAATAAATATATAAATTGTGAAGATCTAATGTTGGGGGTGGTATTAATCACCTAGGCAGCTTAACGATAAAATTATTTTTATTTCTTCCGTCCATGGTCTTACAGCAACTCTGGGTAGATGGCCAAAACGACATGCCCCCAGTCAATGAGATCCCAAAATGGGACCGATATTTCCTCTGTACCAGGCGACATCAACGATCTCTCAACGTTTGGTTGGCTCACATCTTTTATATCTCCCTTCAGTATGGTCTGCAGTCACAGGGTATACTCCTCCAGACAACAGATACCACGACTGTAGCACGTGTATCCAGCTCCAGCCGACAGCAAGCCCCCCCATCCCCTCGTCAGTGTCCTAAGAACCCCAAACCGCCTCCCCCTCCGGGCGTAGGTATTTTACTGAAACAAGCCCCTCACTTGGAACCGGATGTGGGACTCTCTGTGGTAACAGTTCCACTGGGTCTACTATCACAATCCACATAATGGGACTCATGGCTGGGAGAACAATGGCCTAATTGAGGCCCCTGTGACACTAACAAAAGTAACGGAATGATTGCTTTACTCTAATTACTAGTGATGGGTGAATAGTAACTATTCATGTTCGCATAATGCTTACTGAACGCTGAGTACTATTGAATCATTTGTCACGACAAGAAGAATGCTCAGGTTGCTCATTGACTTGCATTAGATTCGTTATTTATGACGAATACCGGAATAGTACTTTGGGATGCCTTACGCATAATCTAAACATAAATAGTTACTATTCGTCCATCACTACTAATTACTAGTCTTGTGCCTGGCCTTCTGTGAACCTTAAACTGACAAGCAAGAAAATATCTAATAAAACACAGCAAAGAGATCGACATAAGCAGCCCTGCATGTTAGAAAAAGTCTGCATCCCTTAGAGCTGTCGACTGTGCTTATGTTCATTGGTCCAATAGTCATTAGTCCGATCGACATAAGCAGCCCTGCATGCTAGAAAAAGTCTCCATCCCTTAGAGCTGTCGACTGTGCTTATGTCCATTGGTCCAATAGTCTTTAGTACGCAGCCAGCTCCACACAAAAATGTTTTACATCACTGCATTAAAAAACCTCTGATCTTTCAAAATCTAAAATAAATTTATGCGATTGAAAAACAGTGTAACAAGAAAAAAATAAAGACACCATAATTATGGGGCTTTTAGCTGTCGCAACATTGGAGTAAGATACAGTAAAAGGAGATCAAAACATTGTATCTATCCCAAAATACATCAGTACAAATATCAACTCAGGATCAGGACCCAAGATTGATCCTTTTTCTATTTAAATGATAAAAAAAATCAGAATATTTCAAACTTTTTTTTTCCTTTTGTGTTGGCAATTTTTAACACTTATTTACTGATCGGCTAAGTTTTTATTGGTATCATTCTGACCTACATAAAAAAAATGTGTAGCTTATTCTTCCAGTATTTGGGAGACAGAACAAACAGGGCTGAACAACATGCTCTACACGTTCCTGCTCTGAGCTCTCAGTAAATAACTTCATTTTTTTACATAACTTGCAATTTCTATGGATATTTTTCAAAATGTTATACCAAATATATTTTTTACAAATATTTTACTCAAAAATAATAATTTTTATTCTTAGCAGGTGACTGTACCAGGAGATCAGAACGAAAACTGATACCTGCAATTTTTAAATCAGATGACCTTGATATCATACAAGATATAACTGAAGTGAATGCTATTACTCCAGATGTCCCATCATCCTGTTACAGCAAAGATCCATCATCTGATCCTTTTAAAAAGGTCCTGTCTTCTGGTTCATCACAGACTGTTGAGCAATTTAAAATTCACAAAAGAGGCATTAAAAATCCAATTGCTCTTAAAACAAAAAAGGCATTTTCAAGTGCAGAACATAGAAAATATTTCTCCCTCAAAATGTCTTTTGTTACTCATAAAAAACTTCACACAAAGAAGAAAAGATTTTCTTGTGCACCGTGTGGGAAATATTTTAACCACAAATCAAAGCTTGTTATCCATCAGAAAATTCACACAGGGGAGAAACCATATTCATGTTCAGAATGTGGGAAAGGTTTTAATCAGAAATCAGCTTTAGTTGTCCATTGTAGAACTCACAAAGAGGAGACACCTTTTCAATGTTTAAAATGTGGTAAATATTTTGCAATAAAATCATATCTTGTTAAACATCAAAGAACTCACACAGGAGTGAAGCCATTTTCATGTTCAGAATGTGGAAAATTTTTTAATGTAAAATCAACTTTAGTTATCCATCAGAAAATTCACACAGGGGAGAAACCATATTCATGTTCTGAATGTGAGAAATGTTATGCAGATATATCAAATCTTGTTAAACACCAGAGAACTCACACAGGAGAGAAGCCCTTTTCATGTTCTGAATGCGGTAAATGTTTTAGTCAGAAATCAGATGTAGTTGTCCATCAGAGAACTCACACAGGGGAGAAGCCATATTCATGTTTAGAATGTGGGAGATGCTTTATTCAGAAATCAGATTTAGTTGTCCATGAAAGAACTCACACAGGGGAGAAGCCATATTTATGTTTAGAATGTGGAAAATGTTTTAATAAGAAATCAGTTTTAGTTGTCCATCAGAGAACTCACACAGGGGAGAAACCTTTTTTATGTTCAGATTGTGGAAAATGTTTTGTAGATAAATCACATCTTGTAAGACATAAGAAACTTCACTCAGGAGAGAAGCCCTTTTTATGTTCAGAATGTGGAAAATGTTTTGCAGATAAATCAAATCTAGTTAGACATCAGAAGCTTCACTCGGGAGAGAAGGCATTTTTATGTTCTGAATGCGGTAAATGCTTTAATCAGAAATCAGATTTAGTTGTCCATCAGAGAACTCACACAGAGGAGAAACCATACATTATTACAAACTCTACAAGAAAACATAACAGAGCTAGTGGAAGTAATGACAAATGAGTAAATGAGAAAAGAAAAGCAAGTTAGAACTTACATTAGAATTAAAATCGTGACATATGAATCCCCCTGGGGGTTTGGAAGAAAGGGGAGAGGAATTGTGGCACTTATCTGAGCATAGTGATTTGTTTTACTATAGGAGTGCTCTACGGATGTAATATGCACTAACTTTGGTTCTAATTCAATAGGCATATAGCATAGGGTCTTTTCCCTTTCCCCGGATGAGGTGCTGCCAGGTCAGTCCACTGAAGAGTCCTCCTCTGTCGGATTTCCCTCAGAGTTCTAATAAATGAAAAATGTTGGACCACGGTCAGCGCTCTCAGTAACTTCAAGGTAGATGAGATAATTCCCATAGAAATTTATTTAGATGATCGCAAACCTAGAGGTATACCTCTAGATAGAATTAAAAATTACATACTACACTACTTAATTAAGAACTCCCCAAAATTTACACTTTATAGCATAACAGTAAAATATGAAAGGATTCTCTGACACATAAGACACTCAGGATCCCTTTTTGTTATTAATCTTTTACAATACCTGTAGTATTAAATAAATCTTATTTACAATAAACAAAAAATTCTACAGCTTGTATTTTTGTAAAACAAAGTCTTAAGGCTGCTTTACATGCAGCGACATCGCTAGAGATGTTGCTCGTGAAAGCACCCGCCCCCGTCGTTTGTGCGTCACGGGCAAATCGCTGCCCGTGGCATACAAAATCGCTAGCACCCGTCACACATACCTTCCTTGCGACATCGCTGTGGGCGTCAAACAGCCTCTTTTCTAAGACGGCGGTTCGTGCGGCGTCACAGCGATGTCACACGGCAGGTATCCAATAGAAGCGGAAGGGCGGAGAGCAGCCGCATGAAAGTCACGCCCACCTCGTTGCCGGCAGGACGCAGGTACGTTGCTGTTCGTCGTTCCCGGGGTGTCACACATAGCGATGTGTGCTGCCTCAGGAACGACGAACAACCTGCGTCCTGAACCAGCAACGATTTTATGGAAATGAACGACCTGTCAACGATCAATGATAAGGTGAGTATTTTTGATCGTTAGCGATCGCTCATACGTGTCACATGCAACAACGTCGCTAACAAGGACGGATTCCGTGACCTCGACGACATCTCGTTAGCGATGTCGTTGCATGTAAAGGAGGTGTGAGGTAACGTGGTCGGCTGCGCGGCAGAATACACGGGATCCAGGCGCCAATGGTCACAGCACACAGTTTATTGCACAAACCAAATCCAAAAAACAGCACACCACACGTTTTCCGGAATATCCTCCTCCAGAACCAACAAGCCAGAGTCCAGAAATGGCTCACATGTGCTTCTTCGGCAGAAGCTTAGGGAGTTGTGTTCACTCCCTCACACTAGGGCCCCACACCCCGGTTCCTGTTTCCTTTTAACCCTCCTTTCAGCCTGCAGGGAAACAGCAATAAACCCTGGAGTGGAGTTGCTTTCTATACATGGAGGGAGCACAACCGGGGCGAGACGTATCGGCCGTCATAGACAACCCCGGTCACAGTCTCACATACCCCCCCTCAGTTCAAGCGTGCGGGGTTGAACTACCGCCATCAAACACGGGCCGCGGGACAAGGCATCAGCGTTGCCCTGCAACCTTCCGGCCCGGTGTTCAACCGTAAACCAGAAGTTCTGTAGAGAAAGGAACCACCGGGTAACCCGGGCATTCCGTTCCTTGGCGGACCTCATCCAGACCAGCGGAGAGTGATCAGTCACCAAGCGAAACTGCCGTCCCAGCAGGTAATAGCGTAGGGACTCCAAGGCCTTGATTGCCAGGCACTCCTTCTCCACTACGCTATAATTCCGCTCGGGAGGGGTGAGCTTCCTACTTAAGAAGGTGACGGGGTGTTCCTCCCCCTGAACCACCTGAGACAGCACTGCGCCCAGGCCGACCTCAGAGGCGTCAGTCTGTACTACGAACTCCTTCCAGAAATCAGGGTTGACAAGAACGGGCTGTCCGCACAGGACCCCCTTCAGGGCCCGGAAGGAGTCCTCGGCCTGCGGAGTCCAGCGCACCATGATGGACTTCTTGCCTTTGAGAAGATCCATCAAGTGGGCTGATAGTCCCGCAAAATTTTTAACAAACCTACTGTAGTACCCCACGATACCCAGGAAGGCCCTAACCTGCTTCGTGGTCAGGGGTCTAGGCCACTTCTGGATCGCCTCAACTTTGATAATTTGGGGCTTAATCACTCCTTGGCCTATTACGTAGCCCAAGTAGTGGGCTTCCGTGAGCCCCAACGCACATTTCTTGGGATTGGCTGTCAATCCGGCTGTTCAGAGCGCGTTCACCACCGCTTGTACCTGTTCCAAGTGGGTCTGCCACTCGGAGCTGTAAATAATGATGTCATCAAGGTACACTGATGCATACGCCTGGTGGGGTTCCAGTACCAAGTCCATCAACCTCTGGAACGTGGCCGGAGCGCCATGTAACCCAAAAGGCAAGACAACATAGTGGAAGAGACCCTCCGGCGTAACAAAAGCGGTTTTCTCCTTGGCGGACTCCGTCAGTGGCACCTGCCAGTACCCCTTGGTCAGGTCGAGCGTGGTGAAATATCGCGCCTGTCCCAGCCTATCAATCAGCTCATCCACCCGGGGCATGGGGTAGAGATCGAACTTGGATATTTCGTTCAATCTCCTAAAGTCATTGCAGAACCTTAAGGAGCCATCGGGTTTTGGTATTAGGACAATGGGACTAGCCCATTCACTCCGGGATTTTTCGATGACTCCCAGGCGTAGCATTGTCTTCACTTTCTCTGATATGGCTTGTCTTCGAGCCTCCGGCACCCGGTATGGCTTCAGGCGTACCTTCAGGTGAGGCTCGGTGACAATGTCATGTCGTATCAGACTGGTCCTACCAGGCAGCTCGGAGAAGACATCGAGGTTCTGCTGAACCAGCCTTCTGGCCTCTCGCCTCTGTTGCTTGGTGAGGGCTTCTCCAATCCTTACTTCCGGTTCATCCTCTCCGGAGGTCGCTGGAGCCGGGTTTGAACGACCCAAAGAGGAGAGAGATGGGGGAAAATCAACCATCAGGCTTTCCCGTTCCTGCCAAGGTTTTAACAGGTTGACATGGTATATTTGTTCAGGTTTCCGCCTACCGGGCTGCAATACCTTATAGTTGACCGCCCCGATTCTTTCCTTTATCTCGTAGGTGCCTTGCCACTGAGCCAGGAATTTACTCTCCGCCGTGGGGACCAACACTAACACCCGATCCCGGGGTTAAAGGTCCACACGGTGGCTTGTCTATTGTAGCGGCCGCTTTGCGCGGCCTGAGCCTCCTGTAAATGCTCCTTCACAATTGGCATGACCGCGCTTATGCGGTTCTGCATTCCTAAAATGTGTTCAATCACACTTTTATGGGGGGTGGGCTCCTGCTCCCATGTTTCCTTTGCCAGGTCCAACAATCCCCGGGGATGTCGCCCATATAACAACTCAAAAGGCGAAAACCCCGTGGATGCCTGTGGCACCTCTCGGATGGCAAACATCAAATAGGGAAGCATCATATCCCAGTCTTTCCTGTCTTTGGAAATCACCCTTTGTAGCATGGTTTTCAGGGTTTTATTGAATCGCTCCACTAAACCGTCCGTTTGAGGATGATAAACAGACGTACGCAACTGCTTGATATGGAGTAGCCGGCATAGCTCTTTGGTCACCTTAGACATGAATGGGGTCCCCTGATCCGTAAGGATCTCCTTGGGCAACCCCACCCGGCAGAACACAGCAAACAACTCCCGAGCTATAAGCTTCGCTGCAGTATGTCTGAGAGGTATCGCCTCTGGATACCTGGTGGCATAGTCAACGATCACTAGGATGTGTTGGTGCCCTCGAGCGGACTTTACGAGGGGCCCCACCAGATCCATCCCTATCCGTTCAAAAGGGACTTCTATAATGGGTAACGGTACCAACGGACTGCGAAAGTGGGCCAGGGGTGCGGTAAGCTGACACTCCGGGCAGGTTTCACAGAACCGTTTTACCTCCCCAAAGACCCCGGGCCGATAGAACCTTTGCAATATTCGCTCCTGCGTTTTCTTGACCCCTAGGTGGCCGCTCATCAGGTGTTTATGACCCAAGTCGAGGACCCGCCGGCGATACGGCTGGGGCACCACCAACTGCTCTACCACCACTCCCCGTATTTCATCTACCTGGTAGAGCAAGTCCTGCTTAAGAGCGAAATGGGGGTACCTTACCTGGGCACTGGGCACCTGTGCCACCCCGTCAACCACTGTCACCCGACTCCGGGCATGTATTAATGTAGGGTCCTGGAGTTAGGCTGTCTCAAACGTATCCGGGGACGCCTCCAACTCCGGGATGGGCTCGACCATCTCAGCCTCTCCTGCCAATACCTCTAGGGGTGACCTATTGGGTTCATATTCTGTCCCTATCATGGGGACCCCTACGGCAGGCGTCCCGGATTCGGGATTGTCGGGCTCAGGTCCCGGACTGTCCAATACCTGAGGGGACTTAGAAGGCCCCTTCCATAGAGTCCAAAAATACGGCAGATCCCTTCCTAGGATCATGTCATAGGGAAGAGTGTTCATAAGTCCCACCTCATGTTGCACCTGACCGCAGGGTGCTGTGATGGTGACAACCCCCGTGGGATAGTCTCGGCGATCCCCATGTATGCAAACCACCCCCACTGTACGTCCTGTGGCCTTTACTTCAGCCATTAGGGTTGATCGCACAAGGGTCACTAAGCTTCCGGAATCCAACAAGCCTGTAACCAGACATCCATTCACCTGTATTTGGCACAAGTGGGGCTCAGTCTCCGGGGAGACAAGGTCCGCGGTACACACCGCCTGAGCCTACATTGAACCCCGCCGGGTAACCCCACAATCCATGGGCTCCGTGGTGAGTGGATACTGGGCTTCCATATGTCCCACCCGCTGGCACCGCCAACATCTAATAGGGAAGGAAACCCCCTTGACGAGTTGTCGTTTAGGGTACATAGCCTTCCGGACCTCAGGGACGGCGGGCGCGGCCTCAGACGGGACGGTAGCGGACTCCCGCACCGGTGTCAGCGGTGGGTCCTTGGCCCGAGGCTTGGAGGGGCCGGACCGACGGGCGGCACGCAAAGTCTCAGTGTCCCGTATCAAGTCCTGCGTAGCCACATGCCGCTCCACCAGGCACACTAATTGGTCCAGGGTACTTGGGTCGCCCTGTCCTACCCACCGTTGAATGGTGACGGGTAAAGTGCGCACAAAGCGATCAACCACTACCCTCTCCACCATTTGCGCAGGGCTCAGAGTGTCAGGCTGCAACCACTTCTTTACCAGATGCAACAAGTCATAGGCCTGGGAGCGTACGGGTTTGACTTCCTCATAGAACCACTGATTTACCCGCTGAGCCCGTACATAGGTATTCACCCCCAACCGAGCAAGTATTTCGGCTTTCAGGGTCTCATATTCTATGGCGTCCTCGGTACAGAGGTCCAGGTACGCTTTTTGGGGCTCCCCCGTCAGATAGGGCGACAATACCTCAGCCCACTGGGGGGTCGGCAGCTTCTCCCGCTCGGCCACCCGCTCAAACACAGCCAGGAACGCTTCCACATCATCCCCCGGGGTCATATTTTGCAACGCTTGTCTCACCGCCTTCCGGACGCTGCCGTCGTCACCCGGTCCCGGGGTTGTTGCTGCCGGTCCGGCACGGATCGACTTGTCAGGAGAACCATCTGTTCTTGGTGCCTTTGTTCCTGCAATTGCAAGGAGTGCTGGTGCTGTTGCTGCTGACGATCCAACGACCGGAGCAGGTGTGCATTGGTCTGTTGTTGTTGTGCGTTAGCCTGAGCCAGCTGCTTTAGTATGTCCTCCATGGTGCCGCCGGGTTTGGGCTGTAGTGTAGCCGCTCGAATCCAGGACATGCGCTACTGGGTCACCAGGGATGGATGCTACACCTCACCGGGCTGACGTGCCCGCATTCTCCACCATCTGTGAGGTAACGTGGTCGGCTGCGCGGCAGAAGACACGGGATCCAGGCGCCAATGGTCACAGCACACAGTTTATTGCACAAACCAAATCCAAAAAACAGCACACCACACGTTTTCCGGAATATCCTCCTCCAGAACCAACAAGCCAGAGTCCAGAAATGGCTCACATGTGCTTCTTCGGCAGAAGCTTAGGGAGTTGGGAGTTGTGTTCACTCCCTCACACTAGGGCCCCACACCCCGGTTCCTGTTTCCTTTTAACCCTCCTTTCAGCCTGCAGGGAAACAGCAATAAACCCTGGAGTGGAGTTGCTTTCTATACATGGAGGGAGCACAACCGGGGCGAGACGTACCGGCCGTCATAGACAACCCCGGTCACAGTCTCACAGAGGCTTAAGGCCCAAATTCATTGGGATTGGTGTTTTATACACCAGAATTAATGAAGAAGGTGCAGCAATAAGATGTGCCAAATTAATTGAAATGCCACTTAATTAATTTGCACATCTTATTAGTGGTGTGTCCCTCACCAGGAATAGTACTCCAGTTAGGAAGCGGCGTAACGTTTCTGGTGTAAGAAACAAGAAGCAATCAGATATATTTTATTACAGTTTTTTATAACAGTAATAACTATAAAATGTCTGTTCTTTCCTTTTTCTCAATCCGTAATGTTGGAGTAAGATTATCTCTATAGAGGCCTCATGCACAAAAGTATTAGGGCTACAACAACATCACATATATTATACAGAAGAATAGCGCTATCTCCATAGTTCTTTATACAATGACATAGATTAGACGAGGTCCTCATATTTAGGCAGTTTCTATTTTACTCTAAAGGGTGCTTTACACACTGCGACATCGCTAACGATATATCGTCGAGGTCACGGTGTTTGTGACGCACATCCGGCTTCATTAGCGGCATCGCAGCGCGTGACACGTACGAGCGACCTTCAACGATCGCAAAAGTGGTAAAAATCGTTGGTTTTGGAGAGGTCATTCAAACACCAAATATCGTTGTTTGGGCACTAGCGATGTTGTTTGTCATTCCTGCGGCAGCACACATCGCTATGTGTGACACTGCAGGAACGAGGAAACTCACCGTACCTGCAGTCGCCGGCAATGCGGAAGGAAGGAGGTGGGCGGGATGTTCGGCCCACACATCTCCGCCCCTCCTCTACTATTGGGCGGCCGCTTAGTGACGTCGCTATGACGCCGAACGAACCGCCCCCTTAGAAAGGAGGCGGTTCGCCGGTTACAGCGACGTCGCTAGGCAGGTATGTGTGACGGGTGTTAACGATGTTGTGAGCCACGGGCAGCGATTTGCCCGTGATGTACAACCGACGGGGGCGAGTACGCTCGCTAGTGATATCGATAACGATATCGCAGCGTGTAAAATACCCTTAACACTCTTTGTATCAATAAGATCAGTGAGTCTCATTATACCGAGTAGAGAAGTTCCAGGGACAAGGACCCCGTCTCGTACTAACACGCTGGAGGCCTGAAGTATCAGCCACAGAGCCCAGATTCTCTCATTTTTGGCTCTATCGTTTCTTTTAGAATAATTCCCCTTCTCATACAGTCCTGTAGTAATGACTTTGTTAATCACGTTTTGTAGGAGAGTTCGACTGAATCCATCTAAATGTTATCAATTTATGTGGAAGAAACAATAAACGTCCTACCACAGTTTTACCACGTGTGTCAAGTTTCAGTTCTTCTACAAATCATAATAAAAAACCTAGGGGTCTCCAGCCAAAATCTGTTGATTATGACTTTATAATTGTAATAATTTTACTCCAAAAAAGTATTTATAATCTGGCAGCATGTGTATAAGATCAGCAGCTTCCGCTAAGCACTTCGGAGCTTTGGCCTCTGAATGTATTCTGACCTGTGGAGAAACAGAGGGGTCATATACTCCCAATGGATAATATATAGTTGTGACAGTCTGTAAAATTCTCTTACGGATATACACTACAGTTCAAAAGTTTGGGTTCACCCAGACAATTTTGTCTTTTCCATGAAAAATCATATTTATTTATCAAGTGAGTTGCATAATGAATAGAAAATATAGTCCAGACAGTGACTAGGTTAGAAATAAGGATTTTTACTTGAAATAATAGTTTTCTCCTTCAAACTATTGCTTTCGTCAAAGAATGCTCCAATTGCAACAATTCCAGCTTTGCAGACCTTTGGCATTCTAGCTGTTAATTTGATGAGGTAATCTGGAGATATTTCACCCCATGCTGCCAGAAGCACCTCCCACAAGTTGGATTGGCTTCATGGGCACTTTTTGCGTACTACACGGTCAAGCTGCTTCCACAACAGATCAATAGGGTTAAGATCTGGTGACTGGGCTATCCACTCCATTACAGATAGAATACCAGCTGCCTGTTTCTTCCCTAAATAGTTAATGCATAATTTGGAGGTGTGCTGTGCTTTGGCTCATTGTCCTGTTGTAGGAGAAAATTAGCTCCAATCAAGCGCTGTCCACAGGGTATGGCATGGCGTTGCAAAGTGGAGTGATAACCTCCTTTATTCAAAATCCCTTTTATATTGTACAAGTCTCCCACTTTACCAGCACCAAAGCAACCCCAGACCATCACATTACCTCCACCATGCTTGACAGATGGTGTCAGGCGCTCTTCCAGCATCTTTTCAGTAGTTCTGCGTCTCACAAATATTCTTCTGTGTGATCCAAAGACCTCAACCTTCAATTCGTCTGTTCATAACACTTTTTTTCCAATCTTCCTCTGTCCAATGTCTGTGTTCTTTTACCCATATTAATCTTTTCCTTTTATTAGCCAGTCTCAGATAAGGCTTTTTCTTTGCCACTCTGCTCTGAAGGACAGCATCCCGGAGTCGCCTCTTCACTGTAAACGTTGAGACTGGCGTTTTGCGGGTACTACTTAAAGAAGCTGCCAGTTGAGGACCTATGAGGCATTGATTTCTCAAACTAGAAACTCTAATGTACTTGTCTTATTGCTCAGTTGTGCAGCAGAGCCTTTTACTTTTCTTTCTACTCTGGTTAGAGCCTGTTTGTGCTCTCCTCTGAAGGGAGTAGTACACACTGTTGTAGGAAATCTTCAGTTTCTTGGCAATCTGTTGCATGGAATAGCCTTCATTTCTAAGAACAAGACTAGACTGTTGAGTTTCACATGAAAGTTCTCTTTCTCTAGCTATTTTGAGAGTTTAATTTAACCAACAAATGTAGTGCTCCAGATTCTCAACTAGCTCAAAGGAAGGTCAGTTTTATAGCTTCTCTAGTCAGCAAAACTGTTTTCAGCTGTGATAACATGCTTGCACAAGAGTTTTCAAGGGATTTCTAAACATCCATTAGCCTTCTAACACAGCAAACTCAATGTACCATTAGAACACTGGAGTGGTGGTTGTTGGAAATGGGCCTCTATACACCAATGTAGATATTGCATTCAAAACCAGACGTTTGCAGCTAGAATAGTCATTTACCTCATTAACAATGTATAGAGTGTATTTCTGTTTAATTTAATGTCAGCTTCATTGAAAAAAAATGTGCTTTTCTTTCAAAAATAAGGAAATATCTCAGTGACCCTGTGCCGCCCCCGTGCCAGCAGCCGGTGCTGCTCGGGTCCGGGCCTTCTGGGATGGTGGCTCCAGGGTCTCCTCCGGACCCGGGGGTTTCGCGGACACGCAGAATAAATGGGGAGGGACGTAGATGTACGGGCTAGGTCGTAGTAAGTTTGTGACGCCACCCACGGTGTGTGGTGAAGTGGGACACCACCGCTGCTGTTATGGGGCACCCAGGGGAGATGTTGTGCAGCAAGTTGTTAATCCCTCCGTGGGCAGGGATGGTGGCCCCGGGACCCGGTGGCTCGGTGCAGGGGATGGCGACCGCAGAGGGGTGCTGGTGTACTCACTATTAGTAAAACACACGAGTCTCTGGTAAACCAAGATGGTGGTGGCCGGTGCCGTGGCCGGTTGCGTTCGGGGTCCCCCACCCAGCTGATGGTCTCTATCCTTTTCCTGCACTTCTTTGTGTAAGGTGGACGTTCCTAGTGTGAAACTCAGGAGTCCGCTCCCGGCTGGATGTGGGCTAAGGAGCCGTGCCCGCAGACGCTGGCCCGTGGGATCTATGGGCCTTGGCGGTAACCTCTTATCCCTAATCGGTGGGCTGTTGTCTTCTATGAGGGACTTTGGGTGGGACGGGACCTCTAGTCCTGGCCTCAATCGGTTAATTAACCAGTTCCAGTAGGTTCTGGTGCTGGCTTCAGAGTCCGAGTACCCCCCTTTGTGCACGATTTCCGGTCAGGTCTCCGGTGTAGGTACCGGCGGGCTACAACCCTGTCCCGGTCCACCTCGGTTCTGCCGAGCCGTCTTCTGCTGACGGAGACCACCGTCGGCCTCCTAGCCAGTGGCACCAGGGCTCCTACCCTGGTACCGGTCAACTTGACCTTCACTGCTGGAGCTACACCTAGCTCCAGCCCACACTCCTCTCCAAACTGAACTCTAAGCACTTTCTGTCTGTTTTCCCACCCAAGGCTGTCTAGACCCCTGGGTGGGCGTGTTCCAACCGCCTGGTCACGCCCACTGGTGTGTCTATCTGTCCCTAAGAGGGGTGACTAGGGTTTCAGGTCGGCTGTGTGTTTCCTAGTGAGGGAACGGTGATATGCAGGGGCCTAACTGTGACTACTTCGTTTTGCCAGGGCGTCACAACCCTAAACTTTTGAACTGACCGCTTCAAGTATGATTGTCTGTTGATCATCAGTGACTGGTCCCAATGTCCCTTTCCCACTCACTCATGCAGAGGATAATTCTTCACATATTTAGATAGCGGCATTTGATAAAGTATAGAAATCTTACCAGATGTTCTCCCTGAATTAGATATTGTGCTCAGCATCAGATCTGACCACATTTAAGTTTTTTTTCTTAATCTTATTTTGTTTATTAACCCCTTCACGACCGGCCGATTTTTCACTTTCTGGGTTTTTTTCCGCCATTCTTCTTCCGAGAGACGTAACTTTTTTTTATTTTTCAGTCAATCTGGTCATGTGAGAGCTCGTTTTTTTGCAGAATGAGCTGTACTTTTGAATAAAACCATGATTTTTACCATATAATGTACTGGAAAACGGACAAAAATTTCCAAATCCAGAAAAATTGCAAAACACGTATGATTTAAGATATTTTATTCGCTGTGTTCACTATATGGTAAAACTGATGTGTTGGTGTGATGCCTCAGGTCGGTACGAGTTCTTGACACCAAACATGAACAGGTTTACTTTTATCTAAGGGGTTAAAAAAAAAACCAGAAGTTTGTCCAATAAAAGTGGCGTACGTTTTGCACCATGTTTCGCGACCCATAGCGTTCTCATTTTTTGTGATCTATGGCTCAGTGATGGCTTATATTTTGCGTCTCGGGCTGACGTTTTTAACGGTACCATGCTACATTTTGATCGCCTGTTATTGCATTTGGCGCAAAATCTGCGGCAACCAAAAAACATATTTTTTGCGTTTGGAATTGCTTTGCCATTACGCAGTTTACCGATCAGATTAACTGATTTTATATATGATAAATCAGGCATTTCTGAATGCGGCGATACAAAATGTGTGTAATTTTTTTTAACCCTTTAATTTTGAATTGGGCAAAAGGGGGTGATTTGAACTTTTATGTTTTTTATTTTTTTTATTTTTGTTTTTCAAAACTTTTTTTAAACTTTTTATTTTTTATTTTATTAGTACTCCAGGGGACTATAAGGAGCAGTCTGATCGCACATTCATTTTTCCCGATCAGAGCAGCACCGTTCAGACCTGGAGAAATGCTTATCTCTTATAACCTGCAGTACTCGGCTGCTGGTTAAAGGGCTTGAGTCATGTGAGCTACAGGAGTGATCACATGACCCTTTGCTACCATAACAACTAACGGATCCACATGATTACGTCACATGACTTCTTGTATTTGGCGGTGAGTAAACCTCTACCGCAATCGCCATTAAAATGGTGCAGTCACATTTTATCTGGTGTCACCGCCTTCTGCTTCTTGACTGACAGAGGAGAGCACAGGGGACATCTTATAGCAGAGCTTCTTGTTGCGTGTTAAGGTGCACTTGCAGCAGCCTGTCCACTCTGGCCTATGGCTCCTCCATCTTCTTCCCTTCTACAGTCATATATGAGCAGCATTGTTATCTCCTCCCTCAGTAATGTGAAAATGTGTCCACACTGAAGACCTGTGAATGAAAACAATAATCAGTCCCAGAAGGGAAAACAAGCTGATTTATTTGATAAGATAATCATATATTACAAAGTTACTTATATTTTGATTGTACTATTCATTTATGGAAAGAAAACTGATTAGATGCCACAGTTTCTACTGATTGATGCATTCAAGTAGTTACAGTGGTTTTCCATCTTTTTTTTTTCAGTCAATCTTTATCGATCCCAATGCTACTTCTCATTATGATTGGCTGGGTTACTCTTGGACGGCAGAGGCAGTAAGAACAAATCTCCACTGAAGTAAATCAGGTAAAGTATTAAAAGATATTCCGGCACTGCGCACTCCACATAAAAGGTACAGTAGTGTTCAAAATAATAGCAGTCCAATACGACTAACCAGATTATTCACTGTTTTTGTTATAAATTATATTACCACATGTCAAACAATTTACCAGCTGATGGAGTAATTCTAAAGCGGGGTTTACACGCAGCGACATCGCTAACGAGATGTCGTTGGGGTCACGGAATTCGTGACGCACATCTGGCCTTGTTAGCGATGTCATTGCGTGTGAAACGTACGAACAACCGCTAACGATCAAAAATAGTCACCTTATCGTTGATCGCTGTCCGGTCGTTCTAATCCCGATTATCGTTGCTGCTTTTGCACGCAGGTTGTTCGTCGTTCCTGAGGCAGCACACATCGCTACGTGTGACACCCCAGGAACGACGAACAACACCGTATCAGCGTCCTTCGGCAACGGGGTGGGCGTGTCTTTCCTTCGGCTGCTCTCCGCCCCTCCACTTCTATTGGCCGCCTGCCGTGGGACGTCACTATGACGTCGCACGAACCGCCTCCTTAGAAAGGAGGCGGTTCGCCGGCCACAGCGTCGTCGCTAGGCAAGTAAGTATGTGTGACGGGGCCTAACGATATTGTACGCCACGGGCAGCGATTTGCCCGTGACGCACAAACGACGGAGGCGGGTATGCTCGCTAGCGATATCACTAGCGAGATCGCAGCGTGTAAAGTGGCCTTTAGAAAACCACCAGACTCTGTTCATGATCTGCAGGTTTTAAAGTCTGTGTATTTGAATAATTAATTGAAAGGGGATGGGTGTTCAAAACAACAGCAGTGAGCAGGTGTGAATCCTGTGGCCCTTAGATAAGGGTGAAGGCAGCCCATATTGTACATGCATTTCTTTTTGAAAGCCTGAGAAATATGGGTCGTTTGAGACATTGTTCAGACGAACAGCGTACTTTGATTAAAAAGTTGATTAAAGAGGGTAAAACGTATAAAGAAGTGCAGGCAATCATTGGCTGTTCAGCTAAAATGATCTCCAATGCTTTAAAATGAAAAGCAAAGACACGGGAAGAAAACAGAAGACGACCATGTGAATGGATGAAAGAATAGCCAGAATGGAAGAGGCTCAGCCACTGATCAGCCCCAGGATGATCAAAGACGTCTCAAGAGTACTGTGACAGAAGCAGAAGACACCTGTGCGAAGCTAATCTATCACAGAGAAGTCCTTGCAAAGTCCCACTGTTAAAAAAAAAAAAAAAAAGTAGACGTACTGAAGCGGATACAATTTGCCAAAAAACACATCAACTGGCCTAAAGAGAAATGAAGAAACATTTTGTGGACCGAAGAAAGCAAAATTTGTTCTTTTTAGGTCCAAGGGCCACAGATAGTTTGTCAGATGACCCCCAAATTCTGAATTCAAGCCATAGGACACTCTACAGACAGTGAAGCATGGTGGTGCAAGCATTATGATATGGGCATGTTTCTCTTACTATGGTGCCGGCCTATTTACCACATATCGGGAATCATGGATCAGTTTGCATATATCAAAATACTTGAAGAGGTCATGTTTCCTTACGCTGAAGAGGAAATGCCCTTGAAATGGGTGTTTCAACAAAACAATGACCCTAAACACACCAGTAAACAACAAAATTGAGGTTATGGAGTGGCCTGCCTTATCCCCAGGCCTTAATCCAATAGAACACTTGTGGGGTGACATCAAAAATGGCATTTCTGAGGCAAAACCAACAAATGCAAATAAAATGTGGGATGTAGACAAAGCATCCTGGGCTGGAATAACAGGTGACAGGAGCCAGAAGTTGGTTAACTCTATGCAACATAGATGTGAAGCAGTTCTAAAAAACAGTGGTTACAACTAGTGATGAGCGAGCATGCTTGTTACTACTCGGTACTCGCACGAGTATCACTGTACTCGGTCTACTCGGCGGGGACCGAGTAATCTCGCGATACTCGTGCTGTACTCGTGGTCTTCATTTCTGCATGTTGGCGCTCTTTTGAGAGCCAGCCCTCATCCAGGGATTGGCTGGCAGACCACTGCAATGCCACAGCCCTGTTAGTTGTGGAATTGCAGTGATTGGCCGGCCTGCACAGCGTGACCGAGCCTTTATACCGGCGGGCGCGCTGTGCTCTGCTCACAGCTATCCAGACAGTCAGTGCAGGGAGAGTGTCGCTGCTTCAGGGAAAGGTTTGCGGCCCTTTATAGCTATTTCCGTAGCAGGGCTGCAAACAGTGTGACCAAAAGTCCTTCTCAGGACTATTCTAGTTGTATACAGGCAGGCAGGGTATAGCCAGGTCGGAGTACAGTAGCAGAGTCCTTCTCAGGACTATTGTTGCTGTATACAGGCAGGGTATAGCCAGGTCGGAATACAGGCTAGTGACCAAAAGAGTCCTTGTCAGGACTATTGTAGCAGTATACAGGCAGGCAGGCAGGGTATATAGCCATTCCTAGTGGTGACCATATACCAGCCTTCATCATATCTGGGGCTGGTGTACACAGTCTAAAACAGTCCACATAGTGTCAGAGTTCTCGTCATTAATTTTTGCTCCTAAAACCTGTTAGGTTCTTAGTGCGTCCGTGCTTGCATTTAAAAACCGCACGTGTGTGCCTGTCGGTGGCAGCGTACAGGTGCACTTGTGTGCGTTTTTACCAAACTATTATATAACGCACAAGTGTAGTGTATAATACACGTCAGTCAGCAGTGGCTGATAGTGTCAGAGTTCTCGTCATTAATTTTTGCTCCTAAAACTTGTTAGGTTCTTAGTGCGTCCGTGCTTGCATTTAAAAACCGCACGTGTGTGCCTGTCGGTGGCAGCGTACAGGTGCACTTGTGTGCGTTTTTACCAAACTATTATATAACGCACAAGTGTAGTGTATAATACACGTCAGTCAGCAGTGGCTGATAGTGTCAGAGTTCTCGTCATTAATTTTTGCTCCTAAAACCTGTTAGGTTCTTAGTGCGTCCGTGCTTGCATTTAAAAACCGCACGTGTGTGCCTGTCGGTGGCAGCGTACAGGTGCACTTGTGTGCGTTTTTACCAAACTATTATATAACGCACAAGTGTAGTGTATAATACACGTCAGTCAGCAGTGGCTGATAGTGTCAGAGTTCTCGTCATTAATTTTTGCTCCTAAAACCTGTTAGGTTCTTAGTGCGTCCGTGCTTGCATTTAAAAACCGCACGTGTGTGCCTGTCGGTGGCAGCGTACAGGTGCACTTGTGTGCGTTTTTACCAAACTATTATATAACGCACAAGTGTAGTGTATAATACACGTCAGTCAGCAGTGGCTGATAGTGTCAGAGTTCTCGTCATTAATTTTTGCTCCTAAAACCTGTGTTAGGTTCTTAGTGCGTCCGTGCTTGCATTTAAAAACCGCACGTGTGTGCCTGTCGGTGGCAGCGTACAGGTGCACGATTTGCACAAACTTTGATATAACGCCCAAGTCTAGTGAATACACGTCAGCACAGCACTGCAAAATGCGCAAGGGCGTTGGCAAGGAACAAGGAAGTGGACGTGATGGTGGTGCAGGCAGAGGCCGAGGTCGTGAGCAAGCTCTAATTTTGCCACAACAAAGGGCCACATCTAGTCGCTCGCACGTCCTGTCCCAAATTCTTGGGGACCGCAGCAGTACACCGCTCTTGAACCAAGACCAGTGTCAACAGGTTGTTAGTTGGATAGCGGATAATGCTTCGAGTCAGATTGGCACCACCACAAACACTCTGTCTTCCACACGGTCAAGTGTCAGTAGCCGTGATACTGCACCGCACATTTCAGAACCTGATCCTCCTTCCTACCACAAGGCTGAGTACACGTCCTCGGACATTAATGATCCCACACTTGGACACTCGGAAGAGCTGTTCACGTTTCCATTCGCACATTCTGGCCTCTCGCCAGCTCATGTTGAAGTGGGTCATGAGGAGATCGTATGTACAGATGGCCAAATATTTGAGCAGCCACGTTCTCACGAAGTTGGCAACGTGTCTCAACAAGGGGTGGACGATGATGAGACACAATTGTCAGGAAGTCAGGAGGAGGAGCAGGGTGCGGAAGAGGAAGACGACGTGGTGGATGATCCAGTAACTGACCCAACCTGGCAGGAGGATATGCAGAGCGAGGACAGCAGTGCACAGGGGGAGGGAGGCGTAGCATCCCAACAGGCAGTAAGAAGCAGGGTGGTGGCTCCAGGCAGAAGTCAGGCAACCGTTCCCCGGAACAACAACACGACACAAGGTGCCTGTACAAATGTTAGGTCTTCCCGAGTCTGGCAGTTTTTTAAGTTGGCTCCAGATGATTCTAAAAAGGCCATTTGCAACACCTGCCGTGCCAGCATCAGCAGGGGTACCAAAACTAGCAGCCTGACCACCACCAGCATGATCAGGCACATGTCAGCCAAGCACCCGACTTTGTGGGAAGTACAACAGAGTCGAGGAGCAGTGCTTGCTAATGTCACTGCTACGTCTTCGCTGGTTGTGCATGCGAGCCAATCCCCTGTCCATGCTGCCTGCGAACAAGCCTCCTCCGGTCCTGCACCTGCAGTTGCCTACGCAGAAATAACACCATCATCAAGCACGTCCTTGTCCCAGCGCAGCGTTCAGTTATCCATTCAGCAAACCTTTGAACGCAGGCGCAAATACACTGACAACACCCCACATGCCACAGTTCTAAATGCTAACATTTCGCGACTGCTTGCGCTGGAAATGTTGCCTTTTAGGCTGGTGGAGACAGATGCATTCCGCGACCTGATGGCGGCAGCTGTCCCACGTTACTCGGTCCCCAGCCGCCACTATTTCTCCCGGTGTGCCGTCCCCGCGTTGCATAACCACGTGTCACAAAACATCACACGTGCCCTGAACAACGCTGTTTCACCCAAAGTCCACCTAACCACAGACACGTGGACAAGTGCTTGTGGGCAAGGCCGCTACATCTCGTTGACGGCACACTGGGTTAATATTGTGGAAGCTGGGACCCAGTCTGAGCGAGGGACGGAACACGTCCTTCCCACACCAAGGTTTGCAGGCCCTACCTCAGTCAGTGTTTCACCCACACTCTACAGCTCCGGAATGTCATGCTCTTCAGCCTCCTCCTCCTCCTGCGCATCCTCATCCACTGTACCCTCCACACCAGTCCCAAGCTGGAAGCACTGCAGCACTGCCTCGGCGAAGCGGCAACAGGCTGTGCTGAAGCTAATCTGCATAGGTGACAAACCCCACAATGCAGAAGAGCTGTGGACAGATCTGAAACAGCAGGCAGATCACTGGCTCACACCTCTGAACCTAAAGCCAGGAAAGGTCGTGTGTGACAATGGCCGGAACCTGGTGGCGGCTTTGAGGCGAGGCCAGCTGACACATGTTCCATGCGTGGCCCATGTGCTCAACCTCGTGGTTCAGCGGTTTCTAAAGTCATACCCAGAGCTGTCTGATCTGCTGGTAAAAGTTCGCCGCCTGTCTGCACATTTTCGAAAGTCACCTACTGCTTCAGCCGGCCTTGCCGGCTTTCAGCGCAGTTTGCATCTTCCGGCTCACAGACTGGTGTGTGATGTCCCCACGCGTTGGAATTCAACTCTGCACATGTTGGTCAGGATATGTGAGCAGAAGAGGGCAGTTGTTGAGTACCTGCATCACCTAAGCCGTCGGGAAATGGGTCAAACTCCACACATAACACCTGAGGAGTGGAGATGGATGTCCGACCTATGTACCATCCTCCAAAACTTTGAGGACTCCACCAAGATGGTGAGTGGTGATGACGCCATTATTAGCGTCACCATACCGCTACTCTGCCTTCTAAAACGGTCTCTGCTCAAAACCAAACATGATGCATTGCAGGCGGAGCGCGATGAGTTGCAGCAAGAAACAGTAGTGGGTGTGGGTGATAACACACAGCCCAGCCTCGTCTCATCACAACGTGCAGTGGAGGACTATGACGAGGAGGAGGATGAAGACATGGAGCAAATCTCCGGCCAAATTGAGGATATGACATGCACACCAGTCATATCCTCGGTTCAGCGTGGCTGGCCAGAGGACAGGGTAGATGAGGAGGAGGAGGAGAAGGAGGAGGAGGACAGCATGTTCAGTCAACGTGTTGGTCAGGCTACTGAAGTCCTGGCTGTTAAGAGTCTGGTGCACATGGCTGACTTTATGGTAAGCTGCCTGTCTCGTGACCCTCGCGTTAAGAACATCTTGGCCGACAATCATTACTGGTTGGTAACACTGTTAGACCCACGCTACAAGGAGAACTTTATGTCTCTTATTCCCGAGGCGGAGAGGTCAACCAAAATGCAGCAGTTCCGGAAGGCCATAGTCACGGAAGTAGGCAAAGCATTCCCCTCACAAAACGCTAGCGGCATAGGTCAGGAATCAGTGGACAACCAAGGCGTACAGCCGAGAGAGGCACAAGTCCAATCCGCCAGAGGTAGGGGAACAGTCTTTAAGATGTGGGACAGTTTTCTCAGCCCCTCACGTACCACAGCCCCTGAGGTGCGGGGTAGTGCCACAAGAAATTCTAAGTTTGCCCAGATGCTCAAGGAGTACCTTGCAGATCGAACAACTGTACTCCGACATTCCTCTGTGCCTTACAATTATTGGGTATCCAAGGTGGACACGTGGCATGAATTGGCTCTCTACGCCTTGGAAGTCCTGGCCTGCCCTGCCGCTAGCGTTTTGTCAGAGCGTGTTTTTAGTGCCGCAGGTGGAATCATTACAGATAAACGCACCCGCCTGTCAACTGAAAATGCTGATAGGCTGACTCTGATCAAGATGAACAAGGGTTGGATTGGGCCAGACTTCACCACACCACCAGCAAATGAGAGCGGAATTTAAAGTTTGTAACGGGAATTTGCCATGTACCTCCAGTCACCCATGGGTACACACTTCTGGACTTTGAATAATCGCTGGACTGCTCCTCCTTCTCCTCATGCGCCACCATGATGACCGTTACAAGAGTTAGGCCTTTGTTTCAGGTATACCCCCAGTGGTACATTTTTTCACCCATTCTTTGCAGAATGGACATTACAACGACAGGAGACCCGCTCCTTTGCAATGGGAACAATGTTTTGAGGCCCTCATGCACGTCTCTATGCAGGGACAACGTGGAGCCTCCCAATTTTTGGCTGCCCTGCCAAAGGGCTATACTATAATACACCCACTTCCTGACAATGGACACTTAATGTTTTGAGGCCCTCATGCACGTTTCTATCCAGGGACAACGTGGAGCCTCCCAATTTTTGGCTGCCCTGCCTAAGGGCTATACTATAATACACCCACTTCCTGACAATGGACACTTAATGTTTTGAGGCCCTCATGCACGTCTCTATCCAGGGACAACGTGGAGCCTCCCAATTTTTGGCTGCCCTGCCTAAGGGCTATACTACAATAGACCCACTTCCTTCCAATGGGCACTTCAGGTTTACAGGCCCTCATGCACGTCTCTATCCAGGGACAACGTGGAGCCTCCCAATTTTTGGCTGCCCTGCCAAAGGGCTATACTATAATACACCCACTTCCTGACAATGGACACTTAATGTTTTGAGGCCCTCATGCACGTCTCTATCCAGGGACAACGTGGAGCCTCCCAATTTTTGGCTGCCCTGCCAAAGGGCTATACTACAATAGACCCACTTCCTTCCAATGGGCACTTCAGGTTTACAGGCCCTCATGCACGTCTCTATCCAGGGACAACGTGGAGCCTCCCAATTTTTGGCTGCCCTGCCTAAGGGCTATACTACAATAGACCCACTTCCTTACAATGGGCACTTCAGGTTTACAGGCCATCATGCACGTCTGTATGCAGGGGCATTGGTGAACCTCACAATTTTGGACTGCCCTGGCAAAGGAAAATACTACAAAGACTCAGTTCCTCAAAATGGGCACATTAGACTCAGAGGCCTTTATGTACGTCTCTTCTCAGGGACATCGGAGTGCCACACAATGTTTTACGTAAAATCTTTCATGTATTGATCTCAAAAAGTAACATACACCAGCTCTATCTCACTATTGGGTATGTGCCCTTAACATTTCCGCCATGAAAAATCATTTTGGTGTCATTTTGGAAGGTTTTCTGGTGAGTCCGTAAAAATGGCGTAAAACGCGGACAAAATTGTTCACAGCTGTGACTTTTGAGTGATAAATGCTTCAAGGGGTCTTCCCCATGCTGTTGCCATGTCATTTGAGCACTCTTCTGAGACTTTTGTGCCATTTTTATGGTTTCTACATGCTGCCGGGGGTCATTTCACAAAAATACTCGGGTCTCCCATAGGATAACATTGGGCTCGTTGCTCGGGCCGAGTACACGAGTATCTTGGGAGGCTCGGCCCGAGCTTCGAGCACCCGAGCTTTTTAGTACTCGCTCATCACTAGTTACAACTAAATATTAGGTTAGTGATTCACAGGAATGCTAAATCCGAAATAAAAAGAGGACAAATTCTGAGTATATAAAGACAAATGCAGACACTGCTGTTTATAATAACAGAACAATGTTCATTTATTGGTATTTTCTGTAAAGTAGTTACAAATTATACACATTTCGCTGCATGTTTAGATTTAGAAAACAGTATGCAATGTTCCCAATGCATGGAAATAACAACTATTAGAAAGATTTTGGACTTAACTCCTATTTTTGAACACTGCTATTATTTTGAACACAACTGTAAATGGTGATGATGAAGTAACGACTGCACACACGAGCAGATGAGGAGCTGATCATGTGACCCCCTGACTCCTCCCCTCCATGTGACATCATCACAGGTCCTAGCTGATTTTCGAACACGCCTCTATCACGTAATAGAAATGCTGTCATACCTGAAAGGAGCCCATATAGTCTAGCATCTACCGAGGTATGTGGAGATTTCTTATTACTGAGCATATTAATAATATAATAAATCCTCGCTTCTCCTTCCACTTTATATTGATGCTGTTGTCCCTGGAGATATGAGAGTCACCACACGACAGTTGTATAGAGGATAATGAGGCCGTTTTGGACGAGATTTCACTAATATTATCCTTGGAGTTTGTTTTCCCTATAGTGATGTGTATTTATTTTTGCTATAACTGTGATATTTATGGTTTATTCACTTACAACTTATTTTTAAAGGGATTTTCTCATAAACAAAGTTGATTTTAATCTTTAGATCTTGGAATAATATGTTCCACAATTGGATTTATTGAAAAAAAAAAAATGTTCCTGTGCTGAGATAATGTGTTATATAAATATGTGCCCCTGCTGTGGACTGTGTAATGGGCAGGGGCGGACTGGGCAAATGCCCCTCGGGCCACTCTAGCAGTTGTGCAGGATTGTATGTTTCTTCTTCGACGCTCTGTATGGCAACCGTCACTTTAACAGACATGACTGTGTGTACTGCACTGTGCGGCCTTGTCTGCTATCAGTGACCTGGCCAGGCCGGCACACAAGGAGAACTAAAGACACAGTGCCGGTTTGGCAGAGTCACTGCTATCAGACAAGGCTGCACAGTGCCATGTCTGCTAAAGTGATGGCCGTTATGCGGTACGCAATGCACAGCCACATTCCTGCCGGAGAGGAGCTGGACGAGGGACTAGCCAGGGGGAGGTGAGCAAGGCTTGCTGCCAACTTCCCAATAGTAAAAATACTTCTAATGTGTCTGTATGCATGCACATATGATGTGTATTTCTATGAATGTCAGTGTATATGCTTTGTGGATATATTTCTGTCTGTTTATATGTATTTTTTTAAATATGCCTTCAAGTATGTATATGCCAGTACGTGTACGTCTTTGAGTGTGTGTGTGTACATGTTTCTATATGTGCATGTTTGCGTACTGTGTGTGTGCATATATGCGTACCGTGTGGGTTCAGGTCTGCATGTTTGTGCATGTCTGCCTATGAGTGCATGTTTGTGTATGTGTGCATGTCTGTGTGTGTTCATATGTCTGCATGCTGTATATGTACAGTACATGTCTGCATATTAGATGTATGTATGTCTTTATACTGTATGTGTGTGTATGTCTGTGTACTGTTTGTATGCATGTCTGTGTGTTTGTACATCTGTGCATACTGGCATCTCTGCATACTGTGTTTTCATGTCTGCATACTGTATGTGTGCAGAGATAGCATGGTTCAAAGAAGAGAAAGGCGTCAGGCAAGCCTGCATGCTGTCATCATTTGTCTTCAATTTACATGCAGAAGTTATTTTCAGGATGGATGGACTTGCCGAAAAAGAAGAAGGAATCAAAATTGCTGGACAAATCATCAACAATATTAAATACGCAGACAATACAACATTGATAGAACCTAGCGTAGATGGAATGAAGAACAAGATGGAATGATCAAACATGGGACTCCTACATCATACAAATAAAGGGTGCTTTACACAAGACGATCTATCGTGTGATAGATCGTTGTGGTCACGGTTTTTGTGACGCACATCCGGCATCGCTTGCGACGTCGGGCTGTGTGACACCTCCGAGCGACGCAGTATCGCTCACAAATCATGAGTCGTGTACTCGTCGCTCGGTTCCATAATCTCGTTTAATTAAAATGGCGCCGGTTGCTCATCATTCCCGGGGTAACACACGCCGCTCCGTGTGACACCCCGGGAACGATGAACAGCAGCTTACCTCCGTCCCGCGGCACCCGCCGGCTATGCGGAAGGAAGGAGGTGGGCGGGATGTTTACGTCCCGCTCATCTCCGCCCCTCCGCTTCTATTGGCCGGCGGCTGTGTGGCGTCACTGTGACGCCGAACGTCCCTCCCACTTCAGGAAGTGGACATTCGTCGCCCACAGCGAGGTCATCCAGAAGGTAAGTACGTGTGACGGGGGTTAAACGAGTTTGTGCGCAAAAACGACGGGGGCGGGTACGATCGATTGTGAAATCGCACAATCGGTCGTCCCGTGTAAAGCAGGCTTAAGACAAAGATATTGACTACTGCCAGGTATGACACATTTCAGATGGACAGTGACTAAAAGTCACTGAAAGTTGTAAAAGACTTCAACCTACTTGGATCAATGATCACTCAAGATGCAGGGACTACAGCAGAAGTCAATAGGAGAACAGCCATGGACAAATCAACAATGAAGTCACTGGACAAGGTCCTCAAATCGAAGAACATTTCTCTAGTGATGAAGACACGGCTTGTACATAGTCTGGAGTCCAGCCAACAGAGAAGGTATCGGCACAACTGATATGCATGCAATAGTCAGGAAGGTCATAGCCAGGAACAGCTAGACTTGGAAAGAAAGGATGGCACTCACCATTCGTTGCAGTGTTTAGTAGTCTTCAAAGCACAGAAACAGTGGGGAGGGAAAGATGGGGCACTAGTGGACTACGGCCTTTTTGCGCATGGCTTGCGCTTCAATGGGTCCTGCACTGTATGACGTAACTGAGCCTCTTATTAAAGGGCACCTGTCAAGTGCAATATGCACCCAGAACCACGAGCAGTCCTGGGTACATATTGCTATTCACTGCCTAACCGTCCCTGTATACACTAGCATAGATAAAGAGATCTTTAGAAAAAGTATTTCTAAAGATCTTTTACCATAAGTTAATGAGCGCGTTAGTTCCCCTGGCTAGTCAGCCCTGTTCGCATGTTAGTATGCCCCTGTGGGTGTGCTAACATGCTAATGAATGCGCAGTGTCAGAGGATGATCTCACTTACCTCTCCGCTGCCATCGCCGCGCGACGCTGGATTTCGGCTCATTGCGCATGACCCTGGGCTTTCGTTCATATACACTACTTCAGTTTCAAGCCAGGACGCGTACACCTGGCTTCATAGTCCACATGACCGGAACACTGGGGTCATGTGCACTGAGCCGAAATCCAGCGTCATGCGGCGATGGCAGCGGAGAGGTGAGTGAGATCATCCTCTGACGCTGCACATTCATTACAAAACAATCACTGATCTCGGGGAGACCAGCCAGAGAAAACACTGCTGGCAGCCAACAAGGGCACTCAATACAGTGAAATCCTAGGTTCATTGCCCCCTGGGAAATATGCAAATCAGGGGGCAATGTCGTACACGCGGCTCCACTCCATACACGTTGTACACATGCGGCTCCACTCCATACACGTAATACACAAACGGCTTGACTCCGTACTCCTCGTACACACACGGCTCCGCTCCGTACGCCTCGTACACACGCGGCTTGACTCCGCACACCTCGTACACACACGGCTCCTTTCTGTACTCCTCGTACACACAGCTCCACTCTGTAAACATTGTACACATGTGGCTCCATCCGCACAAGCTGTAAACAAGCGACTCCTCTCCATACATGTCGTACACATGCAGCTCCGCTCCATACATGTCGTACAGACATGGCTCTACCTTGTACATGTCGTACACACGGCTTCATTCCATACACATACATGGCTCCATCTTGTACATGTTGTACACATGGCCCCGCTAACTTACACATCGTACACACGGTTCTGCTTTGTAATTGTTGTACACACAGCTCTGCTACATACACGTCTTACACACGACATTGCTACATACACGTGGTACACACAAGGCTCTGCTCAGTACATGTGGTTCAAACACGGCTCTTCTTCGTACACATCGTACACACACTGCTCTGCTCCATACACGTTGTACACACACTGTCTGCTCCGCAAATATTGTACACACACGACTCAGGACTGCACACTAGGTACACACAGACCACAACGCACACGTCGTACACACACAGCTCCACTTCGTATACGTTGTACACACACAGCTCTGCTACATCCACACTATGTGCTGTGATGGGGGAGACAAGAAAGGCGCAATAGGGTTTTACCCGGTTTACAAAGTTAAAGAGGATAAAAACAGTGCACTCACCTGGTCGGGTTGTGCCAGTCACAACCCCTTTGTTAGCATGGATGAGCGTTTAAGGTGGTTCTGCAGCGGCCCCGTTATAGAGCAGATTTTTAAATATGAAGGACTGGAGAAAACGGGTTCCTTGCCGCGCT
Organism: Anomaloglossus baeobatrachus; assembly: GCF_048569485.1. NCBI lineage: Eukaryota > Metazoa > Chordata > Amphibia > Anura > Aromobatidae > Anomaloglossus > Anomaloglossus baeobatrachus. The sequence continues at coordinate 529,783,584 of NC_134357.1, forward strand.
AAAAACCACGAGCATGTATAAATAAAATTATTCTCTTTATTTTAGATCATTCCTACGCGTTTCAGAGGCTCAATCTGCCTCCTTCCTCAGGGAAAAATAATCTCACAGACAGAGAGGATTTATCCTTATGAAGCAGCAAACAGAGAAAAAAAATGTGAAAGCAACCAATCATGACATCATCATTACATATGTTCCGGAGTGATGACTCATTGTCTCGTGGAATAAGGCTATGTCATAACATATACAACACAAATTTCAAAAAACATTTTTCACATAAGAGACAATAAACAATAATAAAGGACAAGGAAAATAAATAAAAATGAACAAACAATTCTTATTTGAATATGCGTTTGTCTGTGTTTCATTTCTAGAAAAATAATCTTTAAATGTATATGAAAAGAGGGAGAAGCTTTAATTGTGATTTATTTATTTGTTTATTTTATTTATTTTATAATATATATATAGAAAAGAAAAAGTATTTTATCTAAATATGAAAAAATATATGAGAAAGCAACGGACAAAGGGAAAGAGGATTAATTCCCGTATCCAAGACAGATTCAAACCCATAGAATTGCGTCTGAGTTCTCATATGCTAGTAAGTTACCAATACTCCATATAAACAGCTTGGTGTTGAAAGCAACCACAGATAAACACCTGGACACTTAGGGGATTAGAGAAAAGGTGTATATTTATGAGACCCATAAAGTATAGAAAGATTCAGGTTTGTGATGTGCTATTCAATATATATGAAAAACAATAAATATGAAATGGAAAAATTGATGATTTTCTATATTGCATTCTGAGAGAGATGCATTTGATATAATTCTAATTAGTGATATGCGAAGAGAAAAACCATATATTTATTTGATGGTGTGTTTATAAGTATATAAGATTGAGTGATATTAACCACAGTGATTTCATTATGAGACTTGACATAAAGGAAGGAGGAACATGCAATTTCAGAACTGGAGAGAAAAAAAAAGGAGGGGGACTGAAGAACGAAAAATTGTAATGCATATGCATAAAGAGACAGTTTCTCTGTCTGGGAAGGTGAAGTGGGTTCAGACCGTGGGAAAGAGATGAACCGCGCATGATCACGATGCGTATAAGGAACCAGTTCCTCACCAAAGGAGGTGATGTGAGGTCAAATTGTGAGGAAAGGAAAATGAGTGCACGAAGTGCCGATTCATGGAGAAACATGAATCACGATACTCATGAATCACAATACTAAAAACAAAACAAAAGAAAGAAATGCACAGGGTATTAGCCGACAATAAGAAGTCGGGGAATCAAATCTGATCGGATTACAAAAATATGTAAATATTAAAATATATGAATAAAGCCTGATTGGGTTACAAGAATATGTGAATATAAATATAGGTTGTGTACAAAATATTATGCGTAAGGGTGTGAATAAAACATGACGATCTCTAAAACAGAATAGACAGAAACTGTCTCTTTATGCATATGCATTACAATTTTTCGTTCTTCAGTCCCCCTCCTTTTTTTTTCTCTCCAGTTCTGAAATTGCATGTTCCTCCTTCCTTTATGTCAAGTCTCATAATGAAATCACTGTGGTTAATATCACTCAATCTTATATACTTATAAACACACCATCAAATAAATATATGGTTTTTCTCTTCGCATATCACTAATTAGAATTATATCAAATGCATCTCTCTCAGAATGCAATATAGAAAATCATCAATTTTTCCATTTCATATATATTGTTTTTCATATATATTGAATAGCACATCACAAACCTGAATCTTTCTATACTTTATGGGTCTCATAAATATACACCTTTTCTCTAATCCCCTAAGTGTCCAGGTGTTTATCTGTGGTTGCTTTCAACACCAAGCTGTTTATATGGAGTATTGGTAACTTAATAGCATATGAGAACTCAGACGCAATTCTATGGGTTTGAATCTGTCTTGGATACGGGAATTAATCCTCTTTCCCTTTGTCCGTTGCTTTCTCATATATTTTTTCATATTTAGATAAAATACTTTTTCTTTTCTATATAAATCAAATCAAATCAAATAAGCTTTATTGGCAGGACCAAGTACAAATTAGTTTTGCCAAAGCAAGTGTACATTGGGGACTGGGGCTGTGGGGATGGTGGGTGGGGACTGTAGGAGGGATGGATGGGGCACATCCAGGGTGGGGACTGTGGGGGCACTTCTAGGGTGGGGGGTATGGAAGTCCATGGCTTATGATGGGGCACATCCAGGGTGGGGACTGTGGGGGCACTTCTAGGATGGGGGCTATGGAAGTCCATGGCTTATGATGGGGCATATCCAGGGTGGGGACTGTAGTAATGGTGGTTGGGGCATATCCAGGGTGGGGATTGGGGGGGCCACATCTGGGATGGGGGGCTATGGAAGTCCATGACTTATCATAGTTCTCTTTCTCGAAGTCTATGACATTCGCTCACATATCGCGCTGCTATCTCCACTGCGCTCTCTTCTTCCCCCAGCAGGATATATATTTTCTCTTCCTCCTTCATGGAGCTGAAATCCGGGAAGAGATGGAAGAGTCTCCTGAAGTGAGTGTCCCTCACTGCTGAGTACTTGGTGCAGTGTAGCAGGAAGTGGGTTTCATCCTCCAGGGCCTCCAGGTCACAGTGTTGGCACAGTCTGTCCTCCCTGGGCTTGTAGCTCTGCTTGTGTTGGCTGGATTCGATGGCTAGACTGTGGGCACTGAGTCTATATCGGCTCAGGGTCCTGCGGTCTCTGGGATCCGGGAGTTTCTCCAGATATGGGGCCAGTCTGTAGTCTCTCTGTAGTCTCTGGTACGTGGTCAGTTTCTGTGAGGTGTTATATATATATTATAAAATAAATAAAATAAACAAATAAATAAATCACAATTAAAGCTCCTCCCTCTTTTCATATACATTTAAAGATTATTTTTCTAGAAATGAAACACAGACAAACGCATATTCAAATAAGAATTGTTTGTTCATTTTTATTTATTTTCCTTGTCCTTTATTATTGTTTATTGTCTCTTATGTGAAAAATGTTTTTTGAAATTTGTGTTGTATATGTTATGACATAGCCTTATTCCACGAGACAATGAGTCATCACTCTGGAACATATGTAATGATGATGTCATGATTGGTTGCTTTCACATTTTTTTTCTCTGTTTGCTGCTTCATAAGGATAAATCCTCTCTGTCTGTGAGATTATTTTTCCCTGAGGAAGGAGGCAGATTGAGCCTCTGAAACGCGTAGGAATGATCTAAAATAAAGAGAATAATTTTATTTATACATGCTCGTGGTTTTTAGCGCGGCAAGGAACCCGTTTTCTCCAGTCCTTCATATTTAAACATCCACACTATAAGGCTACATGCACACGTTGCAGTTTTGTTGTCACCAAAAACTGCACCTTGTCCCAGAGAACCTGGAAATGTAAAAAAAAAAAAAACCTCTGCTTGTAATGATTCCGCATATTTGGTGCATTTTGGTTGCATTTTTGGTGAATTTGTAATTCTGATTTTGATGCGTTTTTTTGTGAAAAAATAGTGGTGGGTGAACTGGTTTGTGAAGTCTGACCCCCACAGGTTCGAAGGCACCCGCGGGGGTTGTACATTCGCAAAATAACAAAAAAAGTAAAAAAATAATAAAGCAAGCACGATTTACTTACCGAGTCACCTGCGCGACTATACACTGCTCCCACGGCCGCTCAATCTTCTTCCGGGGCCACTCATTAGGCTCATGCATATTAACTGCTTCCATCGTACACCGGTGTCTGTGATTGGTTGCAGTCAAACAGAGAACGAAGCCTGTATGACAACCTGTCTGATGCTTTCAATCACAGACTCGGTCAGAGGGTCTATAGCGTACAGTAAAAATAAATAAATAAAAATTGGCGTAGGGTCCCCACATATTATGATACCCAGCACAGATAAAGTATACAGCTACAGGCTGCAGCCCCCAGCCATGGGCTTATCATGGCTCTGTATTAAAATAGGAGGAACCACATGTGACTTTATTTTTCTTTTGATCATTTAAATAAATAAATTTAAAAACGGGGTGCGGTCCCCCCCCCCCCCCCCGATTTTGATAACCAGCCAAGATAAAGCCAGATGGCTGGGGGCTGGTGTTCTCAGGCTGGGGAGACCCACGGTTATTGGGAGCCCCCAGCTTGATATTGGCTGGCTATCAAAATTGGGGGGACCGCATGCCAGTTAATTTAAAGTTTTTAAAAAAAATGCTGCATGCGGTCCCTCCTATTTTGATACACAGCTAAGATAAGCCCATGGTTGGGGGCTGCAGCTTGTAGCCGAGGCTTTATCTGTGCTGCCATCAGAATATGGAGAGAGCCTACGCCAATTTTTTTTATTAATTTATTTATTTTTATACCACGATAGACCCGCAGACCGGGTGTGTGATTGGTTGCAGTCAGACAGCTGTCACTCAGCGTGGGGGAGCATCTGACTGCAACCAATCACAGACACCAATGGGTGGGGGAAGCACTGAATATGTATGAACCTAGTGAGTGGCCCCGAAGGAAGAATGAGCAGCCGCGGGAGCAGTGTGACAGCCATGCCTGTGATTGGTGAGTATAAAGTGCTTCCTCCTACCCCTTTGCACTGGATTTCTTTCCCCATAGATTATATGGGCTCGGCATCCGGCCAGATACCGATGATCAATCACTTGCCAACCCTGAGTCGGTGGAGGATTGATCTGCAAGTCCTCCCATCACTAGTAGAAATGCAGGGAAAAAAATCAAAAAGAATTTACATGCTTCATTTTATTTGTCAGAAGTTTGTGACAAATAAACTGCAGACAAATAAACTGCAACGTGCGCACAGCAAATCTGAATTCTCATAGAGTTTGCCGGTGAGAACTTTCTAACAACAAAACTGCACCAAAAAAAAGCAGCAAAAAACGCAGCGTGTGCATGTATCTGATGGAGAGTAGACAGGGCGTCTGTACAGAATAACCAACAAGTCGCTGATAGTTGCTGGAGGGTAAACTTATAGGGGTACTTTACACGTTGTGACATCGCTACCACTATATCGTCGGGGTCACGTCGTTAGTGACGCACATCCGGCGCCGGTAGCAACATCGCAACGTGTAAATCCTACATGGAACAATGAACGAGCACAGAAGCGTACAATCTCGCTGATCTGTGTAACCTTGTTCATTTCCATAATGTCGGATCGACCGCAGGTACGATGTTGTTTGTCGCTCCTGCAGCAGCACACATCGCTGTGTGTAAACCCGCAGGAGCGACAAACATCTCCTTACCTGCATCCCGACGGCAATGCGGAAGAAGGTGGGCGGGATGTTATGTCCCGCTCATCTCCGCCCCTCCGCTTCTATTGGCCGGCCGATTAGTGACGTCGCGGTGACATCGCTGTGAGGCCGAACGCACCTCCCCCTTGAAGGAGGGATTGTTCGGCAGTCACAGCGACGTCGCTGAACAGGTATGTGCGTGTAAAGCTGCCGTAGCAATAATTTTCGCTACGGCAGCAATCAACACATATCGCATGTGCGACGGGGGCGGGTACTATCGCGCTGGACATCGCTAGCCGATGCTAGCGATTTCACAGCGTGTATAGTACCCCTAACTGTCTACATCCTAATTAGTATAGAGGTGCTAATCAATATAAGGTGAAGATACCTTTCCCCAAAGGCCAAGAACAAGGCTTCATATCAGAGGCCTCACATGACAATGGAATTACAGTATTTTCCATGCTATATCTATACAGTCCAACTTTCATACAATCTTTGGATATATCCATGATCAGGGAACATAATCACATCTCTGGAAAAAATCGAAAAAGTGTTGATAGCTGGCAACGTAGAGGAACGCACTATGTCCTTGAATTATGGATATATCATATCCATGTGTGGTAAGTATAGAATACTTGAAGGATGTTCAGCACAATGACGGAGATGTTGTTTCTCTAGAAGGTTCCTGGCAGAACATGTGACCAACTGACAAAATAAGGCTTAAAACTGGATTAGTCCTCTTTTTACCTCATCTGAGGGAGGAGTAGGGGGTCTTATAAGACCCTTTATAACGTCATCCAAGGTGTCAGACCCCCAAAGAAGCAACGAGCATTGTAGATCTGTCCATATTTCCTGCAGCGGTCTCATCCAGAAGCTCTCACGGATCCATTTCATAAGACTTATCTGTATTTTGTGAATTGTATTTTACACTATTTTTGCCTGTATATATATATATATATATATATGTCTTTTTATTGTTCCATATTTTGTAACCTTTTTTTAAGCACGGTTCTTCTTTTTGTGTATGAAATCTAAAATGATATTAGTTTGTTCCCTAGTGCTCTAAACCTACCTATAAACCCGGAGGAGTGTGAGAAAAACTTGGTTATGTTACCCTGTGTATGCGAGACAGCAAGAAGAGTACCTGTCAGGCGCTCAGGACAACTGGGTGGTGTGTGTGTTAGTTTGTGACTCACTAACCAATCAAAACAGTGAGTGGTGGCAGCAAAAAGTGTGGTGTGGAAGTGAGAACTGTCTGTAGGGTGCACTCAACTAATTTTCAGCTTATTGTGATAGATACGCAGACAAGTGTGGGAAGCAGAGTCCCCCTTTACAGTAACGGGGGCTCACCGGGGGGCATGAAGCCACAGCTTGTCTAATTCATGACTAGCTGTTACTTTTTTTTTATGCCAGAAATGTTACTTCAATTTATGCCTGGAGTAATCTTTGCAGTACGACACATGTGCCTAATACGAAATCAGTTGTGTCTGACTCCAACACAACCATTTATGAAGACCGATGAGAACATCGCTGGTCCTGATTAATCGGGGTCTGTGTGTTTCCTGCTTTTTACTTGGTGATTTACAAGCGATGTTTGTGCCAGTTTTATTTTGTAACATTTACCACCTGCTTTTTCCTGGCAGTTTTCATGTAATATATGGAAGTTTAAGGTGAAAAATCCAGAAAAAAAAACACATAATGAAACTATGTACACTGAGACATTGGCATCAGATGTCTCCTGTCTGTGCTGTTACTTCAAGCAGAAAACCCCTCACATAAATCCTATATATTTTAGGCCACATACAACAAGCAGTTTCTTCCTTTGAGTCTTCTGATGAATAAGTTTCTCATAGACTCATCTTCCATAGCGCTAATTCTTGTCTCATTTACTGACACTGGAATATTTGGCCAGAGTCCGTCACTGAATACATCACCTCCATTTTTATAGCATCTTCTAATTCCAGAGTTTACAGCCCGGAGAATGCCCCCTACTACATGCAATTAGAAGATTCTTTAACAATACATCAAACTTCTGAGTTTGTAAATCAGATTTAATGTGATTGAAGATTACAGCCCCACGAAGGCGGATGGTGATGTACCGTAGTGGCCAAATATTCCAATTTCGGTAAATCAGACATGAATTATCATTATAGAAGATGAGACTATGAGAAACGTATCCAGCTGCAGACTCTGAGGAGGAAACTGCTTGTTGTGTGGTGGCCAAAAATATATAGGATTTATTAGTAGATGTAAGGAAGAAAAAACTGAATAATGTAAAATTATAAAAATATTAACACATTAGTGATCCCCCAGTTTGCCTATGCCACCACTGCTTGGGTCCCCACCAGTCTAAGTATTTTCTGCTCATTCCCAAAATACATGTGATCCCTACAACCAATCTGTAGTAAAAGCAGTGACCAACAGTAGTGAGTACATGGGACAAGCTGACTTTGTCCTTTGTCATCAATTCAACTAATGTTCCAGTGTATACGACCTAAGAATACAGCATCTACACATTATATCTCCACATAGGTTTCCCTCATTATCACCGATAATTGTATTATTACATGAGATTCTTTATAATGTTAGATTTTCTTATCTTTCCATTCAGGTCCCTACAATATCGGATCCTCTCAGTTGAAATCTTCTATATAAGAGAATTTTCCTGATTGACAAAAAAAGGATGGAGAAGGACAGGGACAAGATGGCAGAGAGGATAATACACCTCACCCTAGAGATCCTCTTTCAGCTTACTGGAGAGGTGAGAGATTCTGATGATGTCACATTACATCATTCTTATCTATGGGAATAACAGATGGACAGAACTGGAGAGGTGAGGACTCTGGAAATGTCTGTAGTGAGATTTATTACTGTGTCTCTCCATAACCAGGATTACACAGTAGTGAAGAAGACCTCTAGTGAGCGCTGTCAGGCCCCTGTGTCTGAGGGATGGGGAAGACCCCTGAGCCCAATCACGGGGCCTCCACCTCATCCCCTGATACATGAGGACATCAATGACCAGAAGATCCTAGAACTCACCTACAAGATGATTGAGCTGCTGACTGGAGAGGTGACACTGTTGGGAATGCTGAGAGATTATACAGTAATGCTATGAAGGGATGGGGGGTGACGGTATCATTGTATGTGTCAGGTTCCTATAAGATGTCAGGATATCACCGTCTATTTCTCCATGGAGGAGTGGGAGTATTTAGAAGAACACAAAGATCTGTACAAGGACGTCTTGATGGAAGTTCCCCAGCCCCTCACATCACCAGGTGATAGACAGGACTAAATACACACGACCTATAATTATCTGTATGTAAAGAAAGAATTCAGTCCTTGTATGTGCTTCCTCCAGTTCTATCGAGTAAGAGGACAACACCAGAGAGATGTCCCCATCCTCTTCTTCCACAGGACTGTAAACAAGAAAATCCCAATGTTCCTCAGGATCATCAGGTAGATGGAGAGAAGGTGTCATGAAATCTCCCTATGATGTGTAGATGGCTGTGACGGTCTTGTGCTCAGTCTTGTTTTATCCACCAGTATTATATGTTTTATACTTGTGTAATGAGAGCGGTGGAGATGGCAGGATTAGAGCTGATCATAGATGTGACTTTTACATTATTTGTTTCAGGGAAAAGATCTGACCCATATTATTACTACAGAGACATATGTGAGGGGTGATGAGTGGTGTAAAGAGGAGATTCCTTCGTATGACTACCCAGGTGAGTAGGATCCACTAAATGCAGAGAAGTCATAATTTATTCTCCAATAAAATAAGAAAACTGACGGCACTTCATATACTCCAACTAATATACAGCTGCACTCATTGACTATAGGAATTTGGACGTGCAAAATTGCTAAGGAAATAAATTATTATTACCGTATATACTGGCGTATAAGACGACTTTTTACCCCCTTAAAATAATGGCTACAGTGGGGGGTCGTCTTATACGCCGGATATACGGGGAGGGGGGGGGGGTGTATGTACAATGCAGCGTCCAGGGGAGGTGGGGGCAGCAGCTCTGGAGCACAGGGGAACGCTGCGGCCTGCATCCTTTGATCTCCTGCACCCGCTCATATAATATGCACAGCCGCTGTCCATCTCCAATGGTGCTGAAATCGCACGCAGTGAGGGGCTGGAGCAGCGGTGCATATTATATGAGCCTGCGTCCCAGTGTGATCGCACATGTCCCCCCATGTGTTAGATTTGGCCCCCAGGCTGCTGCTCATTCTAAAATAAAAAAGCTTTACTTACCCCCTGCAGCGTTTCTCCGTGTCCCTGCTTCCACTGTGATCAGGCACGCAGAGATCTCAGGCTGCTGTGCCGATCACATGACCGCACTGAGAACCAGGAAGTGGAGGACCAGAAGCACGGAGCCAGACAGGAGATAAGGAAAGAGGGTTTTATTTTACTTTGGGCAGCAGCCTAGGGGCCATATCTGACACAGGGGGACTTGTGCGATCTATAGGGGCCATGGGCAGCACTATGGGGGCGATATCTGACACAGGGGGACTTGTGCCCATTATGGGCCCCAGTGAGCTGCTTCTAACCCCCCAGATGTATGCCCTGCCAATCCCCCCCCGCCGAGCCGCGGGTGCAGGCCCCACAGAGCAGCAGAGTTGTGTGTATTTGTCTGTTTGTAGCAGAGTTGTGTTTGTCTGTATGTAGCAGAGTTGTATGTGTTTGTCTGTATGTAGCAGAGTTGTATGTGTTTGTCTGTATGCAGCAGAGTTGTGTGTATTTGTCTGTATGTAGCAGAGTTGTATGTGTTTGTCTGTATGTAGCAGAGTTGTATGTGTTTGTCTGTATGTAGCAGAGTTGTATGTGTTTGTCTGTATGTAGCAGAGTTGCATGTGTTTGTCTGTATGTAGCAGAGTTTATGTGTTTGTCTGTATGTAGCAGAGTTGTATGTGTTTGTCTGTATGTAGCAGAGTTGTATGTGTTTGTCTGTATGTAGCAGAGTTGCATGTGTTTGTATGTAGCAGAGTTGTATGTGTTTGTCTGTATGTAGCAGAGTTGCATGTGTTTGTCTGTATGCAGCAGAGTTGTATGTGTTTGTCTGTATGTAGCAGAGTTGTGTGTGTTTGTCTGTATGTAGCAGAGTTGTATGTGTTTGTCTGTATGTAGCAGAGTTGTATGTGTTTGTCTGTATGCAGCAGAGTTGTATGTGTTTGTCTGTATGTAGCAGAGTTGTATGTGTTTGTCTGTATGTAGCAGAGTTGTGTGTGTTTGTCTGTTTGTAGCAGAGTTGTATGTGTTTGTCTGTATGTAGCAGAGTTGTATGTGTTTGTCTGTATGCAGCAGAGTTGTATGTGTTTGTCTGTATGTAGCAGAGTTGTATGTGTTTGTCTGTATGTAGCAGAGTTGTATGTGTTTGTCTGTATGCAGCAGAATTGTATGTGTTTGTCTGTATGTAGCAGAGTTGTGTGTGTTTGTCTGTTTGTAGCAGAGTTGTATGTGTTTGTCTGTATGTAGCAGAGTTGTATGTGTTTGTCTGTATGCAGCAGAGTTGTATGTGTTTGTCTGTATGTAGCAGAGTTGTATGTGTTTGTCTGTATGTAGCAGAGTTGTATGTGTTTGTCTGTATGTAGCAGAGTTGTATGTGTTTGTCTGTATGTAGCAGAGTTGTATGTGTTTGTCTGTATGCAGCAGAGTTGTATGTGTTTGTCTGTATGTAGCAGAGTTGTATGTTTGTCTGTTTGTAGCAGAGTTGTGTGTGTTTGTCTGTTTGTAGCAGAGTTGTGTGTGTTTGTCTGTTTGTAGCAGAGTTGTGTGTGTTTGTCTGTATGTAGCAGAGTTGTATGTGTTTGTCTGTATGCAGCAGAGTTGTATGTGTTTGTCTGTATGTAGCAGAGTTGTATGTTTGTCTGTTTGTAGCAGAGTTGTGTGTGTTTGTCTGTATGTAGCAGAGTTGTATGTTTGTCTGTATGCAGCAGAGTTGTATGTGTTTGTCTGTATGTAGCAGAGTTGTATGTTTGTCTGTTTGTAGCAGAGTTGTGTGTGTTTGTCTGTTTGTAGCAGAGTTGTGTGTTTGTCTGTTTGTAGCAGAGTTGTGTGTGTTTGTCTGTATGTAGCAGAGTTGTATGTGTTTGTCTGTATGCAGCAGAGTTGTATGTGTTTGTCTGTATGTAGCAGAGTTGTATGTTTGTCTGTATGCAGCAGAGTTGTATGTGTTTGTCTGTTTGTAGCAGAGTTGTGTGTGTTTGTCTGTTTGTAGCAGAGTTGTGTGTGTTTGTCTGTAGCAGAGTTGTGTGTGTCTGTTTGTAGCAGAGTGTAGTACCATTGTTTCGGTCCAGTTGTGGCTTTATACAGCAGGGAGGAGCATTCCTTGCTGTACTAAGTGAACATTGGAGCGATTGATCTGTCAATGGCCCTTTAAAAACATATTGTACGGCTCTCGCGGAATTAAAATTAACATGTTGCAATCAAAGCAGACTTTTTTTCATTTGGGAGCGGGCTAGTCTTATACAGTGAGTATATCCCAAATTCTATATTTTTAGGGCAGAAGTTGGGGGTCGTCTTATACGCCCAGTCGTCTTATACGCCGGCATATACGGTACTATTTACCTCATATGTAGAATGTACTGACAACTTGGAAAATCATGTAAAGAAATATAAAATCCGTATGTTGGGCCTAGATTTTATGCCAAGACACCAATCCTTGTTCTTTTTATTTACATGCTCAAATATAGACAATAGACACATTAGCACAAGTGATAAGCGAGCACTACCATTTTCCTGAAAAATGCCCGAGTTCCCCATAGACTTCCATTATACTCCGTAAATGCGTTGAGTCTGTCAGACTGTCAAAATGCTCTTTACAGGTACCTAGCACTCGAGCATAGTAGTGCTCGCTCATAACTAATTAACACAAGAAATATTATACAATTATATATATTTTTTGTCCCCTTCTTTTTATATTTAATTGCATTCCTAACACCCACCCATTCAGAGCAGAAAGAAAAGAAGAGAAAATCCTTCAATCAATAATTCTTGCCCGTATTTCCAAAACTCTTTCCTTATACTTATCTCAGCAATTAATTTACTTCAGTGTGTTTCTTGGCCTAACCTGTTGGTTGAGAATATATTATTAGAAATTATCTATTCCTTAAAAATAATTCCCCTTACAGATAATAACCGTGAAGAAATTAGATCCTGAAATGACAAAGCAATATTCAGCATCTCAGCAACAAATGTGATAACCAGTTCCCACAAATCCCTAATTTCCCGACCGTCCCAATAGATCTGCCACCTCTGAGTTACACTTCAGACAATTAAGAATTCTTAATATTTCTGATCTTATGCATAAAAGCCGGGGACGGTGCAATCTGTGAATAACCATAAATTGAAATATTCAATCAGTTGATGTAGAGAAGAAAATTAGCAGAATTCACAACTATTTCCCATTGTTTAACCCCTTACTGACATGTGACTGGTACGTCATATGCTGGCTCCCTAACTTTGATGCAGGCTCGCACACCGATGCCCACATCTTTACCGTCAGAAGATTGCCGTATTATTCAACCACCATCTGCCTCTAACAGCCACCGGTGGAGTGGAGATCGGCCAGTGGCTTTTAACCTGCTTAATGCCGCTGTCAATCTTTTGGCACGTGCCAAGAGGAGGGGACATCATTCTGTGCGCTATAAGTGCTACTCGTAGCATTATCGCAGGGCTGCGATGGGTTGCCATGACAGCTGGGTATGTGCTGAACACCCCCGTGTTATGAGATTTCTGTAAAATCCAGTCTGTAGCTGACATTCATAGGAGATCATAATTTTCACTATACACTAGTAGAAGCGATCAGACGACTGCAGGTTTAAGTCCCCTAAAATATAGTAAAAGTAAAAAAAATGTAATAAAAAATGCAAAAGTTCAAATCATTCCCCCCTTTTAGCCAATTAAAATAAATATACAAATATTTGGCATTTCTGCATTCATAAAAGTCCGATCTTTCAAAATATAAAATTAATTAATCCGATTAGAAAATGGCGTAATGAGAAAAAAATCAAAGCACCAGAATTATGTGGGGGATTTTAGCTGCTGCTGCAACCTTGCAATAAGAGGCAATGAAAACATTTTATCTACCCAAAAATAGTTTCAGTAAAAATGTCAGCTTGGGGCACAAAAATAGGCGCTCACACAGTCCCAGATCCTGATACCGTTACGGGTCCCAGAAAATAGCGAAAAACCTAATTTATTTATTTATTTTTTTTACAAATTCCTGATTTTTTTTTTTTTCACCACTTCATTAAGAAAAAAACTAAATATAGGTTTGGTATCCACATATTCCTACTTACCTGGAGAATTCTATTGCTAGGTCAATTTTAGTGAACCGGATAGGGACCATGGTAAATTAAACCTTGTTGAATTTCATTTTTTTTTTTTGCAAATTCAACACACTTGGATTTTTTCCCGCTTTCCAGTGCCTCACATGATAAAATGAGTGGTGTTTTTTAACAGAACAACTTGTCCCGCAGAAAAGAAGCCCTCATATGGCTATGTGGATGGAAAAATAAAAAAGTTATGGCTTTTGGAAAAAGGTGAGGAAAAAAGGAAAACAAAAAAACGGGAAATAGCCCAATCAGGAAGGAGTTAAGATAAAGCCAAGATCTGATTCCCAGAATTTAATTTCTTCTGAAAGTTAATGAATCAAATCTTTTTATAGGGAACTAATTCTGCCTTTATAGAATTGATTTGAAAAATAATCCAAAGAGAAATGAATCTTCCCCCAAAACGAAAAGCTGGGGTGAAGAATGAATAGTTATGGATAGGCATCTATCAGACCCGTAATTGTGCAGTGAATATAGTTTATTTGAATAAAGACTCTTCCACACCAATTTATTAATTAAAAAGAAATCCTTGAAGCGCCACTTCTGGGGCAGCTGCGGACTGCTATTTTTAGGCTGGAAAGGACCAGGGACCAAGGACCATGGTCCTTCCCAGCCTGATAATACGAGACCCCAGCTGTCTGCTTTACCTTGGCTTGTTGTAAAAAACAGGGGAGACGCACACCATTTTTAAAGTTATTTAAATGAATAATTTAAAAAAATTATGTGGGGTCTCTATTTTTGAAAACCAGCCAAGCTTAAGTAGACATTTGATGGCTGCAGGCATCGTCCTCCTGCTGAAAAGCTTGTTGATTGGCTGTGCTGCATGCAGCCTTTCAACAAACTTTATTCAGCATCCAAACAGCACCTGAACTCTAACACAGACTTCTATGAAAAGTCCGTGTTTGAGTTCGAGCCCTGGACACTAGGTGTCTGGTACGAACCACTGAACTTTACAGTTCGAATTCGCTCATCCCTACAAACAACGAAAGAAATCAGAGTTCTTTAATCCACCTTGTATAACACATCCCTCTTTAATATCTGTGACTAATAATTCCCTTTCTTTTCCAACGTTGGACACAATCATAAGAAATGCAAGAGATTAGTATTATCCACAGTGAGAACATGGGAGCCAGGTAGCCCACCCATAGGATCTTTTCTAAATGTCACTCAAAATGTAGTTGTCAAAAAAAACAAAAAAAAAAGACAGAAATTATTACATAAAGGTCGGATATTTTACCTTCAGGAGCCTGAAAGATATTTTTGGTTAAGAATTTTACAAATGTCCATTATATAAGAATTTGTACTGGAGCTGCCATTGTTGAGTTTGAGAGGCCAGAAAATAAACAAGTGTAAATTAAGTCAACAATTTGCACTTTTGTTTTTTCCTTGTCTTCTTCCAACAGATGTACCTTTTTTTTTTTTTGCAACAAAGACATGTTAGCACTTGTTTCTTTCTGGTGCAAGTTGTACTTTTGAATGACACCATTCCTTTAACCATCTAATGTACTGTAAAAAAAAAAGTTGAATAAAAGTGGGATGAAATTGCGAAAAAATGCAGTTCTGTCATTGTGTTTTAGCATTTGCTTTTACAACATTCTTTTTGCAGTAAAATTGGCTGGATACATAATTGTTCACATCAGTCTGATTACGGCAATACTAAACATTGATGAAAAAAATTCTGAATATTGCAAACTTTTTTTTCTTTGAGTTGCCATTTTCTAACACTTATTTACCAATCAGGTAAGTTTTTATTGTTAT
The DNA here is from genome assembly GCF_048569485.1 of Anomaloglossus baeobatrachus. Lineage (NCBI taxonomy): Eukaryota > Metazoa > Chordata > Amphibia > Anura > Aromobatidae > Anomaloglossus > Anomaloglossus baeobatrachus. The sequence continues at coordinate 529,798,921 of NC_134357.1, forward strand.
CATTATGGCCTACATAAAAAAAAATGTACCTTATTCCTGTATTTGGGAGGCAGAACAAATAAACAGGGTTGAACATCATGCTCTACACGTTCCTACTCTGAGGTCTATTGTTACATTGTCACATTGTCAATTGTGTTTGTTTCAGTAAATACATTTATCTACATAACTTGCAATTTCTTTAGATATTTTCAAAATGTTATACAAATGTATTTATAAGAATATTTTATTCAAAAATATTATTCTTAGCAGGTGACTGTATCAGGAGATCAGAGGGACAACTGATATCTGCAATTTTTAAATCAGATGACTTTGCGATCACACAAGACATAACTGAAGAAGTAAATGCCATTACTCCTGATATCACATCATCCCCTCACAGCAAAGATATATCATCTGATCCTTTTAAACAGGTCCTGTCTTCTGATTCATCACAGACTGTTAAGCAAAATAAAAGTCACCCAATAGACATTAAAAATCAAACTGCTCTTAAAGCAAAGAAGCCATTTTCAAGTGCAGAACATAAAACATGTTTATCTCTCATAATGGCTTTTGCTACTCATAAAACAATTCACACAAAGAAGAAAAGATTTTCTTGTGCACAGTGTGGGAAATATTTTAGCCACAAATCAGAGCTTGTTAGACATGAGAGAGTTCACACAGGGGAGAAGCCATATTCATGTTCAGAATGTGGGAAATGTTTTAATCAGAAATCTACTTTAGTTCTCCATCAGAGAACTCACACAGGGGAGAAACCATATTCATGTTCAGAATGTGGGAAATGTTTTACAAGAAAATCAAATCTTGTTAAACATCAGATAACTCACACAGGGGAAAAGCACTTTTCATGTTCAGAATGTGGGAAATGTTTTGCAAGAAAATCATTTCTTGTTCAACATCAAAGAATTCACACAGGAGAGAAGCCCTTTTCATGCTCAGAATGTGGGAAATGTTTTAATGTAAAATCAACTTTAGTTATCCATCAGAAAATTCACACAGGGGAGAAACCATATTCATGTTCAGAATGTGGGAGATCTTTTGCAGATATATCAAATCTTGTTAGACACCAGAAACGTCACTCAGGAGAGAAGCCCTTTTCATGTTCTGAATGTGGTAAATGCTTTAATCAGAAATCAGATTTATTTACCCATCAGAGAACTCACTCAGGAGAGAAGCCTTTTTCATGTTCAGAATGTGGGAAATGTTTTGCCGACAATTCAACTTTTGTTAAACATCAGAGAATTCACACAGGGGAGAAGCTATATTCTTGTTCAGTATGTGGGAAATGTTTTTATCAGAAATCAGGTTTAGTTGTCCATCAGAGAACTCACACAGGGGAAAAACCATTTTCATGTTTAGATTGTGGGAAATGTTTTAATAAAAAATCGGGTTTAGTTGTCCATCAGAGAACTCACACAGGGGAAAAACCTTTTTTATGTTCAGATTGTGGGAAATGTTTTGTAGATAAATCACATCTTGTTAGACATCAGAAACTTCACTCCGGAGAAAAGTCATTTTCATGTTCTGAATGTGGGAAATGTTTTACTCAGAAATCAGATTTAGTTGTCCATCAGAGAACTCACACTGGGGAGAAACCTTTTTTATGTTCAGAATGTGGAAAATGTTTTGCAGATAAATCAAATCTTGTTAGACACCAGAGAATTCACATAGGGGAGAAGCCCTTTTCATGTTCTGAATGCAGTAAATGGTTTAATCAGAAATCAGATTTAGTTATCCATCAGAGAACTCACACAGAGGAGAAACCATATATTATTACAAACATGTACAAGAAAACATAACAGAGACAGTCATAGTAACGACAAATGAGTAAATGAGAAAGGAAAAGCAAGTTAGAACGTACATTAGAATTAAAATATATGCAGTTACTAATACACATCGGTTATCTAAAAACCAATACATTACCATAAATGTATCACATTATTTTATATTTATATATTCACTGTATGAATAAGGGTATTGCAACCCCCTCTACCTCGCTCATCACCAAAAAAATCTCAGTGATCTGCCATTCATTACAGTTTCTTTATACCCACAATGTCCATGTCTGAATCGATGTCTTTACCTTATGCATATTACACTAATAAACATGTTCATGTTTCAAGTTACTATTTACATCTACGATCCATTTCTTTTTTGTAGGAACAGCTAATGTGATCCTTTTTTTAAAGTTTCCATGCTAAGTGTAGGAGGTATTTCACCATTATTGGGAATATACATATTATTGAGTTTAAGGGGACTTTGATTTTAAATAGTTACTCAATTGTTTCAATATCCTGACCCCCACAAAAAATGTTTACACTTTATAGAATAAAAACAAGAAAGCCTGCGGAGACACCATCACGTGTTTCTCAACGCTGGCAGGAAACTAGCCAGGTCTTTCACCGGAAAGGAACAACCACGGGAAGGGCAGTCTCCAGTCAAGGAGACCACCTATGTCAAACATGGTATCCATCCACAGACAGCTGTTTTGGAGTATTTGCCCCTCTAGAATCACTGCGTTGAGAAACACGTGATGGTGTCTCCGCGGTGTTGGATGTTGATCTCCCTAAGGTCAACCATCCTTGCTTATGTAGTCTTCTACTAGGCATTGCTACCACTAGCCAGTTTCCTACTCCACACTGATGAGGGGCAAATACCCCGAAACAGCTGTCTGTGGATGGATACCATGTTTGGTATAGGTGGTCTCCTTGACTGGAGACTGCCCTTCCCGTGGTTGTTCCTTCCCGGTGAAAGACCTGGCTAGTTTCCTGCCAGCGTTGAGAAACACGTGATGGTGTCTCCGCAGGCTTTCTTGTTTTGAATATTTCCCAGGGGGCATTGCTCTAGAATCACTGCATTGAGAAACACGTGATGGTATCTCCGCGGTGTTGGATGTTGATCTCCCTAAGGTCAACCATCCTTGCTTAAGTACACTTTATAGAATAACAGTAACATATGATGGGTTTATAAGGGTCCCTTTTGTTATTATTATTTTTGTTTAATTATTTTTATTCGTTTAACAAATTTTTACAAAGCATCAAATAACACAATAAGAACCAGTACATACAATTCAATCCCATCCCCCAGCCCATCTCTACATGCAACTTAATATATCAATAATAAGCTAAAGAACTGGTGTGCATCCATGAAGAAGCAAAAGAAGATACCATGAAGTGTATTCGAACTGGGATCATAGCTAGTGATGGGCGACCCCGAACTGTAAAGTTTGGAGTCCGTACCGGGCACCTAGTGTGACTTCTCAGGGAAGTCCATGTTACTGTTAGGGTTCGGCCACCTGGATATATATTAGAAACATTTTTGAAAGAAAGAAAAATAGTGATTAAAACAAGATAATCATATTTGGCGAGTCTCCGGCTGACACACTGCTTCTCGGTCCGCTCATTAGCTCTCATGCATATTCATTGTTTTTCCAGCCCACCCTCTGTGACAGAGTCTGTGATTGGTTGCAGTCAGACTGCCAGCGTCCGTGATTGGTTGCGGAGTGTAAAGATAAATGCATAATTGTATTGTATTTTGATACCCAGAGCAAATAAAGCAGACAGCTACAGGCTGCAGCCCCCTGCTGTGCACGTTATTTGGCAGTGTATCAAAATACGATGGACCCCATGCAGTTTTTTTTTAATTATTTAAATTAATAATTAAAAACACCGATATCCGGTACCCCTAATGTTAATGCCCAGCCAAAATAAAGCAGACAGCTGGGGGTTGGTATTCTCAGGCTGGGGAGGCCCATGGTTATTGGCCCCCAACAGCCTAAAAATAGCAGCCTACAGCCGCTCCGGAATAGACGCATTCATTAGATTCTGGCACTTTACCCAGCTCATCCCAATTCCCCTGGAGTGGTGGCAATCAGGGTAATATAAGGGGTTAATGACAGCTAAGACTTGTAAAAAAAAATCACAGTTGTCATCAAGCCTGAGGTTAGTAATGGGGAGGGGTCTGAGACCCACCCATTACTAATCGTGTACATAAAAAAGAAATAATAAAACATCGAGAAAAATCCTTAATTTAAATAAAAAATACCCTTTTTCTCCAATTTATTACCCCCCAAAACACCCCTGCAGGTCTGATGTAATCCACACAAGGTTCTGCAATGATCCCAAGTCTGCTACATACTGAGGTCGCAGTGCGCAGTTACATTAGAAAACATGACAGCTCACTGCAGAATCCGGGGCACAGTGACTGAGCTGCAGCTGTGACATCACTGAGTTCCCCTGAGGTCACAGCTGGAGGTTCTTACGGTACCCCAGCTGTGACCTCAAGTAAACTGACCTCTGGTGAACTCAGTGACCTCACCTCATGTGAAGTCATAGGACTCAATGCCCGATTAGGCAATGTTTGCACATTGAGTATTTGGATGCAGACATTTCTGCACTAAATCTGCATCTCCTGGCTCCTGTTGTGCCTAAACAGGGTAAAACCCTTCGAATGACTACATTTTGGAAATACACTCCTTTGCAAATTCATCTACGAGTGTAGTGATGATTTTGTCTCTGAAAAAGCACCCATTTTGTCAAATGCAGTGAATGTTGCAAAATTAAAAATTGCAAATAAAGCCTTATTCTTCTGGAAACACACAGACTGTAAATTAAGTAGATCTTCTCAATACAACAATACCAAACATATGGACATTAACTGTGGTTAGGGCACATTGTGGTGCTCAGAAGGGAGGGGGACATTTTGGATTTGGGAGCATAGATTTTGCTGGATTTCTTATTGGGGGGAGCATTAGCGTTTTCCAAAGCCTTTGTGCTACCAGTAATGTGGAAAGCCCCCTATATTTCCATTAACAAATGAAAGACCTAAGTGCAGACAAGTTTTTTAGTAGGTTGAGTTGAATACTATTGGTGGCAAATTAGGGTGCAGAAGTTTGGATTTGGTCACATTTATCCTGTGCTGAGCACTTACATTAGGGTTTCCATCTACATCTACAAAATACGTAATTCAGGTGAAACCCCAGAAGGATCCATTCACTAACGAGGTAGCAGAGTTAATCCAGACTCCGTTTAGCCTCTGTTCAGCAGTGTCCCTTCTTTTCAAAGGAGCATAAAACTTATTGACCGCGCTATTATGTGTGACGCCCTGGCCTATCAAGTCATCACAGGGTATTGTGCAATCTGCCCTTCTGCATGATATCCACCTCCTCCTTGGTTACGGGTCCCTGATATTTGGTGTTGCTAAGAACAAGCTAATCAAAACCCTAGGAACACTCTGCACCACACCCACCAGACACACCAGTGGACAGCCTGAAGGGAATAGGGTTGCCCACTTAGGGGGTTGGTTAAGGGGAGGTCAGGAGACAGTTGAGTGGTGACTCTCGAGAGGAGAGGTCAGGAGCTGGGCTCCTTGAGACTACTAGGTGGCAGACGTTGGGCTGGCCCTGGACCCTGGTCGCAGGGGATCGTGACAAGGGGCACGGACTGTCGAGGAGGACAGCCGGCGGCCTTGTGCCATCACCGGGCAGGGGCCAGGGCACGACGGGTTACTAGCGCAACGGGTGGGATAGGACTTTCCCACTACATAGTCCAGAAAATACCAAGCGTGAACCCTGAGAGCAAGCTCACCCAGTTAGCCATACCGGTGAGCGGGACCCGTTTAGTTCTATGCTAAAAGGGATCAACTACAGAAAAGAGGTGCCAAGCTCACAGGCTAACAAGCAACACCAACGGGCACGGGATCCAGGCGTGCTCCCTCCCTGCTGCAGTGGCATCAAGAACTTTGGTTTACCACAGTTGTCAGTGTCAGCGTTATTGGACTGAGTGAGTACGCAATTAAACCTTACCGGCCCGACGGCACCTCCCCGACGCCATCACCGAGTCCCGGGGCATTCCCCCTACCCATGGATGGGTTAAACACCTGGCTGCCCACACCATCGCCAACGGGTACTCCCAATCGCAGCGGTGGTACTCCATCTTACCACGCACCACGGGTGGCGTCACGAATCTTTAACACCTTTCCCTGTAAATACCCCCCTTTAACCCGGGTGGCCACGCGACCCCGACCCCTCGGGTCCGGAGACCCCTCGAGCCACCGTGGATCCGGATCCGAGTGGTAGCGGCAGGCTGCCGACACGGGGGCGACACATATGCACATCTAAAAAGACATATAAAGATGGACACCGTCAGAACAAAGGCCAGACGGGAGTTCAAAGTGACTACATCTGCCTAATAATAGTGCATTTTCAGTTGGGAACTTTGTCTGAATCATGTTTTTCAGTGATTTACACATAATCCCCAATGTAAGAACTGATCATAGAGCGCAGGATAAATGTCTGCCTCGCCTCACTGCAATCCTTGGGAGGCAGAATGAACAAATCAACAGCAGTCTTAGAATTGGCTTTATTTATTTATGTATTTATTAAACCGTTCACCTTGCGGTAAAAATGTTAAGGCGGCTTTATACCTCACGTTAGGTCGGTGTCACACTTGCGAGTGTCTCGCGTTGCGTCACCCGTCACGGACTCACACTCTTCTGTCGGTTCGGTTGCATGCATCTCTATGCAGCTGAGACACTCCTGACCGGAGAGTGTGAGGCCGTGACGGGTGATGCAACGCGAAATTCGGGCGAGATACCCGCGAGGCACTCGCAAGTGTGACACCGGCCTTAGTACAATTACAGCAATACCAGGTTTATATAGTTTTTGGGTTTTTTTAGGTTTGGCGACTACTATCACATTTTTTACAAAAAAAGGTTTTTTGCTTCATTGTATTTTCAAGGATATAGTTTTTTTTATTTTTCTGCCAACAGAATCATGTGAGGGCTTATTTGTTGCAAGATGACTTGGAATTTCTATTGGTACCATTTTGGGTCACATAAAATTTTTGGTCATTCCAGCAATTCACAAATTGTTTTTTTTCATGCCATTCACCGTAAAAGAGAAAAGATATCTTTATTATTTGGGTCAGTACGATTACAGCAATACCACATTTAGGCTATGTGCGCATGCGGAGTATTAGGTGTAGAAATTTCTGCACCAAATCTGCATCTCCTGGCAGAAAAAAAACCGTATTTTTTTGCCGCAATTTTGGGTCATTTTTTACATGTTTTCTATGTGTTCTGGGATGGAATGACACTGCAAGACCACTGAAAGAATTAACATGCTGCAGATTTATTTCTGCACCATATCTGCAAGGGAAAAAAGCAACATGTGCACAAAACTTTGAGCTGTAGCTTTCTTTATTTTTTTCACTCACGAAGCTGAGTGGGGATTGTTTTCTGTGGAACAAGATTATGTTTTCAACAGTTCCATTTTTATCTACATATGACTTTTTGATCGCGTTTTAGTACACTTTTTTGGGGCTATGTGATGAAAAAAGACATTATTTTTGCTACATTTTTTATTTTTATTACGTTGTTCACTGAAGGGGTAAGTAGTGTGATAGTTTTATAGATCTGTTTCTTCCAGACACAGAGATAACAAATGTGTACTTTTTTTGTTTATTTTTCTTTGTACATAAATGTGTTTATTGGTACAATTTTTTTAGTTTTTTATTTTTTGATTTTGTTAACAATATCTTTACATTTTTTCACTTTTTACTTAGTTCCTAAAAGGGACATTAACTTTTACAACTCTGATAGCTGGTAAAATGTATTGTCACACAAATGTATGGCAATGCATTATACTTGCCAGTGTGATGCTGACAGAATGGCATGGTCTAACAGGCCAACGTAGCCAGGTAATCTGGAGGTTGAATAGAAGAAAAAAAAATAATCTAGCTTCCAGAATAATATAAAATCTTGTGCAAGCTTTATTTTGAAATAGGCTTGACAAAGAATGCAGGTAGCGTTTGAAACGCGTTGCCGCACATGGGCTCACTATTTTGTCCTTGTAATGATAAGTATTTTTTACGTCCTTCAAAATAAAGCTTGTACAAGATTTTATATTATTACGGAAGCTGGATTATTTTTTTCTTCTATTGGATCCCTGCACTACCAGAGTGATATCCCTGCATGCCGGACCTTGCCACAGCTGAGCTGGATCACCCTTTTTCCCTTTTAATCCAGAAGACATTAGAGAGCACCCCTTAAATTTAATTTCCATTTTAGCCCACATGGGGACTTATTCTCTGAGTCTCATATATAAGCTTCTCAAGCCTTCGAACTCTTCGCCAAGCCCGGGGAAATGGGTATCTCAGTTTTCTGACTGTTCAGTAAAGGACCTGTTGGAGGCCATGCTACGTATTATGTCCACGTTACCATACGATAGTTGCAAAACCATGGCGCTCACGATTTTTCATAAAGCATACAGTTCTCCGGCAGTTAAATCTAGGATGTCCCCCTCTAGTAACTACCCTTGCCTTAAATGTATGCATTTCGTGGCTGACATTTTCCACTGTCTCTGAGATTGCCCGAGAATACGGAAGGCCTGGCATGCACTCACAACACCTTACTAATACCTTTGATCTTTCTATTTGTCTGTCCCGAGTGGGCTCTCATCAATATATTCCCATAAGACTAGCTGGTTAGGCTTCCTGCCCATCTACGCCGCACTTTATTCATCTGTGCAGCGGACACCCCTAAAAGTATCTTACACCTCTGGGTGCAGGACGCAATCCCTACTCTTAGGCCGGTGTCCCACTTGCGATTACCGCACTTATATCTCACGCGAGTTTCACGGTGCATCACCCGTGACGGACTCACACTCTGCTCACAGGATCGGGTCGATTGTATGCATCTCTAGGCAGCCGACCCGATCCTGTGAGCAGCGTATGAGTCAGTGACAGGTGATGCACTGTGAAACTCGCACGAGATATACGCACCGTAATCGCAAGTGGGACACCGGCCTTAGTTTGATTACAAAGGTGGCCTACCTCTTTAAAATGGACTGGATAGAGTTCTTACTTAAAGAAAATCTCACCACCCGCTTTTTTCTTACATGGGCTTCTTTTATTAATGCCCAATCACTGTCCACGCACTAAGCGGTGAACGACTGTTTCTAATTTACAGATTGGTACATAAGGGAGCAAATTGCTGGCAGAGTTCCTGTTAGGCTTGTGTAATGTGTTGTTACAAGGTTTTTCTATGCGTGTCCTAGAGAGGGGGGAGGGGGAAGGCCTTTGTGGAGGGGTTCTGGGAAGTTCTCCCAGTTTACGAAATTTGCCAATTTGCCGTCTAATCTCCCTTTTTTATTTTACTATTGACAAACTGTATTTCCTTTTGTCTTCTGTTTATTTTATCCCGGATATGTATGTCTATCTTGCCTTTCTTTCAATAAAGACGGTTAAAAAAAATTAATAAAACACATCATCAAATAAGGGGGAAAAGGCATAAAAATGCAGCACCAAATGCAATAACTAGAGAAAATGGTCATTGTGTAGTCTGGTACAGACACCAGGATTTCTACAACGTGTGAACATGGCGCTATAGGCACAAAAAAAAGCAACATGTCATATAGCGAAGCTACACAAATATGAGAAAGATCTGGTTGATACAACTATGAATAAGTGAATGAACAAAAAACAATACATAGGTCCCAGCTAGGGATGAGCAAAACGCACAGATTATGTCGCACCAGCCCTGGATTATCAAAAGCTGCGCTGGAGACACCGGAAGGTGAGAGAGTCACTGTCTCCTGTCCAGCAGCCGGGGACCACTGATCTGAACTGGAGTCCTGTGAATCAATCCGCTCATCTCTAGTCCCAATCGACCTAGATACAGTGAGACAGTTCTGGATTTGGGTCTTACGCCCTGCAGTCCTGGATGTCTGCTGAATGTCCCTCACTGTCACCGCCCCTCTGACATCTTCTCTTGCTGGCAAAGAAAAAATGGCAAATGGATGTGGCTAGGGGCATGGTCAAAAATTGCAAGCTGCATAGTTTAGCCCTGGGCTCAGTTGCGCACTTTGTACATGTGGGGCTCCACTTCACACACACACGGCTCCACTCCGTACACACACGGCTCCGCTCCGTACACACACGGCTCCGCTCCGTACACACACGGCTCCGCTCCGTACACACACGGCTCCGCTCCGTACACACACGGCTCCGCTCCGTACGTCTCATACACACACGGCTCCGCTCCGTACGCCTCGTACACACCTGGCTCCGCTCCGTACACCTCGTACACACAGACGGCTCTGCTCCGAACACGTCGTACACACACGGCTCTGCTCCGTACACCTCGTACACACACGGCTCCGCTCCGTACACCTCGTGCACACACGGCTCTGCTCTATACACCTCGTACACACACGGCTCTGCTCCGTACACCTCGTACACACACGGCTCTGCTACACCCACACTGTAAACCCCTCCTGACCCCACACATAACCTTCCCCTCATCCAGCACCATGACACCCAGCACAGCAGAGTCCTGCATACACTGAGGAGCTGATCATGTGACTCCTGACTCCTCCCCTCCATGTGACATCATCACAGGTCCTGTAAACAGAACAGCCATACACAAAAGTGCATCTCAATAAATTAGAATATCATCAAAAAGTTCATTTATTTCAGTAATTCATTACAAAAAAGTCAAACACACATAGAGTAATTACACACAGAGAGATCTATTCCTATTTATTATATAGAGTCATTACACACAGAGAGATCTATTCCTATATATTATATAGTCATTACACACAGAGGGATCTATTCCTATATATTATATAGAGTCATTACACACAGAGAGATCTATTCCTATATATTATATAGAGTCATTACACACAGAGGGATGTATTCCTATATATTATATAGAGTCATTACACACAGAGAGATCTATTCCTATATATTATATAGTCATTACACACAGAGGGATCTATTCCTATATATTATATAGAGTCATTACACACAGAGAGATCTATTCCTATATATTATATAGTCATTACACACAGAGGGATCTATTCCTATATATTATATAGAGTCATTACACACAGAGGGATGTATTCCTATATATTATATAGAGTCATTACACACAGAGAGATCTATTCCTATATATTATATAGTCATTACACACAGAGGGATCTATTCCTATATATTATATAGAGTCATTACACACAGAGAGATCTATTCCTATATATTATATAGAGTCATTACACACAGAGGGATCTATTCCTATATATTATATAGAGTCACAGCTCACAGCTGATGTCCCGACTCCTCCCCTCAGTGCAGTGAATAAATTAAGTGATGTCCAGGCTCCTCCCCTCAGTGCATAAATTAAATTTTCGTGGTGGCCGGGACTCGAACCCTTGGAACTGTGAAGTTCATTGTTTCAAAAGCAGCAGCTCTACCACTGAGCTACTGCCTGTATTGAAGTCCATAGGAAGATTTTGTTATCTTGACCTCTATACTGCAGGTGACACACCAGAAGCAGATTATTCAGCTGCAAAGATTGATGGAGGGATTAATGGAGGGATGAATGATGGAGGGATAAATGGAGGGACGAATGATGGAGGGATAACTGGAGGGATGAATGATGGCTAGATGAATGATGGAGGGATGAATGATGGAGGGATAAATGATGGAGGGATAAATGATGGAGGGATGAATGGAGGGAGGGATAAATGACGGAGGGATAAATGATGGAGGGATGAATGATGGAGGGATAAATGATGGAGGGATGAATGATGGAGGGATGAATGATGGAGGGATAAATGGAGGGATGAATGATGGAGGGATGAATGATGGAGGGATGAATGATGGAGGGATAAATGGAGGGATAAATGGAGGGATGAATGATGGAGGGATAAATGATGGAGGGATAAATGATGGAGGGATAAATGATTGAGGGATGAATGGAGGGAGGGATAAATGATGGAGGGATAAATGATGGAGGGATAAATGAGGGAGGGATAAATGATGGAGGGATGAATGATGGAGGGATGAATGATGGAGGGATGAATGATGGAGGGATGAATGATGGAGGGATAAATAGAGAGATGAATGATGGAGGGATAAATGATGGAGGGATAAATGGAGAGATGAATGATGGAGGGATAAATGATGGAGGGATGAATGGAGGGAGGGATAAATGGAGGGATAAATGATGGAGGGATAAATGATGGAGGGATAAATGAGGGAGGGATAAATGATGGAGGGATGAATGATGGAGGGATGAATGATGGAGGGATAAATGATGGAGGGATGAATGATGGAGGGATGAATGGAGGGATGAATGATGGAGGGATAAATGGAGGGATGAATGATGGAGGGATAAATAGGGGGAAGGGATAAATGGAGGGAGGGATAAATGGAGGGATGAATAATGGAGGGATGAATGATGCAGGGATGAATGATGGAGGGATGAATGATGGGATGATAGATAGATAGATATATACTGTATCTCAATGTAGGTGAAGGAAAGAGTCAGATTCATTTGTTCCCATAAAACTACTATAAAGAAATGAGGAAAAAAATACAAATACAATTTTTTTTTTTTATCTTCACCAGCTTGGATTCAAACCAGCAACGTTCAAAACTTGTGTCCAGCAGCCTCCTAGCCTTTCTAGCTGCTCTTAGCTGTTGAGCCACTAGGATTGGTGATGTCAGAGGGAGGATTTTACATAAATGAACCTACAATGCAGCCTCTTACACAGCAGATTACACAGGACACAGCTCCATTGTACACAGCAGCGTCTCTATCTCCTGTGTTCTAGAGACAGCGGAAAAGAGGATTTTTTTTCTTCTTCTAATAAAATTACTAAAAATAATAAAAAAAAATAGAATAATGTAATTTTATTACACTTTTTTATAAAATAATAAACATCACAAATCAGCAAATAACATGGACATATTTGGTGTCCCTGTAATCGTAATGACCTGAACAACACAGCGATCAGGTTATTTATGGGGATCGGTAAATGGCGGGAAAAAAATGGCGTAATTTATTATTTTTCTTTATTAAAACCCATAAAAAATGTAATAAAAATGTATCACTGAGGCCATGTTTACACGCAGCGTAAATGCTGCGTTTTTTCTGCAGGTGTCCGCACGCCGAGCGCAATAACAATCTCCTCTGATTATTGCGTGTTTGCGGTATTTTTTATGCATTGTCCCTTTATTTGATACATGTTTGTTGCAGATGTGAATCCTGAAGCTTATAAAGAAAGAAACACCAAATCCGCACAGTTCAGCGGCGTCTTTCCACGCACCAGGGGCGGAGATTTCAGGACGTCTCATCCACTTTGCTTGGACATTTAGTCTGTGTTCACATGTAGTGTAAATGCTGCATTTTTTTCTGCTGGTTTTTGCACATTTATTCTCCTGTGTTTAATTGTCCAAGTAAAGTGGATGTGATTCCATGAAAAGACGCCGCTGAATTCTGCGGTTTTCGGGGGGTTTCTCTGGAGGTTTCTATGTGGAGCTTAAAAAATGCAGGAAAAAGCTTCTCAGTACAATAAAAACACTTAAAAACGCAGATTCACATTTGAACCAAAAGTGCATTAAACAATGGAGAAAAGGCAGAAAAAATGCAGCAAAAATGGAAAAAAAACAGAGAAGATAGTTATTGTGTAGTTTGGTGCAGAAACAAAAAGAAACAGAATTTATGCAATGTGTGAACACGGATTTATAGGCACAAATAAGCAACATGTCATATAGTGACACATAGAAATATAAAAAAAATTCTGACTGCTATGACTATGAATGAACAGTCCGGGACATCTGCTGAATGACCCTTACTTCCAAATGGGTGTGGCTAGGGGCGTGGTCAAAATTTGCCGCGGCGCGCTGTGCGTGCCGCATACTTTGTCCCTCTTTCCTTTCTTGAAAAGTTGGGAGGTATGGGATCTATTCCTATACAGTATATTATATAGAGTCATTACACACAGAGTGATCTATTTCAAGTGTTTATTTCTGTAAATATTCATGATTTTGGCTACAGACAATGAAAACCCAAAAGTCATTATCTTAGAAAAATAGATTATTATATAAGACCAACTGAAAAAATGATTTTACACTCAGAAATGTTGGCGCCTACTGAAAAGTATTTACAGTAAATGCACTCAATACTTGGTCGGGGCTCCTATTGCATGAATTACTGCATCAATGCGGCGTGGCATGGAGAAGATCAGCCTGTGACACTGCTGAGAGGTTATGGAAGCCCAGGTTGCTTTGATAGCACAGTGATACTGTGGTTATTAAACCAGGTATTGGAACTTTTGGCAATGTGGACATGTGCCAAGTGTGATGCCCCTGACCTTATCAGGATGTCACAGGGAACTGCACTCCTTTCTCTCATAGTGCAGAACTCATCCTCCATAGTTCTGGGATCCTAACTCTGGTATTGTTCCCATCAGCACTAAAATCCTAACCACACCTCACACTGTGAAGCCCCGCTAGTATGTGTCGGTGCAGTACCTTCAGGGACTCCACGTGGATGGAACAGTCTGGTCACAGGTAGGGAACCTTCTTTTAGGATTGTCGTGACGCCACTCTCAGTATTGCGGTCAGCGGGGACCGCCACTGCAGATTAAGGGATGCCTGGGGCTGATGGTGGGTGCAGTCAGTATATTAGCCCCCTGAGAGTGAGGCAAGCCCCAGGCCCCGGTGTATGTGTGTGGGACCACAGGTCGCAGAATGACTCAAACACAGTCCAAGAAGTCTTTCAACGTGTTTACTCACTGTTTGGAGGTCACTGTGAGATGCCCGGGCGACACTGTGATAACCAGGTTGAACCAGGAATTCCAGGAGGCCGTTCTGAGGGTAGCTGTCCACTCGCCTTCCTTGCACTCTTTCTGTTTTAGGAGGATCCTTTGCTTGAAGCGTGGTATGACCCCTCCAGGGAAGCTGTTACCACCCTGCTCCCCTCTCTCTGGCTCGTCTGCCGGCAGCGTGGCCTTGGTGGGATGGCTTCTGGCCCTGTCCCCTTATGGGCCTGGTGATTGCTGCTTGGCTCAGGCTCTGTGTAGTCGTGGTGAGGGCATGAAGTACCCCCTCCACCTGTAGGTTAAGCAGCTCTGGATGATCTGCTGCCTGTACTGGGGATCTAGTTCCCCTTGTGTGCTCGGATACCGGGATCTCCGTACTCAGCCACCCTTCTCTCTGGATGATTTTCAGGCCGACCCACGGTACTCCTTTCTCCCCCGCTTTCAGCTACTGCACTCCTCAGGACCTGTCTCACACTCTAGAGCTCCTCTGCCCCTTCCACACACTTCAACTCCTTCCTCTCGACTCCCCTCTTCCTCTCTCTCTGCCCTGCTTCCTAGCAACCAGCCCCTGAACACACCCCCAGCTGGGAATTGAAAGTTAACTCCTTCTGGCTACTCAAGGGTCCCCTCTGGTGATGTGGGAGGCCTGATCACTATATGTTTGTGTGTGCACCTCATCCTGGCCTTTGGAGATTACCTGGAAGCATTGCTCCCGCATGGGTGCAATACTCTGTGGTGCCTGACCAGGTCAGGGGCGCCACATTCCCCCTTAGTTATCATCAGCACGTCCTCGGGCTGCAAAGACAAGAGATAGAAAAAAGGTAAATACAAACTTTTCCCACACAGGGGCAATTATTTACATTTAAACATACCAGGTACCATTCCACCACCAACCACCCACATGTCCGAACCCCACCCAAAAACCTCCAGGAGGTAGGTCGCCGGTCCTTTTGGTGACCAGGGCTGGGCCATCACATTCCCCAGACCTTTCCTCCAATCTTCCTCTCCTGAGGAGAGTGGTGTAAGGTAGGCCCCATAAACAGGCGTACCCGCTTCCGAGTGTTGGAGGGCAGGCCCCATAAACAGGCGTGCCCCCTTGTTGGTGCAGAGCCATGCCCCTCAACAGGCAGACTCTGTGGTTGATACCAAGGAGGTAACTTTTTTACAATGCAAAAGTTTGTGGTTAAATCCAGTTCATAACCAGTGGTCTAACATTTTAAGGAGGTCTCACAATAGTCCTTGTGGGCACATTTCGCTTAAACGTTACCTAACTGTAAACAGGTTAAACATTACATTTCATACAGTCACTTTGAACTAAACTGTACTTTCTCTATAGCGTAATGGGAGCTGACCAAAGTTGCTGCGGGTTGATCTACGCAGTACTATACTGTCATCTGTCTGAGGTTGTGTCCTCCCACCCGATGTATGTGTCTCAATGTGAATAATTGGTGTGCTAGGTATTGATGCCAGTGCATGGTCTTCTGCTTCAGCTACATTTGGCTCTTCCAGGTTCTGAACAGGTTCTTCTGGGTCTCTTACTTCTCCAGATTGAGGGAATGTAATAACCGGAATAACTACTGCTCCATTGTATTGAGGCCAACTTGCTGGGAAATCTCCAAGTACAGTATGGATCATCTTTTCTTTTGGTTCTTGAACTGGCAAAGGGTTGGGAATTTCTTCAGGGGTTCTTAGTTGTTCAGGACATTTCTTTAGGCGATCTCTAGAAACGACAGCTGTTGTTTTTCCTCCATCCTTGCTGATACGGCATGTCTTTTCATTGCTAAGCGTCGATGGTAACACAGTATAGGGTTCTTCTTCCCAGTGATTGTCAAGTTTATGATGTCTTCTCTTTCTCTTGAGAACTATATCTCCTGGCATCAAAGGAACAGCAGGTGCTTTTCGATTGTAGGCCTTTTCTTGTTTCTCACGCTGCTGAGTCAGGCTTCGCTCCACACACTCTTGTACTTTCTTGTATTGGGCTTGGCGGTTGGAATCCCAATCAGCACCTTGTAGATGGTCTTCAGGGGTCTCAACTCCCATTTCCAGATCTACTGGCAATCTCCCTGGTCTGGCCCTCATCAGGTATGCCGGTGTGCAGTTCGTGGAACTCACAGGGATGTTGTTATACATGTCCACTAGATCGGGCAGTTTTTCCGGCCACTGACTTCGTTCTTCTAGTGGGAGCGTCTTCAGAAGGTCGAGAATGATGTGGTTCATCTTCTCACACATGCCATTGGTCTGAGGATGGTAAGGTGTGGTACGGATCTTCTTGCAGCCGTAAAGGTTACAAAACTCCTTAAACACTTCAGCTTCAAAGGCTGGTCCTTGGTCAGTGAGCACTTGGTCTGGATAGCCATGTGGTCGACAGAAATGTGTCTGGAACGCTTTGGCTGCAGTCTGACCGGTCAAGTCCTTGACTGGTACTACCACCAGGAATCTGGAGTAGTGGTCAACCATAGTGAGAGCGTAGTTGTAGCCTTGTCTGCTGGGTGCCAACTTTACATGGTCCAGGGCCACGATCTCAAGGGGCCGTTTAGTTTGGATTGGCTGGAGTGGTGCTCTCTGGCTGGGCTGGTCTTTTCTTCTAAGATTGCAGGGCCCGCAGTTTCGACACCACTTCTCTAGGGCAGATCTCATGCCCACCCAGTAGAATCTTACTTTAAGTAGGGCCTCCAGTTTCTTCCAACCAAAGTGGCCTGCACCATTGTGATAGGCTTCTAGCACCATCCTCGTATCCTTCTGTGGTACAATCACTTGCCACACCTTCTCATGCGTCCTCGGGTCAATGATGCTCCTGTAAAGTTTGTCTTGATAGATGAATAATCGACCCCTCTCCTTCCATAGGTACTGTGCCTCAGGTGGGGCTCCTTTGTCAAGGCTGGCGCCCGGCTGGCTGATCAGTTTCTTTACCAAGCCTACCGCTGGATCATTTTCCTGGGTCTCCTTCCAGTTGTAGTGAGGTAGTGGGTTCAGGGTCACCTCTTGGCGGTTGGCACGCGACTGCCGACACTGTTTTGCTCCATGGCGATGGAACGCTGGCAGCTCAATCTCTTCAAGATCATCTTCATCTTCACCCTCGTCTGCTAGGTGAGGCATCCTGGACAGAGCATCTGCGTTGCCGTTCTTGCGGCCAGCTCGATACTTGACAGTAAAGTCATAATTCGCCAGTCGGGCTACCCAACGCTGCTCCATGGCACCCAATTTAGCAGTATCCAAGTGGGTCAGGGGGTTGTTGTCCGTGAAGACAGTGAATTTGGTGGCTGCCAGGTAGTGCTTGAACCGCTCTGTGATAGCCCATACCATGGCCAGGAACTCTAGCTTGAATGAGCTATAATTCTCTGGGTTTCTTTCAGTAGGCCTGAGCTTCCTGCTGGCGTAAGCAATCACACGCTCTTTGCCTCCCTGCACCTGTGAAAGCACTGCTCCCAGTCCCACATTACTGGCATCGGTGTACAGTACGAATGGCAGACCGTAGTCAGGGTAGGCTAGGATCTCTTCACCCGTCAAGGCCCCTTTCATTTGTCTGAAGGAGTGTTCTTCTGCTTCTCCCCAGTGAAATGGCGGGCCGGAGATCTTTCCTCTCTTCTTTGGGTGGCCTACCAGGAGCTCTTGCAAAGGCGCTGCCATTTTCGTGTAGCCCTTGATGAACCTTCTGTAGTAGCCTACCAAGCCAAGGAACTGACGTACCTCCCGGACGGTAGTAGGTGTGGGCCATTCCTGGATGACTGTGACCTTCTCTGGGTCCGGTGCTACTCCTTCTGCACTGACCACGTGACCTAGGTACTGGACCTTTGGCTTCAGTAAATGGCACTTGGATGGTTTCAGCTTCATTCCATATCGGGATAGCGCTTCAAAGACTTCAGCCAGGTGTTTCAGGTGGTCCTCGTAGGTCTTGGAGTACACGATGACATCATCCAGGTATAGCAGGACGGTTTCAAAGTTGAGGTGCCCTAGGCAGCATTCCATAAGCCTCTGGAAGGTCCCGGGGGCATTGCAGAGTCCAAATGGCATGCTGTTGAACTCACAGAGGCCCATTGGGGTGGTGAAGGCCGTCTTCTCCCGATCTTCTTCTGCTACAGATACTTGCCAGTAGCCACTAGTAAGATCTAGGGTAGAAAAGTAGTTAGAGGCTTTCAAGGCAGCGAGGGATTCCTCTATCCTTGGCAAAGGGTAGGCATCCTTGTGTGTTATCTGATTTATCCGTCTGTAATCCACACACATCCTCATCGTGCCATCCTTCTTTCTTACCAGGACCAGGGGAGCCGCCCAGGGGCTACAACTGTCCCTTATGACGCCTGCCTCCTTCATGTCCTTCAGCATGTCCTTTGTGCGCTGGTAATGGGCTGGTGGAATAGGCCTATGTCTTTCCTTAATGGGAGGATGACTGCCTGTGGGTATGTGATGTTGCACCCCTTTGATCCTACCAAAGTCTAGTGGGTTCTTACTAAAGACCTGCTCGTATTCCTGCACGACCCTGTAAACCCCATGTTTCTGGTAGTCGGGTGTAGAGTCAGTCCCCACGTGTAGTTTCTGGCACCAATCCTCTAACTGCTTTTGGGAGGTCTCGCCCTCTTTTGAGTCAGCTTGTGTCAGGGGACCTACAGGTGTTATGGCGTCATCTGAGCATGTAAACAGTTTGGCTATGGTAGCGTACCTTGGTAGTCTGGCTTCCTCCTCCCCACAGTTCAACACTCGTACAGGCACTCGTCCCTTGTGTACATCAACTACCCCCCTGGCTGTCAGAATCGTGGGCCAGTGGTCTGAATGAGTGGGCTCTAGTACAGCCTGGTAATCTTGTCCTCTGAGACCTACCGCTGCTCTACACCACATCATCATTTCACTCCGTGGGGGTATCACAATGGGGTTTGCATCCATCACCCGTACACTACCAATCTCACCGCCAGTCTGTTTTACCTGTTGCTTCCTCAGAATGATTCGGATCTCCTTTTGCAAGGCTCTTTGCGACCTGCCCTCAGCACCCTCAACAATCTGGTGAAGCAACAACAACACTTCCTCTAAGCAATTTTCTATGACATTAGTGCCTAAAATCATTTGCGGGTTCCTTTCTCTAATATCAGTGTCCACAACAATCAGTCCTTGTCCCTTCATTTCCTGCCTTCCCACCTTTATGGTTACCTCTTTGACCCCGATCTGGTCTATAGGTTGTCCGTTGGCAGCATAGATGGTGAGGGAGGGGTCCGGTGGTCGGAGATCGTCGTCCGACCAAAACCTCCGATAAAGGACATACGGGATCGTGGTGACCTGAGAGCCGGTGTCCAATAACGCCGGGGTAGGGATCCCGTCCAGGACGATGGACAGGACAGGACGTCCACCCACGTACTGATCACAGCAGCGACTTGGGCCTGATCTTCTTAATCCTGAGGACTGGCCCCCGGCCCCAGGTTTGGCTCGTTTAAAGGACAGGCCCTTGCATAGTGTCCTGCCTCCTGGCAACGACGACAGATGGGTTGTCCAGATGAGTCATAGCGATCACTGCTCCTGCCTCGGGTTGGGGGACCTCTTCTCCTCCGCATCCAAGGGACGTCCTCTGGGTTGTCAGCTAGCAGGATCCGATGAGGGACTTTGGTCTCTGAGGGCAACTGCATTGCTTTCAGGATTTGTGCGACGTCCTTAGTGAGCTGTTGCACCTGGGAGGATAGTGTATTTATGGTCTCTGCTGGCGTGTTGAGTCCTTTTGCAGTTACCAGGGCCTGCGAGGAGGATTCCGCTCCTGCAGCCGTGGAACTGGCAGGCCATGCTGGTGCGACGGGGTCTGTGTCCACAGGAGGTTGGAGTGCTTTCACTGCCCTGTCTTTCAGAATGGCAAAGTCCACGTCAGGGTGTTCCAGGGACCACAGCTTCATCTGCTTCCCATCCTCAGGAGAGCGCAGGCCCCGCAAGAATTGTTCCTTCATCATCCGGTTTCCTTCCTGATCACTGACAGGGTCCACCAGCTTGAGAGCCCGTAGTGCAGCCTGCAGCCTGAGGGCATAGGCTCTTATGCTATCTTGGGGCTTCTGCCGGCAGTTATAGAAGTCCGTCCTCAGCTCTCCCTCGGTGCGGTGTTCAAAAGCAGCTGCTAGTTTGGCAAAGATGGTCTCAACAGAGCTCCGGTCATCATTGGTCCAGGACTCAGCTTCCAATTCTGCTGCCTCAGTCAATTGTCCCAGCACCACAGCGGCCCTCTGCTTACCAGTCATCGCGTGCATGTCTAGCAGGGTGTTGATCTTCTTCTTAAACCCGGTCAGCGTGTCTATTTTACCGGCGTATTGGGGCAGCCATTGCGCTCCTGGGACATACAGCAAGGAAACTGGCATTATGGGGGAGATTTCAGCCGGCGCGGCTGCGACCGCGGCACCGGCACCAGGCGCTGCTGCGTCCAGCGCGACGGGGGCTGGCATCGCTTGGGCTGCGTCGCCCTGACCAGGGGCATTACCTCCTGCAGCGTCCATTTTTCTTCAAAAATCCCCGCGCCCCCTTTCCACTTCCTGGGTCAGAACGCTCTCCGAATTGTGGGGGTTCTGGGGCGGCCACACCTCTTCGTGGGCGGTGCTCTTCTCCCTCGCGCGGGCTGCAGCGCGCGCTTTTGAAGATGGCAATATGGCGGCGGTTCAATTTTTGCGGTCGGACCTCTGAGGCACACGGTCACCTGTCTGAACAGGTCTAGTCCTTATCCTGTTCGTGACGCCAGAAGTTGTGAAGCCCCGCTAGTATGTGTCGGTGCAGTACCTTCAGGGACTCCACGTGGATGGAACAGTCTGGTCACAGGTAGGGAACCTTCTTTTAGGATTGTCGTGACGCCACTCTCAGTATTGCGGTCAGCGGGGACCGCCACTGCAGATTAAGGGATGCCTGGGGCTGATGGTGGGTGCAGTCAGTATATTAGCCCCCTGAGAGTGAGGCAAGCCCCAGGCCCCGGTGTATGTGTGTGGGACCACAGGTCGCAGAATGACTCAAACACAGTCCAAGAAGTCTTTCAACGTGTTTACTCACTGTTTGGAGGTCACTGTGAGATGCCCGGGCGACACTGTGATAACCAGGTTGAACCAGGAATTCCAGGAGGCCGTTCTGAGGGTAGCTGTCCACTCGCCTTCCTTGCACTCTTTCTGTTTTAGGAGGATCCTTTGCTTGAAGCGTGGTAGGACCCCTCCAGGGAAGCTGTTACCACCCTGCTCCCCTCTCTCTGGCTCGTCTGCCGGCAGCGTGGCCTTGGTGGGATGGCTTCTGGCCCTGTCCCCTTATGGGCCTGGTGATTGCTGCTTGGCTCAGGCTCTGTGTAGTCGTGGTGAGGGCATGAAGTACCCCCTCCACCTGTAGGTTAAGCAGCTCTGGATGATCTGCTGCCTGTACTGGGGATCTAGTTCCCCTTGTGTGCTCGGATACCGGGATCTCCGTACTCAGCCACCCTTCTCTCTGGATGATTTTCAGGCCGACCCACGGTACTCCTTTCTCCCCCGCTTTCAGCTACTGCACTCCTCAGGACCTGTCTCACACTCTAGAGCTCCTCTGCCCCTTCCACACACTTCAACTCCTTCCTCTCGACTCCCCTCTTCCTCTCTCTCTGCCCTGCTTCCTAGCAACCAGCCCCTGAACACACCCCCAGCTGGGAATTGAAAGTTAACTCCTTCTGGCTACTCAAGGGTCCCCTCTGGTGATGTGGGAGGCCTGATCACTATATGTTTGTGTGTGCACCTCATCCTGGCCTTTGGAGATTACCTGGAAGCATTGCTCCCGCATGGGTGCAATACTCTGTGGTGCCTGACCAGGTCAGGGGCGCCACAACACCACACCCTGACAGGCACACCAGTGGGTAGTCTAGCTGGAAAAGGGCCACCCGCTTAGGGGTCAGGCAGACTGGTGGGAGGGACTTAGTCAGTTCAGCAGTAGCTCCCAAAGAGTGAGGAGCTGGGAGTAGCAGCTCCCTGGAGTTCAGCAGTAGCCCTCAGAGAGTGAGGAGCTGAGGGAGTTGGAGCTCCCTGTGTGACCTTGGTGGGTCGCAGACGGTGGTCTGGGACCGGAGGAGTCGGAGACCCGGTCGCAGGGTATTGGAGAAGGGTGCCCAGACTTAGTTTTGGAGAACGGTCGGTACCGGAAAGTCCAGTAACCGGACCGGTACTGAACACGGCAGGGTACAGGACCCTAGATCAGGGAGTAGCTTCATGCCACCTGGTAATTCACCTGTGGAGGATAGTGTCTTTATGAACTTTCCCCAAGAGCTCAGAGATCGAAGGCACCAACACAACGATGGGGATAGGGCTTTCCAGCTTATGCGGCCCACTGAAATCACAAGTGTCAGCCATCGAGAGCATAACTCCACTATTCTAATATAGGGAGCGGGACCCTGACAGCTTCAAGGTGAAGGGTCACTTAGGAACTTCTACAATTGTACATGGAGGCAGGCTCCAGACCACTAACATTACCAGCGGGGACGGATTCCCGTACGAGCTCCCTAGAGTGGCAGCGGCACCCAGAGACTTGGTTTACTTCTGTGTCAGAGTCTGCTTAATGGTTGCACCAATTTCCGCACAGTCTGGTGAGTACACTGCTCTCCCTGCATCATGCCTGCCCACACAGTCCGCACCACGCTAGCCTCCACCTATTCTCTAGAGTCCTGGGGTCACCCCCTACCCGTGGAGGGAACATCATCTGGCTGCCCCACTCTATCTCCCCTGGGTACTCCCATCGGCATCGGCGGTACTCCCCTTACCGCGAACCACGGGTGGCGTCACGAACTCTCCCTTGTAAATATTCCCCCTTTACATTTCGAAGTGGCCACAAGCCCCGGGTCCAGAGACCCTCGAGCCACAGCGACCCCGGATCCGAGCAGTTCGACTGCTGCAGGGGCGGCACACCAAGTCCTGCTGGAAAATGAAATTGCCATCTCCAAATTGTCAGCAGAGAGAAGCATGACGTGCTCTAAAATTTTCTGGTAGACGGCTGCACTGACTTTGATCTTGATAAAACACAGTGGACCTACACCATCAGGTGACATGACTCCCCAAACCATCACTGATTGTGGAAACCTCACACTAGACCTCAAGCAGCTTGGATTGTGGCCTCTCCACTCTTCCTCCAGACTCTGGGACCTTGACTTCCAAATGAAATGCAAAATTTACTTTCATCTGAAAACAATACCTTGGACCACTGAGCAACAGTCCAGTTCTTTTTCTCCTTGGCCCAGGTAAGACGCTTCTGGCGTTGTCTATTGGTCATGAGTGGTTTGACACAAGGAATGCGACACTTGTAGCCCATGTCCTGGATACATCTGTGTGTGGTGGCTCTTGAAGCACTGACTCCAGCAGCAGTTCACTCCTTGTGAATCTCCCCTAAACTTTTGAATGACCTTTTCTTAACAATCCTTTTGAGGCTGCAGCTATCCCGGTTGCTTGTGCACCTTTTTATACCACACTTTTCCCTTTCACTCAACTTTCCTTTAATATCCTTGGATACAGCACTCTGTGAACAGCCAGCTTCTTTAGCAATGACCTTTTGTGGATTACCCTACTTGTGGAGTGTGTCAATGACTGCCTTCTAGACATCTGTCAAGTCAGCTGTCTTCCCCATGATTGTGTAGCCTACTGAACCAGACTAAGGGGCCATTTTAAACAATTAGGAAACCTTTGCAGGTGTTTTGTGGTAAATATTCTAATTTTCTGCGATGATGACTTTTGAGTTTTCATTGGCTGTAAGCCATAATCAACAACTATAACAGAAATAAACACGTGAAATAGATAACTCTATGTACAATGACTACATAAAATATGTGCTTCCTTTATGTATTGAATTACTGAAATAAATTCACTTTTTGATAATATTCTAATCTATTGAGATACACTTGTATCTAAGGTAATGGCTAAAGGACACTTATTGTTTATAAAGATATATGATTCCTGTTATATTTTTCTCAAAAATCTGGAGTTTTACCACTGATTTCTGTACTTACAACATACTGCACCGATCACATCCACAACCCGTGGATTCTACGAGCGCATATTTTCTCTATGCAGGCCCCTAGGAGTATTTTAACCCCTTCACCCTTGCACCATATTGTACAGGAATACAGGGTAAAAAAAATCCAAGTGTGTTGAAATTGCCAAATAAAATTGCAGTACCACAATTTTTCACCTCCTACTCCCTTTTTTTTTTGCAATCTTGCGGTGCCCGAAACAGTTTACTGATTGGAATAATTTTGTATTTTGATAAAACAGACATTTCTGAATACCAAATATGTGTATATTTTATTTTTTATTGTTTTTTTTTAATGGGGCAAAAGAGAGATTTGAACTTTTGTATTTTTTTTTTTTCATATTTTTATGACAATGTCACGTAGCATGTCAAGCAAGTGGTTAATACTATAACTAGTAGGCTCATAGACCGGGTTCTTCTGTCCACTGGTATTCAGCCTGCTCTTTCAACCCCTTCACAACTGTGGACGTATCGGTACGTCCTAGATCATGTCTGGGTAATCCCTGCACATGTCTGCTGATTTGAATAGCAGATATGTGTGGCTAAGAGGTGCAGGTGGATCTTCGAACCACCCACACCTGTTAAGATATTTGATTGCGCTGTGAAAATGTGACAACGCGATTTAAATGGCTGCGGCGGTGAAATTGCCTTTCCCTGCCGCCATCAGAGGCCCCGTGACGTGATCACAGGGAGCCGATGGTTGCCATGATAGTGATGGGTCCTGTAATGACTCCTGTCGCTATCATTATGTATTTCCTGTCAAAGCCAGCAGAGCGGCTCCTCTAACAGGAATGCTGCATTTCTACTGATCAGACCTGTGCAGCTCTGATCAACAGAAACGAATCAGAGATCAGACTGCTGATCCATAAAGACCCCTAGGGCTCTGCGCACGGTCGTAAGCGCAGGAGCCTTTAGATCATGCACAGTACGCTTGTGAAGCTGATAAGCAAGCACCCACCTAAGGAGGCTGTGCGAAAGAGAGGCGCGCACGCGTAGGATTTCCAGGAGATGACGGTGACATCACTCATGTAAATCCATGGTATCATGAGTGATGTCACCGTCAGCTCCTGGAAATCCTACGCGTGCGCGCCTCTCTTTCGCACAGCCTCCTTAGGTGGGTGCTTGCTTATCACTCATGTAAATCCATGGTATCAAAACCTGGGAAGCCTGAAGATAATCCATCAAGCTATAGACCCATAGCTTTGTTGAGTTGCTTATATAAGCTCTTAGAATGCTTAATATATAACAAGATCAGTCTAAAGATTTTCGACTCAATACCTATAGAGCAAGCCGGCTTCAGACCTGCTCGAAACTGTAGTGACCAAGTCTTAGCTTTGACAACTCTCATTGAAGCTGAATTCCAGAAGAACAAGAAAGTTTCAGTGGCGTTTATCGATCTCTCTGCTGCATATGATACTGTGTGGAGGGAAGGACTTTTATATAAATTTCTGAAGGTGATTCCATGTAAGAAAATGATGTACCTCTTGAACAATATGATTGCAAATCGAACTTTTCATCTTATTATGGGCGATTCAACCAGTTGTAAGAAATCTTTAAACAACGGACTGGCCCAGGGATCAGTGCTGGCACCTCTCCTGTTTGCCCTGTACCACCTGATATTCCTAAAACAGTGTCACGGAAATTTGGATATGCCGATGACTGGGCACTTGCTATGGTAAGCAAAACAATGGAGGAAGCAGAGGACGTTCTTACAAAAGATCTTAGTGTAATGGGAAAGTACTTCCGACAATGGAGATTAAAACCTAACCCATCAAAAACGGAAGTTTGTTGCTTTCATTTACACAATGCAAGTGCCAAGACTGAACTTAAGGTACAATTTGAAGGCCAATCTGTTAAACACAATTTCAATCCTAAGTATTTAGGTGTAACCCTTGATAGAAGTCTAACTTTTAAATCCCATCTGGATAAATTGCCACAGAAACTGAAAGCACGTAATAATATTATTCAGAAACTTTGTGGATCCTCATGGGGCTCGGCAACATCTGTTTTGAGAACATCTACTCTTGCCCTGGTGTACTCTGCTGCAGAATACTGTGCTCCAGCATGGTTAAATAGCTGTCATGTAAACTTAATTGACACTCAGCTGAACAACTCTTTGCGTATAATATCTGGTGCTATTAGACCTACACCTGTTCACTGGTTACCTGTGCTGGGTCATATCGCACCCGCAAATCTAAGAAGACAAAAGCTCCTACTTAAAGAGTACACTAAAGTAGTGAATAATGAAAAACTTCCAATACACCAAAATATCAGAGATGTTACAATACAACGATTGAAATCAAGACATCCACCCATCCGAACTGCAATCACCTTGCATGAACAAAACTTCAATTTAGAGGAGAAATGGCGAGAACTTTGGGTCAATGTAGTAGAAGGTGATCC
Organism: Anomaloglossus baeobatrachus; assembly: GCF_048569485.1. NCBI lineage: Eukaryota > Metazoa > Chordata > Amphibia > Anura > Aromobatidae > Anomaloglossus > Anomaloglossus baeobatrachus. The sequence goes on from NC_134357.1 coordinate 529,825,895, forward strand.
CCAAATGTTCCCTAATTTACAAAACCCTCCACCAGGCTTCAATCTACCAAGGAAAACATGGGTTACTCTAAGGCTATGGCGGGCTTTGCACGCTGCGACATCGGTAACAATGTGTTACCGATGCTGCAGCGATAGTCCCGCCCCCGTCGCACGTGCAATATCTAGTGAAAGCTGCCGTAGCGATTATTATTGCTACGGCAGTTTCACACGCACTTACCTGCCGTGCGACGTCCCTCTGGCCGGCGACCCGCCTCCTTCCTAAGGGGGCGGGTCGTGCGGCGTCACAGTGACGTCACACGGCAGGCGGCCAATTAAAGTGGAGGGGCGGAGATGAGCAGGATGTAAACATCCCGCCCACCTCCGTCCTTCTCATTGCAGCCGGCGGCAGGTAAGGTGAAGTTCATCGCTCCTGCGGCTTTACACACAGCGATGTGCGCTGCCGCAGGAGCGAGGAACAACATCGTACCTGTCGCTGCACCGGCATTATGGAAATGTCGGAGGCTGCAGCGATGATACGATAACGACGCTTTGGCGCTCGTTCATCGTATCAAAAAGGATTTGCACATTGCGATATCGACTGCGACGCCGGATGTTCGTCACTTTCGATTTGACCCCATCGACATCGCACGTGCAATGTCGCAACGTGCAAAGCCGCCCTAAGTGTCCACGTTGCTTTTTACCTGCTTTTTTGCTGCTTTTTCATTTTCAACTGCAGCGTTTAATGCCAAAATAGATGTGTTCTGCTTTTCAAGCAAAGTCTATGGCAATTTGGGTTTCTTGTGCCCACTATGCAGTTCAAACTGCAGCCTTTTTCTGGCAGAAATTTAGTCAAAAACTCTGCTTTGCAGTTCAAAACGCAAATGGCAAAAACAATTGACATGTCAATTGTTTTTGCCATTTGGGTTTTGCACTGCAAAGCTGAGTTTTTGTCCAAAGTTCTGCCACAAAAAGGCTGCAGTTTGAACTGCATAGTGGGCACAAGAAACCCAAATTGCCATAGACTTTGCTTGAAAAGCAGAACACATCTATTTTGGCATTAAACGCTGCAGTTGAAAAAGCAGCAAAAAAGCAGGTAAAAAGCAGGTAAAAAGCAACGTGGACACATAGCCTAAATCGTATCAGAACAAACTTTGGCGTCTGTGCACATTTTATGTATAAGTGGGGAAAATATGACTCTCCGACCTGTGACTGTGGAGCAGATCGTCAAACTATCCAGCACATTGTTGAGGAGTTCCCCCTGAGATCCTACCATGGTGACAAGAAGGATTTCTATATTGTAAATGATAACGCTATTGCATATATAGAAAATCTTGATATTCAAATTTGATTTTTATCCTGTTGATATTTTTCAATCACTGTCTATTGTCTGGTGTTTATTTTTATATGATGGTAAGATATACGTTCATACTGTCACGCTTCCCGGTCCCCTGGTCCCGTTCTCCGGTCCCCGTGGCCCGCTCCCCGCTCCCCGGCGGCGTCCCCTGCTCACCACTCCGGTCCCGGCCTCCTCGTCCCCGCCTGCGGCCTCCATGCATCCAGCTCCCCGCTCCCGGCGCTCCTCTGCGACGTGGGACTCCCAGCTGGGCGCTCCTGCTTCCTCCTCACCGCTTCCTGGACTGGCTTCTGGCACACGGGCCTCGCGCATGCGCATTAGGGCGCGCGCGCGGTCATTGACCCTTTCTTAAAGGGCCAGCACCCAGAAACAGGATATTGCATAGACAGGTACAGGGTATATAAGGTTTCTCTTTCCTGGTGGGCGGGGCCTGTTCTACGTGTTTAGCAAGCTAGTGTTCAGGTCCCCGTATTGCTTTGCCCTGTGCTTTGCCTTGCATTAACCCTGTCCTGTCTCGTAGAGCCTGTCCTGCCACGCCAGTCGCTCCGAACCAAGTCCATCCCTGGACCCTGACGGTGACTTCGGCGGATGCCCCACCACCTCTGCAGCTCCGCCAGTCTCCAGTCCCTGGCTCCGTTCGGTGACCCGTTCCATCGCTCAGCAGGTTCCGGATCCCGCCTGACCCTACAACCCGGCCTCGGACCCTGAGCCTCGTCACCCGGACTACCGTCCAGAACTCCGTGGGTTCAGCATCATCCACCTTTCCTGCTCCTCTACGGACTGTCCAGCTACCTATAGTGCTTCGGCTGCCATGCATCAGGACCCTCTGGCGGGGTGACCGGCCTGGCTGCCTCCTCAGGGGAAATCGGTGTACGGTCCAGTGCTTCCACCACCCGGACGTAACAGCTAGAACAGGCCATGGATCCCGCCGAAGCACTAGCGGCCTTGCAGCAGGAACTCACACGCCAGCGCGAGACCCAGACCCGCATGCTGAACTTCATGTCTTCTGTGGATACCCGCCTGAACACGCTACAAGCGACGGCCACATCCTTGGCATCTCAGGTTTCCACTGTACAATCCACGGCCACAGCTCCCGTGGCAGCCTCCTCGGATACTTCCAAACTTCGTTTGGCCTCACCACCCCGGTACGCCGGAGATCCCAAGACCTGCAGGGGATTCATCAACCAATGCTCTCTCCATTTCAAGCTGCTGCCGCACCTTTTTGCCTCTGACCAAGCCAAGGTCGCGTTCATGATGTCCCATCTAGAGGGAGAGGCACTGGCCTGGATGAACCCCTTGTGGGAGAAGGAGGATCCGGTAACCACCAACATCCAGGAATTCCTGCAGGCATTTCGTGGCACCTTTGACGAGCCCGGACGCGCCTCCGCGTCTGCCTAATCTCTCCTCCGGCTACGTCAGGGGACTCTGACGGTGGGCCAATATGCCATTCGTTTTCGCCCCTTGGCTTCGGAACTCGGGTGGAACAATGAGGCCCTAACCGCCGCCTTCTGGGAGGGACTCTCGGGTCGTATTAAAGATGAGCTGGCTGGTCGTGACGTGCCGTCCACCCTGGATGCCCTGATTGCCCTAGCGACTCGAGTGGATCATTGCTTTCAGGAACGATCCAAAGAAGTGTCCCGCGAGAGGCGTCCGATACGGCACTCCTCCCCACCACAGAAGTCCATCGCTCCCCAGTTGGCGTCACCTGGCGTGTCTACCTCCGAGCCCATGCAGATCGACCGCCTGAAGCAGTCGGAACAACGCCGAGCAGAACGACTAGCAAAGGGTCTCTGCTTCTACTGCGGTGATGGCACACACCTGCTACGCTCTTGTCCCGAGAAGCCGGGAAACTCCAAAGCCTAGGCTTGGTAGGAGAGGCCACCCTAGGTGCTGGGACTCTCTCAGACTCCGTTACCTGGACTATTCAAGTCACTACAGAAGAGACCCGGTTCACGGCAGAGGCGTACCTCGATTCCGGAGCAGCAGGCAACTTCATCCAGCAGGCCACGGTGGATAAGTACCAGGTGCCTGTCCTTCCACTAGAGAAACCGCTGGTGATCGCCTCTGTTGATGGGAAACCCCTCTCTGACACCGTCTCACTGATCACCAAGCCTGTGGAAGTACGGATCGGTGCTCTGCACACCGAGAAGATCACCTTCTACGTCCTCCCGCGCATGTCTCATCAGATCCTGCTGGGACTTCCATGGTTACGGACACACGAACCATCGGTCAGCTGGAGTACAGGTGAAATCACCCGATGGGGCTCCTCGTGTCACGAGAGATGTCTGAAATCCATCCAGCCCGTACGACGCCCTCCGGTTCCAGAGTCTCTACCAGGACTGCCTTCTGCCTACTGGTCCTTCACGGACGTGTTTGATAAAAAGGAGTCAGAGGTACTACCGCCTCATCGTCCCTACGACTGTGCCATCGAGTTACTGCCAGGAACTACGCCTCCTCGAGGACGGATATACCCCTTGTCCCCTGCTGAAACACGAGCTATGTCTGCCTATATCACCGAGAGCCTAGCTAAGGGGTTCATTCGGAGGTCCTCGTCCCCTGCCGGAGCAGGGTTTTTCTTCGTCAAAAAGAAGGAAGGTGACCTGCGCCCTTGCATTGACTACCGGGGATTAAACCAGATCACCGTAAAGAACAAATACCCTCTGCCGCTTATCCCCGAACTATTCGATCGGCTCCGAGGAGCCCGTGTATTCACCAAGTTGGACCTCCGTGGGGCCTATAACCTGGTTCGCATTCGTTCTGGAGACGAATGGAAAACCGCATTCAACACTCGGGATGGGCACTACGAGTATTGTGTCATGCCCTTTGGTCTGTGTAATGCTCCGGCAGTTTTCCAAGAACTGGTGAACGACGTGTTCAGAGATCTCCTCTATATCTGTGTGGTGGTGTATCTGGACGACATCCTGGTCTTCTCTCCGGATCTACAAACCCACCGAGAGAACGTGCAGCTAGTCCTCCAGAGGATTAGAGAGAATCGTCTGTACGCCAAGTACGAGAAATGCATCTTTGAAAAGTCGTCTCTTCCCTTCCTGGGTTATGTAATCTCGGACACTGGCCTGCAGATGGACCAAGAGAAAGTGTCTGCCATCATCAACTGACCTCCTCCTTCCGGACTGAAGGCTATCCAACGCTTTCTCGGCTTTGCGAACTACTACCGTCAATTCATCCCGCATTTCTCTGCCTTGACTGCACCTCTCTCTGCCTTGACTAAGAAAGGAGCTAATCCTAAGGACTGGTCCCCAGCGGCCGATGCCGCGTTCTGCTCCTTGAAACAGGCGTTTGCTTCTTCCCCGGTTCTCCATCGCCCTGAATTGAACCGACAGTTCACCTTAGAGGTGGATGCCTCCTCCTCAGGAGCCGGGGCAGTCTTGATGCAGAACTCCCCCTCTGGAAAGATGGTCACTTGTGGATTCTTCTCCAAGAGCTTTTCGGCACCCGAACGCAACTACACCATTGGGGATCGGGAGCTACTGGCCGTAAAGCTGGCCTTGGAGGAATGGCGCTACCTCTTGGAGGGAGCTGTATACCCTGTAATCATATACACGGACCACAAGAATCTGGAGTACCTGCGGTCTGCCCAAAGACTGAATCCACGACAAGCCCGCTGGTCCCTGTTCTTTGCTCGATTTGATTTCCAACTCCATTTCCGGCCTGTGGATAAGAACGTGCGGGCAGACGCTCTGTCCAGATCCTTCGTGCCCGTGGAGTTGGAGGAGGAGACGTTCCAGCCCATCATCAACCCCAGTAAAGTCATTCCGGTGACTCCTGTCGCTCTAACGCAGATACCCCCTGGGAAAACCTATGTCTCAGATACTGACAGACAGAGAGTCCTGCACTGGGGCCATGCTTCTAAGATCGCCGGCCATGCTGGTCAGATGAAGACTTGGAGTACGATTGTCCGTCACTACTGGTGGACGTCCCTCCGTAAAGACGTCGCAACCTTCGTCTCAGCCTGTCCATCCTGTGCCCGGAACAAGACACCCAAGCACCTACCCTATGGACGTCTTCTGCCTTTGCCCATTCCTTCCGTTCCGTGGCAACATATCGCAATGGACTTCATTACGGACTTACCCTTATCCTCCGGACACACGGTCATATGGGTTGTGGTGGATCGCTTCTCAAAGATGGCCCACTTCGTTCCCATGGCAGGGCTGCCCTCTGCCCAGGAGCTAGCTGACTCCTTCATACAGCACATATTCCGATTGCATGGCTTCCCCGCACACATTGTGTCTGACAGAGGAACTCAGTTTACCTCGCGCTTCTGGAGGGCTCTCTGCAAACATCTGGGAGTGTCCTTGGACTTTTCTTCGGCCTACCATCCTCAGTCGAATGGTCAAGTGGAACGAGTCAATCAGATCCTGACCTCCTTCCTGCGCCACTACGTCAACATCCATCATGACGATTGGTCCACGCTCCTACCTTGGGCTGAGTTCTCCCATAACCAGCACATCAGTGAGTCCACCTCAAGCTCTCCCTTTCAGATCGTTTATGGACTGCAGTCTTCTGTCCCGTTGCCAGTATCCTCGGCTTCCGACGTCCCCGCAGCAGATACTCTGGTTCGGGACTTTTCAGCCATATGGAACTCTGTCAAGTCGTCCATAGAACGTGCTTCATTGCGGATGAAGAGACATGCGGACAAGAGGCGCCTGGATCCCCCGTGTTTCTCCCCAGGTGATCTGGTCTGGCTTGCATCCAGATATGTCCGATTGAAGTTACCTTCGTACAAGTTGGGTCCTCGCTACATCGGGCCGTTTAAGATCATCAGCAAGATCAATGCAGTCTCCTACAAACTGCAGCTCCCGGCCACGATGCGGATACCCAACTCCTTCCATGTCTCCTTACTCAAGCCTGTTGTTCTTGGTCCCTTCTCCGCTGAGGTCGGTACTGCTCCCCCTCCTATTGCTGACGATGACATCTATGCGGTAAGGGATATCGTGGTCATGAAGACCGTGCGAGGTCGGCAATACTTCCTGGTAGACTGGGCGGGTTATGGTCCCGAGGATAGATCCTGGGAGCCCCGGGAGAATGTTGGCACTCCTCTGATTCGTGCCTTCCTGTCCCGCTTGCGGGGGGGGGCATGGGGGAGGGGGTACTGTCACGCTTCCCGGTCCCCTGGTCCCGTTCTCCGGTCCCCGTGGCCCGCTCCCCGCTCCCCGGCGGCGCCCCCTGCTCACCACTCCGGTCCCGGCCTCCTCGTCCCCGCCTGCGGCCTCCATGCGTCCAGCTCCCCGCTCCCGGCGCTCCTCTGCGACGTGGGACTCCCAGCCGGGCGCTCCTGCTTCCTCCTCACCGCTTCCTGGACTGGCTTCTGGCACACGGGCCTCGCGCATGCGCATTAGGGCGCGCAGTCATTGACCCTTTCTTAAAGGGCCGGCACCCAGAAACAGGATATTGCATAGACAGGTACAGGGTATATAAGGTTTCTCTTTCCTGGTGGGCGGGGCCTGTTCTACGTGTTTAGCAAGCTAGTGTTCAGGTCCCCGTATTGCTTTGCCCTGTGCTTTGCCTTGCATTAACCCTGTCCTGTCTCGTAGAGCCTGTCCTGCCACGCCAGTCGCTCCGAACCAAGTCCATCCCTGGACCCTGACGGTGACTTCGGCGGATGCCCCACCACCTCTGCAGCTCCGCCAGTCTCCAGTCCCTGGCTCCGTTCGGTGACCCGTTCCATCGCTCAGCAGGTTCCGGATCCCGCCTGACCCTACAACCCGGCCTCGGACCCTGAGCCTCGTCACCCGGACTACCGTCCAGTACTCCGTGTGTTCAGCAACATCCACCTTTCCTGCTCCTCTACGGACTGTCTGGCTACCCATAGTGCTTCGGCTGCCGTGCATCAGGACCCTCTGGCGGGGTGACTGGCCTGGCTGCCTCCTCAGGGGAAATCGGTGTACGGTCCAGTGCTTCCACCATCCGGACGTAACAGGTGCTGCTGAAGACAGAAAAGAAATGGTCAGTAAAACCTGAAGGATTTAGTGCGGGTCTACATGTGGGGACTTTGCGATTTGTAATGGGAAATATCTGCAGCAAAGTATGAACACATTCTGATACAGATCCAATTGATAATACCTTTCACTAATGTCACAGCAAGCTTTAGAATTATAAGAAATTGAAATTTAATCCATAGTTCTCAAACAGTTTTGTTAAAACAAAATATTCTAACAAAATGGAGAAATATATAAATATATTTATACAACCAAATGTATAACAATGACCTTTACAAATTAATAAGTAGAATTAAGTGAAGTGGGAGATGAGCGACAATGAAAGCAAAACTCTTTGTACCAGAGTCCCCTGCACTTTAGATGTAAAAATTGTTGAAAAATCGGATTTTTGTGTTTGATAAATTCCTCTCTCGTTGAATACATAGGAGGATACAAGAAGGTGGGAATATGCTCTGCAACTAAAGCAACTAAAAGACATTCAATCTTGTAACTCTCAAGATTTTCCTGGGTCAGGAAGGTGGTGTCTACGTGAGCAGTCCACATAAGGCTGAAATAGAGGTGTCCCCCAGCTGAAAAAGTGAAATAACCAGAGCCACCGGAGGCTGCCTGTGGGGCTCCGAGCAAGATGATGGTGCCTGGAAAACATGAAAATAGGCCCAGAAGGACATCTCTTGCTAACCTGTGAGGGTGCAGGAGCTGTGAGACCGTGATACCATGATACAATGCCCCAAATCACAATGGTACACAGAGAACTGTGGAAAGAAAGCGCAAAATAGGGTCTTATCTGAGAAATACGTGGGGTAATTAAAGAAATTCACTCACCCCGTAAGTTGTGAGAGTCACAACCACTGAGCAGGCAATAAACACGGCCAACGGCAGCAGCACCCAAAACGGCTGATAACAGAGAATGGTGAAGTAGGGCTTGCAAGGCTGCGCCAAATGACCACTCTGAATATGGAGAGTTAATGTTCCTTTATTTCATCTTTAGGTCGACGCGTTTCCGGAGTCTCAGCTCCCTTCCTCAGGACACACAGGACAAAAGTACATCAAATCTCAATTTGATGTACTTTTGTCCTGTGTGTCCTGAGGAAGGGAGCTGAGACTCCGGAAACGCGTCGACCTAAAGATGAAATAAAGGAACATTAACTCTCCATATTCAGAGTGGTCATTTGGCGCAGCCTTGCAAGCCCTACTTCACCATTCTCCAAATCACAATGGTGACAGAAGGCACCTGGATCTGCTGTCTGGATGCTTGTGTAATGCCCCTTTAGCTTGGTCGTTACAGGGTATTGAATAATATCTTTCCCGAGCAGGATGAGGCACCCTGGTAAGTTCACACACACATCACTAGGAAGTAGTTAATAATTCTTCAGCACCTAGCTTAGTTTTGCATAACACATCCTGTCTCCTAAATGAGCGGGAAGCAGGTGGCTTCAAACAGGCAGGTCCCCATGGCAACATGTTGAATTCTTGTGAGGGAGGGGGCCTGAGCTGGGATAGAGTGCAGAGCAGACAGGAAGTCTAGTTAGAACCGTCTTGGATGTGAAACAGCACAGACCTGTGCAGGGACAGCTCCTCCAGAGGGAAACCAGCCAGACCAGGGCTAGTAACACCCGGAGGCAGGGAACATGGACAGGTACTGAGGATCGTGGAGAATGTAACTGGTGGTGCCTGTAGGTCTCAGGGGCGCTACCGGAGTAAGAGAGAGAGAAAGAGAGAAAGGCGGCATGTCCCCGTGAAGCTCCATGCCACAGGGAACGCAACAATACACACATGAAAGGAAGATACTCAGATTACCCTACCAGACCCTGCCTCTGACCTGCCCGGGACCGACCGGAGGCTACAACAGCAAGGACCAGCACCCGGGTGCAACTTTGGAACAGACCAGTGAATAAAAGAATGTGGAACCCGCACCCGGTGACTTTTTGGAGTAAATGCAGTTGCCCTGTGCCCTGGTGCTCCCGTGGACTGCCACCCCCGGTTCTCACTAACCTTCCGGGACTTCCCCGCTCCACCCGTGGGGAGCGATTCCATCTCGGCTGCACGTAACACCTGCCCCGGAGAGAGACTGTGCAGCGGCAGCCAAATACCTGGCTGCATACCACGGATGGCGCTGCTAGCAAACCCTGTTCCCCTCCCATACCGCTCCTGGGGGAGAGAAGAGTTGCAGGGGGAAGGGGTCCACGGCAGAAGAGACCGAGACTCCAGTCGTCGCTGCAATCGGTGACATGCTCCACAGGAACCCCGTCACCCTCCTTCCATTACCCCTTTATCACATCGGACTATCGAGCTTTCTTTTATTGAAATCCACGGGGGTCACAGAAGCCGGATCGGGCCACTCACGGCTTGACCCCGACCACCTCCGGCCCGGTGACCGTGTCAGCCCTGCAGGCTCCGGTGTGGGCGTTTCAACTTGGCGCTGCAAGCAGGGTCCAGACTAGACCCCGTAACACCGGGTGACGCGTGCCTTGTGAATAACATCAGTAAAACTGGACCGGGAATGTACAATGGCGTCCATTGAGAAAGGGATAGGCGCCATGTGTACCAACATGGACTGGACTTGCCCGCCCTTCGTGGGTGGGGCTGCAGCAGGGCGCGAAAACATGTGCCCGCCCTTAAAATGACATTAACCGCTAGGAGCCAGGAGCGCCGCCTCCCCAGAAAGCAGGAAAAATCTGATGATGTTGTTGTCCTGAACCTTGGATGTCTGGAGGCCCTGGATGTCTGGAGGGCCCTGGAGCGTCGTAGGAGGCTTGTTCCAGAACATTGTTTTTTTTTTCCTGTTCAACCGGATAGATTTCTGGGCCACTGGAGGTCCGTGGCCAGGACTTCCGTGCGGAGTAGCTGGAGCCAATGTGGGATGGACTGTTGGCTACTACCAGTTGAAAATGTTTATTGCAATGCAAATGTTTCTTTTTCCTTTCTTTTCTTCTACAGCTTCACCTTCTTTTTCTCCATTTTACTTCTGTTGAATTCTTGTGAGGGAGGGGGCCTGAGCTGGGATACAGTGCAGAGCAGACAGGAAGTCTAGTTAGAACCGTCTGGGATGTGAAACAGCATGGACCTCTGCAGGGACAGCTCCTGCAGAGGGGAATCAGCCAAACCAGGGCTAGTAACACCCAGAGGAAGGGAACAGGGACAGGTACTGAAGATCGTGGACAATGTACCTGTGGTGCCTGTAGGTCTCAGAGGTGCTACCGGAGTAGGAGAGTAGGAAAGACAGAGAGAGAGAAAGGCAGCGAGTCGCCAAGAAGCTCTCCTCCAGTAGACAATGTGAAAACTGCTTGATGGAGGAAAAATCCCACTCTCTGATCCCATCACCCACCTCCCCACTGCCCCAAGCTGGGTGGGGGAAGTCAGAGTGGTATTGTGCCACCCTATAGGTAGAACAAAATTGGCGACCTAGTTGCAAAAAAAAGCCTTAATTAGCAAGACTACCCGTCGACTCGGACCCTTGGAGCAGAAACCAGTGAAAGTTACCAGAGTCTTGAACAATAGTCCACCAGTCAGACAGACGTGGACCTGGTTGGGCCCTGTACTACAGGATAATGCAAAAAAATTGCCAGGGCCTTGTTAAAAAGGCTATATAAAAGTGATAAGACTTTTAAGAAAGGGGCTGTAAAGCAGAAAATGGGAAAGGTGGAAAAACACTTGCGTAAAGGAAATAAGATGAGAGACCCCCAAAGGATAAGATAGGAGGAAGGGTTTTGGAGTGATTATACTCATCTATATGACATGATTGGACGCCCTCAGTGTCACTCTTCCAGTGGCCTCACATGGCTTGTGGCGACACCAGCGCGCCACTTAATTGAGAGATGACCAGTGATGAAATGGCATCCGCATGGAGGTACACTACTGTGGATAGGGAAAATCCACAATACCTTGAATAAAATAAAAAAAAATCATGCAGTAGACTCTATACAAATCGTGCTTGACTCCTATGGACACTAGGCTAAAATTAAGCTACATAGTGTAATATCACCCCCTCCTTCCCTATGCAGCCCCACTCATGTAACATTATTCACTAGCACCACGTAATTACCATCTCCCCCTTTTACAGATAGCCCTTACTGCAGGCAGCCTCCTGCAAGTAATATCTCCCCCTTCTACAGGCAGCCCTCCAGTACACAGCATCTCCCCTTTCCTGTTCAGCCCCACACAAGTAACATCTCGCCCTTCTCCACACAGTCCCCCAGGACACAGTGCCATGGGAATAAGATCTCCCCCTTCCCCACGCAGCCCCCTAACATGCAGCCCCATGCAAGTAACATCTCTCCCAACCTATGCAGCTCCCCACAGCCCCACCTGAGTAATGTAACCCCCTCCTTCCTCAGCCCCACACAGATTACAACCCCAACACATAGCCTCACACAAGTAATATCACCCCCTATGACGCAGCCCCCAGCACGTAAAATCACTCCCTTGCCTGTTCAATTTCCCCAATATGTAGCCCCACACAAATAGCAGCAGCCCTTTCCCTGTGCAACCCTTCAACAGGCAGCCAACATGTAGGCACATCCATGTGCCTCCAAAACACCAAACGACACCTCACGTCACACACTTAATCATATGTATAAAGACTCTCGCTCCATTCCCTGGCCTCTCAGTGTGATCTTTCCACCACACACAAATCTCATCACTAATAGCTACAACACTAGTTCCTGCTATCAGCCATGCTGTTGAGGCCCAACCCCTTACTCTGACATCATCCCATCACATGGTATGACATCAGCAGAGGTCCTTTCACCCATTTAGATTTAGCTGTTCCCATATATCTAGTGTGCGGCTCTGCAGTTGAAGGTATGTGGAGATTCCCCATTACTGGAGATAAAAAAAATAGGGTTGTTATGGACGGGATTTCACTTAAATTATCCAGGGACTTTGTTTTCCCTCTAGTGATTGTATATTTTTTATTTATTGTATATTTCCTATTGCTAAAACTATGTTAATTGTATTGCTTATTCACTTAAAACTTACTTTTAAAGGGGTTGTTCACTGCTAGGACAAGGCCTTCTCATCCCCCGTGTTCGGCCCCATAAAAGTAACAAAGCCTATACTCACCTCCGGTGCCGGCGAGGTTCTAGATTCAGACACAGTGATCGCATGAAGGTGCCTGCTGTTTCTGTCCACCGGTCACCTGCACTTTTTGCCATGGGGGAGTTCGCCGCCACCTGCAACTACAATCGCTCTGATTGGCTGTTCAATTCTGATCAGCCAATCATAGCAATTCCAATGTTTCATGAAAATTAAATTTCCTAAATCATTGAAGTCCAGCTATGATCGGTGCTATATCAGCACTGATAATATGCTGGAGCCTGGGTCAGCAGCCACAGTGCTGATTGGAGCGATCGAACAATGATGGGCAATTGCACCAATCAGTGAGCAGAGATGTGGTGTGATCTCACAGAGACCGCTCTTCTCAGCTTCACTCCAGCTTGGAGATGTCAGGAGAGTAGTCACTGTGCTGTTCTGCTGCTGATCTGCTGGGCCTTGTGGTGCCATAGATATTTTAGCTTGTGCCACCTTCTGCTACCGTTGCTGCTCCTTCTGCTGACAGAAGACAATAAAATCCTGCTTTCCTCTTCCTGACCTGTTCCTGTCCCCTGCTTTATTCAGTCCACCACAATCTCTCAACCCCTTTTTCTCCTCGCCCTAACCCCTTCCCCATCTCCTCTTTTACCACAGAGCGCTGATAAGTACTTGATCGCTCACTTTTTTCGCAGTTTTTTTTGCACCATGTCCATATGTGCATCCTGCAGCCACTAAGCCACTGATCAGTGAATCACATCATTGATCAGCGTCCGTGGTCACTTCTAGCTAGGACTTTTTTTTCTGTCCCCCCCCCCCTTTTGCACAACATTTATGTGAGCATCCTACAGCCACTGAGCTACTGATCAGTGATATACATCAATGATCGGTGTCCATGCTCAGTTTTGGCCAGGACTTTTTCTGTTCATTTTCCCCCACTCCTCCTTTGCACAACATCCATGTGTGCATTCTGCAGCCGTTGAGCACCTAACTCGTGACGCACATCACTGATCGGTGTCCATGCTTGCTTTTGGCCAGGACTTTTTTTCTGTCCCCTTCCCCACCCACCTCCTTCTTACCACATCCGTGTGTGCATCCTGCAGCCGCAGAGCCACTAATCAGTGACGCACATCACTGATCAGCGTCCGTGTTCATTTTTGGTCAGGACTTTTTTTTTCTGTCCATCTCCCCCTTTTTCACCACATCCGTGTGTGTATCCTGCAGCCACTGATCAGTGGCGCACATCACTGATCAGTGTCAATCCTCACCTTTGGCCAGGACTTTTTTTCTGTCCATTTTTCACTCTCCCTTATACCACATCCGTATGTGCTTCCTACAGGTGTTGCGCACTGATCAGTGACACACATCACTGATCGGCATTCGGTTGTTGGGGTTTTCTGTGTTTGTAAAAAAAAGAATCAAATAAAAATAATTTAGATTAGTTGAAAGGGCTAGATTAGGGACAATAAAAATATACTGTAGTAATCATCGTCTACTACAGTATTTTTTTAATTAGGATGTCAAATTGTTGTGGGCACTCAATAATTTTTTAACTTGCCACTGATAGTGAGGGAGAGGATCCCATGTTCCTTTATTTATTTTTCCTCCTCTTCTTCCTCCAGTGATACTGAACCCCCAAGCAGATTCCCCAAGACACCAAATGAGCCAGCGTCCACAGTTCGTGGCCCCCATCCACCATTAGTGACCCCCTATGAACCTCACCCCAAAAAATTATGAGCCCCAGATTCCTGATTTTTTTTGGCTCAATTAGGAATCCAATTTGACACTGTCTCACAGAAATTTACTTTTTTAAAGTCTTTTTCTCTTTTATTTCATGAAATAATTTAAAAAAAAAAAAAACGATGTGGGATTCACCCAATTTTTGTGTCCAACCAGGTACAACTAGGCAGCTGGGGATTGGAATCTTCAGTACAGGATGGCCCAAGCTTTCTGGGCTCCCCCCTGCTGTGAATTGCAGTCCGCAGCCACCCCAGAAAATGGCTCTTTCATAGAGACGCCATTTTCTGGTGCTGTATCAACTCTTGCATCGGCCCTGGTGCCAGGTCGCATGCTGGGTAATAAAGGGTTAATACCAGCTTTGTTTTACCAGCTGGTATTAAGCCCGAGATTCTTATGTCAGTTTTGCGAGTTGCCAAGTTTGAACCGGCCATTAAGAATCTCCAATAAAGGTTAAAAAAAAAGACACCACACAGAGAAAAAATACTTTATTACAAATAAATACACAGACACACTTAGGGACTCCATATTTATTACTCCCTCTCACCCCTCCACGATCCCGATCTTCTGTCTTCTTTCTTCTACCACCCATGCAGCTCTGCTATATCACAAAGCACGGGGGGAGGAAGACGCTTCTGCTCCCCATGCTGTCTAATCACTCAAGGAGTGAGCAGAGGCTGCGGGTTGGTAAGCGATGACGTCACCGCTGCCACCATCGCCATAGTAACCTAACGAGCGGGTTACTATAGCAACGGTGATCTCCGAGCACCTGATTCCCGGCACCACTATTCACCGGCTGTGGCATTACAGTGTGTGGCAACCAATCCCTGCATGTGAGCTGACTCTGTAAAGAGCGCCAACATGCAGGGAGGGGGAGCCGAGCATGTGCCCAAGCATATCGCCGGTATTCGGCACTTGCCGAATATACCGAGTACTGAGATGCTAGGGCGAGCACCGAGTACCGGCGAGCATGCTCCCCCAACCCTATCCTGTGACACTACAGGACATTGCATGACGTCATAGCCATGTGACCAGTCTGTAACCAACGAGGTAATACAAAATTCACATATGACTGGTCACATGCATGAGTATGACGTCACAGAAGGTCCTTTAGACAGTGCTGGATACTGGGCGGCACAGCGATGATCAGACGCAGAAGCGGACGGGAGACAGAGTCTGCAGGACGCGTCGTGGGACCTTTAAGTATAATGACAATGTTTATTATTAACTGTATTCTTTATTTTAAAGACTCCGCCGCCCCATCCTATAACTGTAAAGTTCAAGTTCGGTGTTCGAACGCAAGTTCGCGTTATCTCAGAAACCGAACTCAAACTTTACAAAACGTTCGGGTGAGTCTCCCGAACAGGAACATCGGGGGGTTCGCCCATCACTAGTAATAAATAAATAACTGAATACAGTAAAACAATGAAAATGGTAACACACTGATGATCTCCCACAATTCCTGTGCCACCACTGGGTCCCCTAGCAGTCTCTGTATTTTCTGGTCAGTCCTGGCAAACATGATTCCTATAGCCAACCAGTGTCCAAAACAGTGGCCAATAATGCCGAGTAAATGGGACAAGCTGACAGTCACCAAGTCAACCAATGTTCCAAAGTATACGATCTAAGAATACAACTACACATTATATATCCTCATTAGAGTTGAGCACGGTTCGCGGTTTGAGGTTCTCCAGTTCTAGGCTCGAGTCATTTTGGGGCCTGTTCTAGATCGAACTAGAACTCGAGCTTTTTGCAAAAGCTCGATAGTTCTAGAAACGTTCGAGAACGGTTCTAGCAGCAAAAAAACAGCTAATTCCTAGCTGGCTTTCCGCTGTAATAGTGTAAGTCACTCTGTGACTCACACTATTATGAAATTTCAGTGTATAGTGTGCGGGAACAGCGCCTTCAGATCACTGCTGTTTGTATAATGGCGATCGCCATTTTTTTTTTTTCCTTGTCTTCCTTCCCTAAGCGCGCGCGTGAAGTGGGGAGGGCCAGCATGTCAGCCAATCCCAGACACACACACAGCTAAGTGGACTTTTAGCCAGAGAAGCAACGGCATGTGTGATAGGATGTCCATGTCACATGTCCCTGCATTATAAAAACGGACATTTTCCTCCAGGACGCCATTATCTGCCTTCTGCGTCCTTGGTGTCAGACATCACTGGCGCAGCTCCGTCCTGAGTCCTATCGCCGATACAGCTGTATGCGCTCCATACACAGCGCTGGACAGCTTAGGGAGAGCACTTTCTATCAGTCCTTTTAAGGGCTCGTACCGGCAGGGTCAGAGCCATAGGTGACAGGTCCTGAAAACAGAGACAGCGTCTGTGTAGCTAAGGTCAGGGATTTCCTCGCTGCATTTCCCCATTAGGAGGGAATAGAAAGGCAGGCTTCCATTCCTCTACCCAGAGCCCCACAATCCTGGCACTGTACTCTCCTGTCCTCTGCACACTCCAACTCATTATAACTAAGCCATTATACTAGCAAACACTGAGTGTACCTAGTGTCATCCTAAACGTGGCTATTGGACTTCTGTATAGTCCCAGTAGTGCACAGATATTTGCAGCACGTCTGCCTGCATTGCACACTCAAACTCATTATAACTAAGCCATTATACTAGCAAACACTGAGTGTACCTAGTGTCATCCTAAACGTGGCTGTTGGACTTCTGTATAGTCCCAGTAGTGCACAGATATTTACAGCACGTCTGCCTGCATTGCACACTCAAACTCATTGTTACTAAGCCATTATACTAGCAAACACTCAGTGAACCTAGTGGCATCCTAAACGTGGTGTCACGCTCCCCGGGTCCTTGGCTCCCCTCCCCGGGTCCTCCGCTCCGCTCCCCGGGTCCTCAGCCCCGCTCCCCGGCTCACCTGCCACGCTCCCCGGGTCCTTGGCTCCGGTGCCCGTCCTTCCCAGGCCCCCTGGTCTCCGATCGCGGCGCCCGACGGCCTCCCAGGCCCTGGCCGGCTCCCCTGCGTCCTCTTCTCAGCCTCCTTCCCTGGCTTCTGGCACCCGGGCTGCGCGCATGCGCATTAGGGCGCGCGCGCGGTCACTGACCCTTTCTTAAAGGGCCAGCGTCCATTAACAGGAAATGAGGCTGAACAGGTACAGGGTATATAGGGGTGTATTGTCCAAGAGGGCGGGGCCTGATCTTCGCGTTTTCCAAGCTAGGAGTCAGGTCTCCTTGTGTCGTCTTGCCATACTCACGTATCTCTCTTCTAGAGCTGATCCTGCCTCGCCATCCGGTCCTGCTGAATCCCGAACCCCGCACGCTGTCCGTCTGCCATCTGACAGTCCGTACCATCTCGGATCCCTGCGGTGACCCGTCATCTCGCTCCAAAGGTTCCGGACCCCGCCTGACATCACCTCGGCTTCCGAACCTGAGCTACGTCACCCGGACTACCATCTGTGACTCCGCGGCCCCAGGGACTCCTTCGTTACACTCACTGGCACGGACTGTTCTACTGCCCATAGTGCTTCAGCTACCGGACTCCTTACCACCATCTTAGAGTTCGGCCCAGTGGATCCACCTCCTGGGTCTGCCCGACCGCCTGGCCCTGACAGTAAGATCAGGCCATGGATCCCGCTGCAGCACTAGCGGCCTTGCAAGAGGAACTCCAACGCCAGCGTGAAGTCCAGACCCGCATGCTGAACTTTATGACGTCCGTGGACACTCGCCTGACCACGCTACAAGCGGCAGTCACGTCTTCAACATCCAAAGCCGCCACTAGTCAAGCCACGTCCCCCGCTCCCGTGGCTGCCTCTTCGGATGCTTCCCGACTGCGTTTAGCTTCACCACCCCGGTACGCCGGAGATCCCAAGACCTGCAGGGGGTTTATAAACCAATGCTCCCTCCATTTCACGCAGCTGCCACATCTGTTTGCCTCCGACCAAGCCAAGGTCGCCTTCCTCATGTCTCACCTGGAGGGCGAGGCACTGGCGTGGATGAACCCGTTGTGGGAGAAGGAGGATCCTATGACCAAGGATCTTCAAGAGTTCCTGCAGGCCTTTCGCAGCACCTTTGACGAGCCGGGACGCGCCTCTGCGTCTGCTTCATCTCTTCTCCGATTACGTCAAGGAACACTGACGGTGGGCCAATACGCCATCCGTTTCCGCACTTTGGCTTCAGAACTCGGGTGGAATAATGAGGCCCTAACAGCCGCCTTCTGGGAGGGACTCTCGAGTCGCATCAAAGATGAGTTGGCGGGTCGTGACGTGCCCTCCACCCTAGATGCCCTGATTGCCCTAGCAACTCGAGTGGACATTCGTTTTCAGGAGCGCTCCAAAGAGCTGTCTCGTGAGAGACGTCCGGTACGGCATTCTTCTCCTCCACAGAAGCCCTCCGTACCTCAGTCATCAACAGCTGGGATTCCCGTCCACGAGCCCATGCAGATCGACCGAGTACGACAGTCTGAACAACGTCGAGCAGAGCGGCTCGCCAAGGGCCTCTGCTTTTACTGCGGAGAGGGAACACACCTCCTACGCTCCTGTCCAGAAAGGCCGGGAAACTCCAAAGCCTAGGGTTGGTAGGAGAGGCCACCCTAGGTGCTGGGACTCTCTCAGATCCGGTTATGTGGACTGTGCAAGTGTCTACGGGAGAGACGCGCTTCACGGCTGAGGCATACCTCGATTCTGGAGCAGCAGGCAATTTCATCCAGCAGGCCACTGTGGACAAGTACCAGCTGCCTGTTACTCTACTCGAGAAGCCCCTAGTGATTGCCTCTGTGGATGGGAGACCCCTCTCTGATACCATCTCCTGGGTCACCAGACCGGTCGAACTGCGTATCGGTGCCCTGCACACCGAGAACATCGCTCTCTACGTCCTACCACACATGTCCCATCAAATCCTGCTGGGACTTCCCTGGTTGCGGACACACGAACCATCAGTCAGCTGGGGTACTGGCGAAATCACCCAATGGGGTCCTGCTTGTCATGAGAAGTGTCTGAAATCCATACAACCCATCCGACGACCTCCGGTTCCAGAGAACCTACCGGAACTACCCTCGGCCTATTGGTCCTTCGCAGACGTTTTTGACAAGAAGGAGTCTGAGGTACTTCCGCCACACCGTCCCTACGATTGTGCCATCGACCTGCTCCCAGGAACAACACCACCTCGAGGACGGATATATCCGTTGTCTCCCGCCGAAACCAGGGCCATGTCTACCTACATCACAGAGAGTCTGGCAAAGGGATTCATCCGGAGATCCTCCTCTCCTGCGGGAGCGGGCTTCTTCTTCGTTAAGAAGAAAGAGGGTGACCTACGCCCATGCATCGACTACCGGGGTCTGAATCAGATCACCGTCAAAAACAAGTACCCTCTGCCGCTCATCCCCGAATTGTTCGACCGGCTCAGAGGAGCCCGTGTGTTCACCAAGCTGGATCTGCGGGGTGCATACAACCTAGTTCGTATCCGCTCCGGGGACGAATGGAAGACCGCGTTTAATACTCGCGATGGGCACTATGAATACTGCGTGATGCCCTTCGGCTTGTGTAACGCACCAGCAGTCTTCCAAGAATTGGTGAACGACATATTCCGGGACCTTCTCTACATCTGTGTAGTAGTTTATCTGGATGACATCCTTATCTACTCTCCGGACCTCCAGACCCACAGAGAGAACGTACAGCTGGTTCTACAAAGACTGAGAGAGAATCGTCTCTACGCCAAATATGAGAAGTGTGTCTTTGAGCAGTCTTCTCTCCCTTTCCTGGGATACATCATCTCGGGCACTGGACTGCAGATGGATCCAAAGAAGGTCTCCTCCATACTCAACTGGCCTCCCCCTTCTGGACTGAAGGCAATCCAACGGTTCCTGGGATTCGCCAACTACTACCGCCAGTTTATCCCTCACTTCTCTGCCCTGACTGCTCCTCTCTCCGCTTTGACCAAAAAGGAGGCTAATCCAAAGGACTGGTCACCTGCGGCCGACGCCGCGTTTTGCTCACTGAAGCGAGCATTTGCCTCCGCGCCTGTACTCCACCGTCCGGAGTTAAACCGCCAGTTCACCTTGGAGGTGGATGCCTCCTCCTCGGGAGCCGGAGCAGTGCTCATGCAGAAGTCCTCCTCCGGCAAGATGGTGACGTGCGGTTTCTTCTCCAAGAGCTTCTCAGCACCTGAACGCAATTACACCATCGGTGACCGAGAACTATTGGCGGTCAAACTGGCTCTGGAGGAGTGGCGCTACCTCCTGGAAGGAGCAGTGTACCCCGTGATTATCTACACGGACCACAAGAACCTGGAATACCTGCGGTCCGCTCAGCGACTGAACCCACGGCAAGCCAGGTGGTCCCTATTCTTTGCCAGGTTTGACTTCCAGCTCCATTTCCGACCCGCGGACAAGAACGTACGCGCTGATGCTTTGTCTAGGTCTTCCATGCCCATGGAACAGGAGGAAGAGACTACCCAACCCATCATCTCTCCTAGCAAGATCATTTCGGTGGCCCCTGTCACCCTGGCCCAGATACCGCCCGGAAAGACCTATGTCTCTGAGACTGACAGGCAAAAGTGTTACACTGGGGTCATGCCTCAAAAACAGCCGGTCATGCAGGCCAGAAGAGAACATGGGGTGCGATTGCACGCCATTACTGGTGGCCATCCCTTCGCAAGGACGTCGCTGCTTTTGTCTCTGCCTGCTCCTCTTGTGCCAGAAACAAGACGCCCAAACACCTGCCCTATGGCCGTCTTCTGCCTCTGCCTATACCCTCAGTTCCCTGGCAACACATTGCGATGGACTTTATTACGGACTTGCCATTATCCTCTGGACACACAGTCATATGGGTCGTGGTGGACCGGTTCTCCAAAATGGCCCACTTCATCCCCATGGCTGGACTGCCCTCTGCTCAGGAACTCGCGGAAGCCTATATCCATCACATCTTCCGCTTGCATGGCTTTCCATCCCACATCGTGTCCGACAGAGGAACTCAGTTCACCTCCCGCTTCTGGAGGGCGCTCTGCAAACACCTGGGAGTAACTCTGGACTTTTCTTCCGCATACCATCCTCAGTCTAATGGCCAAGTGGAGAGGGTCAATCAAATCTTGACATCCTTCTTACGTCACTATGTCAACACCCATCACGACGACTGGTCCACGCTTCTGCCTTGGGCTGAATTCTCACATAACCACCACATCAGTGAGTCGTCCTCCAAATCTCCCTTCCATGTCGTTTACGGACTTCAGCCCTCCGTTCCATTGCCTATATCCCCTTCTTCGGATGTCCCTGCGGCTGATACTGTAGCCCGTGACTTCGCTACCATTTGGGACTCTGTCAAGGCGTCCCTTGGACGCGCTTCCCAGCGGATGAAGAAACACGCTGACAAGAGGCGTCTGGACCCTCCGTGTTTCTCTCCTGGTGACCTGGTCTGGCTTGCTTCCCAGTACATCCGATTGAAGATACCTTCCTACAAGCTGGGTCCTCGCTACATCGGGCCGTTTAAGGTCCTCGCCAAGATCAATGAGGTCTCCTACAAGCTACAGCTCCCGGCCACGATGAGGATACCCAACTCATTCCACGTCTCCCTGCTCAAGCCGGTTGTCCTTGGTCCCTTCTCCGCTGCTGCCAGTCCGGCTCCTCCACCTATTGCCGATGACGACATCTATGCGGTAAGGGATATCGTGGCCATGAAGACCGTACGAGGTCGACAGTTCTTCCTGGTGGACTGGGAGGGGTATGGTCCTGAGGATAGGTCCTGGGAGCCCAGGGAGAACGTGGGCACTCCTCTGATCCGTGCCTTCATGTCCCGGTTGCGGGGAGGGGGGCGTGGGGGGGGGGTACTGTCACGCTCCCCGGGTCCTTGGCTCCCCTCCCCGGGTCCTCCGCTCCGCTCCCCGGGTCCTCAGCCCCGCTCCCCGGCTCACCTGCCACGCTCCCCGGGTCCTTGGCTCCGGTGCCCGTCCTTCCCAGGCCCCCTGGTCTCCGATCGCGGCGCCCGACGGCCTCCCAGGCCCTGGCCGGCTCCCCTGCGTCCTCTTCTCAGCCTCCTTCCCTGGCTTCTGGCACCCGGGCTGCGCGCATGCGCATTAGGGCGCGCGCGCGGTCACTGACCCTTTCTTAAAGGGCCAGCGTCCATTAACAGGAAATGAGGCTGAACAGGTACAGGGTATATAGGGGTGTATTGTCCAAGAGGGCGGGGCCTGATCTTCGTGTTTTCCAAGCTAGGAGTCAGGTCTCCTTGTGTCGTCTTGCCATACTCACGTATCTCTCTTCTAGAGCTGATCCTGCCTCGCCATCCGGTCCTGCTGAATCCCGAACCCCGCACGCTGTCCGTCTGCCATCTGACAGTCCGTACCATCTCGGATCCCTGCGGTGACCCGTCATCTCGCTCCAAAGGTTCCGGACCCCGCCTGACATCACCTCGGCTTCCGAACCTGAGCTACGTCACCCGGACTACCATCTGTGTCTCCGCGGCCCCAGGGACTCCTTCGTTACACTCACTGGCACGGACTGTTCTACTGCCCATAGTGCTTCAGCTACCGGACTCCTTACCACCATCTTAGAGTTCGGCCCAGTGGATCCACCTCCTGGGTCTGCCCGACCGCCTGGCCCTGACACGTGGCTGTTGGACTTCTGTATAGTCCCAGTAGTGCACAGATATTTGCAGCACGTCTGCCTGCATTGCACACTCAAGCTCATTGTTACTAAGCCATTATACTAGCAAACACTCAGTGAACCTAGTGGCATCCTAAACGTGGCTGTTGGACTTCTGTATCGTCCCACTAGTGCAAAGATATTTGCAGCACGTCTGCCTGCATTGCACACTCAAACTCATTGTTACTAAGCCATTATACTAGCAAACACTCAGTGAACCTAGTGGCATCCTAAACGTGGCTATTGGACTTCTGTATAGTCCCACTAGTGCAAAGATATTTGCAGCACGTCTGCCTGCATTGCACACTCAAACTCATTGTTACTAAGCCATTATACTAGCAAACACTCAGTGAACCTAGTGGCATCCTAAACGTGGCTGTTGGACTTCTGTATCGTCCCACTAGTGCAAAGATATTTGCAGCACGTCTGCCTGCATTGCACACTCAAACTCATTGTTACTAATACATTATAATACCAAAAATTGAGTAAACTTAGTGGCATACAAGAAGTGGCTGTTGTACTCCAATAGTGCCCCACTGGTGCCAAGCTATGTACAGCACCTCTGCATGACACCTTCCTGCTCTGTTTTTAATAAGCTATAATAATAGCAAAAAAATGCTGCCATTTAGTGGCATACAAGAACTGGCTGTTGTATTTCATTATTGTCCCACTGGTGCCAAGCTATTTCTAGCACCTCTGCATGACACCCTCCTGCTCTGTTTTTAATAAGCTATAATGATAGCAAAAAATACTGCAACTTAGTGGCATACAAAAAATGGCTGTAGGACTCCTTTATTGTGCCACTTGTGCCAAGCAATCTCAAGCACCTCTGCATTCTACCCTCATGCACATTTTGCTATGCTAATTTTATAGCAAACTCAGGGAATTCCTTGCTGCATTTGATCATTAGGAGGGATAGAAAGTGAGGCTTCTTTTACTGTCCTGGTACCCACAGAACACGGCCACTGTACCCATCTGTCCACTTTTGCCACGCTATTTAATTTGCCCAAAGAGCTGACTCTTTTTCTGCCATCCTAAAATTGTCTGGAATACTAAGTTAGTGTTCCTTTGCTGCCAAGCAAGGTACAACACATGTGCATTCTACACTCCGTTCCATTTCTGGAATGCAATTATTAACTGCAGGTAGTCTAGCCAATCTGTGACGAAGGTGCAGGCGTGGATATAATGTAGCCTGCATCCAATGATGGTTCTCTCGATGTCTGACAGCTCAACAATACCTTCTGTTTCCACTTCCAAAACAAGTGATGACCTGCCAATCACACTCCCTGTTGCGGGTAAAGGAGTGGAAGTTCAGTGTGAAAAACCATGTGTGACTGCTGTCCCCACAGTCACAGAGGATGAAGAGCACGCAGATGCACTTGATGGGGCAGGCGGTGGTTGCACAGGCACGCTAGGCCGCATTGTAGCACAGTGAAATTCACATTGCAACTTATGCTTCATTTTAGGTCGTGTACAGGGTGGGCTCCCCAGTATGCAGCAAAACCAGGCAACAGGAAAAGGACTCTAGGCAGTTGGGTTGATAAATGATTGTTTAACTTTACCAAAACAAACAATAAGAACCATGCATACAATTTAAATAATTGAACAATCTATTCTGCTGCCTACTACCTGCTAATCCCTCTGTGTAGCAGTAATTGTGTGTTTGTGCGTGTGTGTGTGTGTGTGTGTGCGAACACGACTTACCATTGGCGCATCACAAGAGCTTCCAAGTTATCTACCTAAACATAGACAAAACACATTACCCCCCCTGAATACCCTTGTTAGCTGAAGCCTCACAGATAATGCAGATGATAACAGTGTGAATGCAAACCACACAGCTCTGCAACACAGTCATGGAAATCTTGAAAAGCAACAGTCAATGCAAACATGTGTTGCTGTCCCTCTATGATTTAAACTGTACGTGACAATTTGACAGTGCAGAGGCAGCAAGTCTTATTGTCTATATAGTCGGCCTACCCAGAACAGATATGTGTTTTGCTAATAAAACAAAGTGTTGCGTGCCCGCATTATTGTCTGGGCACAGCCTACCGTACCCGGGTACTGTGATGTCCAGTTGCCAGAAATACAGACTTTACGCTCCTCTCACGGTAAACAGTATAGACAGCACCGTAAGAATGTTGGTCTGTGGCACAGGATGCTGCTCACTGACGTTACAGTGCTCATCATCAAAGTACAACACAACTCCCCTCACAATTGAACGAACTGTTTCCGCGGTGGCTCCTTGCAGTAACACACACCTTTAGCTTTTCCTTCTGTTCATAGACAGCATCTCCAAGTCCACACCCGAAGAGCAATTTTATATTGCTATAGTGACCAAAGGCAGATCCAAAAAAACAGCAGCCCCTTGTGTGTAGTCTGCAACAATGCATGCAATGAACGGCAAATAAGCATATTGCGTTGACAGTTGCTAAAGCTGAGCAATACACCTTCACGCTGTCAATTCATATCCATGTGATACTTCATGGAGGAAGTACTCAAAAGTGTGAGTTTTTGCCTTCTACTTACAGATTGTTGACAAATCTTACAGATTCCATGACTTGGGTGATCCTTTGCGATGTCCAAAAATTCACAGGCTAGGAAAGGCTTACAGCCCATGCGACCTGCATAGCCAACACGACTTCTGCTCAGAGTCAAAGTTGTGGTCCAGGATTCAGTTGTTGACGTGCTTCCAGTACTTTGTCTCTGGCCAGGAAGACGCAACGTAACCTCGTCGTCAGTAGCATCCTCCTCCACCTCCTCTGCTAACCTCATCGACTGGCTGACTTTGGTTTGACAGTAAGTGTGGTCTCCAACCTCATCAATAACCCTGTGTGTTTTCATTCCCCTCGTCCTGAGTCCTCCGAGACAACCTCTTCCTGCCCTGACCGAATAGTAAAGTTGTCCTTCCAATCAGGTATCTGTGCTCCTCATCATGTTCCCCATTGTCTCCACCAGGAGGATTTACTTTTTGGAAATGAGGGTGTAGATTAGGCTCAGCACCTTCTTCATCGGGGCCTGGATCCTACTCACAAAGCTTCTGGCCATCTGCGCAGATCATTTCCCCTGTCTCATGGAACTCGCTACCTCAACACGTCAGATTATCTGCTACACCCGCAAGCTTCAAACTGAATCTGAAAACTCATCTGTTCAGAAATGACTATAACCTTCAATGACACCACCACCATACGTACTTAACGCTCAACCTAAACCACTCCTACTGTCTCCTCCCAAAAATCCTTTAGAATGTAATCCCACAAGGGCAGGGCCCTCTTCCCTCTGTACCAGTCTGTCTATATTTACTTGTATATGTATTCTGTATGTAACCCCCTTCTCATGTACAGCACCATGGAATCAATGGTGCTCTATAAATCAATAATAATAAAAATAATAATAACTTCCTTGTCTGTACTCATTGCAGCTTTGGAGCAGACCTCTGATTCCCAGGCTATAGTGCGACTGAACAGCTATGCAAACTCAACCATCTCTGTCACCCCATACTCAGCAGGGCTGGTGGAAACGTAAGAGCTGTTAGGAAGCAAGTGCGATTGGATTGACACCACAGAGGAATGGAGTATTTGGGATCTTGACATTGGGGTGGAGGAGAGGCCACTTTATGGAGCACTTCAGATCCATTGAAGCAGCTGCTGTTTTGGCCTCATCTACATTTGTTAGCGATGGTCGTGTCCATGAAAAAAGGGATCATATCAGATTATCCATGGGAAGAAGTACACCTGTTCTTTTGGATGGTATTTGTTGTTGCAAAACGGTGACGCCTTAAACGCAAGCAGCCTGCTGCGGTTTCAGTTGCGCCCAGGCATCAGCTGCCATTTAGGCCTGTGCCTCGGGTTGTCCAGCTGGCTGCTTTCTCCTCCACGTCTAAGTGTGGAGAGGCAGCTAGTGCGCATGCGTGTGCCGATTTACCCTAGCCGCAGCCTAACTCCAGTGTTTCGCCTAGTGAGTATGCTCAGCCTGACTGTGCCATTCCTGAGGCTAAGTCTTCATTTCGGGCTACAGCGCATGCTCCCACACTTAGTGCGAAAAGCCTCTTTGCACAGGTACTTGCACTCCGTGCCGGGCCTAAGTCCTGTGTTGTGCCTAGACACCATGCTAAAGCTGATAGTCTTTTTTCAGAGACTGTATTTCATGCAACTGACCATGGTCAGGCACTTACTGCATCAGAAACTAGGTCCGGTAATTAACTCTTTGGCCCTGCCCCTGATGTGGGGGGCCCATTTAGACCACAGGGCATCAGGTGTCCTGACGATGTGGCCAGGCCACTCCCAAATGGCTTGCAGAGGCCCGCCCCTATGACTTGTCACCTCATTAATGATGGTCAGACGATGACTGGTGAGGTGTTTGGGTCATGACAGCCATGAGGTCATCATTGAAGTTGCGGTTCCAAATAGGACGCTAGTTATGCCAATCATGACGTATCACTCTGCTTTTGTCTCCAGGAGGTGCATTGTGGTCCACCCTGGTTTGGGGCGGACCCAGGTTATAAAAGGAGCTGGAGACAACAAGGAGGTGCGCAGTCTTCTATTATGCTCCGAAAGAGCACACCTCCATGTGTTGAACCCATTGCGGCTTTAGGCCAGAGGTAGGCAGGGATAGGGCGTCGATGCAGGCCGCCACCACAGTTGGTAACGCAGAACGGTTAAGACCAGCTCCTGTCCTACAAGTCCTGCTTGTGCAGCTCAGTGGCATTAACAGGCCTGCTGCTGCTGATGCGCCTGCTGTCCACAGGTGTGGCCCCAATGCACACGGTCAGCGTACTGAATGGCCCCTGTGATGTTAACAGGGAGTTCCTGGGCTGGGTGGGCGTGTGGACCCTGTGACGCTAACAGGGCTCCCAGTCTCAAGATCCGAGTGGCGTCTAACTTGGTTCAGGCTACTATTAGTTTCATAGCCACACAGCTCTGTATCCTCCACCGAACCTTCCAGTTGCCAACCTCTCCTTTTCCATCTGGGAGCACGGTGGACACTGACTGCTGATGGGGATATATACCTTTCTCTTTCTTTTCTTATTAATTTTCGTTATATAGCGGTAACATAGTATATACCACCTTATCCAAATCTGCCAGTCCCACCGTAACAGATGGTGTTTCTTCATCAAATGTTACTTTTGCTTAACCACCAAACCCACGGACCAAAACTTTTTTCCCCTTTCCAACACACCTGTTCCCCTTTCCACCAGCATCTGTCCTTTTTCAACTCATTTTGTATATGACCAAAAGTGCAACTCTGCAGGGACACCGTACTCAATGCCATCTCAGCACAGCAGCCAGCCCTTGGTCCCTCAGATGTGGACAAGTAAAAGACCATTTCCTCCTATCCATGACAAAGCGTTGAGATTCACTCTGTGCAGCACTGGTGTTTAGTGGAAAAGCAGATCGAAGATTGCGTACCACCTTCTGAAGATACTCCTGTATACGTGCGTCCCTTTCTATGGCAGGAATTATTTCACCAAATTTTGTCTTGTACTGGGGATCTAACAGTGTGGCAACCCAGTAGTTAATGTGACGCCCTGGGCAAGCCAGGGGTCACAGGTCATTCACCAACACACCCTACACCCCAGTTAGGAACACCAAAGCTACTGAAATCCTTGTTGCCTTCCTCCAGGGGCTGATGTTCACACCAGGGGGTGGGCCAGGCGGTTGGCTCCGCCCACCGAGGAGTACACAGCCCTGGAGGCAGGAGGAACCAGGCAGTCAGCTCAGGGAAGAGCTTGAGTCAAGTGAGGGACGTGAAAGTGAGAGGAGTCCAGCTAGGGACGGAAAGGAGTAAACAAGGAGTGAAGTGAAGGACAGTAAGAGTGGTGACAGAAAAGAAAGAGTGAAAAAAGCCTGAAGTAGTCCAGCTGAGTGCAGGACAGGGTCAGCAAGGTCAGCAACGGCGGTGACTGTCTGGAGGGGGACCGTTTGGAAGTTCCTGGAAGGACCGTGGACGGGTAGTGGCCCGGTGGTCTGGAGCAGTGTACCAAAGGACAGTCAGCACCAGGGCAGGGGCCTCTCGGACCCCGGCAAGGCTTGGAGTCACCAGAATTTTCCAAATCCGTCAGTGAAGGGGACGCAGATCCCCCAACAACCAAGTCCCGATAGAAGGCAACAGCCCAACCATTGTAGCAGAAACACCGCCACCGCCAGGGCACCAGTTTCTCAGGGCCAGCGACTGCGGGCAAAGAGTAGAGCTCCTCCGGTCCAGCTTGAAACCGGGGAGCGGGTTACCG
The DNA here is from genome assembly GCF_048569485.1 of Anomaloglossus baeobatrachus. Taxonomy (NCBI): domain Eukaryota; kingdom Metazoa; phylum Chordata; class Amphibia; order Anura; family Aromobatidae; genus Anomaloglossus; species Anomaloglossus baeobatrachus. The sequence continues at coordinate 529,854,764 of NC_134357.1, forward strand.
GTGGGAATCCATCGCTACCAACACAGAAACAAAGGTGCAAGGAAAAGGGACATCACCGTCACCTACTGGGAGAGCAAGTGCAGCCGTCCATGGGAACCGTCTTTCCAGCCGTGTGGTTTACCGTAAAACTGTGTCAACGTCTCAGGCTGAGTGAGTACCACAGTGCCGCAAGGCACAGCGCTGCCCCCGTGTCCCTGCGCCCACCAGGCCCTGCATCTCCCATCTCATCACCGGGCCCCGGGATCACCAACCCCTACCCACGGAGGGGCAACGCAACACCTGGCTGCTCCGCATCACCATCCCCGGGATCCCCATATTGAGCAGCGGTGGTGAAATCACCACAACCGTGGGTGGCGTCACGGACAATAAACTATCCCCACACCTAACACCCCCCTTTCACTCACGGGCGAGGAGTGCCGCTCGTGAACCCCCTGGATCCGGCCCACAGCTCGAGCCACCACTGAGCAGCAGCCGCCGGACCCGAGCAGAAGGGGCGAGCGTGGTGTGCTGACACCCTCCTCCCCGCCCGCGACATTAGCATTACTTCGAATTTGTACAATCCGAGGGTCATGTTGTAGGTAGTGCAGCAAGAAGACGCTCATGTGTCTTGTGCATCCAGGAGGACCAAGTCCTTGGTGTGTTGGTGGCAGAGAGGTGAGAATCGTGCCTCCTTCCTCTGCCCTCTCCCCCCATCCTCGCACAACCGAAATGTGAGCAAGCTCTTACTCATCTGCTGAGTCTTCCATGCCCATCGCAAGTTCGTCCTCCATTTCTTCATGGCTCCTGCACCTTCCTCAACAATTTTTGCTGATACTATGCGCCCTTGTTAATCCCTATCCCCCACCATAACTGCTGCCTAGGTGCCGCTTACCGTATGGACCTTGTAGATCTTATTATCCCTTCTGCATATGACTCCTCCTGTACTTCCTCACCTTCCTCTTGGACCAATACCTGACTCCGAATAATGCTTACAGTGTGCTCCATCATGTAGATGACCAGAATTGTCATGCTGAGAATGGCATTGCCAGTGCTAAACATCTTCGTCGACATTTGTAAACTGTGTAGAAGGGTGCATAGGTCCTTGATCTGACACCACTCCAGCAGCGTGATCTGCACCACCTCTGGATCAAGTTAGCCCAGGGTATACGTCATACCGTATTTCAGCAGGGCTCTGCGGTGCTGCCACACACGCTGCAACATGTGCAGATTCCAATTCCTGCGTGTCGGAACATCGCATTTCCGGCGTTTAACTGCCAGACCCTAAGACTTCCGGAGCGATGAAAGTTGTTGAGCTGCTGGGTGCGAAGGATGAAAGTGAGCACATAGCAGCGTGCCCGCTGCACAAGGCCATGTAGGCCGGGATGGTATTTTAAAAATTGCTGGAGAATCAGATTCAACACGTGAGCCATACAAGGCCCGTGTGTCACATTGCCCTGACGAAGGGCCGCAGACAGGTTTGCATCATTGCCGCACACGGCTGTTAAGTCACCAACGTAGTCCACTCAATCAATTTGTACTCTGGTCCCAATGGGAAGACACCACACCCTTTTTTAGGCCCCTCCTGTCTGCAGACCACTGCCAGACAAAGCTATGAACCTCTTGATACTGTTACCCCCAGTTCAGTTTTATGAGTTTGTGTGCTTGTTACCTGACTACGTTTCCTGCTTGCTGTTTATGTACCTCGTTGGCCGATCCGCATTTCACCTCTGCTTGTTTTCTGATTAAGTCCTGGCCATCCCATTCTGTTCCTCTTCCTCAATTAATGTTTTTGACCCTGCATGACTACTATTCTCTGGAACTGCAGCCTTCCACAGGTATTGATCAACTTGGGCCCTGTGTAATTCCAAATCACTGTATAGGGGTTAAAGGGTTTCAGGGTTCTGGGTGTCCAGCTTGGTGAGTGGCTTGCCTCTAGCCTATCCTTTACAGCCCATCTGAGTGTGTCGATCCAGGCAGGCGTTACACCGTGCCCTCTGCAGAAGGCCATGTAGGCCGGGATAGTGTTTTAAAAATTGCTGGAAAACCAGGTTCAACACGTGAGCCATACAAGGCACGTGTGTCACATTGCCCTGAAGAAGGGTCGCAGACTGGTTTGCATCATTGTCGCACCCGACCTTCCCTGACTGCTGGTTGAGTGGAGACAACCATTGATGAAACTCGGTCTCACTCTCCAGAGCTAACCGTCCACAATTCCTCAGCGGTGTCTCACATTTCCCCTACATTTCAAAGTAAACATTTGACTGCCTGATGGCCTTGAGCTCTGCTGCCAGCATAGTAAGGAGGTGTGTGGGATTCCTTGGGCGCAGTTACAAGGAAGGGTGGCCTGACCACACAGGGTTTGGGCCGAGGTGGAGGACCCACACGAGGTTGAGGAGGCAGAAGCAGTGGAGGAACTTGTACATACAGAGGAAGGATTGACACACAAGTCGTGGGGACGGCAAGACTTGTACAGCAAACCCTTCTCCATCTCTCACCATAGTTACCCAGTGCCCAGTCAGCAACATGTAACTCCCCTGTCCATGCTTACTGGTCCAAGTATCTGTGTTGAAATGCACCCTGTCACACACAGAGTTTCTCAAGGAATCAGTGAGGTTGTGTGCGACCTACTGTGGTAGCGCGGGCACGCCTTTCTTGGAAAAGGAGTGATGACTGGCCATCGGCTCTTGGGGCACTGCAATGGGCATAAGGTCTCAAAAATCCTCGGTCTCAAAAGGGTGTAAAGGCAGCCTTTCTGTTGCCAACAAGTTGCAGATGATGAAACTCAACCTCTTAGGCATGTCATGCCCTTCAAAAATCATGTAAAACACAGCGAGGGGACTCCAACCACAGTCTCCCTCGTTGCCACTAATTGGGCCACACACACCCCACTTGACTGGCATCAGTTGACCCCCCTTTTGAAAAAGAAAAAGATGCTTTGCATGAAGCACTCTCAAAAATACACGTGCCTTTCCCGTCCCCTGGCTGACCCAGGGGAAGAAAAGTCCTCTGAGAGCCATGACTTGTTCATCTTGGTTCTTTTAGAAACACAGCGAGGGGACTCCAACCACAGTCTCCCTCGTTGCCACTAATTGGGCCACACACACCCCACTTGACTGGCATCAGTTGACCCCCCTTTTGAAAAAGAAAAAGATGCTTTGCATGAAGCACTCTCAAAAATACACGTGCCTTTCCCGTCCCCTGGCTGACCCAGGGGAAGAAAAGTCCTCTGAGAGCCATGACTTGTTCATCTTGGTTCTTTTAGAAACACAGTGAGGGGACTCCAACCACAGTCTCCCTCGTTTCCACTAATTGGGCCACACACACCCCACTTGACTGGCATCACTTGATCCCCCTTTTCAAAATGAAACAGATGCTTTGCATGAAGCACTCTCAAAAATACGCGTGCCTTTCCCGTCCCCTGGCTGACCCAGGGGAAGAAAAGTCCTCTGAGAGCCATGACTTGTTCATCTTGGTTCTTTTAGAAACACAGCGAGGGGACTCCAACCACAGTCTCCCTCGTTGCCACTAATTGGGCCACACACACCCCACTTGACTGGCATCACTTGATCCCCCTTTTCAAAATGAAACAGATGCTTTGCATGAAGCACTCTCAAAAATACGCGTGCCTTTCCCGTCCCCTGGCTGACCCAGGGGAAGAAAAGTCCTCTGAGAGCCATGACTTGTTCATCTTGGTTCTTTTAGAAACACAGCGAGGGGACTCCAACCACAGTCTCCCTCGTTTCCACTAATTGGGCCACACACACCCCACTTGACTGGCATCAGTTGACCCAATTTTCAAGATGAAAAAGATGCTTTGCATGAAGCACTCTCAAAAATACGCGTGCCTTTCGCCTCCCCTGGCTGACCCAGGGGAAGAAAAGTCCTCTGAGAGCCATGTCCACATTGTTGTCAGTGGACAGACGCGTGTGCTTATCTGCCAGCAGACCCCCAGCAGAACTGAAGACAGGTTCTGAGAGAATGCTGGCTGCAGGACACGACAAGATCCCCAAGGCGTACGTGGCAAGCTCAGGCAATTTATCCAGATTGGAAGCCTAAAATGAGCAGGGCTCAAGTTGCACAGTAATGGCATCGATGTTTCCTTGCATATACTCATATATCTGTGTGTCCTCCTCTTTTTCCTTGTCCAGCTCTTTTGTTTTCGCATGAGTATATGTCCTTGTCACTTTCCCATGTGTTTGTGTTGTGTTGTGAGTTGTTTGTCACCTTTTGGACACCTTTGAGGGTGTTTTCTAGGTGTTTTTATGTGTTTGTGATTGCCTGCCATTGTTTCCTATGCAGTTCGAGTTCGGTTCGTCGAACGTTCGACGAGCCGAACTCGAACGGGATGTCCGTTCGGCGAACCGACCTCGAGCTGAACCGCGGCCGGTTCGCTCATCTCTAATCCTCATATGTTTCCCTCATTAACTCTGGTAATTGTATTATTACATGGATTATTTATGATGTTAGATTTTCTCATATTCCCATTCAGGTTCCTACAATATGTACCTGATTGACCAATCAAGGGTGGATAAGGACAGAAATAAGATGGTGGAGAGGATATTACACCTCACCCTAGAGATCCTATTCCGGCTTACTGGAGAGGTGAGAGATTCTGATGACGTCACATTACATCATTCTTATCTATGGGAATAACAGATGGACAGAACTGGAGAGGTGAGGACTCTGGAAATGTCTGTAGTGAGATTTATTAATGTGTCTCCATAACCAGGATTACACAGTAGTGAAGAAGACCTCTAGTGAGTGCTGTCAGGCCCCTGTGTCTGAGGGATGGGGAAGATTCCTCAGCCCAATCACAGGTCTTCCACCTCACCCCCTGATACATGAGGACATCAATGACCAGAAGATCCTAGAACTCACCTACAAGATGATTGAGCTGCTGACTGGAGAGGTGACACTGCTGGGAATGCTGGGGCATTATACAGTAATGCTATGAAGGGATCGGGGGATGACGGTATCATTGTATGTGTCAGGTTCCTATAAGGTGTCAGGATGTCTCCGTCTATTTCTCCATGGAGGAGTGGGAGTATTTAGAAGGACACAAAGATCTGTACAATGATGTCATGATGGAGGATCCCCAGCCCCTCTCATCACCAGGTAATAGACAGGACTAAATACACACGTCCTATAATTATGTGTATGTAAAGAATGAATTCAGTCCCTGTATGTGTTTCCTCCAGTTCTATCCAGTGAGAGGACAACACCAGAGAGATGTCCCCGTCCTCTTCTTCCACAGGACTGTAAACAAGAAAATCCCAATGTTTCTGAAGATCATCAGGTAGATGGAGAGAAGGTGTCATGAAATCTCCCTATGATGTGTAGACGGCTGTGAAGGTCTTGTGCTCAGTCTTGTTTTATCCTCCATTATACTTGTGTAATGAGAGCGGTGGAGATGGCAGGATTAGAGCTGATCATAGATGTGACTTCTCCATTCCTCTGTGACTTTTACGATATTTGTTTCAGGGTGAAGATCTGACATATATTAATACTATAGAGACATATGTGAGGGGTGATGAGCGGTGTAAAGAGGAGATTGCTACATATGAATACCCAGGTAAGTACTAACCACTAAATACAGAGAAGTCACAGATTTTTCTCAGTCACCGACTGTATCTGGTTTATCTGTGGTGTTGTTCGGCTATATGACAAGCAAGCAGCCACCATTCTCCTGCTACAAACATACACAGCTGCACACTAAAATGCTAACAATGACTAAGGGAAATTTGGTATTACATTACTGCTATAGGAATATTTGAAAAAAGAGATATATAGCATAAGTATTGGCCAATGTGTTTCGCCCGGGGACCAGGGGTACTCAGATCCGGGCCACAGAGTCACTTCTGTGGGTATCACGATGGCGTGACCCGGTCTGTGATCCCAGGCTCCACAGTAAAAGGGGATTTGGGTAAGGGAGATTGTCCGTGACGCCACCCACGGTTGTGGTGATTGCACCACCGCTGCTTTGGATGGGGATCCCGGGGATGGTGATGGGAGCAGCCAGGTGTTGTGTTGCCCCTCCGTGGGTAGGGGTTGGTGATCCTGGGGCCCAGTGGGGTGCAGGGGCGCAGGGGCAGTGCCGCAGTGCGATGCCCGAGGGCACGGGTGTACTCACAATAAAGTCACACGGAGTCACTGGTGAACTAAGAATTGCCGGTGTCCGCGGCCTCCGGTACGGGGGTGTTAGTGTCCCACACACGGTGCAGCAGCCCTGGTTGTTCCTTCCCTGCAGCAAGTGTCTTTCTCTCCACTCTCTCTTCCACTTTCTCCTCAGCCGGGGACGGGGAATCTACTCCCCTGTAGTGATCCGGGTACCCAGGTACCGAGGGGCCACCGCCCAGCTCCGGCTACCTGTTCTGGCCCCTTCCTCACTACGGCCTGCCCCGGCCCTCTTGGAGAACGCTTCACTCCCAGCCGGGAGCTGAACTCCAGACCTCTGTTCTCTCTGACCTCTCCACACTCTCTGCTCCAGCCCCTCCCCTCTCCTCTGCTTTTCCCTTACACTGGGGGCTGTGCTTTGTCATGCTGCACCGTGTGAGATCAGATTACCAAGGAGGATTAACTCTTTCTGTGACAACCTGGCTGTGCCAGGGCGTCACACACCCCCTTGGTAAAACACGGCCCGTCCTCGGGCCGGCTAGGCACCGACATTTTATTAAACTGGAAAAGATAAAACATCAAACATTTTCAATCCTCCCAAAACGGGATGCACATCACTTTAACATTGCAGTAACAGTCCAACACTTTTAATAATAACAGGGTAACGGTTCCTTCAGTCACCCACCCAAACAACCTAGCCTTGGTGCTGCCCCTAACACCCAGGCAGCACCCCTTGACCCCAGTCCAGACACGGTTCCAGATTGGTCAACGGGACCGGTACTTTGCTGCCGTTGCGGCCGGGCGGACTGCCGGAGCCGTCGTCATCTCCGTCGCGGCCGGGCGGACTGCCGGGGCCGGTGGCAGGGTGGTGACAAAGGTGAGGCCTGGGGACCCCAGGTCTGGGTCCTCCCCAACAGGCGCTGCGGGCTCCGCTACCGGTAACAGGGGTAACGGCTCGGTGCATCGCTGCGGCGGCCTCTTCCAGGAACCAAATGCTGGCAGAGTCCTGGCGTCCCTGCTTCCACAGTCCTTGTCACATAAGCTGCGGTTCCTTTCTACTGCTCCCCCTTGGTACTCGGGAGCAGTCCTTCCAGCAACTTTTAAAGTTTCCCTTTCGCTTCCGGTCCTCCGGAGCTTCACTTCCGCCCGCGTTCTCGGGGGGGCGGAGCCTCTTTTTCGCGCCCAACGCTTGGGGAAGAAGGTGCTGGGCGGGAGATTTTCGCGCCCAAAATGGCGGCAAAGAGGGTGACTTTAAGATTTTTGCAGCGGATCACCGCTGACAGTCCAGAATAAGGCGCACTTCCTCCAGATAACTGGATGGGTTCGATCCTGTTCGTGACGCCAAATGTTTCGCCCGGGGACCAGGGGTATTCAGATCCGGGCCACAGAGTCACTTCTGTGGGTATCACGATGGCGTGACCCGGTCTGTGATCCCAGGCTCCACAGTAAAAGGGGATTTGGGTAAGGGAGATTGTCCGTGACGCCACCCACGGTTGTGGTGATTGCACCACCGCTGCTTTGGATGGGGATCCCGGGGATGGTGATGGGAGCAGCCAGGTGTTGTGTTGCCCCTCCGTGGGTAGGGGTTGGTGATCCCGGGGCCCAGTGGGGTGCAGGGGCGCAGGGGCAGTGCCGCAGTGCGATGCCCGAGGGCACGGGTGTACTCACAATAAAGTCACACGGAGTCACTGGTGAACTAAGAATTGCCGGTGTCCGCGGCCTCCGGTACGGGGGTGTTAGTGTCCCACACACGGTGCAGCAGCCCTGGTTGTTCCTTCCCTGCAGCAAGTGTCTTTCTCTCCACTCTCTCTTCCACTTTCTCCTCAGCCGGGGACGGGGAATCTACTCCCCTGTAGTGATCCGGGTACCCAGGTACCGAGGGGCCACCGCCCAGCTCCGGCTACCTGTTCTGGCCCCTTCCTCACTACGGCCTGCCCCGGCCCTCTTGGAGAACGCTTCACTCCCAGCCGGGAGCTGAACTCCAGACCTCTGTTCTCTCTGACCTCTCCACACTCTCTGCTCCAGCCCCTCCCCTCTCCTCTGCTTTTCCCTTACACTGGGGGCTGTGCTTTGTCATGCTGCACCGTGTGAGATCAGATTACCAAGGAGGATTAACTCTTTCTGTGACAACCTGGCTGTGCCAGGGCGTCACAAATGCATGTGAGCCCGTTCACAACGGCAAGGTAATCTCTGTAAACCAGGAACCTAACTTGAAATGCTACTATCTGAGTTAAAAACCTCCATGTGTGGGCAACTAGACTAAAACCTAACTTGAAATGCCACTATCTGGGTGATCATAGCCTGGTTATAAGGCGGGGGGCTCAATCAGAAAGAGATGCACTATAATATATAAAAAGACTGACACGCACATCCAATAGGTGTGAATAGGTGCTAGCTGGCATTTCAAGTTAGGTTTTTAGTTTAGCTGCCCAGACATGGAGGTTTTTAACCTAGATAGTGGCATTTCAAGTTAAGTTCCCAGTTTACGGAGATTACCTTGCCGTGGTGACCGGGCTCACATGCATTGGCCAATACATATACTAAATATCTCTTTTTTCCAAATATTCCTATAGCAGTAATGCAATACCAGAGTTCTCTTATTCATTGTTAGCATTTTAGTGTGCAGCTGTATATGTTTTGTAGTTATAATGCGTTATCAGCTAGCACCTGTTCAAACCAAATGGATGTGCGTTTCATTCTTTTTATATATTCATAGTGCATCTCTCTGATTGAGCACTCCGCCCTATAATCACGCTGTGTTCACTGCTCTTTATAGCTGGAATCTAGCTGCCCAGATATGGAGGTTTTAACCCAGATAGTGGCATTTCAAGTTAGGTTTTTAGTCTAACTGCCCAGACATGAAGCTTTTTATCCCATATAGTGGCATTTCAAATTAGGTTCCCGGTTCACAGAGATTATCTTGTCGTGATAATCGGTCTCACATACATTGACAATACATATGCTAATATCTCTTTTTTCAAATATTCCTATAGCAGTAATGCAATACCAAAGTTCCCTTATTCATTGTTAGCATTTTAGTGTGCAGCTGTATATGTTTTGTAGTTATAGTGTGTTTTCAGCTATTCACACCTATTGGATGTGCGGGTCAGTCTTTTTATATATTTATAACATTCTCCTGATAAACCAAAACTGTCCCCATTACTTTGGGCATTGGAAGTCCTTCACTTGGAATGAGATCTATTCTGGCCAGAGCTTACAGCCTGGAGAACGCACCCTAGTCTCTGGAATTAGAAGATGCTGACCCTTAAGGGCGCTTTACACGCTACAATATACCTTACGATGTGTCGGCGGGGTCACGACGTAAGTGACGCACATCCGGTATCGTAAGTTACATTGTAGCGTGTGACAGCTACGTGCGATTGCACGTTAAAACGTTCATCACATACACGTCGTTGAATCCTGAAGAATTGCACGTCGGGTTGTTCAATGTTCCCGAGGCAGCACACATCGCAGTGTGTGACACCCCGGGAACATTGAACAGATCTTACCTGCCTCCGGCGGCTCCAGCCGGCAATGTGGAAGGAAAGAGGTGGGCGGGATGTTTACGTCCTGCTCATCTCCGCCCCTCCGCTTCTATTGGCCGGCTGCCGTGTGATGTCGATGTGACACCGAACGTCCCTCCCACTCCAGGAAGTGGATGTTCGCCGCCCACATCAAGGTCGTATGGACGGGTAAGTACGTGTGACAACTTTTAATCGATTGTGCGGCACGGTCAAAAAATTGACCGTGCCGCACATACGATGGGGGCGGGTCTCATCGCATATGATATCGTATGCGAAATTGCAAGGTGTAAAGCAGGCTTTACCTTCCCAGATCTCTAAACTACAAAGCCAAATAACAACGTACATATAATGTGCTGACAGGTTAAAAAATCATGTGAAGAAAAATATAACATGTATGGTGGGCATTACTTTTATGACGAGACACCTGGCCATGTCCTTTTTATTTGTATGCTCAAATATAGACATAAACCAAAAATAAGAGTGATGTACATACACATATATAGCAATGCTGGTAAGTAAACTCTACATCAAAAAGGTGTGTGGAGATATGGAGACAGTGAGGCCACCACCGGACTAATCGGTAAGTAGTAACAGGCAAAAGGAGAAACGGACTAGATAGTCTAGATGACTAATATATAAACTTTGAAAGAAACTCAATGGAGTTATGGGTATGTGCGCATGTTGCGTTCTGCCGTGACAAATATTCTGCAGCGTTTTGTCACTGCATGTGCGTTTCAAAACGCAGCTGAAAAGCTGCGTTTTGGATGTATGTTGAATGCGGAATGGATATAGAATTCATGCATTCTAGATGCTTGCTCTGCCATAGACAGAGAGGGAGAAGCATCCAAAACGCACAAAAGAAGTGACGCATGAAAAAACGCAACAAGCGCACACAACCTATGGGTGTGGATTTAACACAGAGGAGAAAATGAGCAGAATTCATAACTATTTCCCACTGTTTAACCCGTGACCGACTTGGGTCAGCCATGGGCGGAGCAGCACTTGTCCTGCGGAAGTTAACCTGGTAAATGCCACTGTTAATCGTTGACAGCGGTATTTAACAAGTGCCAGCATTGCCATTTTCGTGAGACTTATTTTCCTATCAGGTAAGTTTTTAATGGTATCATTCTGATTTATGTACTTTTTTTATAGCTTATTATTCCAGTATTTGGGAGGCAGAACTAACAAACAGGGATGAAAATTATGCTTTGCACCAGAGATCTCAAACTTGGCTGGGTATACAGTATGGTCCGCACATAGAAAAAAAAATAATTTGGGGGGCCGCCTTTTTTGCAGGAGAAGGTAACATTTTTAGTAATGCCATATTTTTTTATATACATCTTTTGGATCACTTTTTTTTAACATTTTTGCTCTTTTTTTTTTAATGGCATTCATTGTATGTGTTATGGTGTGGTTTTATATCTTGGTACGTTACGGGTGTAACAATAACAAATGTGCACTATTTTGTTTATTTTAGTTGATATATAAAAAAGTATTTTTAATGGTAAAGCAAAAAGGTCAGGCTTTTATTTTGATTTTATTTTTTTACATTTTAAACCCTTCTTGTAAGTAATACCGTTTTATAATTAGCACCATATAGTAATTTTGGTCAACATCTTGTAGTAATGTTACCATCCTTGTCCTCATCTTGTAGTAATGTCCCCCATCATGTTCCCCTTCTTGTAGTAATGTCCCCCATCTTGTTCCCCTTCTTATAGTAATGTCCCCATCTTGTTCCCCTTCTTGTAGTAATGATACCATCCTGGTCTTCATCTTGTAGTAATATCTCCCATCTTGTTCCCCTTCTTGTAGTAATGTCCCCCATCATGTTCCCCTTCTTGTAGTAATGTCCCCTATCTTGTTCTCCTTCATCCCCCATCTTGTTCCCCTTCTTGTCGTAATGTGACCCATCCTGTTCCCCTTCTTTTAATAATATTCCTATCCTTGTCCTCATCTTATACTAATGTCCCCATCCTGGTAATCATCCTGCAGTAATGTCCCCATCCTGTTTCCCTTCTTGTAGCAATCTGCCCCATATTGGTCCTCACCTTGTAGTAATGTTCCCATCCTGGTTATCATCCTGTAGTAATGTCCTCATTCTGGTGCCCATCCTGTAGTAAATCCAACAAGTAAAAAGTTTCCAGCGATGCCAAGAATCGACCCAATCTAAGGAACTTTTTAAAACTTCCAGTTTATTCCATCATATAAAATTATATCAAATTCCATGTGTAGTAATTGGCTGATCATAACTGTACAGGGACAGACCTATGCGTTATAGCTATCTCTTAGCACTAGTCATGGTATATGACCGCTTCCTCAGCACTTCCCCTCCAGATAAGCAAGAGGTCATCAATATATCTACCAAATAATTTAATTGATTTCAGAAAGGGATTTTGGTCCATGATGATATAATTCTCTTCTCAATAGGCCATAATTATATTGGTAAAGAAGGGGAGAACTTCTTACCCATGTTTACTCCCTGTTTTTGTATGAAAAACATTCTCAAACGTAAAAAAGTTTTTTGTGACCAAAAATCTCATTGACAAAATCTTGAATTGCTGTATTTCGGGGGTTAGAGTACTGTATTTTTTCAGAAAAAATTCCAATGCCTCTAAGGCTATTGGGTATTGTATTGAGGGGTACAGTGCTACAACACCTGCACTTAACCAGCTTAGCTCCTCTGACCATTCATATTCGTCAAAACCCCTATCACCGCCTTAGTGTCTCTGATGTAAGTCGTGATTCCCCTTATCTTAGGTTGCAGAATGTGGTCTATCCATGATCCCAATCTCTCATTCAATGAGCCAATACCCAAAACTATGGGTTGAAATTTTGGTGGGAAGCAAATTTTGTTAATTTTTTTTGAGAGCATGATAGATGGGCATGACAAGGAATTTGACATAAAACAAATCAGATGTTTTCTGATTGATAACTCCCATTTGAATACCTTCCAGCAATAGAAAACCCAGTTATTTTTGAAATAGTGGTGTTGGATGTCGATCTAACATTTCATATATATCTTTATCCTTTAGCATAGTTTTATTACATTGATAGTGCCACTCTAAAGTGGGCTTTGCACACTACGACATCGCAGGCCGATGCTGCGATGCCGAGTGCGATAGTGCCCGCCCCCGTCGCAGCAGCGATATGTGGTGATAGCTGGCGTAGCGAAAGTTATCGCTACGCCAGCTTCACACACACACTCACCTGCCGTGCGACGTCCCTGTGGCCGGCGACCCGCCTCCTTGTTAAGGGGGCGGGTCATGCGGCGTCACTGCGACGTCACACGGCAGGCGGCCAATCAGAGCGGAGGGGCGGAGATGAGCAGGATGTAAACATCCTGCCCACCTCCTTCCTTCCGCATATCCTACGGAAGCCGCAGTGAGGCCGGTAGGAGACGTTCCTCGCTCCTGCGACTTCACACACAGCGATGTGTGCTGCCGCAGGAGCGAGGAACAACATCGGACCATTGGGTCAGCGTAATTATGGATTACGCCGACGCTGTACCGATGATACGATTACGACGCTTTTGCGCTCGTTAATCGTATCATCCAGCCTTTACACACTGCGATGTCGCATGCGATGCCGGAAGTGCGTCATTTTCAATTTGACCCCACCGACATCGCACCTGCGATGTCGCAGTGTGCAAAGTGCCCCTTAGTCTAGGACCACCATCGCTCCTCCCTTAGGTGCCTTTCTTACCACTAAATTGTGATTGTTCTTGAAGGGAATCTGATAGTAAGTTTTTGCTACTTCATCTGAGAGTATCTTGTTGTAGGCAATGAGATTCTGAAACTAACCATGTTTATCTAAGATCACTGTGTGCAGCTGTTCTGACTTTATCTAAGAAATGAGTTTAGCACAGCTGGCAGCTGTCCCCGCCCACACCAGGCTCTTAATAGAGATTTTGCATTGACTGTGTGGTGTCAATCACAGCAGGGAAGCACAGTTGTATTTTCTTTTTTAACCCTTGCAGCATGCTGACCTCAGGTTACATTGCAAAATCGTGGTGACACATTACCTTTAATGTTTTTCAGAGCTCTCAATTTTTTATTTGTAAGATTTTTATGTATAACCCCCAGATTTCTGTCCAGGGTGACCAATTTTTGTTCGATCATATGCTGAAAATTGTCCCGTATTCCTGGTCTGGACTGTACTGGATAATAATCAGGATTACCAATTTTGAATGTGGTGGAATTCAGGTTGTGCATATTACCCGCTTCAGCTTGTAGTTGCCTCAGAGTAACCAGACCAAATAACTCCATAAAATCAGGGATGGTATTTATATCACTTTTATTATCCTGATTTTCTATACCCACATCCATGTATGTTTTATCTGAAGGAAAAGAATTGGGGGCTGTGGCACTGACCCCTAATATAAGATTCATCTGCAGGATTTATGGCTTCCATGAACCTCTTTAAGAAAGACTAACCATGACTAAGGCTAATGCGGGCGTCACACAAGACGAGCTATGGTGTGATGCATCGTCGGGGTCACAGTTTTCGTGACGCACAACCGGAATCGTTTGCGACGTTGTTTCGTGTGACACCTCCGAGCGACGCTGAATCGGTCACAAATCGTGAGTCGTGTACACGTCGCTTATTTTTAAAAAATTGTTTATTTTTCATGGCGCCGGTTTTTCATTGTACCCGGGGCAGCACACATCACTCCGTGTGACACCCCGGGAACGATGAACACAGCTTACCTGCGTCCCGCGGCTCCCGCCGGCTATGCAGAAGGAAGGAGGTGAGCGGGATGTTTACGTCCCGCTCATCTCCGCCCCTCCGCTTCTATTGGCCGGCGGCTGTGTGACGTCGCTGTGATGCCGAACGTCCCTCCCCCTTCAGGAAGAGGATGTTCGCCACCCACAGCGACGTCGCTCAGCAGGTAAGTACGTGTGACGGGGGTTAAACGACTTTGTGTGACACGGGCAGCGATTTGCCCGTGACGCACAAACGACGGGGGCGGGTACGATCGCACATGCGATCGCACAATAGATCGCATCGTGTGATGCCCGCATAAGAGTTAGCTGAAACACATAGGTCTTTCCCTTTACAGTTATGATCAGCTGATTGCTACACATGGAATTTGATCTAATTTTATTTGATAGAATACATTTGAAGTTTTAAGAAGATCCTTGGATTGGGTCGATTCTTGTGATCGTTGGAATTTTTTTTTCTTGTTGGATTTGCTCACTCTCCCTGGAGTATCTGTGAAGTGCCAAACGAGGGGATTAGGACTGTTAGGTGAGCTGACTACAATTTTCTGTTTTCTTTTAACATCCTGTGGTAATGTTCTCCCATCCTGTAGCAATGTCCTAATCCTGGTCCTCATCCTGTAGTAATGTCTTCATCCTGGTCCCCATCCTGTAGCAATGTCCCCATCCTGGTCCTCATCTTGTAATTTTACCATCCTGGTCCTCATCTTGTAGTAATGTTCTTCATCTGTAGTAATGTCCTCATAATAGTCCTCCTCCTGTAGTAATGTCCCCATCCTGGTCCTCATCTTGTAGTAAAGTCCCCATCTTGTAGTAATGTTGCCATCCTGTAGCAATGTCCCCATCCTGTCCTCATCCTGTAGTAATGTGCCCCATCCTGGTTCCCATCTTGTAGTAATGTGCCCATCCTTGTCCCCATCCTGTAGTATTGAGCCCATCCTGGTCCCCTTCTTGCATTATTGTGCCCATCCAGTTCCTCATCTTTTAGTAATGTCCTCCTCTTGTAGTAATGTCCTCATCCTGTAGTAATGTGCCCCATCCTGCTTCCCATCTTGAAATCCTATAACAGTCCAAAAAATTATTAATGAGTGGCTCTACTCATACATAACAACAGCCTAAAAAAACATGAGTATGTAAGCCAATTGAAAGTTTTTAGATAAAATTAAATCTTTATTCAAACAATTCATAAAAGATACAAGTGAATTAAAAAGAAGAGGTCACTAACAGAAGACGTAAGGTTGTCAAGACCAAAATGTTCAATAATTGCAATATTCAGGTACATGCAAAAAATAGTCAATATTCTAAGAATGGTAATATATAAAGGAGGAACAATTATTGATGTTATAATAAGAGTGAAAAAAAAAAAAAAAAAAATTTTGGGACACAAAAATAGTGCCGCCAAAAAACAAAATATATCCACTCAAGAATAATGATCAGAAATAACTACAGACGGCAATTTGCTTAATTCCAAAGAAAGAGGAAGAGAGAGGAATCTCCAATAATAGGGACACACATGGCTAGATTATAGTATACAAAATTGATGTTTATAATGAATGGTATATATAAAAAAGTTTTTATAGCTGCATAAAATATGCCAGTAATAAATAGGAAACCATTCACAAAACAATTTTAAAAGAGATATTGTTAATCCAATAGTGTCCACATAGGACGATAACATGTCCAATTTAAAAAGCAGAGACAGATTTCCAGAATGAAAAAACACTCCGAAGCAGTGAAGAAGAGCAACAATAGCAATCAAGAATGTTCCCACCATGTCCACATGGTGGTGCTAGTTACAAAAGAAAATGTGACTGAGATGTCAAAACGTATATAGTTAAAAGACACCACCAATATATTCCTTACCGAAAGGAGAGCATAAGCTATATGAAAGACTGTAGGATTTCAAGAGAACATCAGAAAGAGACAAGTAAAGACCCAATATGGAGAAACAAGCATGGACCAAAAGCTATACAGTGGAACCTTGGTTAACGAGAACAATCCATTCTGGGACTGCGCTTGTTAACCAAGTTACTCGTTCAGCAAAGCAAGATATCCCATAGGAAATCATTGCAATGCAGACAATTCGTTCCACAACTTGTTAAATGTCCCATCCTGGTCCCCTATTGTGCCATTCCACACATGTACAAATATAAAGGAGAACGGGTTTATGCCGTGCTAGAAACCACAGATGCTTGTAGATTAAAAGATTTCCTTTTATTTTACAGTTCTACGCATTTCAGAGACATCTTCGTCTCCTTCCTCAGGAAACAGAAATATGATTTCTTTTCCTGAGGAAGGAGACAGAGATGTCTCTGAAACGCATAGAACTGTAAAATAAAAGGAAATCTTTTAATCTACAAGCATCTGTGGTTTCTAGCGCGGCATAAACCCGTTCTCCTTTATACTTATATATTACATTCTATTTCGGGGCTGCTGCTAAACCACCAGGCACTCACAAGCTATTATAGGGGGTTGTGACTGACACAACCTCACCAGGTGAGTGTATTTCTGCCTTGTCTGTCTACCCTCATACCAGGTAAGACCCTATTGCGCTTTTTTCCCCTCTTACAGTTGCACATGCACAAACACACACAAACACACACACACATGCACAAACACACACGCACACACACATACAGTATAGACCAAAAGTTTGGACACACCTTCTCATTCAAAGAGTTTTCTTTATTTTCAGGACTCTGAAAATTGTAGATTCACACTGAAGGCATCAAAACTATGAATTAAAACATGTGGAATGAAATACCTAAAAAAGTGTGAAACAACTGAAACTATGTCTTATATTCTAGGTTCTTAAAAGTAGCCATCTTTTGCTTTGATTACTGCTTTGCACACTCTTGGCATTCTCTTGATGAGCTTCAAGAGGTAGTCACCGGAAATGGTTTTCCAACAGTCTTGAAGGAGTTCCCAGAGATGCTTAGCACTTGTTGGCCCTTTTGCCTTCACTCTGCGGTCCAGCTCACCCCAAACCATCTCGATTGGGTTCAGGTCTAGTGACTGTGGAGACCAGGTCATCTGGTGTAGCACCCCATCACTCTCGTTCTTAATCAAGTAGCCCTTACACAGCTTGAAGTGTGTTTGGGGTCACTGTCCTGTTGAAAAATAAAAATGATGGTCCAACTAAACGCAAACCGGATGGAATAGCACACCTCTGCAAGATGCTGTGGTAGGCATGCTGGTTCAGTATGCCTTCAATTTTGAATAAATCCCCAACAGTGTCACCAGCAAAGCACCCCACACTATCACACTTCCTCCTCCATGCTTCACGGTGGGAACCGGACATGTAGAGTCAATCCGTTCACCTTTTCTGCAAAGACACGGTGGTTGGATCCAAAGATCTCAAATTTGGACTCATCAGACCAAAGCAGAGATTTCCACGAGTGTGAGACGGTGTGTCCAAACTTTTGGTCTGTACTGTACATATATGTATTATGCTCACCTTACCTTCCGTTCCATCGCTGGTCTCCTGGAGCTTGCAGTTTGCCGATAGAGCATGTGTATTTGGTAACCATCGCGACGATGGAGGATCTTCCGCTGCCAGAGCGCTGACGTCAAAGGCAGGAGCCGCTTGCCTCTGATTGGCCAGCGCGCTGCCTTTGAGTAGCGGCTGACAGGGGAAGTCCCTCCCTCTTCGCGATGGTTGCCGATACACAGCCTGTAGCGGCGAACTACAAGAACCATGAGGCTGGCGATGGAACGGAAGGTAAGGTGAGCATAATGTGTGTGTGCGCGCATGTTGTGTGTGCTTGTATGGACTGCATGATCGGGTTAGAGCGCAGTGGATGTACGGAACCGGAAGTGTGTGCGGTGAGGATTTGCTCGTACAGCAAAGCTTGCTCGTAAACTGAGTTACAAATTTACAGCAAGCTTTGCTCGTTAAGCAAAATACTTGCTAACTGGGTTACTCGTTAAGCGATGTTCCACTGTAGTAGCATTGAACAACCTGTAGGTAAAAGAAGTACTTGTTTTGGAGACTGGAGATTCCTCTCTCTTCCTCTTTCTTTGAAATTAAGCAAATTACCGTCTGTAGTTATTTATGATCATTATTCTTCAGTGGATATATTTTGGTTTTTGGCAGCACTATTTTTTTTCACTCTTATTATAACATCAATAATTGTTTCTCTTTTATACATTACCATTCTTAGAATATTGACTATTTTTTGCATGTACCTGAATATTGTAATTATTGAACATTTTTTGTCTTGACAACCTTATGCTTTCTGTTAGTGACCTCTTCTTTTTAATTCACTTGTATCTTTTATGAATTGTTTGAATAAAGATTTAATTTTATCTAAAAACATTCAATTGACTTACATACTCATGTCTTTTTAGGTTGCTGGTTCCCATCTTTTAGTAAAGTGCCCATCCTTGTCCCCATACTGTAACAATATGCCCTTCCTGGTCCTCATCTTGTAGTAATGTGCCCATACTTGTCCCCTTCTTGTATTAATGTGCCCCATCCTTGTCCCCTTTGTGTAGTAATGTGTCCCATTCTTGTCCCCATCCTCTAGTAATGTGCCCATTCTTGTCCTCTTGTAGTAATGTGCCCATTCTTGTCCCCAACCTGTAGTAATGTGCCCATCTTTGTCCCCTTGTAGTAATGTGATCATCCTTGTCCCCTTCTTGTAATATTGTGCCCACCCTGGTCCCTTTCTTGTAGTCATGTCCCCATCATGTAGTAATTCCCCATCCTGGTCCTCATCCTGTAGTAATGTCCCCATCTGTCACCTTCTTGTAGTATTGTGCCCATCCTTATCCCTTTATTGTAGTAATGTGCCCATCCTTGTCACCTTCTTGTAGTATTGTGCCCAACCTGGTCCCCTTCTTGTAGTAATGTGCCCATCCTTGTTCCCATCCTGTTATAATATGCTCTTCCTGGTCTTCATCTTGTAGTAATGTGCCCATACTTATAACCTTCTTGTATTAATGTGCACCATCCTGGTCCCCTTTGTATAGTAATGTCTCCCATTCTTGTCCCCATCCTGTAGTAATGTACCCATCCTTGTCCCCATCCTGTAGTAATATGACCATCCTTGTCCCTTTGTAGTAATGTGTCTATGCTTGTCCCCCTCTTAAAGAAATATGCCCATTCTGGTCCCCTTCTTGTAGTAATATCCCCATTGTGTAATAATGTCCCCACCCTAGTCCCCATTTTGTAGTAATGTGCCCAGCCTTGTACCAATCCTGTAGTAATGATCCCATCCTTGTCCCCTTGTAGTAATGAGCCCATCCTTGTCCCCTTCTTATAGTATTGTGCCCCTCCTGGTCCCCATCTTGTAGTAATGTCCCCATCTTGGTCCCCATCCTGTAGTAATTTCCCCATCCTTGTCCTTATCCTGTAGTAATGTCCCCATCCTTGTCCCCTTCTTATAGTATTGTGCCCATCCTAGTTCTCATCTTGTAGTAATGTCCCCATATTTGTCTCCATCCTGTAGTAATGTCCCCATCCTTTTCCTCATTCTGTAGTAAAGTGCCTATCTTTGTCCCCATCCTGTAGTAATATGCTCCTCCTTGTCCTCTTGTAGTAATGTGCCCATCCTTGTCCCCTTTTTGTAGTAATGTCCCCATGATGATCCTCATTCTGTAGTAATGTGCCCATCCTTGTCCCTGTAGTAATGTATCTCATCCTTTTCCTCTTCTTGTAGTAATGTCTCCTTTCCTGGCCCACCTTTTATTGCAATGTCCCATCCTGTAGTAATTTGCCATATTATGCTGTTTTTCATATGCACATAAAAAAATGTAAACAAAATAAATTATTCTTACCTGTCCTCCATTACCTTGGTGTTCTCTATCATGCTTCTCACGGCCCTGCGGGCCATGGACCCCTAATGATCGTGTCAGGTTCAGAGGCCGTCGTCATCAGCGTTTTATTTCATTTGAATGAATCGCCGACGCCGCGCAGAGAAGCTCTCTGCACAGCTTTATCTATGGCAGCCACTCGCCAATCACAAATAGGAATAACGTTTGGAACACCATTCTAAGTCCGAACTGGGTGCAAAAACCTAAAAAAACATCACTATGGGGAGATAAGGTATGCACACCAGTGACTATGCAAGGGGAATACATGAAATAGCAGAAACTGCTGTGTGAATACTGACTTGAAAAATCCAATAGCTATATGCAAGAGTGAATATGTGAAAAATGGAATCTGCATTACTGCCATGAACATATGAATCAAGAGAAATTTAGCTACTGAATTGATCAATGCAATAGAGCCCCAACACTACGCCAAAAGAGAGAAATACTTTGGCGTAGTGTTGGGGCTCTATTGCATTGATCAATTCAGTAGCTAAATTTCTCTTGATTCATATGTTCATGGCAGTAATGCAGATTCCATTTTTCACATATTCACTCTTGCATATAGCTATTGGATTTTTCAAGTTTTCAAGTCAGTATTCACACAGCAGTTTCTGCTATTTCATGTATTCCCCTTGCATAGTCACTAATGTACTCGCCAATCACAGTCTAGCAACTGACTTCCTATGCTGACATCAGCTGCTTGCCTCTGATTGACCGGTGGCTGCCTTAGGTATACGTGTGCAATTCAGTCAAATGAAATAAAGATCTGAGGGCGGTGGACCTCTGCATTGGCCACAATCATCAGGGGTCCCTGGCCTTCAGGCTGCATGAAGAAGCCTTAGCCGCATGTGGCCCATGGGCCATGTGTTTGAGATCTCTGTTTTACACATTGTTGCTCTGAAGTCTATTGTTAGATTGTCAACGGTTTTTGTTTCAGTAAATCAATTTTTCTACATGACTTGCAAGTTCTATGGATAATTTTAAAATGTTATACAAATATATTTTTCAGAATATTTTATTAAAAAAATAAATTTAATTCTTGGCAGATGACTGTACAAGAACATCACAGCGAAAATGGATATCTACAATTTTTAAATCAGATGACTATGTGATCACACAAGACATAACTGAAGTGAATGCCATTACTCCAGATATTCCATCATCCCTTCACAGCAATGATCTATCGTCTGATAATTTTAAACAGGTCCTATCTTCTGATTCAACACAGACTAGTATTAAATATAAAAGAAAAGAAAGAGGGATTAAAAATCAAACTGCTCTTAAAGCGAAGAAGCTATTTTCAAGTGCTGAATATAGAAAATGTTTTTCCCTTAAAACATCTTTTGTTACTCATAAAAAAATTCACACAATGAAGAAAAGATTTTCTTGTGCAGAGTTTGGGAAATGTTTTAACCAGAAATCAGAGCTTGTTATTCAAGAGAGAGTTCATTCAGGAGAGACACCTTCATGTTCGGAATGTGGGAAATGTTTTGCAGATATATCAAATCTTGTTAAACACCAGAGAATTCACACAGGAGAGAAGCCATATTCATGTACTGAATGCAGTAAATGTTTTAATCAAAAATCAGGTTTAGTTATCCATCTCAGAACTCACACAGGGGAGAAACCATTTTCATGTTCAGATTGTGCAAAATGTTTTACAGAGAAATCAAGTCTTGTTATACACCAGAGAGGTCACACAGGTGAGAAGCCTTTTTCATGTTCAGATTGTGGGAAGTGTTTTATTAAGAAATCAGCTTTAGTTCTCCATGAGAGAACTCACACAGGGGAGAAACCTTTTTTATGTCTAGAATGTGGGAAATGTTTTGCAGATAAATCACACCTTGCTAGACATCAGAAACTTCACTCAGGAGAGAAGCCCTTTTTATGTTCAGAATGTGGGAAATGTTTTAATCAAAAATCAAGTTTAGTTGTCCATCTGAGAACTCACACAGGGGAAAAGCCATTTTCATGTTCAGATTGTGGGAAATGTTTTGCAGAGAAAGCAAGTCTTGTTATACACCAGAGAAGTCACACAGGGGAAAAGCCTTTTTCATGTTCAGAATGTGGAAAATGTTTTTCAGAGAAATCAAATCTTGTTAGACACCAGAGAAGTCACACAGGTGATAAGCCATTTACATGTTCAGAATGTGGGAAATGTTTTAATCAGAAATCAGATTTAGTTGTTCATCAGAGAATTCACACAGGGGAGAAACCTTTTTCATGTTCAGAATGTGGGAAATGTTTTGTAGATAAATCAGGTCTTGTTAGACACCAAAAAAGTCACATAGGAGAAAAGCCATATTCATGTTCAGAATGTTGGAAATGTTTTAATCAGAAATCCGATTTAGTTGTGCATCAGAGAACTCACATGAGAAAACATATATTTTTACAAACTATACAAGAAAACATATAACAGAGACAGTCAAAGTAACGACAAAAGAATAAATTAGAAAGGAAAAAAAAGTTAGAACTTACAGTAGAAGTAAAACATATGCAGTTACTACCACACATTGATTATCTAAAAAGCAATACAACATTAAAGGGAATTTGTCACCAGGTTTTTTCCACCTAATCTGAGAGCTGCATAATGTAGGGGCAGAGATACAGATTCCAAAGTAGTGTAGTTTTGATTAATCAGCAGGAGATTATCATTAAAGGACTACTTGGGGTGCTGCCTGGTAGTCCAGCATATTCATGAGCTCTGTATAACTGCTAGATCTGCAGCAGAAAAAAACATTCATTTTATTCAAATGACAGCAAACAGCTCAGTAAGTGACACATCGCTGTAATCAGGTTCTCTGTGTCTACATTATGCTGCTCCGAGATAAGGTAGCAAAAACATGGTGACAGATTCCCTTTAAATATGTTACATTGTTTTATAACTATATAGTCACTATATGGATAAGAGTATTGCAACCCCCTCCACCTCCTTCCTCACAAAGAAAATACCAAAAGATTTTTCCTCCTTTTTTCTAAATCCTAATCTCAGTGATCTGCCATTCATTACAGTTTCTTTATATCCACAATCTCGTTGTCTGAACAAACGTCTTTAGTTTATGTATATTATAATAATAAACTTGTTCATGTTACAAGTTACTATTTAAATCTATGATCCATTCCTTCTTTGTAGGAACATCTGATGTGATCCATCTTTTGTTAAATAGTTTCTGTGCTAAGTATAGGAGGTTTCCAGGACGCCACATGACAGCACATCAGGAGTTGCACCTTTGACCTCTACAGGGACAGGAACGCAAGAGGTTAAAAGCTCCTCCCCTCCCCATCTCCTCAGTGTTTTTTCCTATCCCTGTACAGGACGGACGCAATCTTACCGTCAGGATGTACGGGGTCCAGGCGGATCGGGGGGGCTCGCTCTCTCCTTCCGTCCTGTCAAGCAGCCCCTGGCCGACACCTCTCAAGGAGAGGTCCCTCAGCCGGCTGATGGAGCAGGAGTTCCTGGCACCAGCCGCTTCCCTCAGGAGAGGGCTCTCGGCGTCCCGCTGTCTGCCGCTTGCAGGAGGCATTTCCGGGTTTGCGCATAGCGTGCGTTCCAGGCTGGCACGCACGCTGACGCATGCACAATAGGACGAACGTCCGCATTTCCGGGTAAGGAACATGGCGGCTCCCCGGGAGGCGACGTGCGCTCCAGAACGGAGCTCAGGAGGCGGGAATGGGACCTGGCGTCACCCACACAGGTAAATAAAACCTCCGGGTCCTCCACATAATGATTGTATCACAAATTTTGCTGCGGTGTTTTCATAATGGACAAGCGTGACAGGTCAGAAGCCAAATCCCCTGAGAGGTCCCAGGATCATGTGAGTGCCGGTGCAGAGGGGTTCCCCAATAGTGGAAGTAGTGGGGTCAGCTCTTGTCTGTACCTTCTGTTTTTCAGGACTCTTCCACTGCACGCACTGGCAACATCCCTCTGAGAGCTGTTCGGAAATCAATCAAAATTAAAAAATGCGCAGTTTGCAATTTACGGCTTTTAGACTCCTGCACTAAACAATTCTGCGACTCCTGTATTGCTAGGTTGGTTTTGGATGAGCAAAAATCCCTCCTGACTGATATGAGGGCGATGATCCGGGAAGAAGTGCAGTCTGTTATTGCCGGTTCATCGTCCCAGCTGGCCTGTAGGGACGCACCACGTAAGAGACAGAGACCTGACATGGAGGTCTCTTCAGAAGAGGAGGAGCTTTCCTATGACTCTGACTCACAGATGGAAGATGAGGCGATAGGCCCGGCTCCGGAGGAGGAAAGGCGTTACCTCTTTTCCTCCGGTGATACAGATGACCTCCTTAGGGTGGTCAGAAAAACTATGATGGTATAAGAGCAGGAACAACCTCGATCGGTCCAGGATGAGATGTTCGGGGGGCTCCGGTCACAACGCTATAGAGTGTTCCTGGTAAATCAGCATGTCCGGGCGATGATCATGGAGGAATGGCAGGAGTCTGAATGGAAGTTGGTGATTCCCAGGGACTTCCGTAATCGCCTTCCCTTTGAACCGGATGATATTAAGGAATGGGAGGACGTCCCGATGTCTCGGTGGCTAAAGTGGCTAGGAAAACTGCTATCCCCTTTGAGGACTCTTCTGGGCTTAAGGACCCTATGGACAATGGACAGAAAAGCTGACGGCCTCCTAAAGTAGGCGTGGGAAGCTTCAGCGACCACGATCAAGACTAACATTGCGGCAACCTCAGTGGCCAGGTCCATGTCCAGGTGGCTGGATGACCTGAACACTCTGGTTCAGGAGAGGGCACCCAGGGATACTGTCCTGGAATCCATAGCCCTCCTGAAACTGGCCACAGGATTCAAGGCAGACGCCTCGGCAGAGTCTATTCGGTTTTCTGCCCGTAATGAGGCGTTGACTAATTCTGCTCGTCGCGCCATCTGGTTAGAAACTTGGTCTGGGGATAGCGCCTCTAAAAACAAATTGTGCTCCATTCCATTCTCTGGCATTAGAGTTTTTGGTCCCACATTAGATGACATCCTTGAGAAGGCGTCGGATAAAAGGGGATTTCCCGAGGATAGACTTCATCGGGGGCCCCCCTCACGTCGCTTTCGGTCCTTTCGGGGATCTGACTACAAAGGCAAGGGTAAATCAGGTAGATGGAGCTATTACAAGGGAGGTTAAGATAGGAACCCCCCCCCTTTGACTCCAGAAAAAAACTGGATCGATCTTGACGGCAGAACAGTTGGCGGCCATCTGGAAAGGTTCCAGGAGGAGTGGAAAAACATCACGTCCAATCCTTGGGTCCTCCAGGTGGTGTCACAGGGGTGTCCCTCCCGACCGCTTTCTTCTCACGAAATTTCGGTCTCCCACTTTGTCCAACCTTCTCTGGTCCGAGGTCAACGCCTTGTTACTCACTCAGGCCATATGTCCTGTTCCTCTCCAGGAACAGTTTCGGGGTCACTATTCCAGTCTCTTTACTGTTCTAAAACCGTCGGGCACGGTTAGATTATCAATCTAAAGCCTCTAAACCGCTTTGTCCGCTACAAGAAATTCCGTAAGGAATCCATCAAATCGACCATTCCTCTCATAAATCACCACTCCGTTATGGCCACGATAGATTTAACAAACGCTTACTATCACGTAGCCATTCATCGCAACTGCCAGAAATTTCTACGGTTTGCCGTAGAGAGATGGGGGGAAATCTATCATTACCAGTTCCGGTGCCTTCCCTTTGGCCTTTCCTCCGCTCCCAGAGCCTTTACAAAAATAATGACGGAAGTGGTCGCCCACCTCAGGACGCAAGACGTCAGCATTGTTCCCTACTTGGACGACCTGCTCTTGATCGCGGACACGCCGGCTCAGTTGTCTCGGAAGGTGACAGTCGTTCTTGCCCAACTCCAACAACTAGGCTGGTTGTTGAATGCTCCCAAGTCCAACTTGCTGGCGGAATCCAAAAAGGTCTTCCTCAGAATCCTTCTGGACTCGGATGCAAGGATGTCTTTCTTGCCAGCTCAGAAGGTGGAATCTCTTCAGGCCAGAATGAGGTCCTTCATCCATCCGCGGACATGCACGGTTCGAGAGGCAATGAGGGTGTTAGGATTGATGACATTGTGTATTCCGTACGTCCGATGGAGCCAATTTCATTCCAGGCACCTTCAGAGTCTGGTACTTTCCACTCCGGTAGGACGTCGCTGTTCCATAACCAACAGGTCCACTTTAAACAGCAAGTTGTCCCTGCCACTTCGCCTCCGTCGTTCTCTGACATGGTGGACGGACCTCGAACACCTCTCGCAGGGTGTTCATTGGGACTCCTCGCCCTCTGTTACGCTCATCACAGACGCCAGCCAAACCGGTTGGGGGGCGCACGTGGGCTCCCATTACTTCCAGGGCACTTGGCGGGACCAGATGGCAACACAGTCCTCCAACTTCAGGGAGTTGAGCGCGGTCTGGCAGGTCCTCCGCCAACAACAGCACTTGTTCCTGCATCGTCACCTCCGCGTGCTCTCGGACAACGTCACGACGGTGGCCTTCCTCAGACACCAAGGGGGGCCCAAACATCCGCAACTACAGGCGTTGTCACAGACTATCTTCCACTGGGCCGAAGTCTCAGTGCTATCGGTCTCGGCAATCTATCTGAAGGGCTCGGAAAACACCCTAGCGGATGATCTCAGCAGACACAGGGTGGATCCGGCAGGTTGGGTTTTGAACAACTCAGTGTTCCGGTCTCTGGTCGATAGGTGGGGCACTCCTCGGTGGGATCTGTTCGCCTCCAGGAGCAACACGAAGGCCAAGAAGTTCTTCTCCCTCGACCCAAGGGACCGCCCGACCGCGGTGGATGCAATGTCACAAACCTGGGACATGGATCTGGCATATACGTTTCCTCCTCTTCCATTGCTTCCCAGGGTTCTCCGGAAGATCCAGCAGGACGGAACCAGAGTCATCTTGATTGTACCGTACTGGCCGAGGAGGAGCTGATTTTCTCTCCTTCAGACTCTTGCAGTGGACGCACCCATGTTCCTTCCGCTACAGGAGGATCTCCTCAGCCAGGGCCCAGTATTCCACCACGATCTCTTCCATCTTCATCTGTCGGTTTGGATCCTGAAGGGAGGATCCTGAAGAAGAAGGGTTTATCCATGGCTGTTATTTCTACTCTGCAAGCTAGCAGGAAACCTGTGACCCAGTCCATCTACCGGCGTATTTGGACGAGGTTTTGTAGTTTCCTTGGGGAAGAACCGGTGGATAGGGCTCATCCTGATATCCCTCGCATCCTTGAATTTTTGGAGTCGGGATTTCACCAGGGTCTGAAACCCAGTCCAAATCTCGGCGCTCAGTGTTTTTTTTGACACCTCCTTTGCCTCCAATCCATGGATCATATGTTTTGTCAAGGGCGTCCAGAGGCTCCGACCCACCATTCGCTCTACGGTACCACCTTGGGATCTGGAACTGGTTCTCAATGCTCTATGTGAGTCGCCCTTTGAACCGCTGGAGGCGTTGCCTCTTCCGCTGTTATCCTTCAAGACGGCCTTCCTGGTGGCCATTGCTATGGCTAAGCGGATTGGCGAAATGCAAGCATTGTCCATTCGCCCTCCTTATCTTCAGGTCCTGAATGACAGAATCGTTTTGAAGCTCGATCCCATGTTCCAGCGCAAGGTAGTCTCATCAACCAATTTGGCCCAGGAGGTGGTGCTACCATCGTTCTGTTCCAACCATTCCAACCGGACCGAAGAACGCCTTCACTCCTTGGATGTACGACGAGCTGTCTTGGCCTATATGGAGGCTACCTGGAGCTGGCGGATAAATTCTACCCTGTTTGTGCAGTTTGCGGGCCGGAACCGAGGAAAGGCGGTGTCTAAGGCAACGCTGTCTCGGTGGGTTAGGTCTGCTATCACCTCTGCTTACCAGTCTGCCGGTAGGGATCCTCCCACTCACATTCGGGCTCACTCCACCAGGGCGTTGTCCACTTTCTGGGCTGAACGGGCGGGGGCTTCCCTGGAGCAAATATGCCGTACTGCGACTTGGTCTGGTCCCCATACGTTTTGTAGACACTATAAGCTTGACATCCTTGCCGATCAGCAAACTTTGTTTGGTCGGAGGGTTTTGCAAGCTGTTGTCCCCCCCTAATATGGATTACTTTGGCATTCTCCTGATGTGCTGTCATGTGGCGTCCTGGAAAATAGGAATTACTACCTACCGGTAATGATGTTTCCAGGAGCCATCATGACAGCACTATTATTTCCCTCCCTTCCATGCTTGTTGTTCCACTTTTTTGTATGCCTTGCTGTCTAAATAAACATGTTGTTGTTCCCATCCTGGTGTGGTACTTGAAAAAGTCACTGAGGAGATGGGGAGGGGAGGAGCTTTTAACCTCTTGCATTCCTGTCCCTGTAGAGGTCAAAGGTGCAACTCCTGATCTGCTGTCATGATGGCTCCTGGAAACATAATTACCGGTAAGTAGTAATTCCTATTTTTTCAGTGGGAACTGATTCCCTTTTTTTATACGCCAATACACAATTATTGGGTCTAAGGAGACTTTGATTTTAAATACCGTATTTTTCAGATTTTTTAGAAGTAGCAGAGCTAGAATTGTCGTGGGACCTTGTGTGGATTACGTCGGATCTAGGTGTTTTGGGGGTTAATAAATTAGTGAAAGATAGTGTTTGTGTTTATTTCTTTTCACTTATAGAATAGTATGGGCGAGTCTCATAGACACCCCCCATTACTAATCTAGGGTTTAGTGGCAGCTGTGGGCTGCTATTAACTGTTTATTACCCCGATTGCCACCACACCAATCGTGAAGAACTGGGTAAAGGACTGGGATTGTTGCATCTAATAAATGTGGCAACCCTGGGCAGCTGCAGGCTGATATTATTTAAGGCTGGGGTGTCCAAATAAGCATGGGTCTCCCCAGCCTGAGAATACCAACCCCCAGCTGTCGGCTTTATCATGGCTGGGTATGAATACTGGGGGGGGACCGCACGCAACTTTTTGCTGCATGCAGTTCCTCTTATTTTAATACACTTCGAAGATATGCGCACGGCTGGGGGCATCAGCCTGTAGCCATATGCTTTATGTCTGCTGGCTAGCATATCATCGGGGCACCCAAGTCAGTATTTTTAATTAATTTTTACCCTACGATATAGACCCACAGACAGGGTCTGTGATTGGAAGTGATAGACATGCTGTCACTCAGTGTGGGGACACGAGTGTCTGACTGCAACCAATCACAGACGCCAGTGGGCTTGGGAAGCAATGCATATGTATGAAGTTAATGAGCAGCCCTAGAAGTGAATGAGAGGCCGTGGGAGCAGTTGCAGCGGTGCCAATGACTCAGTAAGTATATATTTTTTCTTTAAATTTACTTTATTTTTCTTATTGCCCAAGTGCCGGGCCTGGCACTCGGGTACGTTTGAACCCACACCCGTCGGACTTTATAGTCCAGGTCCGCCCATCACTATTTTTCACCCATTGAATAAAAAAAACGCATTGTCAAAAACGCATACACTTTTTTGATGTGTTTTTGAGCCCCAGGCTGCATTTGTGACCACAGGATGAAATTCCGTGGTCACCACAAAGATGCAGTGTGCGTGCATTGCCAAACTTCACCTTATTGGAACACTAAATGAAGTTAACCCTTTGATGACCAGCGTATTTCTCATTTTTGCACTTATGTTTTTTCTTTGTTTTTTGTTGGGTTTTTTTGCGTTCTTTTTGCCATATAAATGGTTGGAGACATAATTGCTCACATCAGTCTAATTACGGTGATATTAAACATTGTTTTAATTTAAATGATGAAAAACTTTTAAAAATTGCAAAAAAATATGCTTTCGTTTTGCACTTTTCAGTTTCAGCATTTAAATTTAGTTTTTTCAACTTTTCCTTTTTGTTAGTTTGGCATTAACAATTGTTCATTTGTATAAATTTGGCATAAGGCGAACAACAACTACTTGTTAAACAAATTTTTTGTTAATATTAAAATTTACTCTATTTTTTCCTTTCAAGAAGGGGACTCGTGTTGTTCACTTGTCTCTAGTGATGAGCGAGTATGCTTGTCAGTACTCGGTACTCGCACGAGTATCACTGTACTCGGGCTACTCGGCGGGGACCGAGTAATTTCGCGATACTCGTGCTGTACTCGTGGTCCTGCATGTTGGCGCTCTTTTTAGAGCCAGCCCTTATGCAGGGATTGGCTGGCAGACCACTGCAATGCCACAGCCCTGTTGTGGAATTGCAGTGATTGGCCGGCCCTCACAGCATGACCGTGCCTTTAGCCCGACACTTCCCCGCTCGGCTACGGCCCCTCCCGCACTCCACTCCGCGTGTATATATATATGCACGCTTACACACACACGCACGTTTTTTTTTTTAATTTACAGTTTTATGGTTTCTACATGCTGCCGGTGGTCATTTCAGAATAATACTCGGGTCCCCCATAGGATAACATTGGGCTCGGTGCTCGGGCCGAGTACACGAGTATCTTGGAATGCTCGGCCCGAGCCTTTAGCACCCGAGCTTTTTAGTACTCGCTCATCACTACTTGTCTCAGCTATTTGAGACAGTTTTGCTCTCTTAGCTTTTGGATTAACTTGCCCAATAGATGGTTGTATTTGGGTGGCATTTTAAAAAAAACGGTCCTTAGTATTATAACTGGAGATTAATCGATCCATGGAAGTTCGGTTCGGCGGGTACAGACGGACTTTTATATACAGTTCGGTTAGAGACGTGGACTTGAGAAGTCACTGATTGGCAGTTCGGGTCTCTGCCCACAGGCGGCCTGCAATAGCCAAAACAGTTCCAAGGGATGATGGGCGGGCTTGTTTAAAGCACACCAATCACCAGGATTTTCCTATATAACGTAAAGCCAGTGCTATACTGGCTCTATCATGCTGATTCTATACATACTATACCTTTAGTTGTCAGCTAGGATGTATCGATTTTGAAACACAAGCAAGTAAAGATTGTAAAAAAACCATTTTTTTGACTGACAGCAGCTGATAGCTGGGGTGGGTTTTGATAGTGATTTCTGCCCACTGCCTGTTGTTCCTCCCCCTATTATTTATGCTAATTCTATTATAGAAGTGTTTTACTAATGGTTGGGTTGAGTCTAGAATGTACGGGCTCCTGCCTGGTTTGTGGGCGTGACTGGCTTGGTTGAGGGCGTGGCAATGTTTCTATAATCTTGCAGGCTTCACCCCCCCTGCACCCCCCCATCTGGGGGTCTTACCCTCAGACCCCCGCTTCTATTATAATCAACTCTATGCGCACATGGGCTTAGAGAATGAATTTTTATTCCCGCTGGAAACATTGGGCTGGAAACATCATGCTGCATTTTGAACACGCCCTATCACATGACAAGTTGCGTCATACCGTGCAGGAGCCCGTACACTCTATCATCTACTCTAATGGTTGTGGCTAAAAGGACCTGAGCTGATGTCATAACCATGTGACCAGAAGGGGCGGTACCTCAGCCAACATAGCTGATACCAGGAAGCAACATTATTTTTTTGTTGGTTGAGGCCCCGCCCCTTCTGTTCATATGCCTATGACGTCAGCACAGGTCCTTTTAGCCACCATGATTTATAGCCACAAACGTCTATAATAGAATTAGCATAAATAATGGATAAAGGGAGTAAGGACAAGCAGGTGGCGGGAATCACTATGAACACCCACCCCAGCTATTAGCTGGTCAGCTAATTAACAATTAACAAAAAATTGTTAATTTTACAAACTTTACTTGCTTGTGTTTCAAAACCTAAACATCAGAGCTGAAACTAAAGGTATGTATACAATCAGCATGATAGTGCCAGTATAGCACTGGCTTTAGGTTATATAGGAAAATCCTGGTGATTGATGCGCTTTTTTTTTTTTTTTTTATTGGTGCACATTGCATCTGATCACGCTGTTGTTACCCCCAGTCTGAGCCGTTCAAACACTGCAAGTGGCTCCAAGGGCTGGGCACCAAGCGTACCTGAGCACAGCGCTGCTTGAGACCCGCAACACACATCCGTTTTTTTTGTATGTGTGCGGTACTTATTTGCACGTACAAGAGACACGTACACACGGAGACCCATGTTATTCAATGGTAGATGGCACACGCACGTAAAATCACACGGAACGTGTGTCCGTGTCGTAAGTACGTGTGTGCGCTTTTCTACACGGACGACATGTCCGTTTTTTGCCGGCAACACGCAGGCACGGACCCGCTTTAGTCTATGGGTCCGTGCCTGCACGGACCGCACACGGAGTATGTCCGTTGTGAGATAGTGGGGCCATTCATATGTGACGGACGGTATGTATCTCCCAGAATGCGTACAGAAACATATTAGAGCCCTACATAGTGGTCAGTCCACTAACCTCCAGGCCGGGTTATGCAGGTGGCTCATGGCCACAGTTCTCATTTAAAAGGTCTTTGTAAAGGCCTGGGTGGGTCAGAGTTGCTTTGTAAGCTACAGAGCAGGAAGCTGAGGAGAGTTCAGGCCTGTGTGGAACTATAACACAGGTCTGTGGACCCCCCGGGAATAGAAAAACGGGGTATAGTAAGACCGTCTCCTACGGCAAGCAGTGCCTGTGTGATGGGGAACCGTATGGACTGTGAGTAACCCGGCTGTGTCCCGGAGGACATTTACCTTTTCAGCGATCAATAAAGCTGTTTGGATTGGACTTTTTCGGGTCACTGCCTCTTTGTCGTCCTGGGGGACCCCCACCCCGCTACATTATGGTGGAGAATGCGGGCAAGGAGAATTGAGGCATACCCCACTGCTGCATGTCAATAATCAAGCCTGCTACGCTACTGCATAAACCCGCTGACAACATGGAGGAGCTTTTGCGGCAGTTGGTGCTAACTCAGCAGAAGCAACAGGAGCAATTGGGAGACCCAGCGACAACAACAAGAGGCGAATGCATTGCTACGGCAGCAGATTGCGGCCCTGCGTGAGACACCACCAGCAGCTGCCTCAGACCGACGGGTACCCCGGGACAGGGTTCGCTCTGCCCTGTGGAAACTAAGCCCGGAGGATGACGTGGAGGTTTTCCTTACGGTTTTTGAGCGCACAGCGGAGCAGGAAAAACTGCCGGCAGACCAGTGGGCGGAAGTGGTGGCTCCGTTCCTGATAGGGGACGCCCAGAAAGCCTACTTTGACCTCAGCCGGGAGGATGCCCTGGACTACAAGAAATTGAAAGGTGAGATCCTTGCATGTCTGGGGGTCAATACCTACGTGAGGGCTCAGCGAGTGTTTTCATGGGCCTATGTGGAGACCTGTCCAGCCAGTCTCAGGCATATGACTTACTACAATTGGTTAAAAAGTGGTTACAGCCGGAGGTGTTGTCTCCAGCCCAGATGGTGGAAAGGGTGGTGGTTGACCGGTTGGTGCGGACTCTGTCAGTCGCTATACAACGATGGGTGGGGCAAGGAGACCCGGGTAACCTGGATCAGGTGGTGAGTCTAGTTGAGCGATATACCGCCACACAGGACTTTATACGAGACTCTGCCCCACTGCGTCACACAGTACACAGGACCCTGGCCGAGAGACACGTACGGTGCTGGTGAACAACAAAAACCAAGCCCATACCGAGGGGGCAACCCGCACTGAGAGTGGCAAAAGACTAGCCCCCCCAAGAATGGTAACAAAAACTGGTGGGGACACCGCTATGAAGTGCTGGAGGTGTCAAGGGCCAGGCCATATCGCCGCTTATTGCCCTTTGATTACGGAGTCCATGGATTGTGGGTACACACGCCGAATGTCTATGTATGCTAATACGGTGTATGCTGCACGCCCTCTTCTTGAACCTCCTCTCTGTCATGTGTATGTAAATGGACATCGGGCAGAGGCCCTTTTGGACTCTGGCAGTATAGTGACCCTTGTTCATGGGTCACTGATCTCGGGGTCGGAGTCCACGGAGAGGGAGGTTGGGATTGTGTGTATACATGGTGAGCTCCGCAAATATCCAACAGCAGAGGTATGCCTCTCCACTCCGTGCGGAGACGTGACTCATGTGGTAGGAGTGGTGAAAACTCTACCATACGGGGTAGTGATGGGAAGGGATTTTCCGTTGTTTTGGTACCTGTGGGAGAGAAATGGTACTTATTCCCAGGCAAAAATGGATCTAAGTGCAGAACCCGATGATCCCGAGTCGGGGATACCTGCTGTAGGGATCGCCGACCTTGGGACAGGGGGAGAACCTGACAGGGGTCCCCTAGAGGTGTTGGCAGGACAAAGTGAAGAGACCGTAGTGACCCCGGAGCTGGAAACGTCCCGGGAGGTCTTCGGGACGGCACAGCTAAGGGATCCTACCCTCTCCCAGGCGTGGGGGAATGTAAAAGAGGTGAATGGGGTGGCCCAACAAACAGGGGCAGAAGTTGTCTTTGCCCGCATGGCGGTTTATAATGATTTACTCTACCGAATAGACAAAATCAGGGAAGAGATAGTAGAACAACTGGTCGTGCCACAATCCCATCGTCAGGCAGTGCTTAACATGGCTCACACACACCCCCTGGGGGGGCACTTAGAGGTTACCAAGACACAAGAGCGTATTTTACGGAGGTTCTTTTGGCCGGGAGTGTACGCCGATGTACGGAAATTCTGTGAATCCTGCCCGGACTGCCAGCTGACCTCGCCCATTGCGAGTTTCCGGAGTCCATTGGTGCCTCTTCCAATTATAGAGGAACCCTTTGAACGGATTGCAATGGATCTGGTAGGGCCCCTGGTAAAATCCGCACGCGGTCACCAACACATTTTGCTGGTTGTAGATTACGCCACACGCTATCCAGAGGCCATTCCGCTGCGCCATACCTCCACTAAGCTTATTGCTCTGGAATTATTTGCCATGTTTTGTCATCTTGGGCTACCAAAAGAGATCCTTACTGACCAGGGGACCCCGTTTATGTCCAAGGTGACAAAAGAACTATGTAAACTGTTGAAAATAAAGCACCTGCGCACATCAGTGTATCATCCGCAAACCGATGGGCTGGTCGAAAGGTGCAACAAAACCCTTAAGTCCATGCTTAAAAAAGTGGTTGCCAAGGACGGGAGGGACTGGGACATGCTGTTGACCTATCTTATGTTTGCGCTCCGAGAGGTGCCGCAGGCATCCACGGGTTTTTCACCATTCGAGTTGCTTTATGGCAGACACCCTAGGGGCTTGTTGGACATAGCCAAGGAAACATGGGAACAGGAGCCCACCCCATATAAAAGTGTGATTGAACATGTGGCTCTAATGCAGGACCGCATCACAGCGGTTTTGCCTATTGTAAAAGAACATTTAACAAGGGCACAAGGGGCACAAAGGCGCACTTATAACACACGAGCCACCATCAAATCTTTTAATGTAGGGGATCGGGTCTTGGTCTTGGTGCCCACTGCCGAGAGTAAACTGTTGGCCAAATGGCAGGGGCTGTATGAGATTCGGGAAAAGGTGGGGGAGGTGAACTACCGAATATACCAGCCGGGGAGGAGGAAGCCGGAACAATTGTATCATGTTAACTTGCTTAAAGCCTGGAAAGACTGTGACTGTATGGTTACGGGAGTAACACCGGTGGGGCCCTGTGGGGATCCTGTAGTGCCGCCCATCCTGGGAACCGAAGGGGGGGTACACCTAGGCGACACGCTCACTAAACCGCAGCGTCGTGAAGTTTGGAAGTTAGTACAGCAGAACTCGGATGTGTTTTCCGAGTTACCCGGCCGTACTTCAGTTATCCAACATGACATTGTCACCGAGCCTCGGGTAAAGGTGCGTATGAAACCGTACCGGGTGCCCGAGGCCCGGAGACAAGCCATTGCAGCAGAGGTGAAACAGATGCTTACCCTAGGGGTGATCGAGGAATCAAAGAGTGACTGGGCTAGTCCCATTGTGCTGATTCCGAAACCCGACGGGTCGCTACGTTTCTGCAATGATTTCAGGAGATTGAATGAGGTTTCCAAGTTCGACCTTTACCCTATGCCCCGGGTGGACGAACTTATTGAACGGTTGAGAAAGGCTCAATAGTTCACGAAGCTTGACCTTACCAAAGGCTATTGGCAGGTGCCACTGACAGAGTCAGCCAAGGAAAAAACGGCCTTTATTACACCAGAGGGGCTCTACCACTATGTTGTCTTGCCTTTCGGTTTACATGTAGCCCCGGCTACTTTCCAAAGACTGATGGATATAGTGTTGGAACCCATTCAGAAGTACGCATCTGCCTATCTAGATGACATCATCATCTTCAGTACCGATTGGCAGACCCACTTGTCCCAGGTCCAGTCCGTCGTTATCTCCCTGCGGGCGGCAGGATTGACCGCAAACCCAAAAAAATGTGCAATCGGTCAGGAGGAAGCCCGCTATTTGGGGTACGTGATTGGACGCGGGGTGATCAAACCTCAATTAAATAAAATAGAGGCCATCCAAAAGTGGCTCAGACCAGTGTCCACTAAACAGAAGAGAGCGTTCCTTGGCATTGTCGGGTATTACCGGCGATTTATACTGGACTTTGCCGGGAGAACAGCGGCTTTGACTGATCTGTTGAAGGGTAAGAAGGCGGCTATGGTACGCTGGACCCCTCAGGCTGAAGAAGCGTTTCAGTCCATGAAGACTGCCTTGTGTGGTCAACCGGTCCTCATTAGCCCCGAATTCGGTAACCCCTTCCTTGTGCAAACAGATGCCTCCGAGGTGGGTCTGGGGGCCGTACTCTCGCAAGAGGTGAACGGAACTGAGCATCCGGTTACCTACTTGAGCCGGAAACCTACCCCGACGGAGAAGAATTATAGCGTAGTGGAGAAGGAATGCTTGGCTATTAAATGGGCCTTGGAGTCCCTGCGCTATTTTTTGCTCGGGCGACAGTTTTGGTTGGTGACGGACCACGCGCCCCTCGTCTGGATGAGCAATGCAAAGGAACGGAATGCCTGGGTCACCCGCTGGTTCCTGTCCCTTCAGAATTTCAGTTTTACGGTGGAACATCGGGCCGGTTCGTCCCAGGGCAATGCCGATGCCCTGTCTCGGGCGGCCTGTTTGGGGGCGTCCGTTCATCCCCTCGGGGTTTGAACGGAGGGGGGGTGTATGTGAGATAGTGGGGCCATTCATATGTGAAGGACGGTATGTATCTCCCAGAATGCGTACAGAAACATATTAGAGCCCTACATAGTGGTCAGTCCACTAACCTCCAGGCCGGGTTATGCAGGTGGCTAATGGCCACAGTTCTCATTTAAAAGGTCTTTGTAAAGGCCTGGGTGGGGCAGAGTTGCTTTGTATGCTGCAGAGCAGGAAGCTGAGGAGAGTTTAGGCCTGTGTGGAACTATAACACAGGTCTGTGGACCCCCCCGGGAATAGAAAAACGGGGTATAGTAAGACCGTCTCCTACGGCAAGCAGTGCCTGTGTGACGGGGAACCGTATGGACTGTGAGTAACCCGGCTGTGTCCCGGAGGACATTTACCTATTCAGCGATGACAATAAAGCTGTTTGGAATGGACTTTTTCGGGTCACTGCCTCTTTGTCGTCCTGGGGGACCCCCCACCCCGCTACACCGTGTTCAGCACGTATCGTCCGTGTCCGTTTTTCATCACAAAATCTGAAACACTTGTTACCAATCTATCAGGTCAATTGTAGGCCATTAACTCTGGCGCCAAACATACATTTCCTGTCTCATTTGCACGCCAGACAGCAGCTGGGCACCTATCCTCTCACTGCAGGGGAACTTTGAGCACAGAGAACAACACAGGTACTGAGCATGGCGCCCAGAATCGATACAGAGAGGCTGATTGGAGAAGTAGAGAGGCATCCAGAGCTGTGGGACACACGTGTTGATGGCTATCATGACAGGTTAATGGTGGAACGAGCATGGATGTCTGTGGCAGAGGTAGTCTAACCTAGGAATGGATGGTCTCAATGTACCCCTGGAAAGAAAAATAGATATGGTGAGTACAGATATTTGCCTTGCTTCTGTCTTTACCTACATGTGCACATTCTGTAGGCAGATTAGAAACATATTTGTATAGTTTTTTTGGCATGTATTAATGGACCTGACTCATTTTGAGATACACTGGAGACTCACAAACAGGAGAGTGTATTTATTTGGCCTTTTGAAGTATTCATTGCAGTTTACTAGTAATGTCAGCATGTGTATATGTGGTCTGCAAAGCATTTTATGCATGTACAAAAGGCATTTCAGGGTGGTCAAGCCACTATTAAACATGTTTGGGGCTTTTTTGGTTTGCATTTCTGTGCTTTTTCTATTGCAAATGTGCTGTGAATTGTCTATACATTTTGAGTTGTATTTTTATGTTTGGTTTATTATGCATGTTCCTTGGTGTCACCATGTCTGGAATGGTAACAGTAATGTGTAGTGTATAATGGAACATCTGTGGAACATATGGCACTTCATGGGTTACTAGTCATTTTGTTTCTCATGGCTTTCTGTAGGTTTTTTTTTTAAGATTTAAAAGGAGATAAATGATTATTCAGTGGTTTAAGATTTTTAATGGTGAACTTGTTTTCTTTCTCATGCTTATTGTGTTATTATGTCACTATATGAGTGTTATGGGTTGTTGTTTTCATACACAGGGATGTGTGTTCCTATTTTTTACAATTGCTGCAATACAAGACTAATGTCTAAATTTTTTTAAATCTACAATT
Source organism: Anomaloglossus baeobatrachus (assembly GCF_048569485.1). NCBI lineage: Eukaryota > Metazoa > Chordata > Amphibia > Anura > Aromobatidae > Anomaloglossus > Anomaloglossus baeobatrachus. The sequence goes on from NC_134357.1 coordinate 529,893,464, forward strand.
GTTAGAATTTGTGACCTTATTTTACAATTTATTTATTTTTTTAAACAGTGGATCTTGTGAAACGGCGATGGCGCTCAGCCCGTGACCAGTTCAGAAGAGAGTATAACCCAGTGGCCACCACAGCTGCCGCTGCAAAAAAGAAAAAATATGTCCATTATGAAAAACTGAGCTTCCTTATGCCCATTATGGAAGTACCAAAGTAAGTTTAAACCATTACATCACATGGTGGTTTTATTTAAAAGGCACACATTAATGTTTTGGTTTTTTTTCATCAAAGTACAGAGGATAACCTGGAAGATAGTGAGGAAGCCCAGTCAGCAGTATTAACAGCGACCTCTGCTTCTGAGATGGAGCCAACCTCATATCAACCTCCACCAATCCCCAACACCAGCCAGCCAGACGCAGAAGAAATGTCCTCTGATTTGGGTTTGGGCACAAGTCAATCCACTAATGTAATTCCAGGCCAGTCTACAGGGCAACAAAGTGGCCCTTCACCAGTTCTTGCGGAGAGTAGTCCACAGCAACATGCAGGCACACAGCCAAGAATATCAACTAATACCATACGCACAGTAGCACAATCTATCCGTGGTCGCAGACATAGGCGTTATGAAGATTTACGTTCCCTGCCAGATATCATTGATACCAGAATTATACACATGATGAATTCACTGATACCAGAGAGTGATGGAGAGAGATTTTGCGGCTCCCTTTCTCCCTCTCTTGCATTGGTTCATGCTGATAGGCAGGACAGATTGAGGGCGTCCTTAATAACACTGATATCTGCTACCCAACGTGAGCCAGAACCCATTTATTGTTTTGAAGTGATAGAACAATGGAGAGCCAATCCACGTGACCGACACACAAACACAACTCAACAAACTGTGGAAACCCAAACAGAAGAACATTTTTCTAATTTTCAACTTAATCCTGTAGTGCAACAAACAAATATACAGTGTCCATCTTCTTCTATGGTAACTGATGTACAAATTAGGCCAACAGTTGTCCCACACCAAACAGGTACATTAATGACACAAAGGCCATCTCAACAGCCAACATTTGTCCCACAAATACCCCAACAAACACCAATGCAAACCTCTTTTAGCTATCTTAGTATTGTTAGTAATGTTCATAGACTACCTCAAATGTTTCAACAACCAACAGCATACGATGTTCCTAATAATGAACAACAGTACTTTCAACAACAGACTTACCCAACTAACTTCACATACACACATACTCAGCCTCTTCCAACACATCAATATGTACCACCTACACTTGGTCTTCCATCTGCTCAAACAACTGCCTCATTATTTGTTCCAAGTACAACAACTGTTACTAGTGGAAACACTGATCAGTCACTCACTACAACATCTACTGTTGTGCAGCAAACATATTCTGTAGATGTCAATGCAATGGAGACTACACAGGAAAACTTCACTAGCCTAGAGGATTTAGTTGAATCATAATGTGATATTGTATGTATTATTTAACATTTTGGTATGTTTTCTAGGGTATTGCTGGTGGGGAAACATATCAAAATGTAACACATTACTTACTCTATATGCATGTGGTCATTTTTGTTTTCCTTTACAAAAATTCAATAGAAATTACTCTATCACTTCAAAAACAATACCTGCCTGTTAGAATGATGCCTTGCTCTGGACATGTTGTTTGGACCATCCATTAGAATAAACTGGGTTTAGGGAAAAAATGCACGCACATAAAATATAACACTAACATTCAGACACCTTTATTATTAAAAATCCAGCCACTATGCAGTATCTGCATATGGTCTGGTCCCATACTTGTATTCCAATAGTGTCAAACAAATTATGTTTGCGTGACATTATTGCATAATAAAGTATGGTGTTTTGTATGGGCTAATGTCCCTGACAAAATTGTATTTAAAAAAACCCCAAAAATACAGGGTGTCTTGCAAAAGATAACATACATACATAGGTAAAATAATAATTCTGGACTAACTTTTTCAAATCAATTTGCCATAATTTTATTAGTCATGTACATTCAGTAGTACTGTTTTTAGAATAAAAAAAATTCCTGATGTTACAACAATATAGTTACAGTGCCTACAAGTAGTATTCAACCCCCTGCAGATTTAGCAGGTTTACACATTCGGAATTAACTTGGCATTGTGACATTTGGACTGTAGATCAGCCTGGAAGTGTGAAATGCACTGCAGCAAAAAAGAATGTTATTTCTTTTTTTATTTTTTTTTTTAAATTGTGAAAAGTTTATTCAGAGGGTCATTTATTATTCAACCCCTCAAACCACAAGAATTCTGTTTGGTTCCCCTAAAGTATTAAGAAGTATTTCAGGCACAAAGAACACTGAGCTTCACATGTTTGGATTAATTATCTCTTTTTCAAGCCTTTTCTGACTAATTAAGACCCTCCCCAAACTTGTGAACAGCACTCATACTTGGTCAACATGGGAAAGACAAAGAAGCATTCCAAGGCCATCAGAGACAAGATCGTAGAGGGTCACAAGACTGGCAAGAGGTACAAAACCCTTTCCAAGGAGTTGGGCCTACCTGTCTCCACTGTTGGGAGCATCATCCGGAAGTGGAAGGCTTATGGAACTACTGTTAGCCTTCCACGGCCTGGACAGCCTTTGAAAGTTTCCACCCGTGCCGAGGCCAGGCTTGTCCGAAGAGTCAAGGCTAACCCAAGGACAACAAGGAAGGAGCTCCGTGGAGATCTCATGGCAGTGGGGACATTGGTTTCAGTCAATACCAAAAGTAACGTACTCCACCGCAATGGTCTCCGTTCCAGACGAGCCCGTAAGGTACCTTTACTTTCAAAGCGTCATGTCAAGGCTCGTCTACAGTTTGCTCATGATCACTTGGAGGACTCTGAGACAGACTGGTTCAAGGTTCTCTGGTCTGATGAGACCAAGATCGAGATCTTTGGTGCCAACCACACACGTGACGTTTGGAGACTGGATGGCACTGCATACGACCCCAAGAATACCATCCCTACAGTCAAGCATGGTGGTGGCAGCATCATGCTGTGGGGCTGTTTCTCAGCCAAGGGGCCTGGCCATCTGGTCCGTATCCATGGGAAGATGGATAGCACGGCCTACCTGGAGATTTTGGCCAAGAACCTCCGTTCCTCCATCAAGGATCTTAACATGGGTCGTCATTTCATCTTCCAACAAGACAACGACCCAAAGCACACAGCCAAGAAAACCAAGGCCTGGTTCAAGAGGGAAAAAATCAAGGTGTTGCAGTGGCCTAGTCAGTCTCCTGACCTTAACCCAATTGAAAACTTGTGGAAGGAGCTCAAGATTAAAGTCCACATGAGACACCCAAAGAACCTAGATAACTTGGAGAAGATCTGCATGGAGGAGTGGGCCAAGATAACTCCAGAGACCTGTGCCGGCCTGATCAGGTCTTATATCTTAGCTGTAATTGCAAACAAGGGTTTTTCCACAAAATATTAAACCTAGGGGTTGAATAATAATTGACCCACACTTTTATGTTGAAAATTTATTAAAATTTAACTGAGCAACATAACTTGTTGGTTTGTAAGATTTATGCATCTGTTAATAAATCCTGCTCTTGTTTGAAGTTTGCAGGCTCTAACTTATTTGCATCTTATCAAACCTGCTAAATCTGCAGGGGGTTGAATACTACTTGTAGGCACTGTATATCACAATAGCTTATGGGGACCACAAACACAACCAACCAACAAAAAAAACACAAATTATACCTATGTATGGTCATTTTCTCTTTTGTAATACATATGTGTTTGTGCTTATGTAACCAAGTGATATAAAACTATAACAATGTCAAAATTATACATGACTATGGCGATTTAAACTAAAATAATCTTTAAACTGATTCCTCACTTGTAGACCAGAAGTGGACACAGTGGTTCTAACACTACTATTCTCTACAAACGGTGCATTTAAAGCAGGCAACTCCTCAATGTCTTCGTCATTGCTTTCATGTAATCTACAGTAATTATGTAACACTACTGTAGCTTTAATGACAGCCTTGACGGTGGTTGGTTGGAGTTGGATGGTGGTTTGATAAATGCGCCATCTTGAGGCCAAAATGCCAAAGGAACGTTCTACATAGCAACGTGCTCTGGCCAATTTGCTATTAAATAGGGCTTTTGATCTGTCCAGCCCCCTTCTGGGATATGGACCCATCAAATGCCTAGACAATGCAAACCCCTGATCTGCAACCATTACAAAAGGGACAATAGGGCCATTAGTACCAGGCAATGGTCTTGGTGCAGGCAAACTTAAACTATCAGACATTAATCGTCTTGCTAAACGTGAACTTCTGAAAATGCGTGCATCTGAGGCACTGCCATAGGCCCCAATATCAGCAAATAAAAAGCAGTAGTTTGTATCTACCATGGCCAAAATAACTACAGAAAAAAACTTATGATAATTAAAATATCTTGATGCAGAGTTAGGTGGTTTCTTCACTCTAATGTGTTTTCCGTCAATGGCACCAATACAATTTGGGAAAGCTGTTTTCTCCAAAAATTCATCTGAAATGTGCATCCATTCCTGTGTTGAAGGCAGCTGCATGACATGATGCCTAAGGGTCTCCCAAAGCACAGTGCAGGTATGCAGGATAATCTTGCCAATTGTGGACCTTCCCAATAAGAATTCGAAATGTAGACTGCTGATGGATTTCCCAGTTGCTAGGTAACTGAAATAGAATAAAAACATGACATTACTTTGACTATTCATGTAATTTATATTTCACAACACATATTTGTAACATCCAATGACTGGCGAGATACTGTGTATGTTTTTTTATAATTTCTTTGGTTGGGAAAACATATGTGATCTTTACTTTCCATATTGGAAAAATATTTAATTTTGTGTTTAATAAACAAGCTTGTTTGAGTTAATCCTCTTGTTTCTTTAATTTTTGTAGAGATAGAATGGTAGATGCGACTTCTCAGATCTTATTTTGAAATTGCACTGTGGTTAAGTGATCAATATAAGTTTTCTACAAGGACCATAATTTTAAATTACATAATTTCAACAAAATTATGCCTTAGCGACTTAACATGTATTTCAATATAACAGATAAAGCATGAGTATACATGACAACACCTACCGTAAAGTCACCAACAGTCGTTCCTCAGGGGAGATGCTGAGGCGCATACAGGTGTCCTGATGCTTCAAACGATAGTACACAAGGCCAAGGATGTTGTCAAATGAATTCATGGTGAGATGGCAGTAGGCTTGGAATTTTGGTGGAAATTTCCGCATTTCGCCATATAAAATATTAAAATAGCGATGTGTTTTCCTGAGCTTCACAAGGGGGTGAATCCACATCCTTCTCTCCAGTGGTGGCTCTTCTTCAATCATATGTCGCCTAACCCCAAATCTCCTAGATATCAACCAGAGCAAATACATGGTTGCTTCATTGGAGAGAGACATTTTGGAGTGTGTCTAATGTGAGAATGAGCTCTGAAGCCATGTTTTTTTAAGGTTTTTTAAACAAACTAAACAAATTGGGTAGTTAATTGACCAATTTAACACACCAGAAGCACATTTTGATGGGCTAACAAGGTTATTTGTGTGAAAATACGTATCTGAAAAAACGGACGGCACACGGACTGCACACGTATGTATTTTATGTAAATACGGACATTCCACGCGTACACACGGCTCGCATACGCCATCACACGGATACCATACATACCGGAGAAACGCCCCAAAAATACGGAACAGGGACCCAAAAAACGGACCGTGTCATACGGACGTTTTTTTTGCGGAAGTGTGTTTTAGGCATGAGCGAGTGGTTTGCATACATAAAGCACCCGAACTCTATTTTTTTGAGAAAAGTCTTGTGCTTGGTACTAACACCGAACCTCGCGTTTGCTCATCTCTAATTATAACCCTTAATAATTACCTCACACTGATCAGAGATCTAATAGGTGAATATATATATATATATATATATATATATGCATACTAATATATATTATATATATATATATGTATATGTATATACACATGCATATATACACATACATACAGTACAGACCAAAAGTTTGGACACACCTTCTCATTCAAAGAGTTTTTTTTGTTTTCATGACTGAAAATTGTAGATTCACATTGAAGGCATCAACACTATGAATTAACACATGTGGAATGAAATACTTAACAAAAATGTGTGAAACAACTGAAAATATGTCTTATATTCTAGGTTCTTCAAAGTAGCCATCTTTTGCTTTGATTACTGCTTTCCACACTCTTGGCATTCTCTTGACAAGCTTTTCAAGAGGTAGTCACCGGAAATGGTTTTCACTTCACAGGTGTGCCCTGTCAGGTTTAATAAGTGGGATTTCTTGCCTTATAAATGGGGTTGGGACCTTCAGTTGTGTTGTGCAGCAGTCTGATGGATACACAGGTGATAGTCCTACTGAATAGACTGTTAGAATTTGTATTATGGCAAGAAAAAAGCAGCTAAGTAAAGAAAAATGAATGACCATCATTACTTTAAGAACTGAAGTTCAGTCAGTCCGAAAAATTGGGAAAACTTTGAAAGTGTCCCCAAGTGCAGTGGCAAAAACCATCAAACGCTACAAAGAAACTTGCTCACATGAGGACCGCCCCAGGAAAGAAAGACCAAGAGAGTCACCTCTGCTGCGGAGGATAAGTTTATCCGAGTCACCAGCCTCAGAAATTGCATTTAACAGTAGCTCAGATTAAAGACCAGGTCAATGCCACACAGAGTTCTAGCAGCAGACACATCTCTAGAACAACTATTAACAGGAGACTTTGTGCAGCAGGCCTTCATGGTAAAATAGCTGCTAGGAAACCACCTCTATATAGATAGAGAGAATAAAAAGTGTGTCCTTAAGGACCTTAAATAACAGTCATCAAAACTGCCTCACAGTCAGACTATTCTAGTTGTCTACACCAACCAATCAGAGCTCAGCTTTTGCTTTACCTCAGCAGCTTCGATGCCAAGAGCTGCACTCTGGTTGCTATAGGCAAACATAACGATGTTACTTTGAAGCAATTTTCATAAATGAGGCCCCGGTTACTTCTGCAGTGGCTATAGACAACCAGAACAAGCTTACTGTGAGGCAATCATAAATGAGGTCCCAGTTACTTTTGCAGTGGCTATACGCAACCAGAACGAGCTTAATGTGAGGCAATTATCATAAATGAGGCCCCGGTTACTTCGAGACTGGTTGTTGACGTCCATTGCTTATCAGGTTGCTGCACCTTAGCGACAACATGGTTGCTGCCCCTTTAGGAGCAAATCTTTGGGTGCTCTGGCTTTGATTCTTTAAGACTCTTGAGCAAAAACTGTGGGTTTTGCATTCAACACACAACCCATTTTCTCTTTTATTTCTATAGAGCCTAAACTCAGGAGGCCAAATCTTGTGAAGGGGGGAGATTTCAAGTTTTAACGTTTAAAGTATTTTTTACTATGATGTTAAAGATGGGACTTGCAAAATTTCACTCAATTTGGGTGAAAACTGTGGTTTTATGTTCAATGAGATACCATACTCATATTTTCTGCTTTATATTCAGAGATTTTAGAAATGTTATACAAATATATTTTTAAAGAATATTTTATTCAAAAATAATACATTTTAAAACCACCCTGGGCGATACCTTCTCCTCAAAGTTCGCAGTGGAGAGGGCTCACCGAGTTCCCACTCGACCCTCCCCTCCGGGAGCCCCCCCTAAACCCTTCCTGGCAAGACTTCTTAACTGCAGAGACAGAGATACAGCATTGCGTCTCGCGAGACAAAAGAGTCCACTAAAGCTGGACAATGCCACAATTTCCATTTTTCCCTTTTTTTTGGTGGACCTCCAGAAGCAGAGGGCCCAGTTTATGGAAGTCAAGAGACTGCTCAGAGAACGTAACATCCTATACTCAATGATTTACCCAGCTCGCCTCCGGATCATCAATGAAGGCAAAACGCATTTCTTTTCTACACCTGAGGAGGCTTCCAAATGGCTCCAACTGCACCGAGGAAACAAGTGAAGTGACTGCAATACTTTCATTGCCATATCTGCCTGGATCGATTATGCTGTGCGTCAGGATGGTGAGACGGAAGGTTTATGTGGTGGAGGGAGTCTTTCCTTTTTTTTTCCTCCCCTCCTGAGTATTCTTATGTACTAAATGATAGTTCAAGTTTCAGGAGCTTCCCCTCACCATAAACGCCATACCAACTATACCTACCACTGATGTCAGTGACAGTATCCCCTTTATGGCTAGATTGGAAGGGCACTGCTGCCTTGATTCTTCAGTGATTTTATGCGAGAAGAGTTATCCGTACAATGTGTGTTTGTTATGTTATTTTTCAATTTAAGCTCTTTGATGCTAACCCTTCTTTGTTACAGAGTACGATATGGTAGAGAGAGCATAGGAGAGATAAGTTTTACTGGGTCGGGCCCATATGTTCGAATCCCGAGATGGGTTCTAATTTTAAATGTCTAATGTGGAACGTACAAGGTCTCGGGACTCCAGGGAAAAGGGCGAAAGTTTTTTTACAGGTTAAACGCTGTGGTCCCTCTCTAGTTGCACTGGTGGAGACGCATTTGACCAGAGACACGACTAAGTTTTTACAGAAACCTTGGGTTCAGTGGTCAATTCGCTTACCATACTAGCTACTCCAGAGGGGTCTCCCTGCTTGTCCATAGGTCGTTGCGCTGGGACCTTCGGGTTGCCCGTAGGGACCCTGAGGGGAGATTTATCTTTGTGCAGGCTGCCATTAACTCTCAAGAATATGTTATAATTTGTCTTTATAATCCCCCTCCAGCTAATTTGGCGATAGTTAAAAGCCCGATCAGATTTGTGCTCAGCTATCCAGACGCCCATGTGCTTTGTATGGGAGACTTCAACTTAGTTATGGACGATAGCCTTGATAGACTCCGGCTAGATGAAGCCTACCATGTGACCGTGTCACCCCCTACTACATTCTCTACCTACATGCAGGGCAATGGTTGGTTAGATCTCTGGAGACTTCGGCATCCGGGGGTACGAGACTTCACCTGTCATTCCTCCACTAGGCACACACTTTCCCGTCTGGACTATTTCTTTGGGACTAGTGGACTGGCCCTGTGGGTGGAGATACAGCATGGCAACAGGGGCGTCTCGGATCATAGTCCAGTGATACTGTCGCTTAAGTTCGATCACTCAACACACCGCCCTATATGGAAATTAAACACATTCTGGTTGAAATTGATTGGGCCAAATGACCGAATCCCTGACCAGATGGACTGCTTCATTAGTGCACACGTGGGGCCCCGACACATCAATCTATTTTGGGATACCCTTAAAACCTACCTGCGAGGTTGTCTCATATCGACAATCTCCTATATTAAACGGACTACCTCACAGGAAGATGACACAGCAGAGCGACAGGTTGGAGAGGCGGAGAAAGCTTATATTGCCAATCCCTCTAATGACAACAGACAGAAATGGCTCAGTGCACATAGAAGATATACACAGCACCTAGACACTAAGTCGAAACGTAAACTATTCTTCACAAGACAACGATATTTTGAACTGGGGAACCAGTCCAGCAAACTCCTAGCGTTTATGGTTAGGCAACATGACTTCTCTAACACTGTGCTTCAAATCCGTAGGCCAGGCGGTAGTATGGCCACTTCCCCCACTGACATCCTTCAATGCTTTTGTAGCTTTTACGGCTCGCTTTATCAGTCTAAAAGTGGGGCGGACTATGACAGACTGCCTGACATACTAGGAAGATGTGTACTTCCCGAGGCTTACTACTGCTCAGCAGGCTTTTTTGGATGCCGAAATCACTCTGGATAAGCTGAAATCTGCAGTGGCAGATCTGGCTGTGGGCAAGGCTCCGGGGCCGGATGGCTTTCCAGTGGAATTATATGGGAAATACCAAAAGTTCATGCTACCACATTTGCTGGAGATGTTTGTTCAGGGCACGCCGGAGACCTCTCTCCCAGACTCCTTTTACGATGCTAATATAATAGTGCTTCTGAAAGAAGGGAAGGACCCCTCAGGGTGTAGATCTTACCGTCTCATCTCACTTGTAAATGTAGATTATAAAATTTTAAATAAAATATTGGCCACTAGACTGAACTCTGTCATATTAGATTTGATTCACCCTGATCAGACGGGGTTTATGCCAGGGAAGAGCACCTCCATTAATGTCAGAAGAGTTCAGTCGGTGGTCCAATCAAGTACCTTGGTGACGGATAATAAGTGGGCCTTGGCCTCGCTGGATGCGGCCAAGGCATTTGATTCTGTGGAGTGGAGTTTCCTGCGGGCCTGCCTTCAAAAGTTTGGATTTGGTCCTAAATTTTGTGATTGGATCCAGATGCTGTATCATGCTCCCCGAGCTAAGGTGGTGGTCAATGGTATTCTTTCAAACTCCTTCTGTTTGGGAAGAGGAACCCGGCAGGGGTGCCCCTTGACCCTGGCTCTTTTTGCTTTGGCCATCGAAGCCCTGGCGATCAAGAATCGATCAGACAGACTGATTCAGGGCATACGCATAGCAGATCGGGTAGATACCATAGGACTGTATGCGGATGATATGACCATATTCATGGAGGATGTGGAGCGGTCTCTGTCTCGGGTGGTTATTGACGAATTCAGTAAAATTTCAGGACTTTACATAAATTGGGACAAATCTCATTTGATGCCCCTGTCCCTCAGCCCGATGTCCGGCTTGGAGGCATTGTCCCCGTTGCCGCTGTTTTCTAGTTTTAAGTATTTGGGGATCCATATAAATCGAGATAGCCGACAGGACCTACAGTCTAACATTTACCCTCTATTGACAGTAGCCAAAACTAAGTTCTCGCTATGGAGTAAGCTGCCCCTATCGGTCCCGGGACGTGTCAATTCGGTGAAACTGATTTTACTTCCCAAACTCAATTACTTCCTCCAGCATAGTGCGGTTCCAATTCCTAAATCCTTTTTCTCTTCCCTGAACTCATTATTGTCTGGGTTCATTTGGGGCACCACACGACCTAAACTGAAACTGACCACACTACATAGATCTAAGCGACAGGAGGGGCTGGCTCTGCCGGATTTTTTCTATTTTACCTGTCGGGCCAGCTGGGGGCGCTGTCCTCGTGGATGCCAGGATCCGACCTTCCGAACTCAGAGAGCCACCTTGCACACGCTGCCGCAACAAGGTGGTTACTTGGGTTTCTGGAACTGGATGGAACTGGCCTGTCTAGGATGCTGCCACTACTCAGCTTGGCACGACAGGTTTGGAGACAAGCTAAAAGGGTGGTGCGTTTCTCGGGTATTATTGCCGAGATGCCCTTATGGCAGAATAGGTATTTCCCTACGCTACTAGAACACCCGTCCTCTGTCTTCTGGAATTCCCATGGCGCTCTCACTCTGCATAAATGAACAAAATGTCCTGTTGTCCTTTGATCAAATCCACTCCCGATTTAACGTGGCTAGATGTCACTTCTTTAGATATCTGCAGCTTAGATCAGCAATCCAATATCATATGCAGAATGGGATGGGAGCTGCCCTTATATCCTCTTTCCCCTTAATTGGAATTCTGCGGTCCCAGGGCCCTAAAGGACTGATCTTATCTCTGTACACCCATTTACTGTCTGTAGTAAAAGAGTCCCAGCCACTGACTGTTAGGAGGAGATGGGAGCTGTTAGTTCCGAACATACAAGAGGAGTGGGAGGAGATTCTTGAATCCCCAACTAAGGTATCACCCTCAGTTAATAACAGAATGACCCAACTATATATCATACATCAAGCATATAAAACCCCTTTAAGGTTGTTCAAAATGCGACATCGGGCAACCCCTGACTGCCCGTGGTGCTATGGGGGGATGCTGACTTCCTTCACATGATATGGGGCTGTCCAGTGACTGCCACCTTTTGGAAGGGGGTTGTCTCAGTCTTGTCCTCCCTGGCTCTTTTTCCTATACCCTTTGAACCACTTCTCTGTTTATTTGGGGTTATAAATGAAGGGACATGGTCACACTATCACAAAATATTTCTGCGGGAATACCTTTTTATGGCCCGGAAACTCATAGCCATGCGGTGGATGGGCGGCTCTGCTCCTATGGTGCGAGCATGGATAGAACTGGTGAATAAAATGCTCCTGTATGAGCGGACTGTATATCAAAACAGAGGGTGTCCGGAGAAATTCAACCGGATATGGGAAATGTGGAACTCCTCCCCTTTGACCTTAACTGATTGAGTATAAGATATTCACATGTCTCTACCAATACTGAATACAAAACTGATTGTGGAGGAGGACAGTTTCCAACGTCTAGGACGGTGTTATCGGCAGAGCTAGTTATTTACTGGTTTTCTTTGTCTGTTTGTAGTATTCACCATACACTCAAATACAATGTAATCAGCTATCTCATTGACTGTAAGACACTATAGCAGTTTTAAAATGAACATTTATTTAGCAATATAGCGACATGTCTATTTGTTGAGCCTTCTTTAATGGCTCATAGCAAACCTGTATGTGCATATCTAATGTGCCTTTTGCTCTGTATTTGAGAAATTTTTTACTGTTTAATAAACGAATTAAAAAAAAACCACATTTTTATTCTTAGCAGGTGCCTGTACTAGCTGATCAGAGGGACAACTGATATCTGCAATTTTTAAAATCAGATGACCTTGATATCACACAAGATATAACTAAAGAGAATGCCATTACTCCAGATATCCCATCATCCATTCACAGCAAAGATCTATCATCTGATCCTTTTAATCAGGTCCTATTTTCTGATTAATCTATACTGTTAAGAAAAATAAGTCACAAAAGAGGCGTTAAAAATCAAACTGCTCTTAAAGCAAAGAAGCCATTTTCATGTGCAGAATATAGAAAATGTTTGTCCCTCAAAATGCCGTTTGTTACTCATAAAAAAATAAAAAAAAATAAATAAAAAAAACCACAAAGAAGTAAAGATTTTCTTGTGCAGAGTGTGGGAAATATTTTAACTAGAAATCAGAGCTTATTATACATGAGAGAGTTCAGACAGGAGAGAAACCATATTCATGTTCAGAATGTGGGAAATGTTGTGCAGATAAATTACGTCTTATTAGACATCAGAAACTTCACTCATTTGAGAAACCCTTTTTATTGTTAGAATGTGGAAAACATTTTGCAGATACATCATCTCTTGTTAGGCTAGTTTCACACTTGCGTTGTGCGGCATCCGTCGCATTGCGTTGTGTGACGCATGTAACGGATGCGTTGCATATAATGGCACAACTGATGCGACGGATCCTGCAAAACAACGGAATCCATTGTAGCTTTTTTTCAGCAATTTTCTCAACTGAGCATGTGCAGTTGTGTAAAGACGGATCCGTCAAATAACGGATTCCGCCATAATAGGCTTCCATTATAAAAATGACGGATGCCGATGGAATCCAGCACATTGCGTTTTTTTGACGCTCTGGGAAGTGCAGAAAACGCTACATGCTGTGTTCTTTGCACCCGGCAGATGCAACGCAGCGTCAGCCGGCAGATGCAACACAAGGCCATCCGTCGCAATGCATCATCAATACAAGTCAATGGGAAACTGCACATTCGTTAATGGATTAGGCTGTTTCCCAAAGCGTCAGATTGCAACGGCTGCCAAACAACGCAAGTGTGAAAGTACCCCAAGACACAAGAGCTCACACAAGGGAGAAGTCATTTTTTTGTTCAGAATGTGGGAAATGTTTTCCAGAGAAATCCCATCTTGTTAGACATCAGAGAACTTACACAGGAGAAAAGCCATTTTTATGTTCAGAATGTGAGAAATGCTTTAATCAGAAATCAAATTTGTCCATCAAAGAACTCACACAGGGTGTGACGACATGGTCTCTGAGGGGTGCTTCACACACAGCGAGCTCACTGCCGAGATCGCTACTGAGTCACGCTTTTTGTGACGCAGTAGTGACCTCATTAGCGATCTCGCTGTGTGTGACACTGAGCAGCGATCTGGCCCCTGCTGCGAGATCGCTGCTCGTTACACACAGCCCTGGTTCGTTTTCTTCAAAGCCGCTCTCCCACTGTGACACACAGATCGCTGTGTGTGACAGCGAGAGAGCGACAAATGAAGCGAGCAGGGAGCAGGAGCCGGCGTCTGACAGCTGAGGTAAGCTGTATACAAGATAAACATCGGGTAACCAAGGTGGTTACCCGATATTTACCTTAGTTACCAGCCTCTGCAGCTCTCACGCTGCCTGTGCTGCCGGCTCTCTGCACATGTAGCTGCTGTACACATCGGGTTAATTAACCCGATGTGTACAGCAGCTAGGAGAGCAAGGAGCCAGCGCTAAGCGGTGTGCGCGGCTCCCTGCTCTCTGCACATGTAGCTGCATTACACATCGGGTTAATTAACCCGATGTGTACTGTAGCTAGGAGAGCAAGGAGCCAGCGCTCAGTGTGCGCGGCTCCCTGCTCCCTGCACACACAGCTGTGCGCTGGTAACTAATGTAAACATCGGGTAACCATACCCGATGTTTACCTTAGTTACCAGTCTCCGCAGCTTCCAGACGGCGGCTCCGTGCAAGCGCAGCGTCGCTTGCACGTCGCTGCTGGCTGGAGGCTGTTCACTGGTCGCTGGTGAGATCTGCCTGTTTGACAGCTCACCAGCGACCATGTAGCGATGCAGCAGCGATCCTGACCAGGTCAGATCGCTGGTCGGATCGCTGCTGCATCGCTAAGTGTGAAGGTACCCTGAGTGCCTCGCATGGGTTAACATTCTTAAAATTCAGCCAGACATGAAGACAGTTTGTTTATAGATGGGGGATAATCCCTCATTGTTCTACAAGACTCTTGGGAGTTTAGTATTGAAGTTTTTGTTGACTCATATAATTGTTTTGGCCACTGAAGGCCAGACACCCAGATAACTCAATTATGCGAACTTCCCATTGTCTTACTAAGTGAATTACTAGATGTGATGTAATTTACCTGTCTCACCCTTGTCTCTGGATATTTGAATACAGCTTGAAATTCATCCAATAAGAGAAACAACCTTGTACAACCAATCCGATAAGAGCACAGTTTATCCTTAGGGGTGCTTCACACACAGCGAGCTCGCTGCTGAGTCACGCTTTTTGTGACGCAGCAGTGACCTCATTAGCGATCTCACTGTGTGTGACACTGAGCAGCGATCTGGCCCCTGCTGCGAGATCGCTGCTCGTTACACACAGCCCTGGTTCGTTTTCTTCAAAGGCGCTCTCCCACTGTGACACACAGATCGCTGTGTGTGACAGCGAGAGAGCGACGAAATGAAGCGAGCAGGGAGCAGGAGCCGGCATCTGGCAGCTGCGGGAAGCTGTAACCAAGATAAACATCGGGTAACAAAGGTGGTTACCCGATATTTACCTTAGTTACCAGCCTCCGCAGCTCTCACGCTGCCTGTGCTGCCGGCTCCGGCTCTCTGCACATGTAGCTGCTGTACACATCGGGTTAATTAACCCGATGTGTACTGTAGCTAGGAGAGCAAGGAGCCAGCGCTAAGCAGTGTGCGCGGCTCCCTGCTCTCTGCACATGTAGCTGCATTACACATCGGGTTAATTAACCCGATGTGTACTGTAGCTAGGAGAGCAAGGAGCCAGCGCTAAGCTAAGCGGTGTGCGCTGGTAACTAATGTAAACATCGGGTAACCATACCCGATGTTTACCTTAGTTACCAGTGTCCGCAGCTTCCAGACACCGGCTCCGTGCAAGCGCAGCGTCGCTTGCATGTCGCTGCTGGCTGGGGGCTGGTCACTGGTCGCTGGTGAGATCTGCCTGTTTGACAGCTCACCAGCGACCATGTAGCGATGCAGCAGCGATCCTGACCAGGTCAGATCGCTGGTCGGATCGCTGCTGCATCGCTAAAGTGTGAAGGTACCCTAAGTGAAGGGTATGGCTATAAAAGGTGACTTCCTGGAGTCACCAGGTTGTTGATGGATGTTGCATGATCCAGTCTAAGCTCTTAGGAGCTGGCTAGGGGACCAGAACCAGGATGCCTTGTGGACTCGGTCTAGGGACTTTGGCTCTGAAAACAGGATCACTTGGCTACATGGCTTCAATCTAGGGACGTCGATTCCGATTGGAGACCATATCCACAGTCTAGAGATTTCGACTCCGGCTGCCAGGATTATATCACATCATCACACCAGAGACTACTTAAGGAAGAAACCCAGGTTGGGACAATTTGGTCACCTGGCTACAGACTTTGCAGACCTCAGCCAGCTTCCTAAATCTGGCGTTATTCCAGTCTCGGTGGGTGCCCGCCAAAAGCGGGGTGCTGCTAGACTGGAGTAAGTAGCCCTGGAAGCTCTGAGGCACGGACATTCTAATCCCTGGTGAGCCAGCGGAAGGGTGAGACTCTGTTGCCTGTTACATTTGTGTGTTTTGCTGGTTATATGCTGTTAATTGTTTGGGGATCCAATAAAGTCTTAATATTGTGATTCCCTCACCCTGTGTTGTCTGAGTAGTGTTCGGCCCACAGTTAAGGAGGTCGGTGTTCAGTTGGGATGAGCCCTGGGCCAAGCTATCTTTCTAAAGGCAGCCAGGCCAGCGGACGAGAGCACCCACTGACCCCCGGGTCTCCACACAGGGTATAAATCATATCTTTTTACAAACTGTTCAAGCAAACATAACAGAGACAAAGTAATGACAAATGAGTAAATGAGAAACGAAAAGGAAGTTAGAAGTTACATTTATAATATATGCAGTTACTAATAGACATCGGTTATCTAAAAAGCAATACAACATTAGCATTAAATATATCATAGTGTTTTAGATTTATATATTCACTGTATGGATATGAGTATTGCAACCCCTTCCTCACCAATACCCAAAGTTTTTTTCCTCCTTTTTTTTCCAATTCCTAATCTCAGTCATCTGTCATTCATTCCAGTTGCTTTATATCCACAATCTCTGTCTGAACAAATGTCTTTAGTTTCTGTATATTACAATAATCAACATGTTCATATTACAAGTTACTATTTACATCTACAATGGCCTGGCTCTTATATACAGCATGTTAGAATGCTGTATATACGAGCCCACTGGTGGTGACCGCAGCTTATAGGCCCCAAAACTGGTGTCAGGTTCCCATTAATTAATTTGGCACATATTATTAGTGGTGTACGACTCACCAAATATAGTACAACAGTTAGGGAGCCGAATAACATTTTTAGTGTAAGAAACAAAAAGCAGATATATTATTACAGTTTTTTTTGTTTGTTTTTTTTTTTTTTACAGAAATCCCAATAAAATTTCTCCTCTCTCTTTTCCCAATCTGCAATGCTGGGGTAATGTTATCTCCACAGAGTCCTCATGTACAGCTATATAAGAGCTACAGCAACATCACAAATATTATACAGAAGAATAGCGCTCTCTCTATTGTTCTTTATACAATGACATAGATCAGACAAGGTTCTCATATTTAGGCCGTTTCAATATTACTCAATTGCTCTTTTTATGAAGAAGATCAGTGAGTCTCATTATACCGAGTAGAGAAGCTCCAGGGCAAGGACCCCGTCCCGTACTAACACGCTGGAGGCCTGAAGTATCAGCCGCGGATCCCAGATTCTCTCATGTTTGGCTCTGGCGTTTCTTTTAGAATAAATCCTCTTCTCATACAGTCCTGTAGTAATGACTTTGTTAATCACATTTTGTAGGAGGGTTCGTCTGTATCCATCTAAATGTCATCACTTTATGTGCAAGAAACAATAAACGTCCTACTGCAGTTTTACCACGTGTGTCCAGTGTCAGTTCTTCTACAGACCCTGATAAAAACCTTGGGGTCTCCGACCAAAACCTGCTGATTATGATTTTACAATAATCCGGCAGCAAGTGTATAAGATCAGCAGCTTCCGCTAAGCACTCCGGAGCTTTGGCTTCTGGACGTATTCTGACCTGTGGAGAAACAGAGATAATATATAGTTGTGACAGTCTACAAAATTCCCTTAGAGATATAGATCTGATCGCTTCAAGTATAATCGTCCGCTAGTCATCAGTGATTGGTCCCTATGTTCCCATTTACAGAGGATAATTAGATAGCAGCATTTATAAAGTATAGATATCATACCAGACGACCTTCTCCATGAATTAGATATTGTGCTCAGCATCACGTCTGACTGCATTTAAAGGGAACCTGTCAGGGGCAATATGCACCCAGAGCCACGAGCAGTTCTGGGTGCATATTGCTAATCCCTGCCTAACCGTCCCTGTATACGGTCCCTGTATACACTAGCAAAGATTAGAAATATTTTTTCTAAAAATCTCTTAAAGATCTTTTACCATATACTAATGGAGGACAGCAACTAGTCGTGAAGGCGCTACCTAGTCGGCCCCCTTAGCATGTTAGCACGCCCCTTTGGGCGTGCTAATCTGCTAATGAATGCGCAGTGTCAGAGAATGCTCACGCTCACCTCTCCGCTGCCATCGTGTCCAAGTCCTGGATTTCGGCTCAGTACGCATGATCCCGGAGTTTCGGTTATGCACACTATGAAGTCGGGTGTACTCGTCCTGGCTTCAAACCCATGTAGTGCGCATGACCGAAAGTCCAGGATCATGCGCACTGAGCTGAAATTCAGAACTCGGACACAATGGCAACAGAGAGGTGAGCGCAACCATCCTCTGATGCTGCGCATTCATTAACATGTTAGCACTCCCATAGGGGCGTACTTACATGCTAAGGGGGCCGACTAGGCAAGAGTAGTAGCACCCTAACAACTCGTTGCTGGCCTCATTACCATGTGCTAAACGATCTTTAGAAACACTTTTTCTAAAGATCCCTTTATCTATGCTAGTGTATACAGGGACAGTTAGCAATATACACCCAGAACTGCCCGTGGTTCTTGGTGCATATTGCACCTGACAGGTTCATTTTAAGGTTCTTTTAATACTATTTGTGCATTAAAAGTTTGTCAGGCCTGAATATAATGTAAAGGCAGAGCTGGGGTTCACTCCGTGACAGCCGGCAACCTTGATGAGAGGTAACATCACAGCTCATCACTGTGTTCAGGGGTGACGTTCCGGATATTACAGGGATGACCGGTGACGTTCCTGACATCACCTCTCATCAGACTCACCAGGTGTCGCGGAGCGCACTGTAAGCCGGGAGCGGCTGCCGCTCAAAGTATATAGAGCCTCCTTCTGAGATAAAGATATAGATATAAAGTCTGGCTCAAACCACCATAGGCTAGGTGCTTGTAGGGTAAACAAATCAATATCAAATAGCAAATACCCAAGCACTCAAAGGAAAGGATCTACGATGTGTCAAACTCAAGGCCAGCAGGTCAAATCTGGCCCCCAGTTTCATTTTATGTGGCCTACGAGCTGGGTTGCACGTTAAAATCAGGTGTTTTTCTTTACTGTCCATAGGGTCCAGCAGAAAAAAAGTACCATCCGTTATTTTTTTTATGAATTTATTCTGCGCATGCGCTAAAGAGGCTGCCATACGTTGATGCTAGAATGTATGGGCTCCTGGTAGGTGTGACGTTATTTCCCTCACATGTTGGTGGCGTCACTTCTGGTCTGGAGCGCAATGCACCAATCGACGTAGCAGCTGGGATTCAGGAGACATGTGACCCGCGCTATAATGCTGTGAGTATACCTGTAATGTGATTTAGGGGGTCTATAATACTGTGAGTATGCCTGTAATGTGATTTAGGGGGTCTATAATGCTGTGAGTATGCCTGTAATGTGATTTAGGGGGGTCTATAATGCTGTGAGTATACCTGTAATGTGATTTAGGGGGGTCTATAATGCTGTATGCCTGTAATGTGATTTAGGGGGTCTATAATGCTGTGAGTATACCTGTAATGTGATTTAGGCGGGTCTATAATGCTGTGAGTATGCCTGTAATGTGATTTAGGGGGTCTATAATGCTGGGAGTATGCCTGTAATGTAATTTACGGGGTCTATAATGCTGTGAGTATGCCTGTAGTGTGATTTAGGGGGTCTATAATGTTGTATGCCTGTAATGTGATTTAGGGGGTCTATAATGCTGTGAGTATGCCTGTAATGTGATTTAGGGGGTCTATAACGCTGTATGCCTGTAATGTGATTTAGGGGGTCTATAATGCTGCGAGTATGCCTGTAATGTGATTTAGGGGGTCTATAATGCTGTGAGTATGCCTGTAATGTGATTTAGGGGGGTCTATAATGCTGTGAGTATGCCTGTAGTGTGATTTAGAGGGTCTATAATGCTGTGAGTATGCCTGTAGTGTGATTTAGGGGGTCTATAATGCTGTGAGTATGCCTGTAGTGTGATTTAGGAGGTCTATAATGCTGTGAGTATGCCTGTAGTGTGATTTAGGGGGGGGTCTATAATGCTGTGAGTATGCCTGTAATGTGATTTAGGGGGTCTATAATGCTGTAAGTCTGTAATGTGATTTAGGGGGTCTATAATGCTGTGAGTATGCCTGCAATGTAATTTAGGGGGGTCTATAATGCTGTGAGTATGCCTGTAATGTGATTTAGGGGGGTCTATAATGCTGTGAGTATGCCTGTAATGTGATTTAGGGGGTCTATAATGCTGTGAGTATGCCTGCAATGTAATTTAGGGGGGTCTATAATGCTGTGAGTATGCCTGTAGTGTGATTTAGGGGGTCTATAATGCTGTGAGTATGCCTGTAGTGTGATTCAGGGGGTCTATAATGCTGTGAGTATGCCTGTAGTGTGATTTAGGGGGGGTCTATAATGCTGTGAGTATGCCTGTAATGTGATTTAGGGGGTCTATAATGCTGTGAGTATGCCTGTAATGTGATTTAGGGGGTCTATAATGCTGTGAGTAAGTCTGTAATGTGATTTAGGGGGTCTATAATGCTGTGAGTATGCCTGTAGTGTGATTTAGGGGGTCTATAATGCTGTGAGTATGCCTGTAGTGTGATTTAGGGGGTCTATAATGCTGTTAGTATGCCTGCAGTGTGATTTAGGAGGTCTATAATGCTGTGAGTATGCCTGTAGTGTGATTTAGGGGGTCTATAATGCTGGGAGTATGCCTGTAATGTGATTTAGGGGGTCTATAATGCTGTGAGTATGCCTGTAGTGTGATTTAGGGGGGTCTATAATGCTGGGAGTATGCCTGTAATGTGATTTAGGGGGTCTATATTGCTGTGAGTATGCCTGTAGTGTGATTTAGGGGGGTCTATAATGATGTATGCCTGTAATGTGATTTAGGGGGTCTATAATGCTGTGAGTATGCCTGTAGTGTGATTTAGGGGGTCTATAATGCTGTGAGTATGCCTGTAATGTGATTTAGGGGTGTCTATAATGCTGTATGCCTGTAATGTGATTTAGGGGGGTCTATAATGCTGTGAGTATGCCTGTAATGTGATTTAGGGGGGTCTATAATGCTGTGAGTATGCCTGTAGTGTGATTTAGGGGGTCTATAATGCTGTGAGTATGCCTGTAGTGTGATTTAGGAGGTCTATAATGCTGTGAGTATGCCTGTAGTGTGATTTAGGGGGGGGTCTATAATGCTGTGAGTATGCCTGTAATGTGATTTAGGGGGTCTATAATGCTGTGAGTATGCCTGTAATGTAATTTAGGGGGGTCTATAATGCTGTGAGTATGCCTGTAATGTGATTTAGGGGGGGTCTATAATGCTGTGAGTATGCCTGTAGTGTGATTTAGGGGGTCTATAATGCTGTGAGTATGCCTGTAGTGTGATTTAGGGGGTCTATAATGCTGTGAGTATGCCTGTAGTGTGATTTAGGAGGTCTATAATGCTGTGAGTATGCCTGTAGAGTGATTTAGGGGGGGTCTATAATGCTGTGAGTATGCCTGTAATGTGATTTAGGGGGTCTATAATGCTGTGAGTAAGTCTGTAATGTGATTTAGGGGGTCTATAATGCTGTGAGTATGCCTGTAATGTAATTTAGGGGGGTCTATAATGCTGTGAGTATGCCTGTAATGTGATTTAGGGGGGGGTCTATAATGCTGTGAGTATGCCTGTAGTGTGATTTAAAGGGTCTATAATGCTGTGAGTATGCCTGTAGTGTGATTTAGGGGGTCTATAATGCTGTGAGTATGCCTGTAGTGTGATTTAGGGGGTCTATAATGCTGTGAGTATGCCTGTAGTGTGATTTAGGGGGTCTATAATGCTGTGAGTATGCCTGTAATGTGATTTAGGGGGTCTATAATGCTGTGAGTATGCCTGTAATATGATTTAGGGGGGTCTATAATGCTGCGAGTATGCCTGTAATGTGATTTAGGGGGTCTATAATGCTGTGAGTATGCCTGCAGTGTGATTTAGGAGGTCTATAATGCTGTGAGTATGCCTGTAGTGTGATTTAGGGGGTCTATAATGCTGGGAGTATGCCTGTAATATGATTTAGGGGGTCTATAATGCTGTGAGTATGCCTGTAGTGTGATTTAGGGGGGTCTATAATGCTGGGAGCATGCCTGTAATGTGATTTAGGGGGTCTATATTGCTGTGAGTATGCCTGTAGTGTGATTTAGGGGGGTCTATAATGATGTATGCCTGTAATGTGATTTAGGGGGTCTATAATGCTGTGAGTATGCCTGTAGTGTGATTTAGGGGGTCTATAATGCTGTGAGTATGCCTGCAATGTGATTTAGGGGGGTCTATAATGCTGTATGCCTATAGTGTGATTTAGGGGGTCTATAATGCTGTGAGTATGCCTGTAATGTGATTTAGGGGGGTCTATAATGCTGTATGCCTGTAATGTGATTTAGGGGGTCTATAATGCTGTGAGTATGCCTGTAATGTGATTTAGGGGGTCTATAATGCTGTATGCCTGTAATGTGACTTAGGGGGTCTATAATGCTGTGAGTATGCCTGTAATGTGATTTAGGGGGTCTATAATGCTGTGAGTATGCCTGTAATGTGATTTAGGGGGTCTATAATGCTGGGAGTATGCCTGTAATGTGATTTAGGGGGTCTATAATGCTGTGAGTATGCCTGTAATGTGATTTAGGGGGTCTATAATGCTGTGAGTATGCCTGTAGTGTGATTTAGGGGGTCTATAATGTTGTATGCCTGTAATGTGATTTAGGGCGTCTATAATGCTGTGAGTATGCCTGTAATGTGATTTAGGGGGTCTATAACGCTGTATGCCTGTAATGTGATTTAGGGGGTCTATAATGCTGTGAGTATGCCTGTAATGTGATTTAGGGGGTCTATAATGCTGTGAGTATGCCTGTAATGTGATTTAGGGAGGTCTATAATGCTGTGAGTATGCCTGTAGTGTGATTTAGGGGGTCTATAATGCTGTGAGTATGCCTGTAGTGTGATTTAGGAGGTCTATAATGCTGTGAGTATGCCTGTAGTGTGATTTAGGGGGGGGTCTATAATGCTGTGAGTATGCCTGTAATGTGATTTAGGGGGTCTATAATGCTGTGAGTAAGTCTGTAATATGATTTAGGGGGGTCTATAATGCTGTGAGTATGCCTGTAGTGTGATTTAGGGGGTCTATAATGCTGTGAGTATGCCTGTAGTGTGATTTAGGGGGTCTATAATGCTGGGAGTATGCCTGTAATGTGATTTAGGGGGTCTATATTGCTGTGACTATGCCTGTAGTGTGATTTAGGGGGGTCTATAATGATGTATGCCTGTAATGTGATTTAGGGGGTCTATAATACTGTGAGTATGCCTGTAGTGTGATTTAGGGGGTCTATAATGCTGTGAGTATGCCTGTAATGTGATTTAGGGGGGGTCTATAATGCTGTGAGTATGCCTGTAGTGTGATTTAGGGGGTCTATAATGCTGTATGCCTGTAATGTGATTTAGGGGGGTCTATAATGCTGTATGCCTGTAATGTGATTTAGGGGGGTCTATAATGCTGTATGCCTGTAATGTGATTTAGGGGGGTCTATAATGCTGTATGCCTGTAATGTGATTTAGGGGGCCTATGATGCTGGGGGGGTGCCTGTGGTCTACATCAGACGTGGGAACTTCTAATAAATTGGTGAACAAGGGACAGTCTATTTGTTTGTTTGTTTTTTATTTTGCTCAGCTGCGCACATTGTGTACACATATGGCTCCGCTGCGCATACTACTCAGCACTGCTGCGCACAATGTGTACACATACGGCACCGCTGCGCACACATATGGTTCTGCACACTACTCAGCACCGCTGCGCACAATGTGTACACATACGGCTCCGCTGCAGACACTACTCAGCACCGCTGCTCACAATGTGTACACATATGGTTCCGCTGCGCACACTGCATACACTACTCAGCACCACTACGCACATTGTGTACACATACGGCTATGCTGCGCACACTACTCAGCACCGCTACACTGCGTACACTACTCAGCACCGCTACACACATTGTGTATAGATAAGGCTCCGCTACGCCCACATTGTACAGACAGTTCCACTCCGCTCACCTTGTACGCACATGGCTCCGCTCCGCACACTTTGTACACATACGGCTCCGCTGCGCACACTACTCAGCACCACTGCGTACACATATGGCTCCGCTGCGCACACTACTCAGCACCGCTACACACACTGTGTACACATATGGCTCCACTACGCACACTGAATACACATATGGATCTGCTGCGCACACTACTCCCCACCGCTGCGCACATTGTGTACACTACTCAGCACCGCTGTGCACACATATGGCTCCGCTGCGCACACTACTCAATACCGCTGCACACACTGCGTAGACTACTCAGCACCGCTGCGTACACATACGGCACCACTGCGCCAAGTGTACACTACTCAGCACCGCTGCGCACTGTGTACACACATTGTGTACATATAAGGCTCCGCTACGCCCACATTGTACAGACAGTTCCAGTCCGCTCACCTTTTGCGCACACTGTGTACACTACTCAGCACCGCTACACACACTGCGTACACATACGGCTCTGCTGCGCACACTGCATACGGCTCTGCTGCGCACACTGCATACGGCTCTGCTGCGCACACTGCATACACATACGGCTCTGCTGCGCACACTGCATACACATACGGCTCTGCTGCGCACACTAAGCACAGCTGCGCACACTAAGCACAGCTGCGCACACTAAGCACAGCTGCGCACACTAAGCACAGCTGCGCACACTACTCAGCACTGCTGTGCACACCTCGCACACACACGGCGCCGCTCCGCTCCGTACACCTCGCACACACACGGCTCCGCTCCGTACACCTCGCACACACACGGCTCCGCTCACCTCGCACACACACGGCTCCGCTCACCTCGCACACACACGGCTCCGCTCACCTCGCACACACACGGCTCCGCTCCGTACACCTCGTACACACACGGCTCTGCTCCGTACACCTCGCACACACAGCTCTGCTCCATACACCTCGTACACACACGGCTCTGCTCCATACACCTCGCACACACACGGCTCCGCTCCGTACACCTCGCACACACACGGCTCCGCTCCGTATACCTCGCACACACACGGCTCCGCTCCGTACACCTCGCACACACACGGCTCCGCTCCGTACACCTCGTACACACACGGCTCCGCTCCGTACACCTCGTACACACACGGCTCCGCTCCGTACACCTCGCACACACACGGCTCTGCTCCGTACACCTCGTACACACACAGCTCCGCTCCATACACCTCGTACACACACGGCTCCGCTCCGTACACCTCATACACACACGGCTCTGCTCCGTACACTGCGCACATGCGCGCGCGCACACACACACGGCTCTGCTCCGTACACACAGGGCTCTGCTCCGTACACACAGGGCTCTGCTACTTCCACACTGTAAACCCCTCCTGACCCCACCATAAACTTCACCTCATCCAGCCCCATGACACCCAGCAAAGTAGAGGCTAAATCCCGGTGGGCCAAATGCCCATGTGACCAGAAGGGGGCGGGACCTCCACAAACACAGCTGCAACTCCACGTGGTTATGGAGCCGTTTATGACAGGGATCCCAGTAGCTACAAAGAGCTTCCTGGTTGGGTGACCGGCTTGGTTGAGGGGCGTGGCGATGTTTTCCTGTCCACTATAATCATATCATGCAGGCTCCGCCCCCTGCCACCCCCGCCCCCCTCTCTCGAGCTCTCACCCCCCCTAGACCCCGCTTCTATAACAACTCCATGCGCACGTGACGTTTATTTTTTCCTGGTATCACCTACGGTATGTAATAGAAGTGCCTTATCCCACTACTGAGCCGTTACTTACCATATATCTAGTGTGTGGAGTAGTGATGGGAAATCTAGTTCATTTTGGTGATTAGTTCAGTATTTCTCTCCTGTGAGGAGCTGACAGGAAATGCATCATGTGACCTGTGACCTAAATGAACTATATGAGCTGCTGAACTAAATGTTGTACTGAGAATGAATCAGGACAGTCTAGTTCAGTCTGATGCATCTCACTGAGCCCAGCAGCGCCCCCTGTGGTAGTGTAGAGTACTGACCCATAATGAATGTGTATGAGGAGCCCAGCAGCGCCACCTGTGGTAGTGTAGAGTACTGACCCATAATGAATGTGTATGAGGGAGCCCAGCAGCGCCCCCTGTGGTAGTGTAGAGTACTGACTCATAATGAATGTGTATGAGGGAGCCCAGCAGCGCCCCCTGTGGTAGTGTAGAGTACTGACCCATAATGAATGTGTATGAGGGAGCCCAGCAGCGCCCCCTGTGGTAGTGTAGAGTACTGACCCATAATGAATGTGTATGAGGGAGCCCAGCAGCGCCCCCTGTGGTAGTGTAGAGTACTGACCCATAATGAATGTGTATGAGGGAGCCCAGCAGCGCCCCCTGTGGTAGTGTAGAGTACTGACCCATAATGAATGTGTATGATGGAGCCCAGCAGCGCCCCCTGTGGTAGTGTAGAGTACTGACCCATAATGAATGTGTATGATGGAGCCCAGCAGCGCCCCCTGTGGTAGTGTAGAGTACTGACTCATAATGAATGTGTATGAGGGAGCCCAGCAGCGCCCCCTGTGGTAGTGTAGAGTACTGACCCATAATGAATGTGTATGAGGGAGCCCAGCAGCGCCTCCTGTGGTAGTGTAGAGTACTGACCCATAATGAATGTGTATGAGGGAGCCCAGCAGCGCCCCCTGTGGTAGTGTAGAGTACTGACCCATAATGAATGTGTATGAGGAGCCCAGCAGCGCCACCTGTGGTAGTGTAGAGTACTGACCCATAATGAATGTGTATGAGGGAGCCCAGCAGCGCCCCCTGTGGTAGTGTAGAGTACTGACCCATAATGAATGTGTATGAGGGAGCCCAGCAGCGCCCCCTGTGGTAGTGTAGAGTACTGACCCATAATGAATGTGTATGATGGAGCCCAGCAGCGCCCCCTGTGGTAGTGTAGAGTACTGACCCATAATGAATGTGTATGATGGAGCCCAGCAGCGCCCCTTGTGGTAGTGTAGAGTACTGACTCATAATGAATGTGTATGAGGGAGCCCAGCAGCGCCCCCTGTGGTAGTGTAGAGTACTGACCCATAATGAATGTGTATGAGGGAGCCCAGCAGCGCCCCCTGTGGTAGTGTAGAGTACTGACCCATAATGAATGTGTATGATGGAGCCCAGCAGCGCCCCCTGTGGTAGTGTAGAGTACTGACCCATAATGAATGTGTATGAGGGAGCCCGGCAGCGCCCCCTGTGGTAGTGTAGAGTACTGACCCATAATGAATGTGTATGAGGGAGCCCAGCAGCGCCCCCTGTGGTAGTGTAGAGTACTGACCCATAATGAATGTGTATGAGGGAGCCCAGCAGCGCCCCCTGTGGTAGTGTAGAGTACTGACCCATAATGAATGTGTATGAGGGAGCCCGGCAGCGCCACCTGTGGTAGTGTAGAGTACTGACCCATAATGAATGTGTATGAGGGAGCCCAGCAGCGCCCCCTGTGGTAGTGTAGAGTACTGACCCATAATGAATGTGTATGAGGGAGCCCAGCAGCGCCCCCTGTGGTAGTGTAGAGTACTGACCCATAATGAATGTGTATGAGGGAGCCCAGCAGCGCCCCCTGTGGTAGTGTAGAGTACTGACCCATAATGAATGTGTATGAGGGAGCCCGGCAGCGCCACCTGTGGTAGTGTAGAGTACTGACCCATAATGAATGTGTATGAGGGAGCCCAGCAGCGCCACCTGTGGTAGTGTAGAGTACTGACCCATAATGAATGTGTATGAGGGAGCCCGGCAGCGCCACCTGTGGTAGTGTAGAGTACTGACCCATAATGAATGTGTATGAGGGAGCCCGGCAGCGCCCCCTGTGGTAGTGTAGAGTACTGACCCATAATGAATGTGTATGAGGGAGCTGAGGAGCAGTTCAGCATCCACCATTTTGAGAACAGAACATGAGCCAGTGGTAAAGATTTTAGCAAGACTGATCTTCTAGGCTCCAGGAGGCCGATCCTCTACCGGAGGCCGATCCTCTACCGGAGGCCGATCCTCTACCGGAGGCCGATCCTCTACCGGAGGCCGATCCTCTACCGGAGGCTGATCTTATCACACAGACAGGTGAGGGGCATGAACCACACACAGAAACTCTCTCTCATACACACATATGAGCTGTGTCTGTCTACTGTGCAATTTCAGCTTTTATTAATATTATTATTACTATTATATTTCTATTTGATGTGTGGTCTAGTGTTTACTACCTCCTTTTCCAGCATCAGGGGCTATAAAGAGCCAGTGTGAGAGCAGGAGCCTCCTGGAGCTGTAGAGGATCACTCTGTCTCCTCACACTGCTGTTTACTTCATAATGAACTAATCTCTGTCAGGATGGTGACTACATGAACTAGTTCACTCTGAGGAGTAGACGATGCTGAAGTTGGTTTCTTATTCGGCAATTTAGTTTTTTTATGCATTTATCAACAAAAATAACACATGACAATAATAAAATACAAAGCACTGATGTGCCCTAATATAAATACACTCAAAATCAGCTGCGAAAATTATACAACTGGCAAAAAAATGGGCATCAAAGTGGGCACCAAAGTATGTTAGTGAAAGGGTTAAATGGCTTTGGGCCACTGATCTAACACCACAATTGCATATCTAGTGATGCCTCTAATCAAACTCAAGTAACTCCAGCCTGGCCCAAAGGAGTTCTGGGCATCAGAACTGGAATCAAAGTGGGCACACAGCCAATTTTCACAGATTTGAATAAGTAACAGGTGTTTTTGAGGGGTTAATTGGCTTTGGGCCATTGATCTCACACCACATTTACATACCTAGTGATGCCACACATCAAATTCAGATCACTGCAGCCTGTCCCAAAGGGGTTCTGGGCATCAGAACTGGCATCAAACTGGGCAAATGGCCAATTTTCACAGATTTGAATAAGTAACTGGCGTTTTTGAGGGGTTAAATGGCTTTGGGCCACTGATCTCACACCACATTTACATACCTAGATATGCGATACATCAAATTCAGATCACTCCAGCCTGGCCCAAACAGGTTCTGGTCATCAAAACTGGCATCAAAGTGGGCAAAACCCACTTTTCACAGATTTGAATAAGTAACTGGTGTTTTTGAGGGGTTAAATGGCTTTGGGCCACTGATCTGACACCATATTTACATACCTAGTGATGCCACACATCAAATTCAGATCACTCTAGCCTGGCCCAAAGGGGTTCTGGGCATCAGAACTGGCATCAAAGTGGGCAAAACCCCAGTTTTATAATTTTCGCAGCTGGTTTGGAGTGTATTTATATTAGGGCACATCAGTGCATTGTATTTTATTATTGTCATGTGTTATTTTTGTTGATAAATGCATAAAAAACTGAAAAAACTAAATTGCCGAATAAGAAACTGACGAATAAGAAACCAACTTCAGCATCGTGAGGAGTAGTTCATTTTGAACTACTAACTCACAAAACTACCCATCACTACTGTGGAGATTCCCCATTACTGGGGCAGGGGCATTAACCCCTTAAGCTCTGAGACTCTTGGTGTTTTGTTGGTAATTTCTTGGAAGGTTTTGTGCCTTTTCCTCTAATTCAGTAAAAACATAAGAATCCGCCGCCTCTGTGAGATGAGGAGACGCTGTATATATGGGATGTGATTGGCATTACCGCTGTATGGAGACGCTGTATATATGGGATGGGATCGGCATTACTGCTGTATGGAGACGCTGTATATATGGGATGTGATCGGCATTACCGCTGTATGGAGACACTGTATATATGGGATGGGATCGGCATTACCGCTGTATGGAGACGCTGTATATATGGGATGTGATCGGCATTACCGCTGTATGGAGACGCTGTATATATGGGATGTGATCGGCATTACCGCTGTATGGAGACGCTGTATATATGGGATGTGATCGGCATTACCGCTGTATGGAGACGCTGTATATATGGGATGGGATCGGCATTACCGCTTTATGGAGACGCTGTATATATGGGATGGGATCGGCATTACCGCTGTATGGAGACGCTGTATATATGGGATGGGATCGGCATTACCGCTGTATGGAGACGCTGTATATATGGGATGGGATCGGCATTACCGCTGTATGGAGACGCTGTATATATGGGATGTGATCGGCATTACCGCTGTATGGAGACGCTGTATATATGGGATGGGATCGGCATTACCGCTGTATATATGGGATGGGATCGGCATTACCGCTGTATGGAGACGCTGTATATATGGGATGTGATCGGCATTACCGCTGTATGGAGACGCTGTATATATGGGATGTGATCGGCATTACCGCTGTATGGAGACGCTGTATATATGGGATGTGATCGGCATTACCGCTGTATGGAGACGCTGTATATATGGGATGTGATCGGCATTACCGCTGTATGGAGACGCTGTATATATGGGATGTGATCGGCATTACTGCTGTATGGAGACGCTTTATATATGGGATGTGATCGGCATTACCGCTGTATGGAGACGCTGTATATATGGGATGTGATCAGCATTACCGCTGTATGGAGACGCTGTATATATGGGATGTGATCGGCATTACCGCTGTATGGAGACACTGTATATATGGGATGTGATCGGCATTACCGCTGTATGGAGACGCTGTATATATGGGATGTGATCGGCTCTAGAAGGTCCTAATAGGAGACAAACTCAAAGGTATCTACAAGATAATATTACACGCTACAGCAAGAGTTTGTGCAGGAAAAAGATAAAACCAAATTAATATTATCTGTCCAATATTTGTAGCAAAAACATATCAACAAATTAATGTTTGTGTGACGTGAGTGCAGCGCCAGCTCTCTGCTTCCATCTATCGCATCTCCTAAATGGGAAAGGGGGCAGGAGGTAGAAGTGATAAACACCAGCTCCACACTCTGATCACAATTATTTGTGGACGATCATAGAAGCTGTGGAGCGGTGCTGGTGTCACGCACTGCGCCCCGATGTCTTGCTGTGCAGATGGAAGATGCGGAGCCAGGAACAGAGAGCTGGGCGCTGCACTCGCCTCTACTGCAGTGTCCACCATGGATCTTGAACATCTTCAGAGGGTGTTGATACAAGAAACTGTAGTAAAAATGAGCCAAAAACCCACTTAAACCAATTAGCAGAATATGCAAATATCAGATCAGGCCCACCCAGCAGTTTGTTTCTATATACTTTTCTAGATTATACTTGTTATAGGGTTTTATGAAGAGTGATTGAAATTTTTATTCCCCCATTGCTTGTCTCACAGGGGTGTGCTAACATGCTATCAGACACACTGTCACACAGGGTGGGGGCACGGTCTGACCACAACCAATCACAGACACCGGGACTGCTGGTGGGCGGGGGAACCAGTGAATATGTATGAGGTTAATAGGCTGACCTGGAAGAAGTATTACAATCCCGTGAATACTGGTAAGTATAATGTGCCTGTTCCAATCCTCCTGGTCTTTTCTACCACCATTTTAAAGCACATGATTCGGGTCCCCATAGACTTTTATATGGGGTTTGGGATCGACATCCGGGCAGATATTAGGTCAGGTTATATGCACCTTGTCCACCTTTAGCCTGTATGTAATAGGGTACCGTCTCACTAAACGACGTACCAGCGATTCTGACCACGATATGATTTGGTCAGGATCGCTGGTGCGTCGCTACATGGTCGCTGGTAAGCTGTCAGTCAGGCAGATCTCACCAGCGACCAGCGACGCGTGGAAGCGATGCTGCGCTTGGTAACTAAGGTAAATATCGGGTAACTAAGCAAAATGCTTTGCTTGGTTACCCGATATTTACCTTGGTTACCAGCGCACACCGCTTAGCGCTGGCTCCCTGTACTCGTAGCCAGGGTACACATCGGGTTAATAAGCAAAGTGCTTTGCTTATTTACCCAATGTGTACTCTGGCTATGTGTGCAGGGAGCCAGCACTAGCAGCCTGAGAGCGGCGGACGCCCCCAGCCCCCTCCTGTGATGTATATGCTTTCAGCCTCTCCTTTGATGTATATGCCCCCAGCCCCCTCCTGTGATGTATATGCTTTCAGCCTCTCCTGTGAGGTATATGCCCCCAGCCGCTCCAATGTGATGTATATACCCCCAGCCGCTCCAATGTGATGTATATACCCCAGCGTGTGATGTATATATCAAAGGAGTGGTTTGGTCATACAAATAACAGGAGACGCTGGGGCATATCCATGACAGGAGGGGCTGGGAGCAAATACATGACAAGAGGGGCGGCGGAACAGACATTACTAGGTCACATGGAGGCATAAGCATTGCTGTGGGGCACAGACGGCACTGGTGGGGCACACATCACTAGGGCGGCACAGAGAGCACTAGGGGAGGCACGGACATCACTAAGGGGGGGGCGTACAGACATCACTAAGGGGGGGGGCGTACAGACATCACTAAGGGGGGGGGCGTACAGACATCACTAAGGGGGGGGGGCGTACAGACATCACTAAGGGGGGGGGGCGTACAGACATCACTAAGGGGGGGGGGGCGTACAGACATCACTAAGGGGGGGGGCGTACAGACATCACTAAGGGGGGGGGCGTACAGACATCACTAAGGGGGGGGGGCGTACAGACATCACTAAGGGGGGGGGGCGTACAGACATCACTAAGGGGGGGGCGTACAGACATCACTAAGGGGGGGGCGTACAGACATCACTAAGGGGGGGGCGTACAGACATCACTAAGGGGGGGGGGCGTACAGACATCACTAAGGGGGGGGCGTACAGACATCACTAAGGGGGGGGCGTACAGACATCACTAAGGGGGGGGGCGTACAGACATCACTAGGGGGGGCGTATACAGACATCACTAAGGGGGGGCGTATACAGACATCACTAAGGGGGGGGGGCACACTGACATCACTAAGGGGGGGGCACACTGACATCAGTAAGGGGGGGCACACTGACATCACTAAGGGGGGGGCACACTGACATCACTAAGGGGGGGGCACACTGACATCACTAAGGGGGGGGCACACTGACATCACTAAGGGGGGGGCACACTGACATCACTAAGGGGGGGGCACACTGACATCACTAAGGGGGGGGCACACTGACATCACTAAGGGGGGGGCACACTGACATCACTAAGGGGGGGCACACTGACATCACTAAGGGGGGGCACACTGACATCACTAAGGGGGGGCACACAGACATCACTAAGGGGTACACAGCACTTGGGGTGGTACACAGCACTGGAAAGAACACAACACTGGGGGTGATCCACATCACTGGTGAGGCTGCACACAGCACTGCAGGGGGCATGCTGAACTGGAGAGCGGGCGGCACACAGCTCTGGACCTGCACACAGCACTGATGGGGCATGCCGCACCGGAGAGCGGGCGGCACACAGCGCTGGGAGCTGCACACACCACTGATGGGGGCACGCTGCACTGGAGAGCGGGCGGCACACAGCGCTGGGAGCTGCACACACCACTGATGGGGGCACGCTGCACTGGAGAGCGGACGGCACACAGCGCTGGGAGCTGCACACACCACTGATGGGGCACGTTGCACCGGAGAAGGGGCGCCACAATGCTTACGGTGAAGCTGCTGTGGGACGGAAACACAAATAAGTCCTGAGCACGCTGGCACCTGCCAGGGAAAGAGCTCATTGGTGTGTGCAAGCAGCGCATGTGAAGCTTTAAAGGGCCGGCGGCCGGTAAAACCACAGCGGTGACCGGAGCACTGCCGGGGGCTGCACAAAAGGTCATGGCGGGCCGCATGCGGCCCGCGCGCCGGAGGTTCCCCACCCCTGCCTTAAAGAGAAGGTGCCACAATTCTAATTTTGTATTAATAATTACTGATTATAGAATCAATTATTTTTAATACAAAATTTAATTTATTATTTGTTTTTTATTTAATTCTATTTTTACTCAAACCCTGTGCATTGAGAGAGAGTCAGATGCTGACTTATATCTCCTGCACTGTGGCTGCTTCCTACAGTGATCTGTACATGCCTCCTGGGCTGTCCAGATCACATCTCTGGGAGATCAGCGCCATGTCTGTGGAGCCCAAGGCATATGCTGTAGGCTCCACTTTGCCCCTGAGCACGGCAGAGAGTGTGACGCCCTGGCCTATCAGGTCGTCACAGGGTATCGTGCTCTTCTGCACGGTATCCGCATCTATACTACAGGGGCCAACCAGTAAGGTAGGTGCCAAGGGAAAGGTCACAGGCTAACAAGCAACACCATCAGGCACGGAATCCAGGCGTGCTCCCTCCCACCTGCAGCAGTGCTCAGAATTTCGGTTTACAAGTTGTCGGTGTCAGAGTTATTGTACTGAGTGAGTATGCAGTGACCCTTTCCTCCCCAACTGCATCCCCTCACCACCATCTCCAAGCCCCGGGGCATTCCCCCTACCCACGGAGGGGTTAAACACCTGGCTGCCATCCCATTGCCACCAGGCGCTCCCAACAGCAGCGGTGGTACTCCACCTTACCACACACCGTGGGTGGCGTGACGAACTCTAAACACACAAACCCCTTGTAAATACCCCCTTTTATTTCGAGTGGCCGCACGACCCTTCCCGGGTCCGGATACCCCTCGAGCCACCGCGGATCCGGATCCGAGCAGTTTTGGCTGCTGACGCTGGGGCGGTACAAGAGCAGTGATCTGCAGCCTGAGCCTAGTATTGTACTAATGAGGCTGCGATCACCGCTCCCCGCTGGACGTACTCGCATCAGCCTTCCACTCCTGGCAGCTCCTTCTGTAAGCACTCTGTGCTCAGCGCGAGCAGTGCGTTGACAGGAGGAGCTAATGGGATCAAAGGTTGCAAAATACTATGGTGGCACAGTATTATGGTGGCACAGTATTATGAGGTCACAGTAATATAGTTGCACAGTAATAATATATCCGATCTCACGCATAAAGCCAGGGATGGTGCAACCTTTAAACCATAAGGGAACAACCAGAAAGTTGGCAAGTGTCATGAGGTTTTTTTTTTCTCTCCTAGAAAAAAAAAACACACACTTCCATACCACTCACATGACATCTGGATGCTAGGTGAGGGGAAAAAATGCATGACACTCGCTAACTTACCTGGGTGATTTCATATACGCAGGTGTGAGCAAACCCTAAATAGAAATATTCTATCATTTGACATTGAGACGAAAATGAGCAGAATTCACAACTATTTCTTGTAGCTTAACCCTTTAAGGACATATGACGTACCAGCACATTATATGCTGGCTCCCTAATTTTGATGAACGCTCACACAGAGCCCGCATCTTTTGTCAGATGATGGCTGTGTTATTCAGCCACCATCTGCCTTTAACAGCTGCAGATGGGGCGGTGTTCCATCTATGACTGTTAACCTGCTATATTCCACTTTAAACTCTGACAGCGGCATTTAACACGTGTTGGCAGTAGAGCGTGTCATTCCACTCGCCCATATGGTTGTCCTGACAGCAGGGAGTCTGATGAACATCCCTGTGCCAACCAATTCGATACTCCTATGAACGCCAGCTACAGCTTGGCATTCACAGATCGTGATTTTCACTATACATAGTAGTGCTTATGCACTGCTATGCATAGTATAAACAATCAGATGACAGCAGGTTAAAGTCCCCAAAAGAACTAACAAATACAGTTAGAAGTAAAAAAAAAATGTTTTGAAAAAATATAGAACAGTACAAATTTTCAAATTATCCCCCCCCCTTTTTGCTTTAAGAAACCAAAACACAGATTTTGCATCACTGCTTTCGTAAAAGTCCAATCTTTTAAAATATAGAATAAATTCAAGTGGCAAATGGCGTAACGAGAAAAACCAAAATGAACACGCCAGAATTTACAGGGTTTTTAGCTGCCACAACATTGCAATAAAATTAAATAAGAGGCGACCAGAATTTAATCTCTTCTGAAAGTTGATTAATCGAATGTTTTTTAGGGAAATAATTCTGCCTTTTATAGATTTGACAAGAAATAATCCATGAAAGGGAAATGTTCCCCCAAAACGAAAAGTTGGGGTGAAAGCTGACTAGAACGTCTTAATGCAAATAGTGAAAAATCCGAGTTCTCTAATCCTCCTTGTATGAAGAGTCCCTCTTTAGTGCCAGTAATAATTCCCTTTTTATCCAATGTTCGGCATAGGGTAATTGTAAGAAATGCGGGAGATTAGTATTATCCACAGTGAGTATATGGGGGCCGGGCAGCCCACCCACAGGAGCTTTTTTAAATGCCTCTCAAAATGTAGTTAGAAGAAAAATTATTATTTAAAAGGTAGGATATTTTACCTTCAAGAGCCAGAAAGACATTTTCTGTAAGAATTCTACAAATGTCCATTATATAAGAACTTGTGCTGGAGCCGCCATTGTGGAGTCTGAGAGGCAAGAAAATAAACATCTCCCCTTATTACAAGAGTAAATGAAAGTAACCCTTTAAAGGGGTTATCCGGGTTATTTTACAATTTATTTTTATTTTTTTTGTTATTTCACTATTGGGCTGTATTGGGGCAGGTAAGTAGATAGTAAGTAACTACCTACCTGCCCTGCTGTCAGCCCCTCTACCCCGGCTCAGAGTGGTCATGTGACCACTCCCGCCGGGATTTTGCTGCTTCCTGTGACGACAGGGGCAGGAGCTTATGCTCGCCTTGTAGACTGGCATCACAGCCGATGTCATGTAGCTGCCCTGCTAGGCAGGTACAGTGCGCCGGAGTCCCCGCCCCTCCCCCCCACACCCTCCCCAGATTCTGTACTCTTCCCGCAACCTCCCAGCCACTGCTTTGAGGCCCGTGAGCTGAGGGGAGGGGCCTGGCGGCGGCTGCCCACGATGTCACCGCCAGCACCGGACCCCCTGCTTAGGATCACAAGTTCAAATGTATCGGCATCACAAATGCCGATACAGTTGAAATCACAGATGAGAGGCAGCGCTGCGCTGATTCTCATCATTTTGTCGCTGTCTGTGCTCTCTGGCAGTTCAGTACAGCATTGACGTCACTACTGTGCTGATATGGCCAGAGCACAGACAGTGCGCGAACGAGTAGCAGCGACTGGGACCGAGGAAAGGTGAGGATGTAATCCCTACACAGTGGGGGCTAATGAACTGCAGAGCGATGTGTATGTTCTCCACCCAACACCCCCCCTCCACACACAATGTGTGTGTGGGGGTGTGGCGCCCCTGAAGCTTCAGTCGCCACAGAGTATTGCACCTAAAATTGGGTGTAATGCTAAACCCGGTTCCTGAAGAGGTCAGTCCCTGTTTCACCACATCACACACTTAAATACACACCAAGTTGCCCTGTTCCCACTGGGGACTGGGCTAGAGTCTGGTAATTAAAGGGTCACCGACAGAGAGATATTTACAGGATGCCCTCAACAGGGGCCCCAGTCCCACTAACTTAGGACATGGGAGGGTGAGGTGCAGCCAGCAGGGGGAGTCAGGAGCCAACACAACAGTTAGAGGAGTTCTCCAGCAGGAGACTAGCGGAGCAGTCGCATCTACAGGTGCTCCGGTGGTGGGAAGGAGGAGAAGTTCACAACGGTTGCCGCAGGGAGAGGGTTCTCTGCTTCCCACGGAACCGTTGCCACATAGGACAGCAGGACCCTTGGGAAGATCATACTTCACGTTGGTTTTCTAGAATCTGCCTGGACGGGGAAAGTTTCAAGCTTCCCTGCCCACACAGCTCCTGACAGCACAGTGCCATATAGAATCCGGGGCCTCTCTTCAAGCCGGCCCCACATCGGAACCGTGGCATTTGCATATAGGAACAAGAGTCCCCTCGTAACTTCAAGCCAGGGATTCACAGACAGGCGTTACAAGGAGAAATCCACCGAACACCAAACCGGACTGATCTCTAAAGGCATTCGGGTTCGACAGAGCCCATCATAGCAAGTGACTGGTATTACCTGGGTGAGCGGCATCGTACAAAAGTGAGTAAACAACCTGGAACTGTAGCTATAGACTCTTGACTCTTTATTACCCGTACTGCCACTCTCTGACGCCATTACTATTCCCCCTCATCCTCCCCGGGGCCCGCTCTACCTGTGGAGAAGGATACCATCCCTTGCTGCTACTACCATCTCCCCGGAGGACCGCGACAGCCATTCTCTGGCCACATACCACAGGTGTAGTCATGACAAACGCCTCACTACTACCCCCATCATCCTTCCCCAGCCATCTTTTGTACACCTTGGGGCAACGGAGCCGGGCTAGGCCACCCGTGACCACAACAGTCGATGGCCTGGCGACGAGTAGGGTAAATGCACCTGCCGTGTGTGTGTGTGTGTGTGTGTGTGTGCGTGTGTGTGTGTGTTCGCGCAGAACCCTATATATATGGTGGGGTCTGCAGAGCCCTATGTGGGGCTCTAATTTCTAATGCTAATGAGAGGTCATTGCTGGAGCAGTATACTGACAGCCAATGAGTGTGGTGAGGGCGGGCAGAAGGCGGATCTGGACAGTGACGCCGGGTGGTGCCAGATCTGACTGTGAGGTTGGCATAGGAAGATTTCATGTTTGGCTGAGCTGCATGTAAACAAATTGTGTGCAGAGAATAAAGGGATAATTCAAGAGGAGCAAAAGTTAGAAAACAAAAAAAATAATGTAGTGGTGTTTTATATGACAATACAGCACAGATTAGGCTATGTTCACACTTCCGTTGTTTTGCATCAGTCACAATCCGTCGCCTTGAGGAATTACGGTATCCTGCAAAATATTTTGCAGGAATCGTTTTTTTTTCCCCCATAGACTTGTATTAGCGACGGATTGTGACTGGTGACCCTGCGTTACATCCGTCGCGTGACGATCAGTTGTTTGCTGACTGACCGTCAGGCGGTAGGAACGCAGCATGTAACGTTTTTTATGTGCAGCGGATAGTTTTTTTTACTGTGAGCATGTGCACAGTAAAAAACCATGATGGAATGTAAATTCAGTTCCAACGGCAGGAACGATCAGCTGATCGGCAGGCTTTTGAGAGCGATCAGCTGATCGTTCACAAAAGCCGGCCACCGGTTAAACAGTAAAAACAAAAAAAAATTAACTCATTTTTTTGCAGCATCAGTCACATCAGTTGTGCCACTTTCTGCAACGCATCTGTTACATCAGTCACACAACTGATTGTGACAGATGCAAAACAACAGATGTGTGAACATAGCCTTAGCTTAAAAAAAAATTGGAGTTTGTTGGACAAATCCTTTAAGGACCAGAGTATATTTCATTTTTGCACGTTTGATTTTTCCTTGTGTTTTTTTCCAAGAGATATAACTGGTTTGTTTTTGGGTTTTTTTTTCTGACAACATAGATGCTTGTTTTTTTTTTGTGGGACAAGTTGTACTTTTGAATGACACCATTTCTTTTACATATAACGTACCATACAAAAGAAAAAAAAGTGGGGCAAAACGGTGAAAGAAATGCATATCTGCCATTGGTTTATGAGTTTTGCTTTTACAACGTTCTTTTTGAGGTAAAACAATGGCTGGAGACCTAATTGCACACATCAGTCCGAATACAGCGATACTAAACTTTGTTCTTTTTTTTCTTTTCTATTTAAATGAAGAAACAAAATTCTGAATATTGTAAACAAAAAAGTAAAGAACCTTTTCCTTTTTATGCTGCCATTTTCCAACACTTCATTACCGATCAGGTACTTTTTTTTTTTTTTTTTTATTGGTATCTTTCTGACCTACATAATAAATTTTTGTAGCTGCTTATTTCAGTTTTTGGGAGGCAGAACAAACTGGGCTGACATCATACTCTACACCTTCCTGCTCTGAGGTCTGTTGTTAAATTGTCAACTGTTTTTGTCTCAGTAAATAATTTAACTTTTCTATATAACTTTTATAATGTCTATGCATATTTTTTAGAAATTGTATACAAATATATTTTTAAACAATATTTTATTCAAATATAATTTTTATTTTTAGCAGATGACTGTACCAGAAGATTAGAGGGACAACTCATATCTGCAATTTTTAAATCAGATGATCTTGATATCACACAAGATATAACTGAAGTGAATGCCATTACTCCAGATATCCCATCATCCCTTCACAGCGAAGATCTATCATCTGATCCTTTTAAACAGGTCCTAACTTCTGATTCCTCACACGTTATTAAAAGAGATAAAAATCACGAAATAGAAATTACAAATCAATCTGCTCTTAAATCAAAGAAGCCATTTCAAGTGCAGAATCTAAAAAATGTTTGCCCTTCAAAATGTCTGTTACGAATAAAAAAACTCACACAAGAAAGAAAAGATTTTCTTGTGTACAGTGTAGGAAATATTTTGCCTTGAAATCAGAGCTTGTTAGACATGAGAGCGTTCACACAGGGGAGAAACCATATTCCTGTTCAGAATGTGGAAAATGTTGTCTTGCTAAATTCTACTAAAAAGGGGGCTGAAAGCCCGTACTTACGAAGCGCTCACTGATATCCTAATCAGGCACGAATACTAATATTCTTTATAGCAAGATACTATTTATTTTAATAGAACACAGAGCGCTAGAGTCTTTAAATTTACCAGAATATAAGAATACCCCATAGACAACGTGATACAAATGTATAAAACATTTTATTATTATTATAGTGCACAGGGTATTACAGTACATACAATCAACAATTATGAGAACCAGATTTGAGTAGGTGAAGGAAGAGGGGAGACCCCCACGTGACCCAGGGAGTATATCGGTGGTTATAACGGACCTGCCAGACCAAATAATTGAAGAGCTTATTGTGGCAACCTCATGCTCACAAAATGATCCCAAATAGAAGCAAACACATCCATTGTGTCACTAAGTTACAGGACCCATAACTTCGGCCATTGGCCTTGAATCAGGTCATGACTCAGAGAGCCCATATATAGGGCTGCACAATGGATGGGATATATCTTAGGGCAAAATTAACACTCAATGCAATACAAATGTAGCAAAATACAGAGTGCCCCAGGATTTTCGGACGCCTACCTTGTGTGTGGTAAGCCTGCATGCTTCACTAAATGATTGACTAATATGTTATTGCTGGGGCACTCTGTATTTTGCTACATTTGGATTGCATTGAGTGTTAATTTTGCCCTAAGATATATCCCATCCATTGTGCAGCCCTATATATGGGCTCTCTGAGTCATGACCTGATTCAAGGCCAATGGCCGAAGTTATGGGTCCTGTAACTTAGTGACACAATGGATGTGTTTGCTTCTATTTGGGATCATTTTGTGAGCATGAGGTTGCCACAATAAGCTCTTCAATTATTTGGTCTGGCAGGTCCGTTATAACCACCGATATACTCCCTGGGTCACGTGGGGGTCTCCCCTCTTCCTTCACCTACTCAAATCTGGTTCTCATAATTGTTGATTGTATGTACTGTAATACCCTGTGCACTATAATAATAATAAAATGTTTTATACATTTGTATCACGTTGTCTATGGGGTATTCTTATATTCTGGTAAATTTAAAGACTCTAGCGCTCTGTGTTCTAATGTATTTTTGAGTTGTTGCCTATAATGTTTGGCCTTTTCAGGTTATATATTTATTTTAATAGCACATGAATAGTTAATGGTACATAGGCATTTAGAATCTTATACAATAACAGAAATATGCATCAACATTACTGTTTGTTGTAGCAATCCTTTCACATCGGAGGGAACTCGAGTTAATGATAAAGGAATCAACATCATGGCATCTTGCATCACAGGAACAGTGCGTACACTTCAATGTCCTGGAAGGTTTCCCTAACATTAAGCGAGTCCGGTGTATTTTTTATAGGAAAACTTTGTAGGTTGTGTTTAAATGGTCACCAGCATGTGACAGCTGAGTCATGTTCATGTAACTTGACCACAAACTGCTGTGGGCACCGGCAGCTTCCTGCACATTTCCTGCACATCCTGCCAGTTGACCATAGTGTTAGTGAAATATTGCAATGAGCCGTAAATTTCATATGCAAGCTTCCTTAAACCTGTCTTTAAGCCAACCACAAGTTTCCGGTAAGTGGAACTGTAAATGTGACTTCCTCATTATCTTAAAACTGCTTCAAAACCTGGTTGACATGTATTCCTTGGTCATCATTAGTGAAATATTATCCAAAGGACATCTCTTTGATACTGAATTATTGATAGGTCAAATAATATCTGGGATCACTCCTATCTTTTGATTATGATCCCTATCTAATCACATTCAAACTTCAGTCATATCACATTGGTATCACAATCGGTCCTTGATCCCAGGGATTATTTTCCATCATCAGTATTCCACTAGAAGAAGATCACTCGGAATATACCATACCATGACCAAGAAATATTGTTTGCCACAAATTTTGTTTTCTTGGTTTGTTTAGATAAACGT
This sequence comes from Anomaloglossus baeobatrachus, assembly GCF_048569485.1. Taxonomy (NCBI): domain Eukaryota; kingdom Metazoa; phylum Chordata; class Amphibia; order Anura; family Aromobatidae; genus Anomaloglossus; species Anomaloglossus baeobatrachus. The sequence continues at coordinate 529,936,026 of NC_134357.1, forward strand.
TGAATCACAAATATAATCACTTTCACTACTTTTGTACAGTATATTAAAACTAAAAGCAATATTATCTGAAAAGCTCCCTTGAATATCATGTTTTTTGGCATTTGCTCGATATTCAAAGGAATCATTACACATTACATTTCCCGATATGTTACTACAAGTTTCACTAGTCCCATTTATAAACATATTGGCATAAGGCCATAACATATCATGAATTGTCCTTTCCACTAAGCTGGGTTTAAAAGCATCTACAGTATTTATAGCTGTCCCAAAACTTATTTTTATATTCCCCATAGGGATGAATCCCAGGTTAGTCAGTCCAGTCTTATATCTTAGTACCCAAATTCCTCCCTTAAAAGCCAGATATTGCAAATTGGTGACTGTTGCATTCAAATTGCCTTGCCACCATGGAAGATTGATCCATCCCACTATGGAAATGGGTACTGTAGTATTCTATAGACGAACACTTCGAGTGTCTTTATCAGCAAGATGATCAGAGCAACTTTTCTACTTTAAGATTTCCTCCATCGATACCGGGACATCCAGATAAGGGATACTGGTGGCTGTAACCGAAGAATGTGTACAGATCCAGCAATCTGTGTGTTGAAAATGTGATGGTGCATCAGAAATTCATTCGCCACAGGTTCCTCCTGATGTAGACTTGTCCATCCAACGACCAGAGAGGCAAACATCAAACACAGGAATTTCTCCATCTCATCACTATCGAGCTCTTCCCAGTAACCGATACCATGGATTCCGCTTATTTACCACACCTTCTGCAAATAAAGATACACTATTATTCTCGTAAATAACATTTTTCTTGTGGGACATATTCCCACTTCTCCACTCCTGGTCTCATTATCAGGAGAGTACGATCTTTTCCGACCGCTATTACCTCTGTCTCCGAGGGCGGTCCTTGGAGGTTTTGAATCCATATTTTTGCTCCTACATTTGTAATATTAGAGTATCCAAAACCTTTAGTACCCCGTATTGTTAATTCTGCCGGGGCAGTTCCTTCTCTTATTTCAGACAAGTTTATTGGAATTATTAACATCTGAGCCACCTTCTGGTGTTTCATCAATATCAAAGGTTCATTTCCCAAATTTAGCATCAGTACCTTGATTTCTCCCTGATAATCTGCATCTATTACCCCTCCCACCACTATGGCTCCTTTTAACACTAAACTAGGACGAGTGGCTATTTGACCATAATGATCCTTTGGTGTATGGCAACCCAATCCTGTTGAAATTGGTTTTACCTTACCTGGGGGTACCACGACAGTTTCCAATGTACTGAGGTCTAAACCTGCTGAATAAGGTGGCGCTCTTTCTGGTGTGCCCAAACAGCTGTACCTTGTCTTGTCAACTGTTGGACTGACTTGTCTGATGGCTGCTGCTTTATCTGCTTCTGAATTAAACAAACGTTCAAGTGAGTTAGTAGGGACATGAGCATCGACATGAAATACAGTGGTCTTGGTAGATTGAATAATCCCTTCAATGTCTTGCCACACTTCCCTGACCATCTCAAACACATTTTGTTGTTCCTCTCCCCAGTGGAACTCATAGATTTTCCTCATTACTTTGTACAAATGAGCCAACATTTGTCCCAAATGAGGGATATGTTGTCTCCAAAAATCAAACAATCCAATATAAGACTGAGTCTCCTGTTTGGATTTAGGGACCGGAAAATTAATAATTTTCTGTCTGGCATTGGGCAAGATCTCTCTGTGCCCCTTGTTCCACTGAATCCCTAGAAATGTTACCACCTGAGACGGTCCTTGAACCTTGGCATCATTGATTTCCCATCCTTTACTCCTCATATGAGCAACCAGTTTTGTCAATTGATCTTTCACACTTTGCTCATCTTGTCCTTGTATCATTATATCATTGATATAATGTGAGATCTGCATTTCCTTATGACAAGACATAACCCCAAAGGAGAATTTTCCTTCGGTTAGATTAAGAGTCATCCATTTTAGGATATCAATTCCCAAATTATATTCTGGTATTGGAACTACCAGCACCGTGTACTTCTTGATAGGTAAATTACCTATCTTCAAAGCTACCTGTGTCTGAACCCCGGTGATCAATTGACCACCTAGTCCAGCAATTTTTACTCGAGGTCCTTTTATTTTTTTCTGGGTTTCCATGAATTAAAGTAGCCTCTGCCCCCGTGTCAATCAAAGCTGGGACTCTTTGAACATTTCCCCCTTTCCAATGTATGCTAAGATTGACGTAGGGACATTCGTCCCTTTTTATCAATAGGGGGGCTTGGCTGGCTACCTATGGTAAATCACTTCCTTCTGAACTTTCATTTACAGAGACTTCAGTCTGTGTATTAGCCCTTCCTTCCGTGACCTTTGTGGCCACGGCTGCAGCCAGTTCTTCCCATGGATAAACTGACTGAAAATCTTCCCAAGACACATTCTTTGGGGGTTTTTCCCCTTTTCCCTCTGATTTCTTTACCTTGGGGGTTTTTGAACCCCCTTCCACATTTGTAGTGGTCACTTTCTTTGTGGATAGAACTTTCTGTTTGTACAACTTCCATAATTCTCCTGTCTCCTTTCCATCAATTCTTTCCTTATTGATCCCGGCTTTAAGCAAAGCCTGGAACATGTCTTTGCGAGACATTCGTGGGGCCTCCCCTACTGATTTCTCTTTCCAATCAGGATTGTTTGGCTTACTGTTACCAACATGGCCTCCAGGGGATGGTTTATCCCACTGTCCCATATCCTGTAAGACCCTCATCCTCCCTAGAACTACACCGATTGATTCTCCAGTCAGCGCTACAGTTAAGGTTAAAATAACTGTTTTGTATGCTGGAGGAGCATGTTTAACCAGCCTATTTCTTATGCTGGCTTTCAATGGGTACTGGAGATAATCATCATCCATTCCCAAAAGAGGAAGAGCATTCCTCGTTGCTTCTTCCTTCAGCCTTTCCATACCATCTTTTAAGGTATACCAAGGTTTATCATTGATAGGAAAGTCTGCTTCTGATGGATATTTGTCCAGAAAAGCATGGGCTAAGATCATGATTAAGTTTTGAGTACCATGCTCATTATGATCAACAAAATAATTTTTTATTGATCTCTGAATTTCTGGGTCACGAGACATGGTGACAAATTTTGCCACGTCTCCGGCGTCAAAGTGCACTCCACCTCCTCCGAGATCGTGCACCCTGACCAACCAGGGAATTTCTCCTTCTCCTGGTTTTTGTCTAAACTGTGTTAAAATGCTATCAACTTCTCCTTGAGAGTAATCTTCAATGGTTACTCGATTTTTTACATGAGGAATCGTTCTCTCATTTATGATGGCATTACCATCTTCGTCATATTGCAGATTCCCCTGACCATCCCGGACATGTTCCCGGATGATCTCATTTTCTGTCCTCTCTAGGCGCCTCCTTACTGGGTTAGCCTGAATCTTCCCTTTATGGTAATCCTCATCAGATGATGAAGATGAATCCCACACATCCCCATCCCAAGTATCGGCATCCCAGTTTATAGAAGCTGGGACGATACTTTTAGGTACTTTGGTTTTATTTACTTTTCCTCTTCTTTTCTTGTACTTATTTTGAGCAATTTGGATTTTATTTACCTTTCCTCTTCTTTTCTTGTACTTATTTTGAGCAATTTTTATGGCAGCTTTTTGTGCCACATTCTGATAATGTTCCAATTTATCCTTCAACAGTCTGGTATTACATTCCAGAACTGTTTTCAGGCAACCTAATTCTATTATCTTTTGTTCCATCTGGGAACTTTTCTTCTGCATCTTTAGATTACGCTCATGCATTACACTATATGCACTTGCCAAAATCCAGATGCGCCGTCCTAAAGACACTACATCACCTGCTTTCACAGGGGCACTACTGAGTACATTCACAACATCAGTAGCTTCACTACCCTTAAGCTTATTCTGCCATTGTTTGCGCCGTGCTAAAGACACTACATCACCTGCTTTCACAGGGGCACCACTGAGTACATTCACAACATCAGTAGCTTCACTACCCTTAAGCTTATCCTGCCATTGTTCTACCAATCCACAAGACACTACATCACCTGCTTTCACAGGGGCACCACTGAGTACATTCACAACAGTAGCTTCACAACCCTTGAGCTTATTCTGCCATTGTTCTGCCAATCCACAATTGACCAATTCATGTGCTATAAGATTGTAGGGAGCCTCAATCCAGCTCGGGATCTCCACAACAACCTCCTTAACATTATCCTTACGTTTTCTGAACATTTTGACACTATGCAAAAAGATTGAAAAAATATATCTGGAAATTTGCCAAATATATGTTTTTAATTTCTAAATTACAAAAATTAGTTTAATTACTTCTTATAGAAGTAATCCTGCCGACTACGCCAATTTATGTCTTGCTAAATTCTACTAAAAAGGGGGCTGAAAGCCCGTACTTACGAAGCGCTCACTGATATCCTAATCAGGCACGAATACTAATATTCTTTATAGCAAGATACTATTTATTTTAATAGCACATGAATAGTTAATGGTACATAGGCATTTAGAATCTTATACAATAACAGAAATATGCATCAACATTACCGTTTGTTGTAGCAATCCTTTCACATCGGAGGGAACTCGAGTTAATGATAAAGGAATCAACATCATGGCATCTTGCATCACAGGAACAGTGCGTACACTTCAATGTCCTGGAAGGTTTCCCTAACATTAAGCGAGTCCGGTGTATTTTTTATAGGAAAACTTTGTAGGTTGTGTTTAAATGGTCACCACCATGTGACAGCTGAGTTATGTTCATGTAACTTGACCACAAACTGCTGTGGGCACCAGCAGCTTCCTGCACATTTCCTGCACATCCTGCCAGTTGACCATAGTGTTAGTGAAATATTGCAATGAGCCGTAAATTTCATATGCAAGCTTCCTTAAACCTGTCTTTAAGCCAACCACAAGTTTCCGGTAAGTGGAACTGTAAATGTGACTTCCTCATTATCTTAAAACTGCTTCAAAACCTGGTTGACATGTATTCCTTGGTCATCATTAGTGAAATATTATCCAAAGGACATCTCTTTGATACTGAATTATTGATAGGTCAAATAATATCTGGGATCACTCCTATCTTTTGATTATGATCCCTATCTAATCACATTCAAACTTCAGTCATATCACATTGGTATCACAAATGTTATACCAGAAAATCATATCTTGTTAGACATCATATAACTCACACTGGGGAGAAAATGTTTTCGTGTTTAGAATGTGGGAAATGTTTTAATAAAAAATCAACTTTAGTTGACCATCAGAAATGTCACACAGGGGAGAAGCGTTTTTCCTGTTCAGAATGTGGGAAATGTTTTGCACAGAAATCACATCTTGTTACACACCAGAGAATTCACACAGGAGAGAAGCTATTTTCATGTTCAGAATGTAAAAAATGTTTTGCAGATAATTCAAGTTTTCTTAGACATCAGAAACTTCACTCAGGAGAAAAACCCTTTTTATGTTCAATATGTGGGAAATGTTTTATTCGGAACACCGTATTAGTTGTCTATCAGAGAACTCACACATGGGAGAAACCCTTTTCATGTTCAGAATGTGGGAAGTGGTTTAATGCAAAATCATCTTTACTTGTCCATCGGAGAACTCACACAGGGGAGAAACCCTTTTCATGTTCAGAATGTGGGAAGTGGTTTAATGCAAAATCATCTTTACTTGTCCATCGGAGAACTCACACAGGGGAGAAACCCTTTTCATGTTCAGAATGTGGGAAATGTTTTGCAAGGAAATCAGGTCTTGTTATACACCAGAGAATTCATACAGGGGAGAAGCCATTTTCATGTTCACAATGTGGGAAATGTTTTGCAGGAAAATCACATTTTCTTACACATCAGAGAATTCACACAGGGGAGAAGCCATATTCATGTTTAGAATGTGGGAAATGTTTTAATCAGAAAATAAGTTTAGTTGTCCATCAGAGAACTCACATAGGGGAAAAACCATATACTTTTACAAACTGTACATAAAATATATAACAGAGAGCGTCAAAGTAAAAACAAATGAGTAAATGTGAAAGTAAAACCAATTTCTAATTTGCATTAAAAACAATATAACTTTACCGCAAATATCACATTGCTTTAGATTTATAGATTCACTATATGGATAAGAGTATTGCAACCAATAATAATACAATAAAAATACTTAACGTTTCCTCCGCCTTTTTTTTTTTTATTTGTATAGCAGCTAATCTCAGTCATTCATTAGAGTTTCTTTATATCCACAATCTCCATGACTAAACGTCTTTAGGTTATGTATATTATAATAATAATAAAGATGTTCATGTTATATGTTACTATTTACTAGAGATGAGCGATCCTCTAGAGGCTTGAGTTCGGCTCGGTTCGTCGAACGGAGGCCGCGTTCGAGTTCGGTTCGACGAACCGTTTGACGAACCTCTCGAACCCCATAGAAAACAATGGGAGGCAATCACAAACCCACAACACCTAGAAAACACCTTCAAAGGTGTCCAAAAGGAGACAAACAACTCACAAGACAACACAAACACATGGGAAAGTGACAAGGACAAATACTCATGCGAAAACAAAACAGCTGGATGAGGAAAAAGAGGAGGAGACACAGATATATGAGTATAAGCAAGTGAGCATCGATGCCATTACTATGCAACTTGAGCCTTGCTCAATTTAGGCTTCCAATCTGGATAAATTGCCTGAGCTTGCCACTTACACCTTGGGGATCTTGTCGTGTCCCGCAGCCAGCGTTTTCTCGGAACGTGTGCGCAGTGCTGCTGGGTGTGTGCTGACAGATAAGCACACGCGTCTGCCCACTGACAATGTGGACAGACTAACGTTCATCAAGATGAGGAAGTCATGGCTCACAGAGGACTTTTCTTCTGTGTCATCCAGGGGAGGCGAAAGGCAGGTGTATTTTTGAAAGTGCTTCATGCAAAGCATCTTTTTCCTTTGGAAAATGGGGTCAACTGATGCCAGGCAAGTGGGGTGTGTGTGGCCCAATTTGTGGAAACGAGGGAGACTGTGGTTGGAGTCCCCTCGCTTTTGAAAAAGAACCAAGATGAACAAGTCATGGCTCACACAGGACTTTTCTTCCCCTGTGTCATCCAGGGGATGTGAAAGGCAGGTGTATTTTTGAGTTCTTCATGCAAAGCATCTTTTTCCTTTGGAAAATGGGGTCAACTGATGCCAGTCAAGTGGGGTGTGTCTGGCCCAATTTGTGGAACGAGGGAGACTGTGGTTGGAGTCCCCTCGCTGTCTTTTACATGATTTTCGAAGGGCATGACATGGCTCAGAGGTTTACTTTCCGCATCTGCAAACGGTTGGGTACAGAAATGCTGCCTTTCCAACTTTTTGAACCGAGGATTTTCGAGACCTTATGCCCATCGTAGTGCCCCAAGAGCCGATGCCCAGTCGCCACTGCTTCTCCAAGAAAGGCGTGCCCATGATACACCAGCATGTCGCACCAAACATCAACGCTTCTTTGAGAAACTCTGTGTGTGACAGGGTGCATTTCACTACAGATACTTTGTCCAGAAAGCATGGACAGGGGCGTTACATGTTGCTGACTGTGCACTGGGTTACTATGGGGAGAGATGGAGAAGGGTCTGCTGTACAAGTCTTGCCGTCCCCACGAGTTGTGTGTCAATCCTTCCTCTGTATGTAGAAGTTTCTTCACTGCTTCTGCCTCCTCAACCTCGTCTGGGTCCTACACCTCCCCTCAAACCCTGTGTGGTGATGCCACCCGTGTTGTAACTGCGCACAAGGAATCCCACACACCTCCTTACTATGCTGGTAGCAGAGCTCAACAGCATCAGGCGGTCGACTCTTTTCTTTGAAATGTCTGTGAATTGTGAGTCACACCGCTGAGGAGTGTGGACGGTAAGCTCTGGAGAGTGAGACCAAGTTTCATCAATGGTTGTCTCCACTCAACCAGCAGCCAGGGAAGGCCGGGTGCGACAATGATGCAAACCTGGGTGCGGCCCTTCGCCATGACAATGTGACACACGTGCCTTGTGTGGCTCACGTGTTGAACCTGTTCAGCAATTTTCAAACCACTATCCCGGCCTACATGGCCTTCTGCAGCAAGCACAGTGTAACGCCTGCCTAGATCCACACACTCAGACGGGCTGTAAAGGATAGGCTAGAGGGAAGCCACTCACCAAGCAGGACCCTCAGAACTTTGAAACCCTTTAACCCCTATACAGGGATTTTGAATTACACAGGGCCCAAGGTGATCAATACCTGTGGAAGGCTGCAGTTCCAGAGAGTAGTAGTCAGGCAGGGTCAAAACATTAATTGAGGAAGAGGAACAGAATGGGACGGCCAGGACTTAATCATAAAACAAGCAGAGGTGAAATGCGGATTGGCCAAAGAGGTACATAAACAGCAGGCAGGAAAAGTAGTCAGGAAACAAGCACACAAAATCACAAATCAGAACTGGGGGTAACAGTAACCAGAGGTTCAGAGCTATTTTTGGCAGTGGTCAGCAGACAGCATGGGCCTAAAAAAGGGTGTGGTGTCTTCCCATTGGTTGTAGCTGAATGATGGTACTTCATCTGTGAGACACCCACCACCTACATTCAGCCACAGGTTCTGCATATCTGAAGGTAACGCAGCGCAGTGGGTGAGCATAACCTGCGTCCACCTGCGCCCACCTGCGCCGCTGGCATCGACTCCTCTCCCATCATCAGCACTATGCACGAAAGGAAGACGGTGTCAACTGGTGACCGGCCTACAAATTGATGGAGCGGACTGCGGTGGTGACTTAACAGCCGTGTGCGACAATGATGAAAACCTGGCTGCGGCCCGTTCGTCAGGGCAATGTGACACACGTACCTTGTATGGCTCACGTGTTGAACCTGATTCTCCAGCAATTTTTAAACCACCATCCCGGCCTATATGGCCTTGTGCAGCGGACACGCTCGCTATGTGCTCACTTCCACCGTTCACACCCAGCAGCTCAACAACTTTCATCGCTCCAGAAGTCTTTCAGTCTGGCGGTTCAACGCCTGAAATGCGATGTGCCGACACGCAGGAATTTGAATCTGCACATGTTGCAGTGTCTGTGGCAGCACCGCCGAGCCCTGCTGCAATACATTATGACGTATACCCTGGGCTAACTTGATCCAGAGGTGGTGCAGATCACGCTGCTGGAGTGGTGTCAGATCAAGGACCTATGCACCCTTCTTCACATTTTTAAAATGTCGACGAAGATGTTTAGCACTGGCAATGCCATTCTCAGCTTGACAATTATTATTATTATTATTATTATTTATTTATAGAGCACCATTAGTTCCATGGTGCTGTACATGAGAAGGGGGTTACATACAAAATACATATACAAGTTACAGTAGACAGACTGGTACAGAGGGAAGAGGGCCCTGCCCTTGCGGGCTTACAATTCCGGTCATCTACATGCTGGAGCACACTGTAAACATTATTCAGAGTCAGGTGGTGGGACAAGAAGGGGAGGAAGTACAGGAGGATTCATATGCGGAAGGGATAAGAAGATCTCCAAGGTCCAGATGGTCAGTGGCACCTAGGCAGCAGGCATGGTACGGTGGGGGACATGGATTAACAAGGGCGCATAGTATCAGCAAAACTGTTGAGGAAGGTGCAGGAGCCCATGAAAAAATGGAGGACGAACTGGCGATGGGCATGGAAGACTCAGCAGATGAGTCAGAGCTTGCTCACATTTCGGTTGTGCGAGGTTGGGGGGAGAGGGCAGAGGAAGGAGGCATGATTCTCACCTCTCCACCACCAACACACCAAGGACTTGGTCTTCCTGGATGCACAAGACACATGAGCGCCTTCTTGCTGCACTACCTTCAACATGACCCTCAGATTTTCCGAATTCAAAATAATGCTGACTACTGGGTTGCCACACTGTTAGATCCCCGATACAAGACAAAATTTTGCAAAATAAGTCCTGCTATAGAAAGGGACGCACGTCTGCAGGAGTATCAGCAGAAGGTGGAACGCAATCTTAGATCTGCTTTTCCACTAAACAACAGTGCTGCAAAGAGTGAATCTCAACGCTTTGTCATGGATAGGAGGAAATGGTCTTTTACTTGTCCACATCTGAGGGACCGAGGGCTGGCTGTTGTGCTGAGACGACGTTGAGTACGGTGTCCCTGCAGAGTTGCAATTTTGGTCATATACAAAATGAGTTGAAAAAGGACATATGCTGGTGGAAAGGGGAACAGGTGTGTTGGAAAGGGGAAAAAAGTTTGTGTCAGTGGGTTTGGTGGTTAAGCAACAGTAACATTTGCTGAAGAAACCGCCATCTGTTTCGGTGGGACTGGCAGATTTGGATAAGGTGGTATATACTATGTTACCGCTATATAAAAAAATTAAGAAGAAAAGAAAGAGAAAGGTATATATCCCCATCGCTAGTCGGTGTCCACCGTGCTCCCAGATGGAAAAGGAGAGGTTGGCAACTGGAAGGTTAGGTGGAGGATACAGAACTGGGTGGCTCTGAAACTAATAGTAGCCTGAACCGAGTTAGACGACACTCGGATCTGGAGACTGGGATCCCTGTTAGCGTCACAGGGTCCACACACCCACCCAGCCCAGGAAGTTTCTGTTAACAACACAGGGGCCATTGGGCATGCTGTCCTTGTGTGTAGGGGCCAAACCTGTGGACAGCAGGCGCATCAGCAGCAACAGGCCTGTTAATGCCACTGTGCTGCACTAGCAGGACTGTTAGGACAGGAGCTGGTCTTAACCGTTCTGCGTTACCAACTGTGGTGGCGGCCTGCATCGACGCCCTATCCCTGCCTACCTCTGGCCTAAAGCCGCAATGGGTTCAACACATGGAGGTGTGCTCTTTCTGAGCATAATAGAAGACTTTGCACCTCCTTGTTGGCTCCAGTCCCTTTTATAACCTGGGTCCACCACAACCCAGGGTGGACCACAATGCAACTCCTGGAGACAAAAGCAGAGTGACACGTCATGAGTGGCATAACTACCGTCCTATTCAGAACCGCCACTTCAATGATGACCTCATGGCAGCCACGACCCAAACACCTCACCAGTCAGCGTCTGACCAACAATAATGAGGTGACAAGTCAGAGGGGCGGGCCTCTGCAAGCCAGTTCGGAGTGTCCTGGTCACATCGTCAGGACAACCGATGCCCTGTGGTCTATATGAGCCCCCCACATCAGGGACAGGTCCAAAGAGTTAATTACCGGAGCTAGCCTCTGATGCAGTAAGTGCCTGAGCATGCTCAGTAGCATGAAATACAGTCTTAGAAAAAAGACTATCCGCCTCAGCATGCTGTCTAGGCACAACACAGGACTTAGACACGGCACGGAGTGCAAGTACCTGTGCAAAGAGGCTTTTCGCACTAACTGTGGGAGTATGCGCTGTAGCCCGAAATGAGGACTCATTAGACGAAACACTGGAGTTAGGCTGTGGCTGGGGTAAATCGGCACACGCATTGGCACTAGCCACCTCTCCACACTTAGATGTGGAGAAAGCAGCCAGCTGGACAACCGGAGGCACAGCCCTAAATGGCAGCTGATGCCTGGGCGCAACTGGAAACGTAGCACGCTGCTTGCGTTTACGGCGGCACCAATTCGTAACAACAAATAACAGCCACAATAACAGGTGCACTTCTTCCCGTGGATAATCTGATATCATCCCTTTTTTTAACGGACACGACCATCGCTAACAAATGTAGATGAGGCACCAAAACAGCTGCTTTAATGGATCTCAAGTGCTCCATAAAGTGGCCTCTCCTCCACCTCAAGTTCAATATCCCAAATACTCCATTCCTCTGTGTCAACCCAATCGCACTTGCTTCCTAACAGCTCTCAAGTTTCCACCAGCCCTGCTGAGTATGGGGTAACAGAGATGGTTGAGTCTGCAGAGCTGTTCAGTCACACTATAGCCTGGGAATCAGAGGTCTGCTCCAAAGCTGCAGTGAGTACAGACAAAGAAGTTATTATTATTATTATTCTTTATTTAAAGAGCACCATTGATTCCATGGTGCTGTACATAAGAAGGGGGTTACATACAGAATACATAAACAAGTAACAATAGACAGACTGGTACAGAGGGAAGAGGGCCCAGGCCTTGCGGGATTACATTGTAAAGTATTTTGGGGAGGAGACAGTAGGTGTGGTGTACGTTGGGCGGCAGCTACACACGGTGGTGGTGTCATTGAAGGTTATAGTCATTTTTGAACAGATGAGTTTACAGGTTCCATTTGAAGCTTGCAGGTGTATCAGACAATCTGACGTGTTGAGGCAGCGAGTTCCAGTACCTAATTGGAACGACAACTTTACTATTCATTTAGGGCAGGAAGAGGTTGTCTCGGAGGACTCAGGACGAGGGGAATGAAAACACACAGGGTGATGATGAGTTTGGAGACCCCATTTATTGTCAAACCAAAGTCACCCAGTCGATGAGGTCAGCAGAGGAGGTGGAGGAGGATGCTACTGACGACGAAGTTACGTTGCGTCTTCCTGGACAGAGACAAAGTACTGGAAGCTCGTCAACAACTGAATCCTTGGCCACAACTCTGCCTCTGAGCATAAGTCATGTTGGCTCTGCAGGTCGCATGGGCTATAAGCCTTGCCTAGCCTGGGACTTTTTTGACATCGAAAGGATCAGCCAAGTTATGAAATCTGTAAGATTTGACAACAATCTCTAAGTAGAAGGCAAAAACTCACACCTTTGACTACTTCCTCCATGAAGTGTCACATGGATATGAATTGATAGCATGAACGTGTATTGCTCAGCTTTAGCCACTGTCAAAGCAACATGCTTATTTTCCGTTCATTGCATGCATTGTTGCAGACTACACACAAGGGGCTGCTGTTTTTTTGGATCTGCCTTTGTCTGTTTGGTCACTATAGCAATAGCAAATTGGTCTTCGGTTGTGGACTTGGAGATGCTGTCTATGAACAGAAGTAAAAGCTAAAGGTGTGTGTTACAGCAAGGAGCCACCGCGGAAACACTTTGTTCAATTGTGAGTGGAGTCCTGTTGGAGTTTGGTGAGGAGTACCATAACGCCAGTGAACAGCATCCTGTGCCACAGACCAACATTCTTCCGATGCTGTCTATACTGTTTACCGTTAGAGGAGCGTAAAGTCTGTATTTCTGGCAACTGGACATCACAGTAACCGGGTACGGTAGGCTGTGCCCAGACAATAATGCGTGCACGCAACACTTTGTTTTATTAGCAAAACACATATCTGTTCTGGGTAGGCCGACTATATAGACAATAAGACTTGCTGCCTCTGCACTGTCAAATTGTCACTTACAGTTTAAATCATAGAGGGACAGCGACACAAATTTGCATTGACTGTTGCTTTACAAGATTTCCATGACTGTGTTGCAGAGCTGTGTGGTTTGCATTCACACTGGTATCATCTGCCTTATCTATGAGGCTTCAGCTAACAAGGGTTGTCAGGGGGGGTAGTGGGTTTTGTCTATGTTTAGGTACATAACTTGGAAGGTCTTGTGATGCGCCACTGGTAAGTCGTGTTCACACACACACACAATTACTGCTGCGAAGCTGAGGGATTACGAGGTAGAAGGCAACTGAATAGATTGTTCTATTCTTTCAATTTTATACATGGTTCTTATTGTTTGTTTTGGGAAAGTTCAACAATCATTTTTCAATCCAACTGCCTAGAGTCCTTTTCCTGGTGCGTGGTTTTGCTGCATACTGTGGAGCCCACCCTGTACATGACTTAAAATGAAGCATAAGTCGCAAGGGGAATTTCACTGTGCTACAATGCAGCCTAGCGGGGCTGTGCAACCACCGCCTGCCCCATCAAGTGCATCTGCATGCTCTGCATCCGCTGTGACTGTGGGGACAGCAGTCACACATGCTTTTTCACGCTGAACTTCCACCCCTTTACCCGCAACCGGGAGTGTGATTACCAGGTCTTCAGTTGGTTTGGATGTGGAAACAGATGGTATTGTTGAGCTCTGTCACACATCAAGAGAACCACCATTGGATGAAGGCAACATTATATACACGCCTGCGCCTTCGTCACAGATTGGCTGGACTACCTGCAGTTAATAATTGCATACCAGAAATGGAAAGGTGTAGAATGCACATGTGTTGTACCTTGCTTGGCAGCAAAGGAACAGTAAGGTAGTATCCCAGACAATTGTAGTATGCCCCTAAAAGTGTCAGCACTTTTGTAAATTAAAATTGCGTAGCAGAAATGGAGGAGTGTAGAATGCACATGTGGTGTACCTTGCTTGGCAGCAAAGGAAGAATAACTTAGTATTCAAGACACTTTTAGGATGGCAGAAAAAGTGTCAGCTCTTTGGGCAAATAAAATAGCGTGGCAAAATGTGCAGGAGGCTAGCATGCAGAGGTGATGGAACTTGCTTGGCACCAGTGGGACACTAATTTAGTATAGCAGACACTGTTTGGATGTCACTAAGTTTCAGCACTGTTTGCTATAAAAATAGCGTAGCAAAATGTGCAGGAGGGTAGATTTTAGAGGTGGTGGAACTTGCTTGGTACCAGTGGGACACTAATTTAGTGTAGCAGACACTGTTTGGAAGCCACTAAGTGTCAGCACTGTTTGCTATAAAACTAGCGTAGCAAAATGTGCAGGAGGCTAGCATGCAGAGGTGGTGGAACTTGCTTGGCACCAGTGGGACACTAATTTAGTATAGCAGACACTGTTTGGATGCCACTAAGTTTCAGCACTGTTTGCTATAAAAATAGCGTAGCAAAATGTGCAGGAGGGTAGATTTTAGAGGTGGTGGAACTTGCTTGGCACCAGTGGGACACTAATTTAGTATAGCAGACACTGTTTGGATGCCACTAAGTTTCAGCACTGTTTGCTACAAAAATAGCGTAGCAAAATGTGCAGTAGGCTAGCATGCACAGGTGGTGAAACTTGCTTGGCACCAGTGGGACACAAATTTAGTATAGCAGACACTGTTTGGATGCCACTAAGTTTCACCACTGTTTTCTATAAAAATAGCGTAGCAAAATGTGCAGTAGGCTAGCATGCAGAGGTGGTGTAACTTGCTTGGCACCAGTGGGACACTAATTTAGTATAGCAGACACTGTTTGGATTCCACTAAGTTTCAGCAGTGTTTACTATAAAA
This sequence comes from Anomaloglossus baeobatrachus, assembly GCF_048569485.1. Taxonomy (NCBI): domain Eukaryota; kingdom Metazoa; phylum Chordata; class Amphibia; order Anura; family Aromobatidae; genus Anomaloglossus; species Anomaloglossus baeobatrachus. Next base: position 529,951,120 of record NC_134357.1, read on the forward strand.
ATAGTGTGGCCAATGGGGGCAGGTGGGTACAGTGGCCGGGTTCTGTGGGTCCCAGGACAGTAAAGGAAGTTTCACTTTCTATCCCTCCTAATGATGAAATGCAGCAAGGAATTCCCTGAGCTGAGGTACACAGACGCTGTTATCTAAAGCTGTATACAGCGTTTCCATGGACCTGCCTGTCAGCTATGGCTCTGAGCGCCTGGAAATCAGCCCTGAAAAGGGCTGAAAAAAACTGCAGTCCCTAATCTGTACAGCGCTGTGTGTATAGCGTACACAGCAGGAGCGGCGGCATGAGCGGTGACTGTCACCCACACGCAGAAAGCAGATAATGGCGGCGTGAGGGAAAATGGACGTATTTATAAGGCAAGGACATGTGACATTCACAGCCTATGACACATGCCCTTGCTTGTCTGGCAAAAAGTACAGTTAGCTGTGTGTGTGTCTGTGATTGGCTGACATCCTTGCCCGCACCACTGCACGCGCGTTTAGGAAAAAAAAAAATGGCGATTGGCATTCTCTGAGCAGCACAGATCTAAACTGCTTCCCCCCCGCACACTATACGCTGAAATTTGATAATAGTGTGAGTCACAGTGACTCACACTATTACAGTGAAAAGCCAGCTAGTAAATAGGCTTTTTGCTGATCGAACCGTTCTCGAACGTAACTCGAGCTATCGAGCTTTTAGCAACTCCCAATATCGGTACCTACAAGTTTCACACCTGATGTACTCCTTTTTTTCTTCCCTAGGAGTTTCTACCCCTACACTTTTTGAAAGATTATGCAGAGCCGGGGTTTCTACTAAGGGCCTTATCTCAGATGTATATCGTAATCTAGCTACCCCCTATCCAGACGAACGGCCTATATGGGTAAATGGGAAAATTTCGTGGGTGAGACCATTCCCTTATGTGTGTGGAGACGGTTTTGGCATAGTGCCTTAAAAACATCCATGTGCTATGTATACAAGGGGAATCCGTATAAACTACTTATGTATTGGTACCACACCCCATCGTTATTACACAAACTAAATCCGGCTATATCTGATAACTGTTGGAGGTGTGGAGTTGCAGGGGGAACGTCCCACACCTATTCTGGATATGTCCTAACATCCAGTGCTTTTGGAAGTCGGTACAATCCCTTATTTATAAAGTAACTGATCTCCAGATACTCCTGGACCCTAAGTTTTACCTATTAAATATTCCACCTGTTCAGTTGGGCAGGAAAGTGAAACGGTTACTGCTACACATAACCACAGCGGCCAGGTGTTTAATTGCTCGTAGCTGGAGGTCAACTCATCCACCCTCACTCAACGACCTCCATTCTTGGATCCAAGAAGTGAGGAGAATGGAATATCTATCAGCAATGTCAAATAACATGATAGATAACTTTTGAGAGTATTTGGTTCTTTGGGATACTTACTGAGCTAATAGAGAATAGTGGATCTGTATGGTCTCTACGGAAATCCTATATACTCACCTGCACTTGTGCTGGCCCGCTCGCAGCAGTCAAGCTGCTCGGATCCGGACCTTCTGTGGGTGGCTCGAGGGTCTCCGGATCCGGGGGTCTCGCGGTCACTTCGATCAAAAAGGGGGTTTGTAATGGTGATTGTAGGACGTATATGTACGGGCTGAGCCGTATTAAGTTCGTGACGCTACCCACGGTATGTGGTGAGGTTGGACACCATCGCTGCTGTGACGGGGCACCCGGGGGAGATGTTATGCAGCAAGTTGTTAACCCCTCCGTGGGCAGGGATGGTGGCCCCGGGACCCGTTGGGGATTTTTAGTGCAGGGAGATGGGCGACCGCAGGGTGCTGGTGTACTCACTATTGAAGGAAACACACGAGTCTCTGGTAAACCAAGGTGATGGTGGTCGGTGCCTGCAGCCGGCTGCATTCTGGTCCCCCACCCGGCTGGTGGTCTCTATCTTTCTTCTGCACCTTTGTGAAATGATGGACTGCCTGTGCTTCTAACTTCAGGAGTCCGCTCCCGGCTGGATGTGGCCTAAGGAGCCCTTGCCCGCAGACACTGGCCCGTGGGATCTCTGAGCCCTTGCGGTGGCCTTCTATCCCCCTCCGTGGGATGTTGTCTTCTATCGGGACTTTGGGTGGGACAAGACCTCTAATCCTGGCCTCAATCAGTGAATTAACCAGTTTCAGTAGCTTCTGGACTTGGCTTCAGGGTCCGAGTACCACCCCCCCTGTGTGCTCCGGTTTCCGAGTCGATTCCCTGGATCGGTATTGGTGGGCCACTACCCTGTCCCGGTCCACCTTGGTTCCACCGAGCCGTCTTCCCAGCTCCTGCAGACGGAGACCGCCGTCTGCCTCCTAGCCAATGGCACCAGGGCTCCTACCCTGGCACCATTCAATTTGGGGTATTCGCCTCTGCTGGAGCTGCACACAGCTCCAGCCTACACTCCTCTCCAACTTGAACTCTAAACAGATCTCTCTACTTTCCCGCCCCGGGCTGTCTAAACTCCTTGGTGGGCGTCTTCCAACCGCCTGGTTCCGCCCCCTGGTGTGTCTACCCAGCCCGGAGGGGGGGTGACTAGGGTTTTAAGGTTGGCTGATGTCACCTGTGAGGGAAAGATGTAGTGCAGGGGCCTATCTGTGACTACGTGGCCCGGCCAGGGTGTCACACACTCTCTGTACCTCCTTTCCCCTTGTCTTCTTGTCTAGTATCGTAATGTTTGTCTTGTTATAATCTTTATCTTTCTTACAGTAATAGATAATAAGATGTGAATCCTGATACATGATCTTCTGCTAATTGCTCACATGTGTGGAGTACATCCATGTTATTTTTTTTTCTGTATGCTTTGAAAAATTTAATAAAAATTCAATCATGAAAAAAAAAAATATATTTCGAGATGGTCACTAGTACAATAAAATTTTTTAAACCACCTAGACAACGTAGGATTGATTCTTTATAAAGATTGCTGCATATGGATGTCCCTGTTGCTGCTTGATTTCTGAATTGCTGTTGACATGGTTATGTTGTTTTCAAGCACTTGCAGTTTAACCCCATTACGACAGCCTTACGTATTAAAACGGCAGCAAAAAAGGGTACTTATTCCTTTCTGCCGTTTGAAAACGGCGGGCAGAAATAAGTGAATAGCGCCCCCCAGCGTCAGAAAATCTCCGGGGTTTCAGCTACCGGGGGTAGCTGAGACCCTGGACATCATGATTCAGGCCGGTTTTTCCGGTCCCCGGTATACACCGTATACCGATGATCACATTACAGTAAATGACAGCGCCGGTAAAAAATGATTTATCTCCCATCTGGCATGATCAAACATGCCAGATGGGAGATAAATCTCCTCCCCGGTCCCCCCCGGTGTCACCAAAGTGCAACCCCCGACCCCCAACCCCCTCCCGAAAATCCAACATGGCCGCGCACACAGCAGTGCATCGGCCGCACTAAAGCCCGCTTTACACGCTACAATAAATCTTACGATGTGTCGGTGGGGTCACGTCGTAAGTGATGCACAACCGTCATCGTAAGTACGATTGTAGCGTGTAAAACCTCCGTGCAATTGCGATTGAACGAAAATCCGTTTATTGCATGCACGTCGTTCATTTCTCAAACATTGAACGTGCTGTTGTGCAATGTTCCCGAGGCAGCACACATCGCAGTGTGTGACACCCCGGGAACGATGATCTGCAGCTTACCTCCGTCCGCGGCTCCCGCCGACAATGCGGAGAGTGGAGGTGGGCGGGATGTTTACGTCCCGCTCATCTCCGCCCCTATTAGCCGGCTGCCGTGTGACGTCGGTGTGACGCCGAACGTCCCTCCCACTCCAGGAAAAGGATGTTAGCCACCCACATCGAGGTCGTATGGAAGGGTAAGTATGTGTGACACCTTATGAACGATTGTGTGGCTCATGCAACAAATTGCACGAGCCGCACAAACGATGGGGGCGTGTGCGATCGCATACGAGATCGCACACGTGTTGTAGCTGTTCTGTTTTGTCACAAGTCAGCTTATGGGATCACCAGTGAGGTCCTCTGAATTAGGCCTCTTCAGACCTTAATCCAGATCGAGCGCTCGGAGAGAAAAGACCAGCATCCATGTGGGCATGATCAATTTCTTCTGTTTATTTAATCAAAGTACAGTTTATTTATACCATTTACAGATCAATGTGATATTGCAAAAGAAAAAGAAAAAAACTTCTAGCTGAACTTTACTAGTTGCTCATATGACCTTTAAGTTTTAGCAAAACAAAAATGTAGAGTCATGCATATGAGATAAGAAGAAGATAAGAAGAACATTTAGAGACCATAATAATCCTTGAGCCTGTCTCTTATTCCGAAGGCTCCATGACTATGAACTACCATCAGATATACTTACTAATAACAATAAATCTTTAATGAAGAAATAGAGAAACTATTAACCCTTCTATATCAATTTCCCCCTTCTGTAAATGGTATAACCTTCACTACAGGGTCAGTAGGCGTCCAAACAGGAGCTGCTGGCTCATGGGCCTAGTACCCATGAGGGGTCTTCCTACCACTTCACCCATCCACCCTCAGTGTGGACACCTACTCCCCGTCAGCAGAGGCCATTTGGGGTCCGTAGTAAACTACAGAGGGTTCAATGCTGGGACTCTTAGAACATACATTATTCATTAGTTTAGGTAATGCATATATCAATGTTTTTACAGCTATATAAAGCAGTAGACAGAATAACAATATTTGCATACAGGTTTGTATAATGCCAGAAACCCAACCTGCTAGGCCCTTAAACCAATTGGCTGGATTCATAAAAGAAAATGTATTTCCCCACCAGGAGTCCTTGTTGGCATCGTGCTCTTTTAACCATTTATCCCTAAGTTCACTTGTTTTCTGTATATCTGCTCTAACCTGGAGGTTGCCTGCAGGGTCAATGTAATGGCAACAGGCAGGACCAATTATTTGACACATTCCGCCGTCTTTTGCTGTCACAAGGTCTAGCACTATAGTATGCTGGTTAGTGACTACAATTAATTGTTTTTGTATAGCATTGGTAGCATTTAGAATCTCAAGAACCCGAAAAATTTGATCATCCAGGTAGTCAGTGGACTCTACTAGCTTGTCCCACATTTGCATTAAGAAAGGGTGTATGAAAATAGCACTAAATACCTTATTTGCTTTTCCCATTTCTACTACATGAGGCCTACCATTTGGCCGGGGTTTATTATCTGCTGCTCGTTTATACAAGGTATGAATTGGGACAGCTGCTACATCTACTTCACTATGAGGAACTATGAAAGTGGCTGGTGTTAGTCTGGCAAGTGTGCAAACCCCTCTCATGTCAGGGCTCACCCACTTGTGAGCACGATTCCCACAAACCAAAAACACTCCCTCTGGGAAAATACAAAAGTGAGTTTGACTTTGTATACAATAAAGCAGATTCAGAAGCCCCTTCATGACTTTATGAGCACACCATGTATTGTTCATTTGTTTTCCGGTCATACCCGAGATACAGCTACCCCGCTCCCTCCTAAAAGTTCGTCTAATAAATGATGATGTACAGCCCTCAATACCCTTCTGATATACTGTCTCATTGTCCTTGGTTGAGTCATGTGTATGTATATAGAAACAGTTATTGTCTTTTCCACAATTTCCAACACCATTGTATTGAAGACTGAACCATAATCCATCATGGGGAATGGGGCCCGAATGAGGAATCTTAGTCTTTATTTTGGCAATTATGCCCTTGTCTGAATCATATTCCATCCACCACGAGTATCCATCGGGTCGTGTGATATTTAGCTGGAACCAGGGTTTAGTGACCCATCCAACTATAGTCAATGTAGCAGATACATCACGAGGTACATCTTCTCCCAAAAATCTAGATTGAGTCCAGGTTTCATTGTGTATACAGTCTGGTACCAACACCTCCTGTGGTTCCAGAGGTAAGGCTAAATAAGGCATAGTCTTTGAAGAAATAGGACTGTGTGTGCAGATCCAACAGTCTTTTGGCTTTTCTCCTTCCATGTCCTCAGTAAGAGAAATATGGTGGCGAATGAGTTTATTATCCCAGTCCGTAGTTAAAAGTTCGCTCAGTGTCTTTGTTTGGCGCAGCAACCCTGCTACACCTAGCAGGATAATTAGCAAGACTGTCATTCTGCCGGTGGAGTGACCTTTTTACAGTGACTGGCGTGGATCCAGGTGGGTTTTCCCTCAAGTTTCACTGAGGTGGATGTGGTCAGCTGGACTTGGAATGGGCCATCAAAGCGTGGATCTAGGCTCCTTCTCACGTGTCTGCGCACGACCACCCAATCACCTGGATTCAGTTGATGCACATCTGCACTTGCATTGGGATCTGGAATGGATGAAAAGACATGTTTATGCACCACATTAAGTCTTTCCTGTAAGGCCTGGACGTAGGCTGTCATAGTGCCGTGTTGCATCTGTAACACTTGTGGAAAGTAGAGACCTGTTTTTGGGGCACTACCAAAAAGGACTTCAAAAGGAGACAAGCCTGTCTTTCTATTTGGAGTGTGTCTGACTGAAAAGAGTGCCAGGGAGAAGCACTCTACCCAATTCTTTCCTGTCTCTGCCATGGCCTTTTGAATTTTTAGTTTAAGTGTCCCGTTTAATCTCTCTACTTTTCCACTGTTCTGTGGATGATAAGGGGTATGGAATGCCTGCTCTATTCCCAGGGCCTGCATAATGTCCCTCATTATTTCTCCAGTGAAGTGTGTATCCCTGTCACTTTCTATGGCTTCTGGGATGCCATACCGACAGACTAGTTCCTTCATCAGTTTTTCTGCAGTTGTTTTAGCATTTGCACATTTTACTGGATAGGCCTCAACCCATCCTGAGAAGAGATCTACACATACCAGGACGTATTCATACACTCCTACCTTGGGTAGTTGTATGTAGTCTATTTGCAGTCGTTGAAACGGATAGAGCGGTCTGGGTGTTGCTTTCTTAGGGACTTTTACTGTTTTACCTGGGTTGTGTTGTGCGCAGATAATGTAGGATTGTACATGTTTGGAGGCTACGTAACTGAAGCCAGGAGCGATCCAGAAGGCATTCACCTGGTTACACATGTGACTTTTTGAGGCGTGAGTGGGGCCATGTGTTGCTTGTGCCATCATAGGGAACAGGGACCTTGGTAAACACAACCTGTCCTTACTTTCCCATACTCCATTCGAGTTCAGCCCAGCTCCCATTTTCTCCCAGTGTTCCTTCTCTGTTTGGGCAGCCTGATGCTGGAGGGATTTCAGGACATCCAGACTCACTGTGGCTGGGACTTGCTGGCTCCCTGCCACTATCCTCTGATCCCTAGGCCTCTTTGCCGCTGCTTTCGCAGCTGCATCCGCCCTTCTATTGCCCGCTACCTCCAGTGAGTCACCTTTTGTGTGTGCTTTCACCTTAATGATGCCAACCTGGACTGGTAACATTAGTGCCTCCATTAACCGTTTTACCAATTCTGCATTTTTAATAGGCTTACCAGCTGACGTAAGAAAAGCTCTACTTCTCCAGATAGGGCCAAAATCATGACAGATCCCAAATCCATACTTTGAGTCTGAATAAACATTAATTTTCCTACCTGATCCCGCTCTACACGCCTCAATGAGCGTTGTTAGCTCCGCCTCCTGCGCGGACATGTGCGGCGGGAGTGGTTCAGCTTGGATTACCTCATGTGAGGATACTACTGCATATCCAGTGTAGAATCTCCCATCCAGGTGGTATCTGGAGCCATCTACAAAAAACTCAAAATCTGCATTAGGAATAGGTGTATCATAGACATGTGGAAAACCTGCTGTCTCCTGACTCATCAGCTCTATGCAGTCATGCTCGTGCGTCATGTCAAAATATTCATCCTCACTTGCTACCATTGTCACCAATTCCCCCTTTTCTGAATCTACTGGCAAAAGGGTGGCTGGATTCAGAACATTACACCTCTTGAGGGTGACATACTCAGGAATCAGAAGGGCACATTCAAGTCTGAGCTGTCTGGCCATAGACAGGTGTTTCGGTTGGACTTGCACAAGTATAGCATGGATGTCATGCGGGGAGTAAATTGTTAAGGGAAATGTCAATGTGATCTCGCAAGCTTTCCCTAGCAGTACTGCAGCAGCCGCTACAGCACGGACACACGTGGGTGACCCTCTGACAACTGGGTCCAATCGCGCTGAGTAGTAAGCTATTGGTCTTTGTTTATCACCATGTTGCTGTGTGAAGACGGCTGTCGCATGCCCTCCCTGTTCTGTGCAAAACAAGAAAAATGGTTGATCGTAATTTGGAATACCCAGGGCCGGGGCAGATACAATGAGTAGTTTAAGGGAATGAAAGGAGTCAATAGCTTCCTGAGTTAGGTCAAAGGGGTCAGATGACAGACAATCATAGAGGGGTTGCATCATTTGCGAGGCAGACCTTATCCAAGGCCTGCAGTATGACACTAAGCCCAAAAAGGTGCGCAGTTGCCGGTGGGACCTGGGTAAGGAGAGATTTTGGACTGATTGTTTTCTCTCCTCAGTCAGGTGTCTTGTACCTTCAGAGATACAGTGACCCAAAAATGTTACCTTTTGCTTACAGTAATGTAATTTTTCACGTGAAACTTTGCAACCATTCTCTGCCAGAAAACACAGCAAAGAAATTGTGGCTTCCTTGCAGGACGTCTGGTCTGGACAGCAAAAGGTCATCCACGTACTGCAATAGCGTAACCTGTGGATGAGGCGGTTGCTCCAGAATTCCTGCCATAGCTGTAGAATAAATGGTAGGTGAATTCATTCCTCCTTGCGGGAGGACTGTCCACATGTACTGTTTCCCTTCATGTGTGAAGGCAAAAAGATACTGACAGTCAGGGTGTAGAGGCACAGAGAAAAAGGCATTTGCCAAATCAATTACTGTAAAACATTTGGAGGTCCCTGGGATTTGTGACAGTAAGGTATGTGGGTTTGGAACAATTGGTGTTACACTCTCAGTGACAGCATTGACAGCTCTCAAATCATGCACCATTCTGTACGTGTCAGGGGAACCTTTGGGCCCTTTTTTCTTGATTGGATACAAGGGAGTGTTACAGGGGGAGGACCTTTGTACTAGAGCCCCTGCTTCCACGTATTCTCTTATATCTCTGGTCAGGGCCATTGATTTGGCTGGACTTAAGGGATACTGTTTTAAACAAGGAGGAGTGGAGCCTTCTTTTAATTTTATCATGACTGGGGGAATAGGAAGCCGACCAACATCAGTTTTTCCCTTTGCCCATACAATGTCTGGAACTTGTTGCATTGCTATGTCTTCACTAGTTCTGGTATCGGACACTCTCGCAGATTTGGACATGTACACCATTGCTGCAATCTTGCACAAGTGTTTGTCAGAGAGGGGACTTGTGACTGTAATACCTTCTGGGGTGTATTGTACGGTAGCCTGGATAGCACTTAACACATCAGCCCCCAGCAAATTCATAGGAGTATTTTCACTAACAATAAGCTTTGTGAGAATTTCCTGGCTATCTTGTAATCTCAGCTTCATCTGTTTTGTCAAGGGAGTTTCAGACACCAATCCCTCCACCCCGACACACTCCACAGTCTTGTCAGTGATCATATCTGGCTTTATCAGGTTTTTATGTACCACAGTGCCGGCTGCCCCAGTGTCAATTAAAAATTCTGCCTCCTTCCCCCCTGGCATTGTTATGGTCGTAAGTAAGGTGGGACCAGGTCCTGAGGGAACGAAAACAGGGTACACATTTGTCACTGGGTTGCCAGTTTCCTAGGTCAGAGGCAAGGGAGGAGGGAAATCAGTCAGCTCACTCTCCTTTTTGGAGTTTTTGCACTGTCTGGCATAATGTCCATTCTGTCCACAATTCCAGCACTGTACGGTCGCTAGGTCACCTGGTGCCCCCCCTCTCTGCTTCCACTGTCTTCCTTGTGCTCTAGCATACATAACTGGTCGCTTGCATTTTGTCAGTTCAACCCCCTTAGCTACTTGCAGAAGGTCTGTTGGGTCCATGTTTCTCCACTCAGGTCTGGCCGTCTGTACTGCTTCTCGTAAAAACTTATTCATACCGTCAATGAATGCATTCACCAATATTTTGATATCAAGGTCGTTTCTTGCACTGTATCCCATGTCTGTCCACTTCAGCTGTAACCTCCCAAAGTACGTCTCTATACTCTTCCCTTTTTGCTGTGTCACGTCAGTCATCAGTACAAACTGCTCTGTTTGTTTCTTTGTAGCCCATCCTTTCAATGCCTCACAGTAAGTCATTCCAGACCTCTCAGACTGAATATCCATGATCCATGATTGCTCCTTTATCATATCAGTATGTGATTTAATTATGTGTCCCAACACGTCACCTGCCTTTGCAGTCACCAAACTCTCGAGGTCTGACCAAGTGCATTTATAAGTCACCTGTATTGTCTGTATTTGCCTGTAAAATGGGAAAGGTTGGTTTTCAGGGTCAGGTAACTGTTTCAACATAGCTAGCTGGTCAGAGGGGCTCCAGGGATGATATTCCTGTGTCTGTCTGATTCTTGTGACCTTCCTCGGTCGGGATGTATCTGATTTTTTTGTACTGGTCCCAGCGCGTTCTTTCCTTTCCTCACCGTCAGCTTCCTCCGCAAAACTCAATTCCTTCACTACCTCTGTCTCAGAGTCAGCGTCCTCTGTCATCACATATGATCTGGTTCGAACAGGATTTAGTGCAATCTGCTTAGGGCGAGTAACATTACACGTAGCACAAGTACCTCTCCAGTCTGGGTTTTTCTGACTACAATGTTTACAAGTCCATTCATCTGGTCTGGGTTTCTGCTAAAGTGAAGGGGGGGCGGTAGCAGTCACGATTCCTGCTTTTGGTGCATTAAAACATTCATAATACACCTTATCTCCCGCTGTGGTCTCTTTATATCCACAATGCTGCATCTCTTCAGCCACACGACACCATTTATTTACTTGTTGCTCTACCCTCTTGTCTTTTATCCAACCTCTCTTTTCTTCCCTGAATCTGTGCCATTTCTCAACATCCAAACATCCGTACTCTGGCATGTCTGCCTTTTTGAGTATCGGTCTGACATTTTTCACTGCTTCTTTGCCTTCCCTTTCTTGCACTATCTGTTTGGCTGTTTTGGATCCTGCTGGAGCCCCACGCTGCACACTGAACAAGTTGCCCATGGCTTCAACTTATTCCCACACAGCCCACCTTTCTGCAAATGTCCTCTCAGTGTCCCTGAACCTTGTTAACAGGCCACACGTCTCCTGGCAAGTCAGAATGGGCTCTCAAGTGGTAGCAAGAAGGCTCAATCAGCATTCACTCTCACCTGCTACACTTGTAGGGCGTATTGGGAAGGGTTAAAAACACCTCTCACCCAATAGACCAGATGACTAAAGCAGGAAGGACCAGGTGTGATAGTCCTCTCACCTGCTAGACCACCTCCATGTAAGTGGGAAGGCCACACGGCTCTCTAACCCACTTAGACCTGATGTGCAGTTGGGTACTCCATGCTGGTCCTTTACAAAGTATTCCAGCAACGAACGTAAACTAGAGTTAAACCAAAACAATTAACAGAGCTGACTTCTCACAGAGGGCAGAAAATCGCGCAGCTGTTCACTTGACCCCTCCCAAAAGAATGTCAGCGCACAGTTTGTTTAGCAAGAGTCTTATCTCGTCCAGATTCAGATTTCCAAAACACAATCCTAATACCCACTGGTATAATACACAATCCCAGCAGAAAATTGAGACTACTTATATACCTTCACAGCACTAATATTCTACTTTGCTATAAAACCTTCATCCCCATTTTGAGGGGAAGAAACACACAATATCTCACTATAAGGACAGATCCCAGGACCACTTGTCCTACTCATTCATTGATTCCAGAAGCATATGTAACAATACACCTTCCAAGGATCAGTTAACCTCACATGCAAATAAAATTATCTAAACCGCTCTTGACACTGATGGGAAAAAAATACATATGTCAAGTATCCACTCAAATACTCTATATGGCTATGCCCTGTGACATTTCACAACCGGAACATCTTTTCACAGTCCACAGTATAGCCTATAACCATTAGACTTATACATACATATTATTTCACCAAGTCTCTTATCTCAATTACTTGTCACTTTGTTATTCAGAGGCTTCTCATCAATATACAACAACCTATTGCCTCCCTACTTTATCTAGGCATTAATATGAAACCGCTTATGAACACAAATCCCTAGACCAGTGTATTGCCCATCAAAGATGCAAAGATGGCCAAAGTAAAACACAAAACACAGCAACACAGCAAATGTAATTATACAGAGACTGTCCCAAATTCTGTGCTATGCAATCTATGCAATCAGTTAATGGACGGACAACAGATTATCTTATTACTCTATATTTCAACTCTCATTCAGACATGCATGAAAAAAAACAATACTCACTGGTGATGCCAGAGTTCTTGAACCGTGTGTACAGCCTTACCCAGAATATTCGGGAAATCAGAGAGAGTGAAATGAAGTGTAAGAATAAAGCTTCTCACCTTGCTGCAGCTGAAATTTCACTGTCTCCAGAGTCCCCAAAACTTCTTCCGAATAGGCTGGTTGGCCACGGCTCCACGTTGGGCACCAAAAACTGTTGTAGCTGTTCTGTTTTGTCACAAGTCAGCTTATGGGATCACCAGTGAGGTCCTCTGAATTAGGCCTCTTCAGACCTTAATCCAGATCGAGCGCTCGGAGAGAAAAGACCAGCATCCATGTGGGCATGATCAATTTCTTCTGTTTATTTAATCAAAGTACAGTTTATTTATACCATTTACAGATCAATGTGATATTGCAAAAGAAAAAGAAAAAAACTTCTAGCTGAACTTTACTAGTTGCTCATATGACCTTTAAGTTTTAGCACAAGTCAGCTTATGGGATCACCAGTGAGGTCCTCTGAATTAGGCCTCTTCAGACCTTAATCCAGATCGAGCGCTCGGAGAGAAAAGACCAGCATCCATGTGGGCATGATCAATTTCTTCTGTTTATTTAATCAAAGTACAGTTTATTTATACCATTTACAGATCAATGTGATATTGCAAAAGAAAAAGAAAAAAACTTCTAGCTGAACTTTACTAGTTGCTCATATGACCTTTAAGTTTTAGCAAAACAAAAATGTAGAGTCATGCATATGAGATAAGAAGAAGATAAGAAGAACATTTAGAGACGATAATAATCCTTGAGCCTGTCTCTTATTCCGAAGGCTCCATGACTATGAACTACCATCAGATATACTTACTAATAACAATAAATCTTTAATGAAGAAATAGAGAAACTATTAACCCTTCTATATCACACGCAATTGTAGCATGTAAAGCAGGCTTTACCCTTTTCCTCTGAGTTCTGTTGCATGTGCCATGACACATGCGACAGAAAACTGCTCCCCAGGCCATTCCAGGTCACCCCCTATATCTCCCCAGTGTTCCCCGGTGTCCCCCGTACCTCTTACAGCCTTCATCCACCGCGATCCCTCCTCCTTCACAGTGCACGCTGGTCACATGCGCAGAGCGTCTAACAGCCAGCTTCCTGTGTTCAGTGTGAGCGATGGAGCTGCGCTGGCTGCTGCTCGCACTCTGCAGCTGTGACCCAGGGAGAGTGGGTGCAGATTCTTTGCACCCACTCTCCTCAAATGGAGGGTCTGCACTCCTAGAAAATGGGGGATACGTTCAGAATCGTCGTGGGACTTCCAAAATGGATTACAGGGGACCCAATTTTTTTTCTTTCACCAATTTATTGAAAAGAGGGAATGTTTTGGGGAGTGTTTTTTTTCAAATAATTTTTTTTTTTTGTCAATTTTTTTTTATTACTGTCAATTAGTTATGTCTGGTATCTGATAAACGCCGTGACATCACTAATTGCTGGGGTTGATGCCAGGTGACATTACACACCTGGTATCAACCCCATTTATTACCCCGTTTGCCACTGCACCAGGGCAACGGGATTGGCGCATCTAATTGATACGCCACTTCTGGGGCGGCTGCAGCCTGCTATTTTTAGGCTGGGAAGAGTCCAATAACCATGGCTCTTCCCACCCTGAGAATACCAGACCACAGTTGTCAGCTTCACCTTGGCTGGTGATCTAATTTGGGGGAACCCCATGTTTGTTTTTTAATTATTTATTTATACAAAATTAAAAAAAAAACAGCTTGGGGAGCCCTCCAAATTGATCACCAGCCAAGAGAAAGCTGTCAGCTGTGATTTGCAGGCTACAGCTGTCTGCTTTACCCTAGCTGGCTATCAAAAATAGGGGGGGACCCCACGTCGTTTATTTTATTTTTTTTTTGGGCGGGGGGCTAAATGCAACGCTAGGCACCCTTTAGTGCCACATGAAAGGCACTAAAGGGCGCCACCTTAGAATATGCAGGGGGTGGTACGTTATATTTATGTTTGACATCTATCCATTCATCCATTGTAGCATTTTACGCTGTGTGCCCACAATCAGGGTTTGTAGTGTTTTGGACGCAGAGTATTTTCCCTGCATCCATAACGCTGCGTTGTGCAGTAGAAGCACAGTGGAAGGATTTTTAGAAATCCCATGCCCACTGTGCTTCTTTTCTCCGCAGCATAAACCGACCTGTGGTGCAGCTTCCCGAGCCTCAGCATGTAAATTTATGCTGCGGAGACAAGTGTTCTCTGCAGGTAAAATAGAGTTAAAGTCTACAGCAGCCTGAACCCAAATCGTGGGCATGGGTAGCTGCGTTCTCCCGTGGAGAACACTCACATCTCTGCAGGAAGGCTGACACTGTGTACTAGACGCCTTGTCGCTGGATCATGGCCGCATAGCCTAACAGTGAGAAATTTGTTGCTACAGCAACATTTTTGTGAAGTACCTGTGGAATCAAAATGCTTACTATACTCTTGAATAAAATCCTTGAGGGGTCCATTTTCCAAAATGGGGTCACTTGTGGGGGGTTTCTGATGTATAGGTACCCGAGGGGCCCTGCTAATCTGACATGGAGCACACAATTTATTTCAACTTTTCCAAAATTCAAATGATGCTCCTTCCATTCCAAGCCCTCCCATTTATCTAAACAGAGGTTTTTGGCCACATGTGGGGTATCCCTGCGCTCATAAGAAATTGGATAACAACCTGTGGGGTCCATGTTTTGTTGTTGCCTCTTGAAAAAGTGAGAAATTTGATGCTAAATCAACATTTTTGTGAAAAAAATGAAAATTTTCAATATGGCAACCTAAGCTTATGAAATTCTGTGAAGTACTCGTGGATTCAAAATGCTCACTATACACCTAGATAAAAGCCTTGAGGTGTCTTGTTTCCAGAATGGGGTCACTTGTGGGGGACCTCCACTGTTTAGGCACTTTAGGGGCTTTCCAAATGTGACATAGCGTCCGCTAATGATTCCAGCCAATTATGCAGTCAAATGGCACTTTTTCCCTTCTGAGCCCTGCTGTGCACCCAAACAGTTGATTTCCACCACACATAAGGTATCAGCATACTTAGGAGAAATTGCACAATAAATTTCATGGTGATTTTTTTCCTTTTACTCTTGTGAAAAAAAAGCTACCTGGTGGAAGTAACAATTTTGTGTTAAAATGTTATTTTTTTATTTTCATGGCTCAACGTTATAAACGTCTGTGAAGCACCTGGGGGTTCAGGGTACTCACCAAACATCTAGATAATTTCCTTGAGGGGCCTAGTTTCCAATATGGGGTCACTTGTGGGTTTTTTTTTTTGCTGTTTACGTACCTTAGGGGTTCTCCAAATCCGACATGGTGCCCGCAATCTTTTTCAGCCAAATTTCCTTTCCAAAATTCAAATATTGCTCCTTCCATTCCAAGCCCTCCCATTTCTCCAAACAAAGGTTTCAGACCACATGTGAGGTATCACCGCGCTCATAAAAAAGTGGGTAACAAACATTGGGGTCAAATTTTTGGAATTGCCTCTTGAAAAAGTGAAAAAAATTGATGCTAAAGCAACATTTTTGAGAAAAAAAGAAAAATTTTCAATATGACAACGTAACGTTATCAAAATCTGTGAAGTACCCGTGGGTCCAAAATGCTCACTATACCCCTAGATAGAAGCCTTGAGAGGTCTAGCTTCCAAAATGGCATCACTTGTGAGGGGTTTATGCTGTTTAGGTACCTTAGCGGACATGTAAATGCAACATGGTGCCCGCAATCTATTTCAGCCGAATTTGCTTTCCAAAATTCAAATATTGCTCTTTCTGTTCCGAGCCCTCCCATTTGTCCAAACAAAGGTTTCTGACCACATGTGGGGTATTGGCGCGTTCATAAGAAAGTGGGTAACAAGTTTTAAGGTCCATTTTGTTGTGTTATTTCTTCTAAAAGTGAATAAATTGGGGTAGAGCAACATTTTAGGTAAAATTTTATTTTTTGCTTTTTTTCATTCCACTTTGCTTTAGTTCCTGTGAAGCACCTAAAGGGTTAATAAACTTCTTGGATGTGGTTTTGAGTACTTTGAGGGGTGCAGGTTTTAGAATGGTGTCACTTTTGGATATTTTCTTGCACCTAGGCCTCTCAAAGTCACTTCAAATGTGATGTGGTCTCTAAAAAATGGTTTTGTGAATTTTGTTGAAAAAATGGGAAATTGCTAATGAACTTTAAACCCTTCTAACTTCCTAACCCCGAAAAATTTTGTTTTAGAAATTGCGCTAATGTAAAGTAGACATGTGGGAAATGTTATTTATTAACTATTTTGTATGACATAACTCTCTGGGTTAAGGGCATAAAAATTAAAAGTTTGAAAATTGCAAAATTGTACTCAAATTTCCGACTTTTTTCAGAAATAAAAGCAAAAAATATCGTTCTAAATTTATAACTATTATGAAGTGCAATATGTCACGAAAAAACATTGTCAGAATTACCGGGATCCGTTGAAGTGTTCCAGAGTTATAACCTCATAAAGGGACACTGGTCAGAATTGCAAAAAATGGCCTGGGCATTAAGTACAAAACTGGCTTCATCCTTAAGGGGTTAAGGAAATAATATCTATTGTGAATGTGGATTTGGACTATTGATATAACTATGCAATAATAGAATATTAAGAGTTAAGAATCAGGAGACCAACATCTAGAGATTATCATCCAATGTGTAAATTAATGCAGTATATTCAATGCAGGACTGATTCTATATGAATTGTTGCAAGTGTCCTTTTACCATTGATACTTTTTAACATCAAACAGTCATAGTTAATTTAAAGTCTGCCTGGGTACAGTGTATCTTTATCCGGCTCTCCATATATATATATTTTTTTTAGATTGTTATGTGTTTATATGTTTAATAAAATTCTTAGATTGTTCTTTTTGTGACATATTGTACTTCATCTTAATGTTGAATTTAGGATGATATTTTTTGCATTTTATTTGTGCACAAATCAAAAATCTGACAAATTTAGCATTTTTCAAATTCTGCATTTTTATGCCCTTAAACCTGAGAATTAATACAGTGGGTAGGGAAAGTATTCAGACCCCTTTACATTTTTCACTCTTTGTTTCATTGCAGCCACTTAGTAAATTCAAAAAAGTTAATTTTTTAACTGTACTAGTGTTGAGCCACCCCCCTAGTGTTCGAGTTCGGTTCAGTTCGTCGAACGGCGGCTCAGTTCGGCGAACACCTTCAAACCCCATTTAAAACAATGGGAGGCAAACACAAACACATAGAAAACACCTTCTATGGTGTCCAAAAGGTGACAAACAACTCACAAAATACCACAAACACATGGAAAGTGACAAGTACATATACTCATGCGAAAACAAAAGAGCTGGACGAGTAAACTGAGGAGGAAACACAGATATAGGCATGTCATGCCCTTCTAAAATCATGTAAAACACAGCAAAGGGACTCCAACCAGAGTCTACCTTTTTTCCCAAAATTGGGCCACAGACACCACTTAAGTGGCATCAGTTGTCCCCCAGTTGCAAACTTGACATGTTGATTTGCATGAAGCACAATCCAAATCCACAAGCCTTTACTCTCCCGAGGATGAGACAGGGGTAGAAAAGTCCTTGCGGATCCATGACTTGTTCATCTTGATGAACGTTAGTCTGTCCACATTGTCACTGGACAGACGCGTGCGCTTATCTGTCAGCACACACCCAGCAGCACTGAAGACACGTTCCGAGAGAACGCTGGCTGCGGGACTCGACAAGATCTCCAAGGCGTAAGTGGTGAGCTCAGGCCATTTTTCCAGATTGGAAGCCCAAAATGAGCAAGGCTCCAGTTGCAGAGTCCTGGCATCTATATTCACTTGGAGAATATTATGGGGTAAATATACAATACACTATGCAGTAAGTGGGGGGGGGGGGGGGGCGGGGGAACAGTTTTAAACAATGTACAGAACAACATTTGTGCAGTCTATGAATTTGTTCTGAGAAATAGTATCGCCCCCATCAGATCCTCCTTCATAGATCACCTCAAATCTCTGACCTAATAATTTTAAGGCTAGAGAACAACCTCTCTACACTAACTTGGGTTGGTGGCAAAGCCGTAACCACATTGGAAACATCACTAACAATATCAGGGTATAAAGGAATTGCCTCATGCAC
This sequence comes from Anomaloglossus baeobatrachus, assembly GCF_048569485.1. Taxonomy (NCBI): domain Eukaryota; kingdom Metazoa; phylum Chordata; class Amphibia; order Anura; family Aromobatidae; genus Anomaloglossus; species Anomaloglossus baeobatrachus. The sequence goes on from NC_134357.1 coordinate 529,969,590, forward strand.
AGTCAGTTTTGATGAACGGTTGAACTCTACTTCTTTGACAGCAAGTGAAAAATTTTGCTGAAATATAGTCAATTTGTTTGCTATGGAAGTAGAATAATTTTCCGTGTGGCAACGCTTTGGCTGCTCCATATGGTCCAAATACTTTTAAAAAATAAACTCTTCATCTGATGAGGCTGAAGATACGGCAGTAGTAGCACTAGCAGGATCCAAGTCCACCTGCTCTTGGACGTCCTGTACCCCACTCATCCTAACTGCTACCTCTGTCAGAGCTTATTTTCCTTTAGTAAGCTGTTGATCATTCAGCAATATACAAAAATTTGGGTCCACATACACAGCTGCCAGAAGAATTAAATTTACAAATAACAGTGTCTGTCTCCGTTTCATGGAAGCAGCAATGCCATCTGCGATTAATCCTCCGCTTTGGGACAAGCAAAACAGCAAGTTCTTCCACTCCTTTATGAAAATGCCGGGAGTTAAATCGTCAGCTTATAATTTTTTAGGCACTGTAAATGGATAAAGAACAATTCCTTCAATTCAGCCATCTGTGTCCATTGACCTTCATTTAGTGTCCCTGAGGGTTGGCCATGTCTACTAGAAAGGGTTTCAGCTCAAGCAATTGCTCAATCATTAAATAAGTGCTGCCCCACCGAATGGCTTCATCGACAATTGCCCCTTTCCCAGCACGTCTCTTCAAGATGGAATCAATTTTAGGGGTTCTAGCAGCAATAACCAATTTCCTCACTTTTCCAATCAGATTTCCAGCATGTCCCTCTTGCAGACTATCTCTTATTGCCAGCTGCAGCGTGTGCACAACACAGCTCGTGTGATGAATATGAAAGGGTTTTGAAGCAGCTTCAACAAGATCATCTTATTCTAAAGGATCATTTTGCGGTTTATTGAAAGTTTAGACTTGCTTTAAGAAGTACTTGCCTTACTCCTACTTTCCTGTTAACGCTAGAGTCTCTAGCAGTTCTGACATGATTGCAGGTATTCTTTGTCTTTGTTTTTACCCTTATCTATAGAGAAGCTTCACCACTTATATCATGTAGCTGAAGTGCAGCACAGATTCATCTCAACTAAAAGCCTAGATTCTTTGATCAGGAATAGAACATTTCATAACTTTACCAAGTTCTTATGAAAAAATATTCAGCACATTTTGCATTGAACCTCTGTACCCAATTTATTATATATTTGAGGAGTCTGGGTTGGTCCATTTTATACCGACTCCACAGCTCTGGGACACACACAGTCATAAATACACGCAACTCTGCACATCTCTGCTCCGCATGCCCGCCACACACGGCTCTGCTCCTTCCACATCGTACACACGCAGTTCCGCTCCGTACACCTCGTACGCACTTGGCTCTGCTACATCCACACTGTAAACCCCTCCTGACCCCACACATAACCTTCCCCTCATCCAGCCCCATGACAACCAGCACAGCATACACTGAGGAGCTGATCATGTGACCCCTGACTCCTCCCCTCCATGTGACATCATCACAGGTCCTGTAAGCGCAGAACATCAGGCTGAATTTTGAACACGCCCCTATCACATGACAAAGATGTAATACGTGGAAGAAGCCTGTACATTCTAGCATCTACCATATATCTAGTGTGCGGCTCTGCAGGAGGAGGTATGTGGAGATTCCCCATTACTGGGCGCAGGGGGCATTAACCCCTTCAGCACTGAGACTGTTTTGATGCTTTTCTGTGGCCACTTCATAAGAACTACACATTTTTTGTTCCTTTTCCTTTGATAGACACAGACGACCCAACTGTGAAAGAGGAAATATGGAAGCACATTTTGCTCACACTGTACAATGACCCATATACTGGACCCAAAACATAGCAAAATGTCTCCACAGTACCACCATCCTCTCCACACTATAATGTCCACATAGTACCGCTCTCCCCCGCACACAGTATAATGTTCCCACAGTACCACCATCCCCCCCCACACAGTGTAATAGTACCACCACCCCCCACACAGTATATTGTTCCCACAGTACCACCATCCCCCCCCACACACACACACACAGTATAATGTCCCCACAGTACAGCCATCCCCCCCGCACAGTATACTGTTCCCACAGTACAGCCATCACCCCCCACACAGTATAATGTCCCCACAGTACAGCCATCACCCCCCACACAGTATAATGTCCCCACAGTACAGCCATCACCCCCCACACAGTATAATGTCCCCACAGTACAGCCATCACCCTCCACACAGTATAATGTCCCCACAGTACAGCCATCACCCCCCACACAGTATAATGTCCCCACAGTACAGCCATCACCCTCCACACAGTATAATGTCCCCACAGTACAGCCATCCCCCCACACACAGTATAATGTCCCCACAGTACAGCCATCCCCCCACACACAATATAATATCCCCACAGTACAGCCATCCCCCCACACACAGTATAATATCCCCACAGTACAGCCATCCCCCCACACACAGTATAATGTCCCCACAGTACAGCCATCCCCCCACACACAGTATAATATCCCCACAGTACAGCCATCCCCCCACACACAGTATAATGTCCCCACAGTACAGCCATCCCCCCACACAGTATAATGTTCCCACAGTACCACCATCCCCCCACACAGTATAATGTTCCCATGTGTCCCTTCCTCTTTCTTTCTCCCTTCCTCGACGGTGGCTGGTCTATATCATACAGTAAAATAAAGAATAAAAAAAACCACGACAAAAAACGGCATGCAACCCCCCCACAAGATTGATACCCAGCCAAGATAAAGCCCAGAGCTGGGGGCTGGTATTCTCAGACTGGGGAAGCCTATGGTTATTAGGCGCTCCTCAGCCTAAAAACATCAGCCAGCAGCTGCCCGGAATTGCCGCTTCCATTAGATGTGACAAGCACTAAACCCAGCTCTTCCCCAATGCCCTGGTACGGTGGTAATTGGGGTTATGAGGGAGTTAATGGCAGCCCACAGCAGCCACTAGGTCCTAGATTAATCATATCAGGCGTCTGAGATACCCCCTCATCACCAATCTGTAAGTGAAAGGAAATAAACACAAATACTTTAAAAAAAAAAAATATCCTTTATTTGAAATAAAAGACAAAAAAAATACACCCTCTTTCACCACTTTAACCCCCCATACACCCCTCCAGGTCTAATGTAATCTACACGAGGTCCCATGATGCTTCCAGCACTGCTACATCCGACGCTCTTGCAACAAAATTCCACATCAACATGACTAGATGGTCATAGCCATGTAAAAATGAAAATATCAAAGGACATTGAGAGTAGCATACAACTATGTAATAATAATAATAATAATAATGAGGAAAAAAAAAAAAAGAGTATAGCACCACAAAAAGAGAATGAATCAATTTAGTGAAAAATTACAAAAGCGTTGATTCGTTAAAAATACAATCAACACTAAATTGTTGATCCTTGAAAATGACCACATTCGGTAATAATTGGAACAAGACAATGCTGTACATCAATTTATACCCATTGAGTGCTGGAAAAGACAAACCATTGAAAATCAGGGGATGTATAACACCAAAAAATAGTATGGAGTGCCTCACAAGGCCTATATAATCTGATTACTGGTCAGGTCAAGCTTTAACAATAGCACAGATAAATATGTAGCCAAAACTGTAGGGTACATCAGGAGATCACATTACCACAAAAGTATTGTTAAACGTACATAACAGAAGTAACGGTTCTATATATTGTGCTTATCTATGTAAACTGACCAGGAATCAGAAAATCAACAGAAAATCAGGCATTGTTGAGGCATACTCACATTGTGCAAGGTGGCAATACCGACAGGTCACAAAGAGACCAAGAGAGGACCTAACGGATGTTCCACATACACAAATTAAAAAGTATGTAGCTTCATCAGAGGTCATGACACTCACAGACCAGGGTTTTTATAATGGAGGATGAGGATCACATGACCGGAGTCCGGGCACGTGACCGCTACAACAGGAAATGATGAAACAACTATTTTGGAAGTCATGAGTCACATGGAGAACCATGTGACCGTGATTCTGGTCACATGACTGCTACAATAGGAAATGATGAAACAACTGTTTTGGAAGTCATGAGTCAAATGGAGAACCATGTGACCAGGATGCCGGTCACATCACCGCTCAATCGCAGTATCCATGAGCCCACGTGATGCCGGCAACACTCGACAGTCAATGCCCCCCACGGACACGCGAGAGCAGCTGGCCAGAACTCTCGCGCATGCGCGGTAAGGCGATAAAGACGTCAGGAACTGCAGGCAGTGGGCTACTTGGCAACCGCGCATGCGCACCGCGGTCGTACAAGCGGCACGCAAAAATAGACAAGTATCAAAACATATATAGTGATAAGATGATATGCAGATTATATGACGACTTGTGGCAATAGCAAGAGGGACGCATTCCTTCCTCTCCATAACACATGAAAATCCACAAAGGAGCTGCAAGATGTATGTTCCAAATCCCATTGAAAATAGAAAGACTTGTTACTGATCCATGATGTGAGATCTGAGAAAATAATAAAGCCAGAGTAAAATAAAAATTAAAAAGCAGCAACTAGGTCCTAAATTAGTCATGTCAGGCGTCTGAGATACCTCCTCATCACCAATCTGTAAGTGAAAGGAAATAAACATAAATACAAAAAAAATAAATAAATCCTTTATTTCAAATAAAAGACAAAAAAAATCCACCCTCTTTCACCACTTTAACCCTCCATATACCCCTCCAGGGTATCTGACGTAATCTACACGAGGTCCCATGACGCTTTTAGCACTGCTACATCTGATGCTCACAGCGAGTGCCATAGAACAAGACTGCCCACTGTGAGCTCCACGCAGCAAGTGAAGTGAGCCACGTGATAAGCGATGACGTCACTCAGGTAACTTCCGGTCACAGCTGGAGTCCTCCACCTGTGACCGTAAATCAGGCCGCCTGATTAGCGTTGATGTCACTCCGGTTAGCCCTCCGCCTGCGTCTCACTTCAGTCGCGGACTCCAGGACATATGGACTCCCGCTGTGACCACAAATCACCCGAGTGATATCACCCCTTATCGCTCGGCTCACTTCACTTGCTGCATGGAGTTCCCAGCGGGCAGTCAAGTTCTATGACGCTCGCTATAACAGGACCGGGATGTAGCAGAGCTGAATCGCTGTGGGACCTCATGTGGATTATGTTGGACCTGTAGGGGTGTTTGGGGGGTTAATAAAGTGGTGACAGAGGGTGCTTTTTTGTCTTTTATTTCAAATAAAGGATTTTTTTGCGTGTTTGTGTTTATTTACATTCACTTACAGATTAGTGGTGGGGGTTGTCTCATAGACGCCTGCCATGACTAAGCTAGGGCTTAGTAGCAGTTGTGGGCTGTTATTAACTTCTTATTACGCTAATTGTAATTGCCACTCCACAAGGGAAACGGGAAGAGCCGGACCCAGCGCCAGAATTGGCGCATCTTATAAATGCGCCACTTCTGGGGTGGCTGTAAGCTGCTATTGTTAGGCTGGAAAGCACCATATAACAATGGCACTTCCCACCCTAATAATAGGAGCCTCCAGTTGTCTGCTGTACCTTGGCTGGTTTTAGACAAATGGGGGGGACCCCACGTCATTTAGAAAAAATAAATAAATTAATAAATAAATAATTTAAAAATAAAAAGCATGGGATCCCCTCTACTTTTCATAACCAGCCAAGGTACAGCACACAGCTGAGGGTTGCAGCCTGCAGCTCTTGCGGTTCCTATACTGGATATGAAAAATGGGGGGACCTCCCGTCATTTTTTTACCCCCAAAAAATAAAAAGAAAACCCAGCTGGCCAAGCTAGCTAGCCCTCTATCAAGCTATTCTGTTATTTCTTTCTATCTATTCTTTCTTATCATCCCTTCTATATGTTCTTTCTATCTGGGTTTTTTTCTATCTATCCATCTATTCTAACTATCATCAATTATCCTATTCTATCATATTTTGTTTCTCCTTTAAAAAACAAATTTACAAAAATGCAGCAAAAATGCATCATCGTTACAGGCGGGGTTTTTTTTACATTTCCAGGCTCCCTGTGACAAGGTGCAGTTTTGGTTGCAGGTTGTGTGCAGAAAAAAATCTGCAGTGTGTGCATATAGCCTAACATAGTGAAGGGTGTGGTGCTCGATGGAAGGTATATTTCTCCCATCAAGTGCCTCTTCCACGCAGGGCCGGCGTCAGCACGCGGCATACCTGGGCAAATGCCGGGGCCCTGGAGAGCCGGGGGGGCCCACTCGGCCTCGTCAGTTCTGGTGCCCCTTGGCAGGGGCCCCCTCGCCTTAGTTCTGCTGCCCCCGGGCCGAGTTCCACAGTCCTCCGCAGGAATCTGCAGCGCCGTCCCTTTAAGGCGCGCAGACTTCCTGGTTTGAACTTCATCTGTGGGCGGAGCTACCGACCGGCCTGCTCAGTCCCACAGATGAAGGAGTTGCAGTGCCAGCCAGCGACCCCCAGCACAGCTCTTCTCTCCGGCGCTGTGTGGGCCCCCTCTCCGGCGCTGTGTGGGCCCCCTCTCCACCGCTGTGTGGGCCCCCTCTCCGGCGCTGTGTGGGCCCCCTCTCCGGCGCTGTGTGGGCCCCCTCTCCGGCGCTGTGTGGGCCCCCTCTCCACCGTGACCTGAGAGGTATGTGCCCTCCCCGCCCCCGATTTATGGGCCCTGGGGAGCTGTATGGGCTTCTCCCCCCTTAGGTGTATGCCCTGCCCCCCGGTGCTGTATGTGCTGGCCCCTGGAGCTGTGTGTGTGGGCCCCACAGAGCTACGTGTGTGTCTGTATGTATGTAGCAGAGCTATGTGTGTATGTATGTAGCAGAGCTATGTGTGTATGTATGTAGCAGAGCTATGTCTGTATGTATGTAGCAGAGCTATATGTGTATGTATGTAGCAGATTCATGTATGTATGTAGCAGAGCTATGTGTGTATGTATGTAGCAGATTCATGTATGTATGTAGCAGAGCTATGTGTGTATGTATGTAGCAGATTCATGTATGTATGTAGCAGAGCTATGTATGTAGCAGAGCTATGTGTGTATGTATGTAGCAGAGCTATGTGTGTATGTATGTAGCAGAGCTATGTGTGTATGTATGTAGCAGATTCATGTATGTATGTAGCAGAGCTATGTGTATGTATGTAGCAGAGCTATGTATGTAGCAGAGCTATGTGTGTATGTATGCAGCAGAGCTATGTGTGTATGTATGTAGCAGAGCTATGTGTGTATGTATGTAGCAGAGCTATGTGTGTATGTATGTAGCAGATTCATGTATGTATGTAGCAGAGCTATGTATGTAGCAGAGCTATGTATGTAGCAGAGCTATGTGTGTATGTATGTAGCTGAGCTTTGTGTGTATGTATGTAGCAGATTCATGTATGTATGTAGCAGAGCTATATGTATGTATGTAGCAGAGCTATGTATGTAGCAGAGCTATGTATGTAGCAGAGCTATGTGTGTATGTATGTAGCAGAGCTATGTGTGTATGTATGTAGCAGAGCTATGTGTGTATGTATGTAGCAGAGCTATGTGTGTATGTATGTAGCAGAGCTATGTGTGTATGTATGTAGCAGAGCTATGTGTGTATGTATGTAGCAGAGCTATGTGTGTATGTATGTAGCAGAGCTATGTGTGTATGTATGTAGCAGAGCTATGTGTGTATGTATCCAGCAGAGCTGTGTATGTATGTAGCAGAGCTATGTGTGTATGTATCCAGCAGAGCTGTGTGTATGTAGCAGAGCTATGTGTGTATGTATCCAGCAGAGCTGTGTATGTATGTAGCAGAGCTATGTGTGTATGTATGTAGCAGAGCTATGTGTGTATGTATCCAGCACAGCTGTGTGTGTCTGTATGTATGTATATAGCAGAGTTGTGTTGTGTGTGTCTGTATGCATGTATGATGTGTATCTATGTATGTCAGTGTATATGACTGTATAGATATGTCAGTTCTATATGTATTTTTGTGAGTTTGTCTTTAAATATGTATATGTATGTGTACGTATGTGTGTGTCTGCGTGTGGATGGGGCCCACCGGGACTCTTCCGCCCAGGGCCCACAAAAACCTGGAGCCGGCCCTGCTTCCACGTATGAGAAGCCGGAAAGGAGCTCAAACTTGGCCTGGACCTTCTCAGCTAGTCTGGCTTTTTGGGGCAAAGCCGGAGTTGCACAGCTGCAGCATTAGGGCAGTATAAATAGGCAGCCAGAATTTCTCACTGGGGTGTGGGTTTGGGCTGGAAAAATTAAGTAGGTTTTGTGTGAATAACCTACCTGAACGGACTGTCACACCTGGGACCTATGATGCTGTTTGACAAGCTGAACTTTTGCTTCATATATCTTTCCGAATATAAGACTGTTTTTGTTTTTCTATTTGTTACCAGTGTGAATAAAACACTGTGTTTTGGAATGATACCTCTTTACTGCATGCCTGCCATTGCCTACCAGAGCTGATTCCCTACATTTGGTTGCCTGAAGCAGGCAAACACAGTAAGGCCAGAGCAATTTTTTCATGCGCTTCTGGCTCAGTGCAATGCATGTCATGGGTAAAGGGATTATCGCAAAACCTTTCCGAGGATATTTGAGGAGATGGAGGCTGTAGTGAAAGCGCTCATTGAGGTTGCCCAGCAGCAACAGATATTTAACCAGCAACAGTAGTAGACCAACCAGCTGCTGGTACAGCACATGGCAGCGTTACAGACAGAAGGAACTCCTCAGTTGGTGTATGATGCCCGGAAATCGGTCCATTTGGCAATTCCCAAAATGGAACCATCAGACTATATCGAGACCTACCTGGCCGTGTTTGAGAGAGTGGCTGAGAGGGAGAGTTTACCCTGGGATCAATGGAAGTAAGTCAACTTATTACACACATTTTGGGTATCGTCAGTCCCTGTGAGCTAAAAGAGTCTATACGTCTGGCACCCTGCTGGATCCCAGTGATTAACATTTGTGTTGTGTTGAGGTAGAGGGCACCCCAGCTGTGGCCCTACTGGACTTGGGGAGCCTCGTGACCCTGGTGCGGCTTAACCTGGTACCACCTACCGAGTTCACCTGCCGGAAATTTGGTGTATTGTGCATTCACGGGGACTTAAGGACTATCTCACCGCACTAGTGAAGATAAACGCACCCACCGGGAAACTATACCATGAGTTGGGAGAAATTACGAAACTGCACTATGAATTGATGGTTGGCAGGAACTTCACTTAATCGTTGCCCTATGGCCAAAAGTTATGCCACCTGACGAACATGAGTCAGTGCTGGTAAGGGCCACGGAATATTCTACCAAAGGGCAAAGTGCTGCAAGATCCTTGTGGCCCCAAGAAGAAGGTGCCAGCTTTAACTTCTACTCCGGTGAAAAAGAGGGATACATCTCCCATGTAAATGATGGCAGGGAAATGGACTTGCTGCCGAACCTGACTTGTCAGACAATTTTGGTATGGCACAACTATGAGACCCTACTTAGTCCAGGGCCAGGGAAAATGTGGTAATTGTTGATGTGGAATCTCAACAACCCAGGGGAGATACTGTGCCGCCCCCGTGCCAGCATCCGGGCTGTTCGGATCCGGAGTGTGGCTCGAGGGATTCTACCGGACCCGGGGGTCGCTCGGACACTTCAAATAAAAGGGGACATATTTGTACGGGATTTGCCGTAAACAGTCTGTGAAGTGGTGAAGTGTGGCACAACCGCTGCTGTTGTGGGGGGCACTCAGGGGCGATGGGATGGCAGCTGGATGTTAACCCCTCTGTGGGTAGGGATGGATGCCCTGGGGCCCAGTGTCTCTGTGCTGAGGGTGGTGATTGCAGGGGCCGGCGCACCCGGTCAGACCGGGGAATGTTAGTTTACTCACGATTGAATGAATCACACAAGTCCAATGGTAAACCAAGGTGCTGGTGGCCGGCCGCCGCGGCCGGGTGTATTCTGGTCCCACACCCAGGCTGATGGTCTGTGTCACTTTCCTCTGCACTGTGTTTTTGGTGTGATGGTCTTCCCGGTGTGAAACACGGGAGTCCGCTCCCGGTACTTTGGTTGGGAGCCGTGCCCACTGACGCTGACCCTTGGGATCTACCGGGCCCTGGCGGATGCCCTATCCTCCTCAGTGGGTGGTTGTCTGCTTTTGGGACTTTGGTTGTGACAGGACCTATAATCCTGCCCTCAATTAATTAATTAGCTAGGCCGTTGGTTCCGGTCCTGGCTTCAGGGTCCGAATACCCCCTCTGTGCACGGTTTCCGGGTCGGTTCCCCGGTGTCGGTACCAACGGGCTCCTACCCTGTCCCAATCCACCTCGGATCTCTGGCAACCGTCTTCCCGTCTCCTGACAGACATGGACCATCGTCTGCCACCTAGCCAGTACGCCGGGGCTCCAACCCCGACACCTTTCCTTTCTGACTCCGCACCTCTACTAGTCTCACTCCTCTCCACTTGAACTACAACTTTCAACTCCAACTTCTACTTCAACTCCTGTTTTTCCTGCCCCGGGTTCTCCAGACCCCTGGGTGGGCGTTCTCCATCCGCCTGGTCCCACCCACTGGTGTGCCTGTCCTTCCCTGGGGGGGAGACTAGGGTTTTGTCGGCTGGTGTAACCCTGTGTGGGAAGGTGTTGTGCGGGGGCCTATTCTGTGTGACTACCTGGCGGCGCCAGGGCGTCACAATACCATATTTCTGCGCTTGGAAGTGACTCACAACCTTGTGTATCAAGTTAACAAAATATAAGGTAAAATGGTACAACAATTGGTGGTGCCCCAGGCTTATCGCAGGCTAGTAATAGACCTGGCTCATCAACATGTCCTTGGCAGACACTTGAGCCATAAGAAAACCGTGGGCCAAATTCTGCAGGGTTTTTACTGGCCAGGGGTCTCCAAGAAGTAAAACGGTATTGTGACTCCTGTCCAGTGTCTCAGGTGACCAGTCACCAGGCACATTTTCAAAGCACTTTGGTACCTCTGCCAATTATAGAGGTACCATTCGAAAGAGTGGACATGGATCTGGTGGGTCTGGTAAATAAGTCCGCAAGGGGTCACCAGCATATCCTAGTAGTTCTCAATTATGACACTCGGTATCCAAAGACTGTTCCTTTGTGTCATACGTTGGCTTAATTATAGCTAAAGAACTCATAGGCATTTTCTCTCGGGTGGAGGATTCCTAAAGGGATCTTAAGAGACCAGGGTACCCCCTTTATATCCAAATCATGAAGGAACTCTGCAAGTTGAGTTGTTAAATGTTAAACATTTGTGCACGTTGGTATATCATCCCCAAACAGACAGCCTAATAAAATGGTTCAACAAAACCTTAAACATAAACATGCTAAAAAGGGTTGTACCAAGGATGGGAAGGACTGGGATGTATTGCTGCCATATTTATTGTTTGCAGTGTGAGAGGTGCCTCATACATCTCGCCCCTTAAGGTATTCTATGGCAGACATCCCCAGGGGTTGTAAATCGTAGCCAAAGAGGCATGGAAGCACCAGACCAACCCCCATAACAGTGTAATAGAACACGTTGCAAAAATGCAGTGAAGAATGGATACAGTTCTGCCACTTGTACGGGAGCAGACGGAGGTGGCACAGCTGGCTCAGCTTCTGGTCTATAATCGGGCGGAGATGGATAAGAAGCTTTAACACTGGGGACCGGGTGCTGGTACTTGTGCCCACCATAGACCACAAATTCCTCGCGAGGTGGCAGTGACCCTACGAGATAATAGAGAAGATGGAGCCAGTAAACTACAGGGTACACTAATGGGGCAAAAAACCCCCCAAAAAACAGAACAGGGTTATCATGTCAATTTGCTAAAACCCTGGAAGGATAGGGGCAGCTTTGGTGGGGATAATCCACTGCCTGCATTTCCTGTGGGGAAGATTCCGTTACCTCCAGTGGTTTTGGGAGGAACCTCTGCTGTAGTAAAAATTGCGGAAACCTTCTCCCCTAAAAAGGTTTGCGGTCAGGGAGTTCATTAGTCAAAATACAAGCCCTCACAGAGGCGGTGAGATCAATGCAACAGCTAGGGGTCATTAAGGAATCCCAAAGTGAGTGGGCTAGCCAAATAGTCCTAATACCTATGCAAGATAGAATGTTACGGTTCTGTAATGACGTCCGGAAACTTAAAGAGATCCTGTCACTAGGTTTTTCCACATACACTGCTGCCACATCTAGCCACATCTAGGAAGCACTTATAGACAGAATTATACAATACTGGATACAAGACCCGATGCCGATCTGTACACCATAAAAAAAGAACTTTTATTATATTTACCTGCAGGTTGGTCCGGTCCTATTGGCGTTGCTGATCTTGATCTGGTGCCTCCTCTCTTTTGGCGATCACCATCCTCTTTCCCTGCTTTGTGTGGATGTTGTGTCCTACGTCATCCACACTGTAATCCATTGCACTCCTGCGCACGTGCATTTGTCTCTGACATGCTGAGGGCAGAGCAAAGTGCTGTAATGTACAGGCATGGGGAAAGGTCAGAGAACTGTTTGTTACCATTGTGAATAAAACACTGAGTTTTGGACTGAGAAAATGTGTGTGCCTCTATCCTGCGTCCCTGCCATTGCCTACCAGAGCGGATTCCCTACAAGCTATACGGGAATAGAAAATGAAGATGTCGTTTTCATCATGAAGTAGTTATTTCTCAAATCACGTGTAATGAATATCTCCTGCAGAATTGCTGATGCAGATTCCAGTGTCCGTAAATGACAAGAATTAGCGTTATGGAAGAGTCTATGGGTAACTTATTCAGCTGCAGAATACAAGTAAGAAACTGCTTGTGTGTGTGGTCTAAAAATATACATAGGTTTTATTAGTAGATACAAAGAAACAAAACAAAACACTGGAAATAGTAAAAAAATATTAATAATCCCCCACTACTCCTGTGCCACCACTGATGAATTACCCACCAGTCTCTGTATTTTCTGTCCAGATATTATCTCTATGGCCAATCAGTAGCTGAAACAGTAAATAAAATAGCCATTGAGTGGCACCAGCTGACTTTGTCACCAATTCAGCTAATGTTTCAGTGTATACGATTTAAGAATATGACAACTACACATTATATCTCTTCATATGTTTCTCATTATTATCTCCACCAATTGTATTATTACATTGGATTCTTAATGATGTTACATCATTATCTTCTTTCCATTCAGGTTTCTACAATATTGGATTCTCTCTGTGGAGATCTTCTATATAAGAGAGTTCTCCTGATTTATCCATCAAGGATGGATGTGAACAGGGACAAGATGGCGGAGAGAATATTACACCTCACCCTAGAGATCCTCTTCCGGCTTACTGGAGAGGTGAGAGATTCTGATGACGTCACATTACATCATTCTTATCTATGGGAATAACAGATGGACAGAACTGAAGAGGTGAGGACTCTGGAAATGTCTGTAGTGAGATTTATTAATGTGTCTCTCCATAACCAGGATTACACAGTAGTGAAGAAGACCTCTAGTGAGCGCTGTCAGGACCCTGTGTCTGAGGGATGGGGAAGACCCCTGAGCCCAATCACGGGGCCTCCACCTCATCCCCTGACACATGAGGACATCAATGACCAGAAGATCCTAGAACTCACCTACAAGATGATTGAGCTGCTGACTGGAGAGGTGACACTGCTGGGAATGCTGGGACATTATACAGTAATGCTATGAAGGGATCAGGGGATGACGGTATCATTGTATGTGTCAGGTTCCTATAAGGTGGCAGGATGTCACCATCTATTTCTCCACGGAGGAGTGGGAGTATTTAGAAGGACACAAAGATCTGTACAAGGACGTCATGATGGAGGTTGCCCAGCCCCTCTCATCACCAGGTAATAGACAGGACTAAATACACACGTCCTATAATTATGTGTATGTAAAGAATTAATTCAGTCCCTGTATGTTTCCTCCAGTTCTATCCAGTGAGAGGACAACACCAGAGAGATGTCCCCGTCCTCTTCTTCCACAGGACTGTAAACAAGAAAATCCGAATGTTCCTCAGGATCATCAGGTAGATGGAAAGAAGGTGTCATGAAATCTCCCCTATGATGTGTAGACGGCTGTGAAGGTCTTGTGTTCAGTCTTGTTTTAGCACCAGTATAATATCTGTTATACTTGTGTAATGAGAACAGTGGAGATGGCAGGATTAGAACTGATCATAGATGTGACTTCTCCATCTGTCGTTGACTTTACAATATTTCTTTCAGGCTGAAGATCTGACCCATATGACCTATGTGAGCGGTGATGAGTGGTGTAAAGAGGAGATTCCTACAGATAACTGCCCAGGTGAGTAGTGACCACTAAATGCAGACAAGTTGCAGATTCTTTTTAATCACCGGCTGTGTCTGATTTATCTGCGGTGTAGTCTGGGCACTAGTGATGAGCGAGTATGCTTGTTACTACTCAGTACTCGCACGAGTATCACTGTACTCGGGCTACTCGGCGGGGACCGAGTAATCTCGCGATACTCGTGCTGTACTCGTGGTCTTCATCCCTGCATGTTGGCGCTCATTTGAGAGCCAGCCCTCATGCAGGGATTGGCTTGCAGACCACTGCAATGCCACAGCCCTGTTAGTTGTGGAATTGCAGTGATTGGCCGGCCTGCACAGCGTGACCGAGCCTTTATACCGGCGGGTGCGCTGTGCTCTGCTCACAGCCATCCAGACAGTCAGTGCAGGGAGAGTGTTGCTGCTTCAGGGAAAGGTTTGCGGCCCTTTATAGTTATTTCCGTAGCAGGGCTGCAAACAGTGTGACCAGAAGTCCTTCTCAGGACTATTATAGTTGTATACAGGCAGGCAGGGTATAGCCAGGTCGGAGTACAGTAGCAGAGTCCTTCTCAGGACTATTGTTGCTGTATACAGGCAGGGTATAGCCAGGTCGGAATACAGGCTAGTGACCAGAAGAGTCCTTGTCAGGACAATTGTAGCAGTATACAGGCAGGCAGGCAGGGTATATAGCCATTCCTAGTGGTGACCATATACCAGCCTTTATCATATCTGGGGCTGGTGTACACAGTCTAAAACAGTCCTGATAGTGTCAGACTTCTCAGTAATTGTCGCTCCTAAAAACCTGTTAGGTTCTTAGTGCGTCCGTGCTTGCATTTAAAAACCGCACGTGTGTGCCTGTCGGTGGCAGCGTACAGGTGCACGTTTTGCACAAACTATTATATAACGCAAAAGTCTAGTGTATAATACACGTCAGTCAGCAGTGTCTGATAGTGTCAGACTTCTCAGTAATTGTCGCTCCTAAAAACCTGTTAGGATCTTAGTGCGTCCGTGCTTGCATTTAAAAACCGCACGTGTGTGCCTGTCGGTGGCAGCGTACAGGTGCACTTGTGTGCGTTTTGCACAAACTTGGATATAACGCACAAGTCTAGTGAATACATGTCAGCACAGCATTGCAAAATGCGCAAGGGCGTTGGCAACGAACAAGGAAGTGGACGTGATGGTGGTGCAGGCAGAGGCCGAGGTCGTGGGCAAGCTCTAATTTCGCCACAACAAAGGGCCACATCTACTCGCTCGCACGTCCTGTCCCAAATTCTTGGGGACCGCAGCAGTACACCGCTCTTGAACCAAGACCAGTGTCAACAGGTTGTTAGTTGGATAGCGGATAATGCTTCCAGTCAGATTGGCACCACCACAAACACTCTGTCTTCCACACGGTCAAGTGTCAGTAGCCGAGATACTGCACCGCACATTTCAGAACCTGATCCTCCTTCCTACCACCAGGCAGAGTACACGTCCTCGGACATTACTGATCCCACACTTGGACACTCGGAAGAGCTGTTCACGTTTCCATTCGCACATTCTGGCCTCTCGCCAGCTCATGTTGAAGTGGGTCATGAGGAGATCGTATGTACAGATGCCCAAATATTTGAGCAGCCACGTTCTCACGAAGTTGGCAACGTGTCTCAACAAGGGGTGGACGATGATGAGACACAATTGTCAGGAAGTCAGGAGGAGGAGCAGGGTGCGGAAGAGGAAGACGACGTGGTGAATGGTCCAGTAACTGACCCAACCTAGCAGGAGGATATGCAGAGCGAGGACAGCAGTGCACAGGGGGAGGGAGGCGTAGCATCCCAACAGGCAGTAAGAAGCAGGGTGGTGGCTCCAGGCAGAAGTCAGGCAACCGTTCCCCGGAACAACAACACGACACAAGGTGCCTGTACAAATGTTAGGTCTTCCCGAGTCTGGCAGTTTTTTAAGTTGGCTCCAGATGATTCTAAAAAGGCCATTTGCAACACCTGCCGTGCCAGCATCAGCAGGGGTACCAAAACTAGCAGCCTGACCACCACCAGCATGATCAGGCACATGTCAGCCAAGCACCCGACTTTGTGGGAAGTACAACAGAGTCGAGGAGCAGTGCTTGCTGATGTCACTGCTACGTCTTCGCTTGTTGTGCATGCGAGCCAATCCCCTGTCCATGCTGCCTGCGAACAAGCCTCCTCCGGTCCTGCACCTGCAGTTGCCTACGCAGAAATAACACCATCATCAAGCACGTCCTTGTCCCAGCGCAGCGTTCAGTTATCCATTCAGCAAACCTTTGAACGCAGGCGCAAATACACTGCCAACGCCCCACATGCCACAGTTCTAAATGCTAACATTTCGCGACTGCTTGCGCTGGAAATGTTGCCTTTTAAGATGGTGGAGACAGAAGCATTCCGCGACCTGATGGCGGCAGCTGTCCCACGTTACTCGGTCCCCAGCCGCCACTATTTCTCCCGGTGTGCCGTCCCCGCATTGCATAACCACATGTCACAAAACATCACACGTGCCCTGAACAACGCTGTTTCACCCAAAGTCCACCTAACCACAGACACGTGGACAAGTGCTTGTGGGCAAGGCCGCTACATCTCGTTGACGGCACACTGGGTTAATATTGTGGAAGCTGGGGCCCAGTCTGAGCGAGGGACGGAACACGTCCTTTCCACACCAAGGTTTGCAGGCCCTACCTCAGTCAGGGTTACACCCACACTCTACAGCTCCGGAATGTCATGCTCTTCAGCCTCCTCCTCCTGCGCATCCTCATCCACTTTACCCTCCACACCAGTCCCAAGCTGGAAGCACTGCAGCACTGCCTCGGCGAAGCGGCAACAGGCTGTGCTGAAGCTAATCTGCATAGGTGACAAACCCCACAATGCAGAAGAGGTGTGGACAGCTCTGAAACAGCAGGCAGATCACTGGCTCACACCTCTGAACCTAAAGCCAGGAAAGGTCGTGTGTGACAATGGCCGGAACCTGGTGGCGGCTTTGAGGCGAGGCGAGCTGACACATGTTCCATGCGTGGCCCATGTGCTCAACCTCGTGGTTCAGCGGTTTCTAAAGTCATACCCAGAGCTGTCTGATCTGCTGGTAAAAGTTCGCCGCCTGTCTGCACATTTTCGAAAGTCACCTACTGCTTCAGCCGGCCTTGCCGGCTTTCAGCGCCGTTTGCATCTTCCGGCTCACAGACTGGTGTGTGATGTCCCCACGCGTTGGAATTCAACTCTTCACATGTTGGTCAGGATATGTGAGCAGAAGAGGGCAGTTGTTGAGTACCTGCATCACCTAAGCCGTCGGGAAATGGGTCAAACTCCACACATAACACCTGAGGAGTGGAGATGGATGTCCGACCTATGTACCATCCTCCAAAACTTTGAGGACTCCACCAAGATGGTGAGTGGTGATGACGCCATTATTAGCGTCACCATACTGCTTCTCTGCCTTCTAAAACGGTCTCTGCTCAAAAACAAACATGATGCATTGCAGGCAGAGCGCGATGAGTTGGAGCAAGAAACAGTAGTGGGTGTGGGTGATAACACACAGCCCAGCCTCGTCTCATCACAACGTGCAGTGGAGGACTATGACGAGGAGGAGGATGAAGACATGGAGCAACTCTCCGGCCAAATTGAGGATATGACATGCACACCAGTCATATCCTCGGTTCAGCGTGGCTGGCCAGAGGACAGGGTAGATGAGGAGGAGGAGGAGGACAGCATGTTCAGTCATCGTGTTGGTCAGGATACTGAAGTACTGGCTGTTAAGAGTCTGGCGCACATGGCTGACTTTATGGTAAGCTGCCTGTCTCGTGACCCTCGCGTTAAGAACATCTTGGCCGACAATCATTACTGGTTGGTAACACTGTTAGACCCACGCTACAAGGAGAACTTTATGTCTCTTATTCCCGAGGCGGAGAGGTCAGCCAAAATGCAGCAGTTCCGGAAGGCCATAGTCACGGAAGTAGGCAAAGCATTCCCCTCACAAAACGCTAGCGGCATAGGTCAGGAATCAGTGGACAACCAAGGCGTACAGCCGAGTCCAATCCGCCAGAGGTAGGGGAACAGTCTTTAAGATGTGGGACAGTTTTCTCAGCCCCTCACGTACCACAGCCCCTGAGGTGCGGGGTAGTGCCACAAGAAATCCTAAGTTTGCCCAGATGCTCAAGGAGTACCTTGCAGATCGAACAACTGTACTCCGACATTCCTCTGTACCTTACAATTATTGGGTATCCAAGGTGGACATGTGGCATGAATTGGCTCTCTACGCCTTGGAAGTCCTGGCCTGCCCTGCCGCTAGCGTTTTGTCAGAGCGTATTTTTAGTGCCGCAGGTGGAATCTTTACAGATAAACGCACCCGCCTGTCAACTGAAAATGCTAACAGGCTGACTCTGATCAAGATGAACAAGGGTTGGATTGGGCCAGACTTCACCACACCACCAGCAAATGAGAGCGGAATTTAAAGTTTGTAACGGGAATTTGCCATGTACCTCCACTCACCCATGGGTACACACTTCTGGACTTTGGATAATCGCTGGACTGCTCCTCCTTCTCCTCATGCGCCACCATGATGACCGTTAAAATAGTTAGGCCTTTGTTTCAGGTATACCCCCAGTGGTAAATTTTTTCGCCCATTCTTTCAGAATGGACATTACAACGACAGGAGACCCGCTCCTTTGCAATGGGAACAATGTTTTGAGGCCCTCATGCACGTCTCTATCCAGGGACAATGTGGAGCCTCCCAATTTTTGGCTGCCCTGCCTAAGGGCTATACAACAATAGACCCATTTCCTTACAATGGGCACTTCAGGTTTACAGGCCCTCATGCACGTCTCTATCCAGGGACAACGTGGAGCCTCCCAATTTTTGGCTGCCCTGCCAAAGGGCTATACTACAATAGACCCACTTCCTTACAATGGGCACTTCAGGTTTACAGGCCCTCATGCACGTCTCTATCCAGGGACAACGTGGAGCCTCCCAATTTTTGGCTGCCCTGCCAAAGGGCTATACTACAATAGACCCACTTCCTTACAATGGGCACTTCAGGTTTACAGGCCCTCATGCACGTCTCTATCCAGGGACAACGTGGAGACTCCCAATTTTTGGCTGCCCTGCCAAAGGGCTATACTACAATAGACCCACTTCCTTACAATGGGCACTTCAGGTTTACAGGCCCTCATGCACGTCTCTATCCAGGGACAACGTTGAGCCTCCCAATTTTTGGCTGCCCTGCCAAAGGGCTATACTACAATAGACCCACTTCCTTACAATGGGCACTTCAGGTTTACAGGCCCTCATGCACGTCTCTATCCAGGGACAATGTGGAGCCTCCCAATTTTTGGCTGCCCTGCCAAAGGGCTATACTACAATAGACCCACTTCCTCAAAATGGGCACATTAGACTCAAGAGGCCTTCATGTACGTCTCTTCTCAGGGACATCGGAGTGCCACACAATGTTTTCACGTAAAATCTTTCATGTAATTTCCAAAAGTAACATACACCAGCTCTATCTCACTATTGGGTATGTGCCCTTAACATTTCCACCATGAAAATTCATTTTGGTGTCATTTTGGAAGGTTTTCTGGTGAGTCCGTAAAAATGGCGTAAAACGCGGACAAAATTGTTCACAGCTGTGACTTTTGAGTGATAAATGCTTCAAGGGATCTTCCCCATGCTGTTGCCATGTCATTTGAGCACTCTTCTGAGACTTTTGTGACATTTGTAGGGTTTCTACATGCTGCCGGGGGTGATTTCATAAAAATACTCGGATCTCCCATAGGATAACATTGGGCTCGGTGCTCGGGCCGAGTACACGAGTATCTTGGGATGCTCGGCCCGAGCCTCGAGCACCCGAGCTTTTTAGTACTCGCTCATCACTACTGGGCACATCTCAATCAAGCAGTCACCATTTCTTTTTCGCTCCTAATTGGGAGACCCAGACAGTGGGTGTATAGCTACTGCCTCTGGAGGCCGCACAAAGAACTACACTTAAAAGTGTAAGGCCCCTCCCCTTCTGGCTATACACCCTCCCGTAGGAGTACGGATTCCCCAGTTTTAGCTTTGTGCGCAGGAGGTCAGACACGCACGCATAGCTCCATTGTTTTTAGTCAGCAGCAGCTGCTGACTATGTCGGATGGAAGAAAAGAGGGCCCATACAGGGCTCCCAGCATGCTCCCTTCTCACCCCACTGTATGTCGGAGGTGTTTGTAAGGTTGAGGTACCCATTGCGGGTACGGCGGCAGGAGCCCACATGCTGATTCCTTCCCCATCCCTTTTTACAGGGCTCTGGGTGAAGTGGGATTTACTGGTCTCCAGGCACTGAGACCGTGCTCCATCTACAGCCCCTGGAGAAGATGCTGGATGGAGCGGAGTACATCAGGGACATGGCCCTGCTTCCTCAAGGTACTCTGTGTCCCCGTGCATTTGGCGCTCACACCGCAGCATGCTGGGTGTTGTAGTGCGCCGGGGACATCAGCGCTGCGGCGCTTGTGCCATGGCCTCATTCAGCTTCGCTGAAGCAGGCACACTTCTGGGAATCGGTCGCGCCGGCCGCTGGGACTGCGGCGCGGCTGGCACTTGTGGTGCGCCGGGGACTTCAGCGCGGGCCGCGCTTTTACGGCGGCCGCGCTGATAACTCGAGTCCCCGGCTTTTGCGGCCTGCTTCCGTTCGTTCCCGCCCCCAGACCTGCCAGTCAGGAGAGGGGCGGGACGCTGGTCAGTGCATCAGCGCCGAGGGCTGGAGTCGTTTTTACATACTCCAGCCCTCACAATCGGCACAGAGGGGACACTGTTTCCCGCACTTTTGTTTAGGAACTCCCACGGACCGCCCCTCTCCACAGACGCCGGCAGCCATTCCTGCTGACACGCTGAGCTGCAGAGGGGAGCCGGGGAGACCCAGACAAGGAATTCTGCGCCTCTTACCCGCTATTCAGCGGGCGGTAAGCAGCCCTCAGGGCTCACCCCCTCTTGTGCCAGTAGTATTCTTAGTATTTTGTTTCTACAAATACTTTGTATTGCATAGCGCTGGTCGCCCTTTGGCTATAGACTCTCTCACATTGCAGAGAGCCAGCAGCATGTCGTCCGTAAAACGCAAGGGTGCCAAGGCACAGACATTATATGCTTCCTGCACCGCATGTGGGACTTTTCTACCGGCAGGCTCCACGGACCCCCATTGTGTGCAGTGCTCGGCCCCTGCGGCGCTTGCACAGTCGGGACCTCTGCTGGACGTGACCCAGGGTGTACCACCTGTGAATGCTGTCCAGGTGACAGGAACTGAGTTTGCAGCTTTTGCTGACAGAATGTCTCTCACTATGTCACAAATTCTTGACACATTGCGAGCTAGGCCTGTACTTCAGGCCACGGACACTGTGCAATCATTGCCCCCTGGTCCCCCTCAGCTGAGTTACCTCCAAGCTCCGGGACGGGCACATACACCTCAGGGTGAAGACTCTGACTCGGACGATGGCCCCGGGCAGCCTAAGCGGGCTCGCTATGACGGGCCTTCACATTCATCTCAATGGTCAGGATCCCAGCGAGATGAATCTATGGGTGATGAGGCGGACGTAACTGATCAGGATTCTGATCCTGGGACCGCTCTCAATCTAGATACACCAGATGGTGACGCCATAGTTAATGATCTTATATTTAACATCAATAAGATGTTAAATATTTCCCCACCAGCTCCTCTTGTAGAGGAGTCAGCTTCGCAGCACGAGAGAATCCATTTCAGATACCCTAAGCGTACATTAAGCACTTTTCTGGACCACGCTGACTTTAGAGACGCAATCCAGAAACCCCACGCTTATCCTGAAAGGCGTTTTTCTAAACGGCTTAAAGATACACGCTATCCTTTTCCCCCTGAGGTGGTCAAGGGTTGGACCCAGTGTCCAAAAGTGGATCCTCCAATTTCCAGGCTTGCAGCTAGATCCTTGGTTGCAGTTGAAGATGGAGCGGCACTTAAAGATGCCACTGACAGGCAGATGGAGCTCTGGCTGAAATCCATCTATGAAGCGATTGGAGCGTCATTAGCGCCATCTTTTGCGGCCGTATGGGCACTCCAAGCTATCTCAGCCGGGCTTGCGCAAGTCGACTCAGTCACACGTGCATTTGCCCCGCAGGTAGCACCATTGACCTCGCAAATGGCGGCATTCGCGTCGTACGCGATTAATGCTGTTCTTGACGCTACAAGCCGCACGGCAGTGGCGTCAGCCAACTCCGTTGTTTTGCGTAGGGCCCTGTGGTTGAGACATTGGAAAGCAGATTCTCATTCCAAGAAGTGCTTAACCAATTTGCCTTTTTCTCGTGACCGATTGTTTGGAGAGCGTTTGGATGAAATCATCA
This sequence comes from Anomaloglossus baeobatrachus, assembly GCF_048569485.1. Taxonomy (NCBI): domain Eukaryota; kingdom Metazoa; phylum Chordata; class Amphibia; order Anura; family Aromobatidae; genus Anomaloglossus; species Anomaloglossus baeobatrachus. Next base: position 529,992,153 of record NC_134357.1, read on the forward strand.
AACACTCCAAGGGTAAGGACTCATCCTTACCGCAACACAGACAAAACAAACCCCAACAGAGGAAGGGTCAGTCTGGTTATCGGTCCTTTCGAGGACCGGGCAGGTCCCAATTCGCCTCGTCAAAAAAGACTCAAAAAGACCAGAGACGCTCAGATTCTTGGAGGTCTCAGTCACGCCCAAAAAGGACAGCCGGAGGAACCGTTGCCAAGACGGCGTCCTCCTGACTTGCAGTCTCCGATTCCCACACCCGCGGTCGGTGGGAGGCTTTCCCACTTTGGCGACATTTGGCTGTCACGCGTCAAAGACCGTTGGGTGAGGGATATTCTGTCTCACGGGTACAGGATAGAGTTCAGTTCTCGTCCGCCAACTCGTTTCTTCAGAACTTCTCCACCACCAGACCGAGCCGATGCTCTGTTGCAGGCGGTGGCCGCTCTAAAGGCGGAAGGAGTGGTGACCTCCGTCCCTCTTCAGGAACAAGGTCACGGTTTTTACTCCAATCTGTTTGTGGTCCCAAAAAAGGACGGATCGTATCGACCCGTCCTGGATCTAAAGTTGCTCAACAGACACGTAAAAGTCAGGAGGTTCCGGATGGAATCCCTACGCTCCGTCATAGCCTCAATGTCTCAAGGAGATTTTCTAGCATCAATAGATATCAAAGATGCGTATCTCCACGTGCCGATTGCACCAGAGCATCAGCGTTTCCTACGCTTCGTCATACACGACGAACACCTGCAGTTCGTAGCGTTACCTTTCGGTCTGGCAACAGCCCCCCGGGTCTTCACCAAAGTCATGGCAGCAGTAGTAGCTGTTCTGCACTCGCAGGGTCACTCGGTCATCCCGTATCTAGACGACCTGCTTATAAAGGCACCCTCTCAAGAGGCATGCCAGCACAGTCTGAAGGTGGCACTAGACACTCTCCAGAGTTTCGGGTGGATTATCAACTTTCCAAAGTCTCATCTAACCCCGACCCAATCTCTGACTTATCTTGGCATGGAGTTTCATACTCTCTCAGCGATAGTGAAGCTTCCACTGGACAAGCAGTGCTCGCTACGGACTGGAGTGCAATCTCTCCTTCAGAGCCAGTCGCACTCACTGAGGCGCCTCATGCATTTCCTAGGAAAGATGGTAGCAGCAATGGAGGCAGTCCCGTTCGCGCAGTTTCATCTGCGCCCTCTACAATGGGACATTCTACGCCAATGGGATGGGAAATCGACGTCCCTCGACAGGACTGTCTCCCTCTCTCAGATTGCCAAGGACTCTCTGCGTTGGTGGCTTCTCCCCACCTCATTGTCACAGGGAAAGTCGTTCCTTCCCCCGTCCTGGGCAGTGGTCACGACGGATGCGAGCCTATCAGGGTGGGGAGCGGTGTTTCTCCACCACAGGGCTCAGGGGACGTGGACTCAGGAAGAGTCCACCCTGCAGATCAATGTTCTGGAAATCAGAGCAATCTATCTTGCCCTGCGGGCCTTCCAACAATGGCTGGAAGGCAAGCAGATTCGGATTCAGTCGGACAATTCCACGGCGGTGGCGTACATCAACCACCAAGGGGGAACACGCAGTCGCCAAGCTTTTCAAGAAGTCCAGCGGATTTTGACGTGGGTGGAAAGCAGAGCGTCCACCATATCCGCAGTTCACATCCCAGGCGTGGAAAACTGGGAAGCAGACTTTCTCAGTCGCCAGGGCATGGACGCAGGAGAATGGTCCCTTCACCCGGACGTGTTTCAGCAGATCTGTTGCCGCTGGGGGACGCCGGACGTCGATCTGATGGCGTCACGGCACAACAACAAGGTCCCACTTTTCATGGCACGGTCTCACGATCACCGAGCACTGGCGGCAGACGCCTTGGTTCAGGATTGGTCGCAATTCCGACTCCCCTATGTGTTCCCACCTCTAGCATTGTTACCCAGAGTTCTCCGGAAAATCAGGTCCGACTGCCATCGAGCCATACTCGTCGCTCCAGATTGGCCAAGAAGGGCGTGGTACCCGGATCTGTGGCATCTCACGGTAGGCCAACCGTGGACACTACCAGACCGTCCAGATTTGCTGTCTCAAGGGCCGTTTTTCCATCTGAATTCTGCGGCCCTGAACCTGACTGTGTGGCCATTGAGTCCTGGATCCTAGCGGCCTCAGGTTTATCTCATGAAGTTGTTGCCACAATGAGACAGGCTAGAAAACCATCCTCAGCTAAGATCTATCACAGGACGTGGAAGATATTCTTAGCGTGGTGCTTGGCTCAAGGGTTTTCTCCCTGGCCATTTGCATTGCCAGTTTTTCTTTCCTTCCTGCAGTCTGGGTTGGAAAAAGGTTTGTCGCTTAGCTCTCTTAAGGGTCAAGTCTCCGCGCTATCCGTATTCTTTCAGAAGCGCTTGGCACGGCTTTCTAAAGTACGCACGTTTCTCCAAGGAGTTTGTCATATCGTTCCTCCTTACAGACGGCCATTGGAACCCTGGGATCTGAACAAGGTTCTCATTGCTCTCCAGAAGCCGCCTTTCGAGCCTTTGAAAGAGGTTTCCCTTTCTCGGCTTTCACAAAAGGTAGTTTTTCTTGTGGCGGTCACGTCTCTTCGAAGAGTGTCCGAGCTAGCGGCGTTATCTTGCAAATCTCCCTTCCTGGTGTTTCACCAAGACAAGGTAGTACTGCGTCCAATTCCAGAGTTTTCTCCCAAGGTGGTTTCTTCCTTTCATCTCAATCAGGATATCACTTTGCCATCTTTGTGTCCGCATCCAGTTCACCAATTTGAAAAGGGTTTACATCTGTTGGACCTGGTGAGAGCACTCAGGATTTACATTTCTCGCACGGCGTCTCTACGCCGTTCTGATGCGCTCTTTGTCCTAGTCGCTGGTCAGCATAAGGGATCGCAAGCTTCCAAATCCACCCTGGCGCGGTGGATCAAGGAACCAATTCTTCACACATACCGTTCTGCTGGGCTTCCGATTCCATCTGGACTGAAGGCCCATTCTACCGGAGCCGTGGGTGCGTCCTGGGCATTGCGGCATCAGGCTACGGCTCAGCAAGTGTGCCAGGCGGCTACCTGGTCGAGTCTGCACACGTTTACCAAACACTATCAAGTGCATACCTACGCTTCGGCAGATGCCAGCCTAGGTAGACAGGTCCTTCAGGCGGCGGTGGCCCACCTGTAGGAAGAGGCTGTCTGACAGCCCGTTCATGTGGTATCTTTTTACCCACCCAGGGACTGCTTTTGGACGTCCCACTGTCTGGGTCTCCCAATTAGGAGCGAAAAAGAAGAAGGGAATTTTGTTTACTTACCGTAAATTCCTTTTCTTCTAGCTCCAATTGGGAGACCCAGCACCCGCCCTATTTGTTCTTAGGGTTTCGTTTTTCGGGTGCACATGTTGTTCATGTTGTTTCTTAAGTTCTCCGATCTTGTTATCGGATTGAATTTGTTTTTGAAACTGTTATTGGCTTTCCTCCTTCTTGCTTTGGTACTAAAACTGAGGAATCCGTACTCCTACGGGAGGGTGTATAGCCAGAAGGGGAGGGGCCTTACACTTTTAAGTGTAGTTCTTTGTGCGGCCTCCAGAGGCAGTAGCTATACACCCACTGTCTGGGTCTCCCAATTGGAGCTAGAAGAAAAGGAATTTACGGTAAGTAAACAAAATTCCCTTCTTTTCTGCTAAACCAAAACTGTCCCCATTACTTTGGGCATTGGAGTTAGATCTGTTCCAGCCAGAGTTTACAGCCCGGAGAACGCACCCTACTCTCTGGAATTAGAAGATGCTGACCCTTACCTTTCCAGATCTCTATACTGCAAAGCTAAATGACAGCGTATGTAGAATGTGCTGACAAATCAGAAAATCATGCGAATATCCTTAATAGGACAATTCAACTTGACTTCTATAAAAAAAAAAATGAAATGACAAAACAATATTTTGCCTCTTAGTAACAAATGCGATTGTCACGGGCGGAGGAGGGGATGCTGCGCTCACCCACTGCTCGGGTCCGGCTACTGCTGCTGCTCGGTGGTGGCTCGAGCGGTGGGCCGGATCCCGGGGACTCGAGCGGCGTTCCTCACCCGTGAGTGAAAGGGGGTGGTTTGGGTTTAGGGATATTGTCCGTGACGCCACCCACGGTTGTGGTGAGGTTGTGACACCACCGCTGCTCTGGATGGGGATCCCGGGAGCGATGACAGGGAGCAGCTTGGATGTTGGTTCTCCCCTCCGTGGGTAGGGGGTTTGGTTGTCCCGGAGCCCGGTGAGGGGTAGGGATGGATGGCAGGCAGGTTACGGGGCCTGGTGAGGTGCAGGGTCGCGGGGGCAGCGCTGTACCGCACGACACGGTGGTACTCACTCAGCCAGTAATTCACACAGAGTCTCTGGTCAAACAAACGGCTGGATGGACGGGTCCCACAGGCGGCTGCGGTGTCTTTCCTCCCGGCAGGTTGATGGTGACTGCCTTTCCCTGCACCTGTGTAGTGTGTACGGTTCCAATGGGTTCCCACCGGTAACCCGCTCCCCAGCTTGGATGGGTGCTGAAGGAGCCCCTTTTGCCCGCAGGCTCTGGCCCTGGGAATTGTAGCCTTGGCGGTGACTGTGTTTCCCTCTATCGGTTGGACTGTTGCCTTCAATCGGGACTTGGCTGCTGGGAAACCCCGGAGGTTCCCTTCGCTAACGGATTTGACAATTTCAACGGCGACTCCTAGCCTTGTCGGGGTCTGTAAGCCCTGCTGGATGGTGCTGGCTTCTCTTTGCTCACCGGTCCGGTACCGCCGGGCCACCGCTCGCTCCTTACGGTTGGCTCCAATAGTCCTCTCCTGCAGACGGTCACCACCGTCTGCCAACCTTGCTGTACCGTCCGGGCCACACACCCGGACGCTGTCAGTCTGCTCCTTTACCACTTCGCTTCCCTAACTGATCTGAAACGAACTGCACTCTTTTCCCGCCTCCAGGACTCCTGGAGGGAGGCAACAAGGATTTGTGTTTGACTTAGGTGTGCCTGACCGGGGTGTGGGGTGTGTTGGTGTAGTACTTGTGACGTCCTGGCTTGTCCAGGGCGCCACACGATAACCGGTAACCAAAATTCACGAATTTCACAGCTGATTTGCTGCTTATGATTTATTCTTCGAATATTTAATATATTTTATGTTATTCTTAAAGTCAGGGATGATCTGACCTGTGAATAACCATAAACTGAAACATTCTCTCATGTGACGTAGATAAAAGAACATTAGCAGAATTTACCATTATTTCCAATATTTAAGCTACATCCAAGATCTGATCCCCAGAATTGAATCTCTTCTGAAAGTCGGTTAATTAAATGTTTTTATAGGGAACTAATTTTGCCTTTATAGATTTGACTTGATAATAAATATCAATGAAAGAGAAATGTTCCCCCAAAAGGAAAAGCCAGGGTGAAGACTGAATAGAACATCTTAAATGGTGAAAAATACCTTATGCCATTGTTTTGAGTTTTTTTAATTTTGATTTTATGGCTTTAATTTTAGAGTACAAATGGCTTGAGACATAATTCTCCAAATCAGTCTGATTACGGTGATACTCAAACATTGATCGATTTAATTTTTGTTTCTAATTAAGTGATGAAAAAAAATCTGAATTTTGGAAAAAAATGTTTTTTTTCTTCCTTTATGTTGCTAGTTTTCAAAACCCATGTATAGATTTGGAAACTTTTTATTTGTATCATTCTGACCTACTTAACATCTTTTGATGACTTCTTATTCCAGTATTTCTGAGGCAGAACAAAGAAGGCCGACATCATGCTCTACACGTTTCTACTCTGAGGTCTATTGTTAGATTGTCAACTGTTTTTGGCTCAGTAAATAATTTGATTTTTCTGTATAACTTGCAATTTCTATGGATATTTTAGAACTGTTATACAAATATTTTAAGGATATTTTCTTAAAAAATAATAATTTTTATTCTTAGCAGATAACTGTACAAGGAGATCAGAGGGACAACCGACATCTGCAATTTTTAAATCCAATGACCTTGATATCACACAAGATATAACTGAAGTGTATGTCACTATTCCTGATATTCCATCATCCCTTCACAGCAAAGATATATTATCTGATCCTTTTAATCAGGTCCTATCTTCCTCGCAGACTATTAAGAGAAATAAAAGCTCCAAAAGAGTAATTGAAAATCAAACTGCTCTTACAGGAAATAAGCCATTTTCAAGTGCAGAATATAGAAAATGTTTTTCCCTTAAAATACCTCTTGTTACTCATAAAAAAAATCACACAAAGGAGAAACGTTTTTCTTGTGTACAGTGTGGAAAATATTTTAACCAGAAATCAGAGCTTGTTACACATGAAAGAGTTCACACAGGGGAGAAACCATATTCATGTTCAGATTGTGGGAAATGTTTTAATCAGAAATCCACTTTAGTTACACATCAGAAAACCCACACAGGGGAGAAACCATTTTCATGCTTAGAATGTGGGAAATGTTTCGCAGAGAAATCTGGTCTTGTCATTCACCTTAGAACTCACACAGGGGAGAAGCCTTTTTCTTGTTCAGAATGTGGGAAATGTTTTGCAGGGAAATCATGTCTTGTTAGACACCAGAAAATTCACACAGGGGAGAAGCCATATTCATGTTCAGATTGTGGGAAATGTTTTAATCAGAAATGCACTTTAGTTACACATCAGAAAACCCACACAGGGGAGAAACTATTTTCATGCTCAGAATGTGGGAAATGTTTTGCAGATAAATCTGGTCTTGTTATTCACCTGAGAGCTCACACAGGGGAGAAGCCTTTTTCTTGTTCAGAATGTGGGAAATGTTTTGCAGGGAAATCATGTCTTGTTAGACACCAGAAACTTCACACAGGGGATAAGCCTTTTTCATGTTCAGAATGTAGGAAATGCTTTACACGTAAATCATTTCTTGTTGTGCATCAAAGAATTCACACACGGGAGAAGCCGGGCTCTCAGGATGGGGATTCATCTTGTTGTTCAGAGTCAGAGTTGCAAATTAAAGTTATTTAGATAAGTGCTTGTCTTAGTCAGTTTATATTGCATAGTAGCACAAGTTAGGTAATGGACAACCCCTTTAAGGCTGGTGTTTCATACACCAGTCTTCATAACCAAGGTGCAGCAATAAGGTCCTAGACAAAGCTTTTCTTGCAAAACACGTGTTGAGTGAGGCAGGATTCTGGCTACATATAGTCTCCTGGTGCAGGATTATAAACATATTGGGCATTGTATATTTTATTTTTTTCATTGTTTTTTTGATTCACTGCTGGATCGCTTTATATTTTTTTAGGGTTATATTGGTGCTTTAAAAAAAGGGGTTTTTTTAATCACTGCTACCATACAACCATATATTTCTATATACTATTCTTTCCAATTACTAAAAGTTTTATAGCTTTATATTCCATTGTGTTTTAGTTATATTTTTTGTGCCTTAAATAAGGTTGACCTCAGTGAGGTTTGTCCAAAACACACACATAATATTCATTTTCTAAAAAAAATTAAAGAATAAAAATGTAATAATTTATTGAGGATTTATGATTATATTAGGTATCCTGTCTTTTTTTTTTTTTTTGTTCCTTGCTCCATGTTCTTGTAATACATACACACATTTTAATGTGCATTGTTTTAATTACATATTAATAAAATAATGCTTGTAATTTATGGGCTTGCATTTTTTGTTTTTTTTGTGTTCTTTTTTATTTCAATAAGTTTTTATTAAGATTTTGCATAATACAGGTTATACACCGCAACAAACATGCGGACAGTTGAAAAATGTGTCCTATAACAGCAAGACAATAAAATTCAAAGTAAAGACAGATAACAGCTGAAAATTCTGCATAGCATGGTTAGGGCATACAATTTGCAACATAGGAAGCAAGGGTAGGGATGATAGGTAATAAAATAACAGGTCCACCAATCAGGACTGGAAGGACGAGAATTTGGACACCACCCAGGGGAACCAACGATTCCTTATTTTATTTTTGGTAAACAGATCTGAGGTCAGAAGAAGCTCGTATTGGTAATGTTTATTGACTTTTTGGACAATTTCCAATTTAGAGGGGATATTTATTTCTCTCCAGTGGTCTGCCAGACACGTGCTGCTATTAGAATGTGTGATACAATTGGTCTCAAATCGCCAGGGCATATATGTAAACCGATCCCCAAAACCAATAGCGGACCGCTCAAACTTCCAGCCAGGCCTGTAACTGAAGTAATGATGTTATACACTTCTTCCCAAAAAGGCCGGATGAGCGGGCAATCCCACCACACGTGCCCTAGGGAACCAACACCCGAGCAGCCCTTCCAGCAGGATTGGGGATAGGAACCCCGGAATTTGGAAATCTTCAGCGGGATGTAGTACCAGTCAAAGGGAACTTTCTTAAGCTGCTCAAGGTGATTGATACAGGAGGAATATTTCTGTAGGTCACCAGAAGCGGACCACCATTGGTCTGGGCTTGAGGAGAAAGAAAGAGCCCCTTCCCAGCTCCTCATATACGCTTGTTTAGGACCATTACCGGGGGAATGAAACACTTTCTATACTACCAAGAGGCCGTGTTTTTGAGAGGAGGAGGAACTAAAAAAACGCTGTATTGGCGAGCAAACAGCATTATGACAGGATAAGGGAAATACACATGAATTTAAAAAATGCAGAATTTGCAGATACTGGTAGAAGTTATTTCTGTGAAGGCCAAATTCATCCATTAGGACAGAGAAAGGTTTCAACTCCTGAATTAAGAGGATATCTTTCATGACCATAATACCATTCCTCACCCAATTGCCTAATGTGAGGCCATCCACATGAAGCTCCAAGGCTCTAATAGAGATACTCAAATTTAGGCAACTGATGAGTAGAGACCAGATCAGACCAGTAAGAAAATGCCACTTTCATTGTCTGCAGGGGAAGAGAGGGGGCAAAGGAACTAAGTACTCGCGCCTCCAGTATAACTCTCAAAGTCCCACGCGGGGCTAAGTATTTCTCCACAAGCACCCATTTGTGAGTACTAGAATCATCATTCCACTCCCTTAATGCCTCTAGAACCGCTGCTTTATGGTACAAATAAAAATTCAGGACCCCCAGACCACCATGTGAAAACTATAAAATAAGGTAGACATACCAACCCTAGGTTTCTTTCCTGCCCAAATAAATCTGCTCACAACTGCCTGCAGGAGAGAGAGAATCCTCTTGGGGAACCTCAAGGGAAGATGGCGGAATAAATAGATAATTTTTGGTAGGAACATCATCTTAACTATCTGAATGCGCGCCATCAAGGAAAGAGTAAATGTATCTGATTGTCTATGTCCTTTCGAATGGAATCAAGCAGAGTATTAAAATTCTGTTTGACAATATTGGAAAGTTTACAAATCCTTAGCCCTAGGTACGAAAAGACGTCCTGGGCCCAAGTATACAGGACGAGTGAGGAGATTCTATCTCTAACAGATGGTGGAACATTAACTGAGAAGAGAACCGATTTTCCTTCGTTTAGCTTGTAATATGAAATCTTAAAAAATTCAAAGAGAGCGTTTTTGATCCCTATCAATGATCTTTCACTATCAGTGCAAGAGAGTATTACATCGTCTGCATATAGACCGATATTATGTTCTACAGGGCCTATTTTAACCCCAGAGATTTCCGTTTTGAGCCTAATGGACTCCGCCAGGGGCTCCATGACTAAAGCAAAAATTATAGGAGAAAGGGGGCAACCCTGGCGGGTCCGATTAGTCAGCTCAAATCTATCAGAATAGAAGCCCGCTGCACAGACCGACTCATTTGTTTTTTTGTATAAGGCCATAATAGCATTCTTTATATTACCAGAGAAAACAAATGTGTCCCAAATGGCGTCCACATAGCCCCAGTGTACCCTGTCAAATGTTTTTTCCGCATCTAGAGACAGGAATACACCGGGGGTACCACTGGACTCAAGAAAATCCATCAACTCAATCACTCTTCTAGTGCTATCTCTAGCTTGCCTCCCTGGGACAAATCCCAGTTGGTCAGGGGAGACCAGGGCCGGCAAAACTGAGAGGAGTCTATTAGCCCAGACTTTTGCATATAACTTCACATCACAATTCAAAAGAGAGATAGGTCTGAAGTTACCAGGAGAGGTTGGAGGCTTCCCCGGCTTAGGAATAGTAGTGATTGTCGAAGCCAAGCTTTCAGATTGGATATCAGAGGAGTCCCTCCATAGTGAGAACGTTCTAACCAAAAATGGAGCCAAGATGTGCGCAAACTGTCGGTAGTAAGAATTAGAAAAACCATCTGGCCCGGGGGCAGAAAGTCTCTTAGAGGAGTTAATAACCCAAACTACTTCCTCCTCAGTAAGGGGGGCATTAAGAGCAGCCAGAGCCATGGGGGAAAGTTTGGGCAAATTTAGTTTAGCAAGGAAAGAAGAAATTTCACCCTTTGTGGGCAGGTGTGTTTTAGCATCTGACTTGAGATTATATAGTTGGGAATAGTATTCTTTAAACTCACTAGCTATATGAGTAGGGTTTAAAACTTTGGACCCGTCGTGCTTAATCAAAAAGGGAATGGCCATCCGAGCCTCCCTTTTCTTCACTCGACTTGCTAGGACCCTACCGGCTCTATCACCCAAGCTATAGAATTTGGATTTAAGTTTTTTTAGTTTTTTTTCATAGGAATACAGCATAAATGATCTCAGCTGATCTCTCAGACCTCTAATAGAGTCAAGGAAAATGTCAGATGGGTGGGCCTTGTTTGCGCTTTCCAGGAGTTGGAGTTTAGACAAAATATCATTAAATGCTTTTAACCTTTTTCTTTTCTCCATTGCTGCAATTTTGATGAGGACACCTCCAGCAAAGGCCTTATGGGCCGCCCAAACAGATTCATCTGAGACCATTTAATTATCATTAATGGCAAAAAAATCTGTTAATTGCCGAGCGATTTAATTGCTGATATCTTGGTTAGTGAGGATATATTCATTCAGTTTCCATTTGGAAGGAGACCGGGTAGGACCCTAGTCTGAAATTGTTAACATAACGGGCGCGTGGTCTGACCACGTAATGGGGCCAATGTTGATCTGGTCACAACTCAACAGTAATGAATCATCTACTAAGATATAATCTATTATACAGTCATGGCCAAAAGTTTTGAGAATTACACCAAAATTATATTTTCACATGATCTGTTGCCCTCTGATTTTTATTTGTGTTTGTCTGTGTTTACATCACATACAGAAATATAATTGCAATCATATTATGAGTACCAAAAGGTTATATTGACAGTTAGAATGAGTTAATGCAGCAAGTCAATATTTGCAATGTTGACCCTTCTTCTTCAGGACCTCAGTAATTCTCCCTGGCATGCTCTCAATCAACTTCTGGACCAAATCCTGACTGATAGCTGTCCATTCTTGCATAAGCAATGCTTGCATTTTGGCAGAATTTGTTGGTTTTTGTTTGTCCACCCATCTCTTGATGGTTGCCCACAAGTTCTCAATGGGATTAAGATCTGGGGAGTTTCCAGGCCATGGACCCAAAATCTCTATGTTTTGTTCCATGAGCCATTTAGTGATCACCTTTGCTTTATGGCAAGGTGCTCCATCATGCTGGAAAAGGCATTGTTGGGCGCCAAACTGCACTTTGGGCGCCAAACTGCACTTGGACGGTTGGGGGAAGTTGCTCTTGGAGGACATTCAGGTACCATTCTTTATTCATGGCTGTGTTTTTAGGCAAGACTGTGAGTGAGCCGATTCCCTTGGCTGAGAAGCAACCCCACACATGAATCATTTCAGGATGCTTAACAGTTGGCATGAGACAAGACTGGTGGTAGCGCTCACCTCTTCTTCTCCTAATAAGCTGTTTTCCAGATGTCCCAAACAATCGAAAAGGGGATTCATCTGAGAAAATTACTTTACCACAGTCCTCAGCAGTCCACTCCCTGTACCTTTTGCAGAATATCAGTCGGTCCCTGATGTTTTTTTCTGGAGAGAAGTGGCTTCTTTGCTGCCCTCCTTGAAACCAGGCCTTGCTCAAAGAGTCTCCGCCTCACAGTGCGTGTAGAAGCACTCATACCAGCCTGCTGCCATTGCTGAGCTAGCTTGGCACTGCTGGTAGTCCGATCCCACAGCTGAAACAGTTTTAAGATACGGTCCTGGCGTTTGCTGGTCCTTCTTGGGCGCCCTGGAGCCTTTTTGGCAATAATGGAAGCTTTCTCCTTGAAGTTCTTGATGATGCGATAGATTGTTGACTGAGGTGCAATCTTTGTAGCTGCAATACTCTTCCCTGTTAGGCCATTTTTGTGCAGAGCAATGATGGCTGCACGTGTTTCTTTAGAGATTTCCATGGTTAACTGAAGAGAAACAATGATACCAAGCACCAGCCTCCTTTTAAAGTGTCCAGTGGTGTCATTCTTACTTAATCATGACTGATTGATCGCCAGCCCTGTCCTCATCAACACCCACACCTGTGTTAATGGAACAATCACTAAAACAATGTTAGCTGCTCCTTTTAAGGCTGGAATGCAATGATGTTGAAATGTGTTTTGGGGGTTAAAGTTCATTTTCTTAGCCAATATTGACTTTGCAAGTTATTGCTGTTAAGCTGATCACTCTTTATGACATTTTGGAGTATATGCAAATTGCCATTAGAAAAACTGAAGCACTAGACATTGTAAAAATTAATATTTCTAGCATTCTCAAAACTTTTGGCCATGACTGTAGAGTAGGTGTTAAACCTTAGGGAGTGAAATGAGTAGTCTCTTTCTCCTGCATGAGCATATCGCCATATATCATGAAAACGAAACTCGGATCAGGTGACCCATTTCTTTTCTAGCCGGGGCTTGGTGGGAACAATCTAGGGATTTACACATAGGGAGATTAAAGTCTCCGCATATCACCGAGGAACCCCTTGCCACTCCCCTAAAGCTCTTCAAACATTTACGTATGAATTTTAATTGGCCCACATTGGGAGCGTACACTGGAGCAATAGTGAATTGCACATTGTTTAGTAGACAGATTAAAATGACATATCTCCCCTCAATGTCCCCCACCACCCTCTCAAGCTGGAAGGCTACAGAGCTTTTAATTAGGATTCCCACACCCGCCCTTTTGTGGACATTAGTGGCAAAAAACTGATGAGGATAATTAACATTTTTCATTCTACCATTATCCTGGGCTAATAAATGTGATTCTTGAATGCACAAAACATCACTACTCGCCTTCCTTGCCTCCTTCCAGACCCATGACTTTTTATGCAGAGAATGTAATCCCTTTACATTTAGAGACAATTCCTTTAAACCCATGGTATGTAAGGCCAAAAGTGGCTGTGATAGCCGAGAATCTGCTTCCTTTGGAGTATTAACCCTGCAGAAAGAAAAGGTATAAATAGGCAAGACCTATTAACAAATAACATGACATAACAATTAAAGAAAAATTGAGACACAGGTTGCTCCTCACATAACATGACAGAGCTACACAAGGACTGACAAGCAGTCAGAACAGTAAGAGCGAAAAAAAGACGCTCGTGGAGCAGGAACTGCAGGTGGGCTTGATGCGGCCACAAAATTTAGTAGCCAGCACCCTCTGCAGAAACAAAAAAAAAATCCAGAAAAATGGAGACCACAACCTCAAAAGGCGAAAGTTATGGGAACGTCAAGCTTTAAACCATTCAGGGTTAATTCTCCTGTTTTGGGGTGAATCTTTATCCAAGGTAGATGGCAGAGGGGGTGGAATATCCCAGTCCTAAAACACTTTCCCAAGTTGCGTAGTAGAGACGCAAACCCAAGTATTACCATCTTTACTGACAATGAGCTTGATAGGGAAACCCCAACGATATATAATGCCTTTATCCCGTAGAATCTTTGTAAAAGGGGTGAATTCTCTCCTCGCAGGAGTGCCAGCTGAGAGATCTGGGAACACTGAAAGGCGAGCAAATCTGTCTGGCAGGGAAGGTTTCTTTGTTTTATAGAAATGAATGCGGGCAATAGTATCTCTGGGAATCGAAGGGTTAAGTCCTTGAGGCTTAGGGATTCTGTGTATCCGGTCCACTAAGATATCTCTCCCTTCTGTTTCAGGCAAAACAGCTTGAATAAAGTCCTGTAACAGGGGGAGCAAATCTTTGTCATGTACTTCTTCCGGTATTCCACTTATTCTATTTTACAGAAGAAAACCCCAATATTTAAAAGGATAAACTTTATTACATAAGCTAAAAAAACACCCACAGACACAAATAATCGGTATCTCCGCTGGGTTCAACCACATATCAGGGCAATTAGATAAGTATTAATACATACATAACACTTCCTTCTACCAAAATCCCGATTCACCCAAAATGGTAGTTCCTCCCTCAATAACCATAGACTGTTTTTCAGATAAACAAGGGAACCAAAAAAAGTTCACATATGGTAGAGGACATATTTGTTATTTGTAGTTAAATAATGCTGATAATCACAATATTTCTTTTATTCAACCGTATGTATAGTCACCTGCCAATCCCATTAAGGAGCTGACCATAGAGACAAAAAATACTTTTCGTCTCAATGTCCAGCTCCAGCAGATTACCCAGTTTATGATACCTAGACCAATATTTTCACCTGATGACTCAGGTTACCTCTGAAAACCCCTATTGATTTGTCTCAATGCCTGCTATTCAAACACCATTATCACCATCAGGAACTGATTAGTGCCAGGAGAAATACAAAGGTACCTTTTCTAAACTATGCACACAATGGAATGCCTCATAGGTCACTCCCAGCAGGACAGAGACACCACATTAAATGCAATCCGTCAACTGAACTGTTAATTTAAATATAATGTACATAATGGAACGCCTAAGGTTAGGTTCGCACACTGCGTCTTTTTGACGCTGCGTTTTTGTGCGTTTTTGGCCGCTAAAAACGCACAAAAACGCACCTGCGTCGAAAAAACGCATCAAAAAACGCATGCGTTTATGCCGCGATTTGGTGCGTTTTTGGCTGCGTTTTGCTGCGTTTTTGATCTCTGTGTTTTGCTGCGTTTTTCAAATGCATTGCATGGGCGGAAAACGCAGAATAACGCAGGAAAGAACTGACATGTCCATTTTTTTTTTAACTCAAAAACGCAGGTAAAAAAAACAGATGTGTGCGGACAGCAAAAATGAAAACTCATAGACTTTGCTGGGGAAGCAAAGTCCTGCAGTTTTGAGGCCAAAAACGCACCCGAAAAACGCGCAAAAACGCCACGAAAAACGCACTGTGCGCACATAGCCTAAAAGGTCATTCCCCACAGAACAGAGACTTCACGTCGATATATGACCATCATCTGAACTGTTAATCCAAAGGTTTTCCTTTTCAGCAATCAAGGAAGCACAGAAAAAATGCCAAAGATTAAACAAGGAGTCCAACAACTAGAAAATAATCCTTGATATAAATTCTTGATAGATGAATTGATTATCGCATCTTCACTGAAAATCCAACATCAGAGACAATATTTCATCACTCTTCATGGTATCAGTCGATTTCAAGGATGTGATATATCCATATTACCATTAGCATTAGTCCATCATATATATACTGTGCTTGATTGATAGCCCAAGTCTTCAAGATACAGCTAACACCTCTTATACCTCGACGCGTTTCCCCCCTTGTACGATAGTGCCAAGGGGTTCATCAGGAGGTTTTATTAATAGGATCCATGAGTCTATGCCAACATTCAATGTGGATCCTAAACACCCCAGATAGAACATATAAGGCTGAGCAAAAGTGATACAGCAATAGTCTCCAGGCTCAGAAGTCCTTAACAATCAGGGGCAGACAAACTGCCATAATGTCCTCTGACATGGAGTTTCCAGATTAGCAGCAGATATTGTGATTATCAGCATTATTTAACTACAAATAACAAATATGTCCTCTACCATATGTGAACTTTTTTTGGATCCCTTGTTTATCTGAAAAACAGTCTATGGTTATTGAGGGAGGAACTACCATTTTGGGTGAATCGGGATTTTGGTAGAAGGAAGTGTTATGTATGTATTAATACTTATCTAATTGCCCTGATATGTGGTTGAACCCAGCGGAGATACCGATTATTTGTGTCTGTGGGTGTTTTTTTTAGCTTATGTAATAAAGTTTATCCTTTTAAATATTGGGGTTTTTTTCTTTAAAATAATTAATTGACCCCATTCATATATCTATACATGTAGAAAATATTCCACTTATTCTAACATTGTTTCTCCTGGATCTGTCCTCCAGGTCCAGCATTTTAGATGTTAACTTGCGGACTTCAGCTTTAACCTCCTCATGCTCATCTATCAGGGCTTTGTGGGACCCTGTTAACTCCTCCATTTTGTTCTCCAAATGATCTGTGCGGTTCCCTATGGCTCCAACTTCCCCCTTCAGCTCTGCCAACATACTCTTTATATCATTTTGCATAGATTTCCTGAAAGCTGCAAAGAGGGATTTCATCTCCTCCTTTGTGACAGGCTGGTTATCAGGGATTACCACTTCCACAGTGCCTGCAGTCTCCATGGAGCTTCTTCTGCTTGAGGTAGAGAAAGTAGCAGAGCGTGCAGGCGTTGCAGGCTTTGCAGCATGAGGGAAAGCAGCAGCCATCTTAGAAATCCTCTCCAGCCCGGAGCCTCTGGCAAAGAAGTCAGATATCTTTCTGTGGGATCTCCGGAGCCTGGTTTTGGACCGCCTCATCTGATCCCAGGGTGATACTAAGTGCCCGGAGGAAGATTCACCGCTGAAGGAACCGCTGGGAAGATGTGTGAGCTGCTTCACCGCCTGAAGTCGTCAGAGCTTCTGAATCATGTGACCAGCACTGCTCTGCTAGGTCACGCCCCCGTTTTTTGTGTTCTTATGATGTATTTATGCATATAAGTCCTTATATCTGGATTATCGGAAGCTGAATGAAGTCTCCAAAATCGATGCATATCCGATGCCTTGTGTTGATGGCCTAACTGCGAGGCTACGCCCAGCATGCTATATTACCACCTTTGACCTAACAAAAGGGTATTAAAGATTCCCCCTGTCCTAAGAAGCTAAGGGGAAGACGGCTTTCTCTCCACCTGACAGATGATTTCAGTATACAAGAATGCTGTTCTAGTTGCAAGGAGCTCCTGCCACCTTCCAGAGGGCTATGGACCGTGTCCTAGCTCCCCACAAGAAGTACATAGGAGCATACCTAGATGACATTGTGATTTTTAGTCCGGAGTGAGGAAGTCATCAAAGAAAGGTCCAGGTGGTGTTTGATGCTCTAAGGAAGCGGCGTTTCCCATAAACCCGAAGAAGTGTGCCCTAAGGAGGCCAAGTACATAGGCTATGTAGGTAGGGGCAAAATCAAGCCCCAAATAAACAAAGTGGACACTATCCAGAATTCCCTGAAACTTCTCTCGAAAAAGCAAGTTAGGGAGTTTCCCAGTATTGTGGGGTACTACAGATGGTTCATCCCAAACCTTGCCATGATTTCCGCACCCCTGACTGACCTTCTAAAGGTATGAAGTCGTCTATGGCCAAGTGGACTTCAGAAGCGGAGACAGCTTTTCAAGAATTAAAGCTAGCCTTCTGTAAACGACCAGTCTTGGGGGCACCTGACTTCAAGAAGGGATTCTTGTTCCAGACCAATGCCTCAAAGGTTGGATTAGGAGCTGTTTTGTTTTCTATTGTAAAGAAGGAATGCTTGGCTATTAAGTGGGCTGTTGTCACATTGAGGTATTACTTTTTAGGCCAACAGTTTAGGTTAATCTCAGACAATGCCCCTCTCAGGTGAATGAAGGAGAAGAAAGGCAAGAATGCCCAAGTCACCAGATGATTTTTAGGGCTCCAAAACTTTAACTTCCATGTTGAATATAGGTCAGGGAAGTTGCATGGCAGATGCTCTATCATGGCTCCATTGTTTATTGCGAGAAGGTGCCAAGTCCCCCCAGCTTTGGCCAGAAGTGGGGGATAGTCTATGTAAGAAGGTCACAGGGAGAGTCCAGGAAGGGAGATATGTATCATCAAGGTTGATAGCAGCAGTGATGTAAACACAGAGGCAGGCGCCAGCATGTTCAATGCTGAACGGGTTAGTAGGGTATGACAGGGCAGGATTTACAAGCAGTCAAGGAGATGGATGGGAATGACTGCTCAAATATCGCCATCCTGAGATGTAGTGTGCCTTGTAAAAATGGACATATGTAATCTCAGACTGTCTGTGTGGAAGTGTGCAGACCCTCCAGTATTTGAACTCTTGCTAGAGAGTGGAATATCCTGATCGGGCAGTTCCCCTGGTAGTATATTTGACGATCGTGTGATCTCAAAAAGAGAGCCACACGGCGGGTAACATTGAAGACAATATTAAATGTGACTCTAGAATAGAGAAAAGCATAATTGGAGTGGAGCAATTGAAAGTTTAAACAATCTTTTTTTTTTCTTGTATATATGGAAACTAGAAAAGAGAAGCGCTGATAGGGTTTTACCAGATTACACATACGGTTTAGCATATATCACAATACACTCACCGATTCAGGTTGTGAGAGGTCACAACCACCATAGATAGCATCAGATAATGGCGGCTGCAGCGGCCCCACGTGTTTGCAGATCAAAGTGGAGAAGGAGAAGGGGTTAAACCCGCGCAATCCGCCAGATAAATTCAGAGGAGATGTTGATAATTCAGAACATTCTTTTATTCCATGGGTCTACGCGTTTCAAGGTCTGTGACCTCTTCTTCAGGACCAGTAAATCAACACTATCAACATCTCCTCTGAATTTATCTGGCGGATTGCGCGGGTTTAACCCCTTCTCCTTCTCCACTTTGATCTTTTTTCTTGTATAGAAACAACATTATGAGCCAGGCAAATTTAAAATATGGAATAAAGTGAACATTGAGCCAAAAACACCATTAATCATGGTGTAACCAGATTGAGGATGAACTATTATGTGGCATATAAATGGAACATTAAAAAATGAGAAAGGCTTCATGACATGTTATATAATACAAGAAGGATTGCAGGTCATAATCATGATTGAGACGCCTTGGAGATATGGTTTTCAATTTTTTAATTCAATACGGTTCACGTTATTTGAGAAGATGGACGTGGTCCCCTCCTCTACTGGGCATTTTAAACTGTTCAATGACTTGGAATTACAAGTGAGCCACTAAGTGGCCAGTTGTGACAAAGTGGTTGTGGATTGGTAGCAGAAGGTTTTTACATCTAATGGTGTGCTTGTGTTTTGAGACGCCATCTCTTATATTTTGGGTGCTTTCGCCCACATATAAGAGGCCTCAAGGACACGTGATTAAGTAGATGACATTGGTAGAATCACAGGTAAAATAATTAATTCACCTTATAACATTTTCCTGTGTGTGGATGATGAATATTTTCTAACTTTTGAATATTATTGCACTGGTGGCAATGGTGACAGGGGTAAGTACCAAATTTGGTTATACCTAAGAATGAATTTTGAACATCAAAGGGTAAAATGTAAAAATGTGAGAATGCGGTCTGGAATCTTTTTTTAAAGTGAACGAGTACTGTATTGACATTTCTCCAGAAAACGGGTAGGATAGACTCTATGGACAAATTATTTCTAATTTCTCTGAGATGGGTGTCACAAGTGACTGCATCAGAGACTATCCTCCTGACTCTTTGAAACTGGGAAATGGGATGTAAACTGTTATAATGGAGAAGTTTACTATCAGTATCTTTCACATATAGGTCTGTGGATGTAAACACAAATTCATTTTTCACTCTGCATGTGTCCAGTAAATTAATGTGAAGTAGATAATGGTTTATGATGAAATGTAGTCCTGGCCATGCATTATTGACAGTGGAATGAAACTGCAGAAGAGACTCCATTTGGCCTGCCCATACCCAAAAAAAGTTTGTGTAATGTTTCCTCACTAACAAATGTTGCTGAAAGAGGGGGCGGGGCGATGTAGCTAACCAGAGAGGACGCATGGGAAGAGAGCTCCTATAATCCTGATCTTATCCTGGCCATTTACACCCGGTACCTGACCCATTTACTCACTGACCTGCTGCTGTGACAGGAGGCACCATCTGGAGGCTGGCGATTCCCACTGGAGCTATTCCCTGACTCCTGCACGGCGTTGCTGGACCTCCTGAGGCTGGAGAGTGTGGAGCAGCAGCCATCTTCCCTACAGCATGCATTTCCACAGTGAGCAGCAGAGCATGACACCAGAGAGCAGTGAGGAGTGACAGATTTATGGCCAGAGATGAAGACCCGGGAGTGGTGAGCACAGGGAGTTAATCCCTTAGCTGTGTAACTGGCAGTCAGTGTGCAGCACATTAAGGGGCCGGTGGCTGTGTGGGAGACTTTAACCCATAGAGTGCTGGAGGGTCTGGAGTGTGTGCCTTGCAAAACAGGCCCTGCAGATTCTTCCTGACACATGAAAACAAATAAGTGGCACATATTGAAGTCCCCACGCTGCGCTGGCCTGCATCATCCTGATAAATACACCCTGAGTGCTGTGCTGCCCTGGGACTCCCTTCATTCTTATTATCCACCATATAAGTGGCTGTTTTCCGGCTCTCTGGACATGGTGAGGAAGTGGAGACAGACATATTACTAAATATACATTATAAAGGCACAGATTCAGACGCACGGGGGCACGATAAGAGAGGGGTGCAGAATCAGCAAATCCCCACTGTATCAATATGAGTCCCCCTAAACAAAGTGGAGCTATTGACAAACTTAAGGAGTTCGCAAGGGGCTTTCAGGCAGATGCCCCTAAAGCCAAGAGAAATGCCACCCCAAAAGGTCAGGCACTATTGGATGATGGGTCAGAGGATAAAGATGATTTAACCCTGAGGAAGGTGTATGAACAGCTTCTACAAGAAATTTCTACAAGCAACAGCTCCCTCACAGGGAAAATTGAGCAGGTACATTCAGAGGTGGACCTCCTGCGTCAGGACATGCAATCCTTGAGGGCCCGAACAGCGGAAGTCGAGACGCGAGTGTCTGAACTTGAGGATCAAACTGTAACACTCAAAACAAAAATGACCACAATGGCCGGATCGGCAAATGCATGGCGCCAGAAAGCAGACGAGCTGGAGAACCGCATGCGTCAAAACAATATACGAATCATAGGACTGCCAGAGCGCTCGGAAGGTCAGTATCCGGAACAATTCCTGTAGGAGTGGCTGAAATGTAATCTCGGAGATGAGTTCTCCTCGACATTTGCGGTGGAGAGGGCGCACAGATTTCCAACGAGGCCTCCTATTCCAGGCGCGCCACCACGTCCCTTTTTAGCAAGGATGCTCAACTACAGAGATAGAGACACAGCACTCCGTCTGGCCCGACAGAAGAGCCCACTCAAGTTCAATAATGCTGCGCTCTCGATCTTTCCGGACTTTTCGGTGGACCTCCAGAAACAGAGGGCCCATTTCATGGAGGTGAAGGAGAAATTAAGGGAGCGTAACATCATCTACTCTATGCTGTACCCTGCCCGGCTCCACATAGTGCATGAAGGGTCGCCTCTGTTTTTTACACCTGCTGAGGCTGAGGACTGGCTACAAGTACACCCGAAACCTAAGGGGCAGAAGCAATGAGATTACTTTCCTAGGTGATATTTTCTGTGCCCCCTGGCGACCCTCTTCTTCCATGGTTGCTTGAAGCCCCCTTTGGAGACAGATGGGACTTCCCAGTGCCTCGAGTGATGGAGGAATTGGCCAGGAATTGGTTCTTGTGAAATGGGAGCCCTATCTTGTGCACCCTTATACCACCTATACCAGGACACTGTATTCAGTGGTGGTATCCCCATTGATGTTTGAAATGTTTTACAGGACTTATTGGAAAGGTCCTGAAGTTCGATATTGGTTCTATATGTTTACAGCTGCAATTGCATTAACTTTATTTCTTTGCAGGGACAGGCTTATTACTGTTGGAGGGTTAACCACACTTACTTGCAGGGCAGAAAGCGTCTTATACCTGGGATCCTGGTTCTATAAAAAGATGTATGTAATATGGGGTCAGAGCTAATATTTATGACCTGGAATGTCAGAGGCCTTAAATCGCCCAAAAAACGTATTAAGGTATTCTCCCAAATTAAGCAAGTCAAGGCCCAACTGGTGGTACTGGTAGAGACTCACCTCACACGGGACACAGCCAGACTAGTAAACAAGCCGTGGGTACAATGGTCGGCACATGCGTTCCACACCAGCTACTCCAGGGGTGTCTCTCTATTGGTCCATAGACATCCGTTGGGAAGTGAAGGTGGTGAGGCGTGACCCGGAGGGGCGATTTGTGTTTATATATGCGTCTATAAACTCTAGAGATTATGTGCTATTATGTATTTACAACCCCCCGCCAGCTCGCATCTCCATTCTTAAACAAGCACTGAGCTTTGCCCTCAATTATCCAGATGCGTATGTGTTATGTATGGGGGATTTTAATCTTGTGATGAATGAGGAGCAGGACAGGTTTCGGATGGATGGAGGGGAACAACATTCGGCCACACACTTGACTGATTTGCAGCAATGCGCGGAGGGAGGTGGGTGGATTGACCTTTGGCGACTCCGGCATCCTAACACCCGAGAATATACATGTCATTCTTCTACTAGACGCACGCTGTCCCGACTGGATTATATTTTTGGGTCGAGCAATATCGCAACCTGGGTGAATGACGTGGTACACGGGGTCAGGGGCATATCAGATCACAGCCCAGTGATTCTTACTATGAAGACTAACCAAGGTGTTGGTAAACCCTTTTGGAGGTTAAATCCCTTTTGGCTGAAACTAATAGATCAAAGTGATAGAAATCTGACTCAAATAGAGGATTTCCTGGAAGCCCACCCTAAACCCTGGAATATTAACTTGGTGTAGGACACTCTTAAAGCCTACCTTAGAAGGTGTTTGTCTTCAACCATAACATATCTTAAAAGATTGACTAAAACTGAGGATGATATAGTAGAGGGGACTTAGGGACTCAGAGGCTATATATATATCGGCCCCAACCGATGGAAATAGGGCGGCCTGGATGCAATCATATAGGTTATATATGCAGCACTCTGAGACCAAGTCCAAACGCAAATTGTTCTTTACCCGACAATCATATTTTGAGCTTGGAAATCAATCCAGTAAATTATTGGCATATATGGTTAGGCAACACAACACTTCAAATACAATATTGGGTATACGGAGGATGGATGGCTCAATAGCTACATCCCCTGAAGATATTTTAGAGTGCTTTTGTGAATACTATAAAACCCTATACACTTCTAGAAATCCTCATGGATTGACATATTTGTCGGATTTGGAGTTTCCCACTTTGAGTGGATCACAACGGGAGTCTCTGGAGGCGGACATCACACTGGATGAAGTGATTACTGCCATTTCGTATATGGCTAGGGGGAAATCCCCGGGTCCAGATGGCCTACCCATAGAATTCTATAGTAAATATTGTGACGTATTGGCCCCGATTCTTTTAGAGGTTTTCTCACATTTTTCAGCCAGCGACTCTCTACCTGCCTCCTTATACGAAGCACATATAGTCGTGCTGAGGAAGAAGGGTAAAGAACCACAAGACTGCGGTTCATACCATCCTATATCCCTAGTTAATGTGGATTACAAGATCTTTACCAAAATACTGGCGTCAAGGCTTAATTCAGTCATACTGAGTATAGGTCACCCAGATCAAACCAGATTTATGCCTGGGAAAAACACCTCTATAAATAAAAGAAATAGTGCAATATAGCACACTGGTCCAGGAGAGCGAGTGGGCCTTGGCCTCGCTGGACGTGGCCAAGGCATTTGACTCGGTAGAATGGCCATTTTTATTTGCCTGCCTCCAGAGATTCGCCTTTGGGCCTAAATTCAGTAACTGGATTCATATGTTGTATAGGTCCCCGACAGCCAGGATACTAGTCAATGGTGCTATGTCTACACCCTTCTCATTGAACCGGGGCACAAGGCAGGGATGCCCTCTGTCTCCAGCATTGTTTGCACTAGTTATTGAAGCTTTGGCAATTAGAATACGCTCTCATCCACAGATCACTGGAATCACTATAGCCGACCGCACAGATCAAATAGGATTGTATGCGGATGACATGGTTGTCTTCTTAGATCGAGTGCAAGAGACTCTACCGGTGGTTATAGACACTATAGACAAATTTGGGGAGATTTCGGGACTACGCATCAACTGGGATAAGTCTGCTTTGATGCCATTAATGAACAGGTCTGGAATTTCAATGGAGGGTAGGTCACCTCTGCAAGTGGTAACTAGCTTTAAATACCTGGGAATACACATACAGAAAGACCATACACTAGACCTGCAGACGACTATAACACCACTTCTGGAGCACGTTAAACTTAATTTAACTTGTGGAGCAAGCTACCTCTGTCAGTGGTTGGCAGAATAAATTTAATCAAAATGATATTACTTCCAAAGCTTAGTTATACACTACAACATAGTGCAGTATCAGTACCCAAATCCTTCTTCTCAATGTTGTACTCGCTTACTACCTCTTTCATATGGGCGAAATCCAGACCCAAACTTCGGTTATCCATTTTACAGAGATCCAAAAGACTGGGAGGGATGGCTTTGCCGGAGTTCTTCCTCTACTACCTCGCGGGACAGCTTAGGGCACTAGAGACTTGGATGCCTGGATGTCAGCTGCCAAACTCTGAGAGTCACTTGGCACACGCGGCTGGGACTGATTGTTTAGTGGGTTTTCTGGAATCAGATGGACTGAGAACACCACGGCAATTACCCCTCCTCAGGTTGGTAAGATTAGTCTGGCGACAAGCCAAGAGGGTGGTACACTTCGAAGGGGTGGTGGCGGAACTCCCATTATGGGGGAATAGCGACTCCATACTCTGAGAGATCACCCCTCGGCGCAATTCTGGGCCACTCACAGCGTCAGTGCATTAGGTGATCTTTTTGTCCCGGGAACCACAACCTTCAAGTCCTTTGAACAAGTCCAGATTGAATATAATGTTCCAAGATCACAGTTTTTTAGATACCTGCAGATTCGCACAGCGATTCAATCCCACATACAGAAAATTGGAGTGAGGAAATTGATATCATCACTTCCTATGATAGGTATTCTAAAATCACAAGGACCTCGAGGCCTCATCTCAGCTATATATACTTACCTGTTGTCGGTGGGGGTGAAGTCGGACCCCTTGCCAGCCCAGGATAGATGGAAATCTCTAATTCCCTCTCTACAGGGAGAGGAATGGGAAGAGATATTGGAATCTCCGACTGCGGTATCCCCATCAGTTAATAATAAGTTGATTCAATGCTACATTGTCCACCAGGCATACCTTACTCCAACTCAATTATCTAGTATGGGCCGTTCTCGTACATCGGAGTGCCCGAGGTGTCATCTCTCAGGGGCAAATTTCATACATATGATCTGGAACTGTCCTAATATATCTTCGTACTGGCGGGGAGTGACATCTCTGCTGACATAGATTGTGTCGATTCCTGTTTTGTGTGACCCTTTGATATGCCTGTTTGGGGTGGTGGAGGAAGAGTCCTGGGATCATTACATGACAATATTCCTCAGAGAGACATTGTTTCTGGCTAGGAAATTAATAGCTCTGAGGTGGATGGGAGATTCGAATCCAACAAGGCGGTCCTGGGTTAAACTAGTCAATGCAACCATAGTTTATGAGCGGGTGGCATATTATAATAGGGGGTGCCCGGGAAAATTTAACAAAATCTGGGGTTTGTGGAATTCTTCTCCAGACACACTTGCAAAGGTTTGAGGGAGATTATGCGGATAATGGTGGTTCCCGCTAGATGTTGGGATATGAAACACTGTCCAATGGTATATTGAGATATAATAATGCAATGTGGCTGTTGTTGTTGTTCTTTCTTTCTTCCTTTTTCTCTTCCTCTTTCTATCTTGTTTTCAAAATATGGTCATGCTGATAGAGCTGTTCTTATGCTCAATATAAAATTAGATATATATGCAAATGATAAGAAGTTTGGATAATAACATTGTTCTACGTTAAGTGCTAAAAATATTATGGACTTTATATGACTGTTCATTGTTATATTTAAATATTACTATCTATATACTGAGCTATCTTTATATGGCAAATGTCAGTTGTACCATGTTTGAAATTGTTAATAAAACGAAGTTAAAAAAAAAAAATGTTGCTGAAAGAGAGGATTGGGGTATACAATAGATTTCTCAAGGGACAACATGTAACAATTTGCATAAGAGGGGGCCACATTAGAGCCCATGGCGGAACCCATAATTTGAAGATAAAAAGTATCTTCAAAAAGAAAGACATTTTTTCATGTAAGGGGTGCTTCACACACAGCGAGCTCGCTGCCGAGATCGCTGCTGAGTCACGGTTTTTGTGACGCAGCAGTGACCTCATTAGCGATCTCGCTGTGTGTGACACTGAGCAGCGATCTGGCCCCTGCTGCGAGATCGCTGCTCGTTACACACAGCCCTGGTTCGTTTTCTTCAAAGCCGCTCTCCTGCTGTGACACACAGATCGCTGTGTGTGACAGCAAGAGAGCGACAAATGAAGCGAGCAGGGAGCAGGAGCCGGCATCTGACAGCTGAGGTAAGCTGTATCCAAGATAAACATCGGGTAACCAAGGTGGTTACCCGATATTTACCTTAGTTACCAGCATCTGCAGCTCTCACGCTGCCTGTGCTGCCGGCTCCGGCTCTCTGCACATGTAGCTGCTGTACACATCGGGTTAATTAACCCGATGTGTACAGCAGCTAGGAGAGCAAGGAGCCAGCGCTAAGCAGTGTGCGCGGCTCCCTGCTCTCTGCACATGTAGCTGCATTACACATCGGGTTAATTAACCCGATGTGTACTGTAGCTATGGTAGGAGAGCAAGGAGCCAGCGCTCAGTGTGCGCGGCTCCCTGCTCCCTGCACACACAGCTGTGCGCTGGTAACTAATGTAAACATCGGGTAACCATACCCGATGTTTACCTTAGTTACCAGTCTCCGCAGCTTCCAGACGGCAGCTCCGTGCAAGCGCAGCGTCGCTTGCACGTCGCTGCTGGCTGGGGGCTGTTCACTGGTCGCTGGTGAGATCTGCCTGTTTGACAGCTCACCAGCGACCATGTAGCGATGCAGCAGCGATCCTGACCAGGTCAGATCGCTGGTCGGATCGCTGCTGCATCGCTAAGTGTGAAGGTACCCTAAGACCACTGAGAGTAGGTCTTGATTGGAATTAATTAACAGGTTATTGACAGCATTCCTTTACTGTGGGGAATACAGGTATAGAGACTGTTAACGTCAAATATTACTAAGTATGCTTTCTGATCTTTTTGAGGTATATCCGAGATTATATTTAGGAAGGACCCTGTGTCCAATATAAATGGTTTGGTCTCTTTAGTCAGTGGTTTTAAAACTTTTTCCAGAAATATGGATAAGGGAGACAAAAAGGAACTGATGGAAGCCACAATACACATACTGGGATGCTTTTCTAGTCTCTAGTATTTTAGGCAGGATATATTTGACCAGAACAATGGGGTTCTTTTAACATAAAAAAATCTATTTTTTTTTGTCAATAGTACCAGCAGTTGCATGTCTTGTTAAAATGTCATTAATTGTGTTATCTAATCGATTACAGGGGGGTCATGAGTTATTTTTTGTAAACTGTGGTGTAATTAAGCAGGAAAGGGAAATTCGTATCCAGCACCAAGCACGAGGCTTGCATATATAATGTCTTATTCTTCCTACACCATAGTAACTAAGGATTAAGGACTCTGTCTGAAATGCGTCAAGTGTTTCTGTATTTTTATTCTTCATGTTTTAATTTTTTTTAATAAACAAGAGCTTTAATATTGGTGCTGGATATGACAATTCAAAGTTGATGGAGGAGGAGGGGGTGCAGGAACTAGCCTAGGAGGTGGAGGAAATCCTGATGGAACTATGGCCCAAAATTCTATGTGTTGGTAGCATGTGTGCTGGTCCAGGCTTCAACTCAGTTCCTGCCTCCACAGGGTTCACCCAGTGTGCCGTCAGGGTAATGTAGAGTCACTGGCCACAAGAACTTGTCTACATGTCGTGGTTAACTGGACTTTGCCAGTAACTACGTTGGTGATGGCATGGGTGATGGTATGGTACACATGCTCGTGTTAGGTGGGGACAGCATATTGGGAGAAATGGTGATGGCTAGGGACCGAATACCGAGAGTCAGCCACCACTATCAGGTTGTGGAAAACCTCAGTGTCCACAAGCCTAAATGCCAACATTTGTAGGGCAAGCAGACTGGAAATGTGGCAGTTTAGTAATTGAGCCTGTGGGAGTATGTCCAATTGCATTCCATGGCCTGTGGTAGAGACAGGTGGATGCTTCACTGGGACAAGGAAGTTGATGTGCTTGCTGATGATGTTTGAGAATGTGCAGAGACAGCTTCAGGGTGGGAGGCACCACACCTGCGTCCTGGACAGGGGACTGACCAGAACATAGCACATGGGAGGAAGCAGTGGGGTGACTTGCAGACAATGACTGTGGAACAAGGCGTTTGGCCCACTTAGTCGAGTGTTTGGATGACATGCCTGAGCATGCTGGTGGTGGTCTGGCTGGTAGTGGTCTGGCACCTATTGAGTTTGGTATGGCACAGGTTGCAAATGACCATTTTCTTGTCTTCTGCATTTTCTGTAAAAATGCACCAGACTGGGGAACACCTAACCCTTGGCCTGATATCTTGCCATGTGTGGGTGCTGTGGGAAACAGTTATAATAATATAACAACAACACAGGTCTACAAAAAACATATTTTTTGTAATCGCAGGTGACTTTATACTTTTCTGAAACATCTTTTTGTCCTGATTTCAGAAATGTATATAGTTTTTTTGTGGAACGTATAGTTTCCATGGAGAAGCATCATTATTATAAGGAATAGGAAATATACTGGCGACATTAAGAAAACAGTAATCTACATATCGGAAAAAAATGCTTCCCCTTACAAAACAGTTTTTATTGAACCAAAATAATTTCACATGCAAAATAGAAACCAAAATATGAGCAGAAATTAAAAGTGCTTGACATTAGACTATCGTTGATACGATTTTTCAGGGTTGTCCCTATATAACATGCAACAGTAATCTGCTATCACTGAGTTATTCCAAAAACCCTGGTAGCAGTGTTCTATTGCTTTAGTGCTTTGGTGAAACTGCTCGCCTTGTTCATTGCTTACATCTCCAAGATTTTAAAGGAAGAAATCTAATTGTGAATGCAAAAAGTGCATTTTCAGAGACATGCGACTCATGACACTGATATGCATTTAGCAGTACCTCAACACCTTCAACATATTCTGGAGGGGTTTTTTTTCTAAGAAGTTTTCACAGATCCACTTTAAGCTTTTCCAAGATCTCAATTCCTTATCATTTAGAGTTCCTTCAAATACATCATCTCTCATAAGCTCTCTGATCTGAGGACCAACAAATACCCCTTCCTTCAGTTTTGCTGGTGAAATGCTGGAGAATTTCTGTGAAATGTACTGGAACCCTTGTGAATTTTTCTTTGCCATGACTTTTACAAAGTTTTTAGTCAATCCCAACTTTATATGTAGTGGAGAAAGAAAGATTTCTGTTGGAGCAACTAAAGGATTATGCTGATCATTGTCTCTACCCGGAGCATAGATGTTTCTCTGTCCCCAATCACGATGAACATACTTCTCTACTGTATTTCTACTGTCCCATAAAGACAAGAAGCAACAATATTGTGTAAAACCTCTTTGCATTCCCTTTAGCAGACCAATTACTTTCAAATCTCCACAGTTTTTCCATTGATGATGCTTATATTGAATAGCATCCAAAATAACTGACAGATTTTCCTTTAGATGACATGAGTGAGCAATAGGGATTGATGGTTTTATATTTCCATTGTGAAGCAACACTGCTTTCAAACTTCTCTGGGATGAGTCAATAAACAATCGCCAATCTGCAACAAAATACTCTTGATTCAGTTCTTCAAAGAGGCCATTCACATTGTTAGAGTACATCACTGGTCCATCAACTGTGAAAAATTGTATTAAAGTGTTACTTCATCATGAAGAAGATTCTTTTGTTTCAACCTAGATGCAAGAAGTTCGGTTTTATCTTTTGACGATGAAAGGTCTCTGTTGAGATCATTTAATTCATGTTGAGTAAAGCGTTCTCATCTTGATGAGGTCTCCATGTTTTCGCCAGTAACTTCAGCTCCATAGTCTTCATATTCTACTTCATTTTCATCCAATCCACATAACGGTGGTACAGGAACTGGCAAGGTGCCATCATGTGGAACTGGCCTAATTGCAGATTCAAGTTCAGGGTAATTAATCTTATGTTTGTTCTTTGTAGAAAAGCCCTTCAGTTTGACAAAACAAAAGTAGCAGTCATCACTATGATTTGTGAGTTCTCTCCAAATCATGGAATAACAAACTAAGTAAGACAAGCAAAGAAATGAGAATAACATAGGAAAAACCATATACATTGGAAATGCAGAAATAACGTAATAACAAAAATACTTCTATCTCAGAAACTTTGTGATAGAGCAAAACTAAGCATATTTTTGGAATCAACACATCAAGGAAACATATTACCTTCGCTGATGATTTTTTTTGTGTTGACCAGTGTAATAAATCTTTATTTCTATAGCACCTACATATTCCACAGCGCTTTACAATTCAGGAAGTTCATATAAAACAAGTAACAGTTATAGAAAATAAAATTTGAGCAAAAACAAATCTGCGGATCTATCTCCCTCTGAACTGCTGTCTTCGCTCTGCATGCCACTTCACCAAGTTGGATCACTGACTTTCTTATCCACCATCTCGTTTTCCACTTCCACACTGTTCCTCCTCCTGACTTCTGGACTTCATCTGACTAGCTGACAACTGTGTCTCATCATCATCCACCTCTTCAGACAGTAATTGCTATTCCCCACTGTCACCTTCTTCTGATTGCGGCTACTCAAATATTTGGGCATCACTGCACACCATCTCCTCATTTGTCACTTGAAACATGCATGCTTAGAGGCCAGAAGAAGCCATAAATGGAAAGGTAAAAAGCTCCTTTGAGTGTCCAAGCGTGGGGTCACTTGTCTCCTTAGACTCCCCATGGTGGAAAGAAGGAGAATCACAGTGAGGATTCTGTGGTCAGAGTCTTGACTAGTCAGACTGGACCGTGTGGAAGAGAGGGTGGTGCTGGTAAACAGACTGGAAGCTTTATCTGCCATCCTGCCCACTCCTGCTAGCACTCTTGGCTTCAACAGTGGTGTATCGTGCCCCCCTGCAAAGTGAAACAGGAATCTAGGTCTAGATCATAAGTGTGTTTGCTGTGCTCCCACAGCAGGCTCAGTTTGCCTTGGCTTACGGCTACGGCCTTTGCGTGCAGCACCATCAGCTTCACCATACCACAGGCCTTGAGTATTTTAAATTATGTACTCAGCTAAGAACATTATTATTAGAGACTAAATTTAAGTTTTAGGTAACAGC
Source organism: Anomaloglossus baeobatrachus (assembly GCF_048569485.1). Classification (NCBI taxonomy): domain Eukaryota; kingdom Metazoa; phylum Chordata; class Amphibia; order Anura; family Aromobatidae; genus Anomaloglossus; species Anomaloglossus baeobatrachus. The sequence continues at coordinate 530,023,447 of NC_134357.1, forward strand.
AGCACAGTCTGTAAGGCTAGAATCCATGCCTACAAGCTTCTAATACACTAACCCTTCTCTAGAAGCTCACCCTACACTAAATCAGCTAAGAGTGGTATTACTGTAAAATAAAATCAATTTTTTTAGGTAGTGCAAGCAAGTTCTGTAAGGCAAAATCCTTGCCTATAGGCCTCTAATACACTAACCCTCTCCAGAAGCTCACCCTACACTAAATAGTTATAGGAATGTTAATCTTGTATTAAAATGTAAATGTCAAGCTTCCACTTGGGGGCACAGGGACCAGAGATCAGACTTCTAGGTGCAGTACAACAAAAGGCCACAAGAGCTCACTAGCACCACATCAGAAAGTCAAACAAGTCTAAAGTCAACACTGGGATGTAACATCAAACCAAGGGAGTGAGCAAGCCGTAGTCAAGTGAAAGCAAGAGGGTTGGAAGCCAGTAGATCACGTCAGGAGCCAGAGGACAGCAAAGCTGTAGTCAGAGAATGAAGGCAAGGTGGAAGGCTGGGAGATCAGGTAAGTACAGAGGATGGGTAGGAGGCCGAGACACAGAACAGAATCAGGGACAGGTAAACAGGATAAGAGGAAGGGACTAAGGGAGCGGCGGTCAGGGAGAGGTAGACTGGGTAGTGGGACAGATCAGAGTCAACCTACAGGGACCAGGACGCATGCTGCAGAGCAGTGCTATTACTGGCAGTGTTCTGGAGGTATACAGACAGTAATAAAGTGGCGAGTGTCCCGGAATGAGGCAGGCCTGAACAGACCCCTGCCACCTGACTTAACCCCGTCAGAGCCAAGCTATAGTCATGACAGTAATAGTTTGTATTCATGATAAGTAGTGTTATAGGAATTTTAGTCTTGTATAATAGCTGAATATTACAAGTAATTTTAATTCTCTGCACTCATTATTTCTGTGTATGAAGAGGCGGGGGTAAGCTATTCCCTCAGACTTTGTTTAGTTATCCTTCTTCTGCTTGAACAATATTGCAGCAGATGAAAGATTTATTAAGAGACATGTTTCAAGGTTAAGCAGCTGTTTTCTTTGACTGTGTCTATAAAAATAACAGAAGGGCAGACACTCTCACATATTGATCCTGGAAGGTGTTTTTGAGTTGTCTCCTCATATATGAGAATAAAGTCTTCAATGAGAACAGATGTCTTTGGCTTCCTTGATTGATAAATATATAAGAAATTCTCTGTCATAAATGCAGCTAAGAGCAGTATTATTAGATAACAGAATAGATTTTTTTTTGGTAGCACAAGCAAGGTCTGTAAGGCTAGAATCCCTGACTACAGGCCTATAATACAATAAGCCTTCTCTAGAAGCTCACCCTACACTAAATGCAGAATAAGAACGGTATTAGTAGAGAATCGAATACCTTACAATTAGCCTTGAAAAGGACTGTTGGTTTACTGTTGTACTAGCAGGGACTGTCACGCTGTAACACACTGCTCCAGCAGAATCTCTCCCTAAGGGTACTGTGACGGGGTGTACAGCAGAGCAAGGAGAGACAACAGGCCGAGGAACGATCCAACAGGTTTATTCACAAGAACACTGGAACAGCACACGATAAGTCCACGTAAAACAGATTCGGGGGCCCTTCCCGACAATCCTCGGACCGGATAACAAAGCAATCGTCCTTACAGTAGTCCAAAGAGTTCCACACAATCCCACGGGCTGCCACACAGGCCTAGCTCCGTCCGTGTCCACAGCCACACAGGCTGGAGCTCCTGCTCCCTTCAACTTTCAGCTCACTCTGCCTGAATCTCCCAGGTAAGCAGAGTTTACACTAGTTGGACTCTAGGCCCACCTCCCCCTACTCCCAGGGATGGAAGTGCCTCAAGAGGATATAACCTTGCATTTTAGGGGGGGATTACCTACAACAATAGAAATGTACACAGACGTAGTTCAAATAAGATAAAGAACCCAGCTTGAAATAGGAATCTGTACAGCATATACAGTGAGAGGGTAAATTACATCTTCACAATCCCTCCCCCTCCCAACTTGTGTACGTACTAGGGACCTCTACAGGTCACTGGTTAAGTACACACAGGCAGAGCGTTACTTACATGTGGCCTCATGCAGCCACGAATTGGCATCGTAGCTCTCCCACATCATTGCCCAGGAGAACAGCTGCAGGCAGACCACCCATCACCCCAACCACACATCGCCGAACCCCAAAACCAAAGCTCAGATCCACAGTGGCTGTGGGAATAGTCCTCCATTGTCCACCAGCCAGTTCAATGACAATCCCAGGTCCTCTATGGATTGCCTCAGGCCGAACCACTCGGGGATCAGCCAGTGTGAGGAAAGCACCCGAGTCACAAAATCCAACAAGTCTCTGTCCATCCAGCACAACCTCCTGCAAGTGCTTACCTCGATGAGCAGAAGTCGTCATAACTGCGGGTCGCACCCCGTAAACTCCTGGTGGTGCAACATGGGGGGCTGAGTCACTAGGCCAGTCCTCACATAGCGGTGCCACATCTTCCTCCATGGCACTGGGCTGTAAATAATTAACAATCCGATTGGGTGCAGGATCAGTCCTCATTTGAACAGCTGGGCAGGAGACTTGCCGATGCCCTGGCTGTCCACATTGATAGCATCTGAGCTGGGTCTCCCTCCATCCAAGGCGTCCTCTTGGGTAAGGGGTAGGGGAACTTGGAGGCCGACTCCCACCTGAAGGTGCTGTAGGGGTTTGAGGATGATTCCTCCATAGGCTGGCTGGGCATGAGGCCTGCAAATGCCCGGGATGCCTACAAACATAACACCTGCGCTCTGTTACTTCCTCTCCCCGGCGTATTCCAGAAAGTGCAGTGGAAGCAACTGGAGGCACATTAACACGGGTATCAACATGTGGTGGCTTAGAGGAACGGGGAACAATGGGGACAGAATAACTGGGGCCATCCGGTGTTGTGGAGCTGTTAGGCGTCTCTCCATCCTCCAACAGAACCCTCCACTGAGGCTTGATAGTGAGCACCTCATCAGCGAGAGCAGCAGCTTCCTCCACTGTCGCTGGTTTTCTCTCACGCACCCATTCCCGGATCTCAGCGGGGCACTGGGCAAAGAATTGTTCTTTTAGGATGACCTGCAGGAAGGTCTCCCAAGATAAGGCCTCCTCTGCCTCCAGCCAGCGATTACATATTTGTTTGAGTCTATGAGCATATATCTTAAAAGACACTTCCCCATCACAGGCTAAAGCACGGAACTGAGTCCTGTAAGTGTCTGGGGTCACAGCATAATGTTCTAGAATAGTCTGTTTAATATCCGCATACTCACAGTTCCACCGAGGGTCCATAGCTCTATAGGCTTCAGCAGCTCCCCCCTCTAGGAGCCCAACCAGATGCCGGACACGCTCCCTGTCCGGGACTTCCATTAATCGACACTGATGCTCAAAGTCCTGGAAGAAGCCCTCAATGTCGCCTGCAGCCTCATTAAACGGCTTAAAGTCTTTGCGGGACACCCTGGGAAGTTCCCTCATGATGGGTGCTGGGGTTACAGTCTGTCTGGAACCTCTCGCGGCTTCCACAGCGAGCTGCTTATCCAGCAATGCCATCTCCTCCATCCTGCGCTCCTTCTCTTCAGCTCCACGCATGGCCTCCCTCTTATCTTCTATGGTGGCCTCATCTCCAAGCAGTGCCATCTTTTCCTCGTACCACACAACCCATTGACTTTTTTGGGTATTCACATCCAGCTCCCGTCTTTCCTCCCTTTGCTGTGAGGATCCTTCCTCCACGTCATTTTGCGAGCAGACTCCTTCTAGCGCCTCAATCAGCTGCTCCTTGGAGAGTCCTTTGAAACGAACTCCTACTTCACGGGCCTTTGATTGCAGGCTCCCCAAAGTCCAGGTCTTGTACTCTGCAGTGCTGGTTCCTGATGTTGAGCCATTGTCCTCCATTCCTTCTGCTCTGATCCCAGCGCTGCCAACCAGTTTGTGACGGGGTGTACAGCAGAGCAAGGAGAGACAACAGGCCGAGGAACGATCCAACAGGTTTATTCACAAGAACACTGGAACAGCACACGATAAGTCCACGTAAAACAGATTCGGGGGCCCTTCCCGACAATCCTCGGACCGGATAACAAAGCAATCGTCCTTACAGTAGTCCAAAGAGTTCCACACAATCCCACGGGCTGCCACACAGGCCTAGCTCCGTCCGTGTCCACAGCCACACAGGCTGGAGCTCCTGCTCCCTTCAACTTTCAGCTCACTCTGCCTGAATCTCCCAGGTAAGCAGAGTTTACACTAGTTGGACTCTAGGCCCACCTCCCCCTACTCCCAGGGATGGAAGTGCCTCAAGAGGATATAACCTTGCATTTTAGGGGGGGATTACCTACAACAATAGAAATGTACACAGACGTAGTTCAAATAAGATAAAGAACCCAGCTTGAAATAGGAATCTGTACAGCATATACAGTGAGAGGGTAAATTACATCTTCACAGGTACGCTCACACGAGCGTTAAAAACCAATGTTAGTCAATGAGGGAGAGCAGTTGTACAGGTTTTCTCGCATCCAGATTCTAATGCGAGAAAAGTTGCAACATGCTGCGATTGTATCCTGAAAACGTCCGAGACTCACCAATACAAGTTAATGGGTGCGAGGATAAAACGGACGTCACACGGACCATCCTAGTGATGTCTGTTTTTATAGATATGTGTCACCCAGGGAAGGGGGATCTCGGTCCCAGGCAGTTGCAAACGGGAACATCACTTCAGGTGGCCGTTGCCCGGTCCCGTGCCCTGGGGACGCTTAATAAAAGGAGGGTATTTACAGGGGATAATAGAGTTAATGTTCGTGACGCCACCTGGGTTGCAGTTAAAAATGGAGAACCGCTGCTGCTCAATGTGGGTACTCCCAGGGATGGTGGTAGTGGCAGGTACGGTGGTAGGCCCTCCGCAGGTAGGGCTGTGCCTGGGAGATGTATGGTGTATAATGATGGAGACGACACCAGGTTAACTTTAACAGTCTCTACTCACATAGACCCTCGGCTTGCTGGTTCCGGTCCCAGGAGTATCAGTGCCAATGTAGTGACCCAGGTTGCTCTGTCTCCGGCACTCTCTGTAGATTGAGTTCCCGTAGCCTCGAGCATTTAGGAACCCCGACTGTCCCTTCTGGGGTACAGTCTTCTCCGTACGGCGGGCAGTGCGGAACCTGCAGGGAGGTAAGTGTCTGAACCACGATCCTAGTTTACTGCTGATGCCCCCGGATTATTATGAAGTCCATGAAGGTGTCCTCACTGTCCAGGTATTTATCAAACCGTTTGAAACTTGACATTTGACCTAGGGCCCTGTGCGTGCTCAGGTCCCAGCGGTATCTCAGTACCCGACCTGACGACCCCTCTCCTGTGCCCCCGGGGTCACCATTACACGGACCCAGCTCAGGCACGTCCTCACACCTCTCCTGTGTGCTCCTTTCTTCTCACTACTCTCTGACTGACCCCTCCCACCAGGCTGGCTATACCCAGGGACTCATTCCCATGGCGACCATCCCCTTATATGGTTAACCCTCTATGCCCAGTGTGGAGAGGAGAACTACCGTGTTTTTCCAAAAATAAGACCTCCTCCAAAAATAAGCCCTAGCAGGGATTTTCAGCATTTTCGGAGAAAGGCTTAAATATAAGCCCTCCCCCGAAAATAAGCCCTAGTCCCGGATCAATAATGAAGTGACCGTGCAGCTAAAAAAGATACAGATACTGCAGGACACTTCATTATACACAGCGGCACCCGGCAATTACACTCACCCGACACTGAGCGGCAGGTCCTGCAGTGATCACACACCCACACACATCAGCTGTCACACACACACAATCAGATCTCACACACACCAGATCTCACACACAAACATCGGATCGCACACAGTCAGATCGCACACATAATCAGATTGCACACACAAACATCGGCTCACACGCAAACAACAAATACACACACACACACACACACCGGATCGCACACACATCGGATCGCATACACACTCACCTCATCCAGTGACACCGATCTCTTCTCGCCGGGAGAATCCTGAGAGGCAGTGCGGTGCAGCGCGACGAACAGGACCTGCGGCCGGACACGTGACTTGCTCTCATTCTCTGCTGCCGTAAGTGCTGGATGTGATGTGTGTGTGTGTGTGTGTGTGTGTGTGTGTCTGCAATGGGCTGTGTGTGTGTGTGTCTGCGATCGGCTGTGTTTTTCTGCGATCGGCTGTGTGTGTCTGCATTCGGATGTGTGTATCTGTGATCGGCTGTGTGTGCCTGTGATCGGCTGTGTGTGTATCTGTGATAGGATGTGTGTATCTGATCGGCTGTGTGTGTCTGCGATCGGATGTGTATATCTGTGATGGCTGTTCGTGCTTGCGATCTGCTGTGTGTGATCTGCTGTGTATATCTGCGATCTTCTGTGTGTGTGTATCTGTGATCGGCTGTGTGTATCTGTGATCGGCTGTGTGTGTATCTGTGATCGGTTGTGTGTGCCTGCTATCTGCTGTGTGTGATCTGCTGTGTATATCTGCGATCTGCTGTGTGTGTATCTGTGATCGGCTGTGTGTGGATCTGTGATCGGCTGTGTGTATCTGTGATTGGCTGTGTGTGCCTGCGATCGGCTGTGTGTATCTGTGATTGGCTGTGTGTGATCTGCTGTGTATATCTGTGATCTGCTGTGTGTCTGTGTGTGATCTGCTGTGTAAATCTGTGATCTGCTGTGTGTCTGTGTGTGATCTGCTGTGTGTGTCTGGAATCTTCTGTGTGTGTCAGCGTGTCAGCTAGCAGCAGGGTAGGACGGCGTGCAGCACCGACCGGAGATCACAGGAGGACCTTGGAACCACGCAGACGTCCTGGTCTGGTGAGTATGAGTCTCCTGGGAAGTGGGGGGTCTGCTTTTTGGGGGGGGGGGTAAACTTACCCCCAACCGTGTTTCTCCAAGAATAAGACCTCCTCCAAAAATAAGCCCTAGTGCTTTTTTGGGGGGCAAAAAAATATAAGACAGTGTCTTATTTTTGGAAAAACACGGTAGGATTGTAGATGTGTGTTGGTGGAATTCGCACTGCTACTCCAAGTCCCAGGGGTAGGTCCTGCATCCCCTAGCCTAGAGGATGCAGTTTCTTGTAGTGCCCTGAGGTTCTCAGGGGTGCTACAGATACAATTCTATCATGTAGCACAGAACACTGTAAATGACTAATAGCGGATGAGAAAAAAACAGATTGAACACTGACAGCACACAGATGACAAGTGAGAAAAAATTGTCCTACTCCCCTGGACGAGAATGGGACCGTTTTCTCATACGTTCGTGTGAGTCCAGCCTAAGCCCTACACTATTTTCTGGTGGAGTGCAGCAAACATGGCATCTCTGGGTCTTATATAAACGCAATGATGCTATGCGGTCGACAATCACAGTTATATCATGATTGGTAGGCAATCCCTGCACGTTTACTAGCTGATAAAAAGCTCGAACATGGCGTCTGAGGAGCAAAATACTCGATCGAGTGCCGAGCACATTCACCCATCACTGGTGTCATCTTTAACTTTATGCCTTTTAGAAATGATTTCATCTTCAACTTGCTTAACTGTTCACAATAACAGTAAAATAGACTAGGGGTGCCAAAACCTTTGCATTCCACTGTATACTGTAAGTGATCATTCCTCTGTAATCTGCTCATATTCCATGAATGATACCTAAGGCTATGTGCGCACTAGACCGTTTTTCCCGCGGATTTACCCGCGGATTTGCCCCGGAAATTTCTTGAGAAATGTCTGCAATCTTTGTGCAGACATTTCCCATGAAATTCAATGAGAAAAAAAAATAGCTGTGCGCACTGTGCGGATTTTTCTCAAGAAAATTTCTTGAGAAAATTTTCTCGAGAAACTTTCTTGAGAAAATGTGCATGTCCATTAATTTCCGCAGGTACCGGGGGTATTCCGGGGGTATTCCGCAGGTAGCAATGATGTGCGGTATACCACCGGAATAGCCGCGATTTACCTGCGGTAATGCCCATCGCTGCCTGCGGTTTTGCAGGAAGCGATGTCATTATGCCAGGAAGAGGAGCAGAGGAAACACACGTCACACTCCCTGGACGCCGCACAGAAGCACTTCCGTGCGACCTCCAGGTGTCTGTGCAGTGTGTGTCCTGCTCCGGCCTCGCGGCTGCCTGCACTGCAGGGTGTCAGTGTCTGCCCGCAGTGTCAGCAGCCTGTCACGCGGCAGCGCAGGCAGACACTGACATCCTGCAGTGCTGGGAGCCGCAGGGATGACGATCGCTGCTGTCAGGAGGTGAGATCATTACCTGCTGTGACGATCTCCTGCCTCCTGACGTCACCGCGGTCACTGCTGTCTATGCCCGTCTCGCGAGCGGCCCGAGACTGTCACTAGCGGTGACGTCACGGGCTCTCGCGATAAGTCAGTGACAGCGCTGACGTCAGCAGTACAGGAGATGATCACAGAAGGTAATGATCTCATCTATGCTCCTGATGGCAGCGCTCGTCATCCCCTGCAGTGACCTGAGCTGACCTATTGATGTTAGCTCAGGTCACTGCATTGCTCTCCCAGCCAATGGGGAACATTCTGTTTTTCATTGACTGGGACAGCGACTATGGTATGGATCGCCGTGCCCCCCCCCCCCTTATTGGATTACGCCGGACGTGGAATTGATTGTGCTCTTTTCAATAAATTGGTTAAAGAGGGAATGTTTTGGGGAGTGTTTTTTCAAATAAAACTTTTTTTGTTGTCTATTTTTTAATTATTACTGACTGGGTTGGTGATGTCGGGTATCTGATAGACGCCTGACCTCACCAACCCCAGGGCTTGATGCCAGGTGACATTACACATCTGGCATCAACCCCATATATTACCCCGTTTGCCAACGCACCAGGGCGCGGGATGAGCTGGGGCAAAGCGCCAGGATTGGCGCGTCTAATGGATGCACCACTTCTGGGGCGGCTGCGGCCTGCTATTTTTAGGCTGGGGAGTGTCCAATAACAGTGGACCTCCCTAGTCTGAGAATATCAGACCCCAGCTGTCCGCTTTACCTTGGCTGGTGATCCAATATGGGGGGGACCCCACGTTTTTTGTTTTAAATTATTTATATAATTTAAAATAACAGCGTGGGGTGCCCACTGTTTTGGATTATCAGCCAAGGTGAAGCTGCCAGCGGTGGTCTGCAGGCTGCAGCCGTCTGCTTTACCCTAGCTGGCTACAAAAAATGGGGGGACCTCACGTCATTTTTTTTTAATTATTTATTTATTTTATGGCTAAATACAAGGCTAAGCACCCTTTAGGCTACTTTCACACATCCGGCTTGAGCTCTGCGGCTCAATCCGGCTGTGCAAGCTATGCAACGGATGCGGTGAAAACACCGCATCCTTTGCATAGGTTTTTCCTTTGCGGCCAGTCCGTTTTTTGCCGCTTGCGGCATGCTACTGAGCATGCGCAGTGGCAAAAACCGCATGCGGCGGCCGGATGCGGTTATTGCCGCATCGCGCCGCATCCGGCCGCCATAGGCATGTATTGAAAAATGTGCCGCATCGGCCGAATGCGGCGCGATGCGGTTTTTTTTTGCCGCACGAAAAAACGTGCCAGGCAACGTTCCATCCGGCCGCCGCATCGGCTACATCTGCCGCATGCGGCAAAAAACAGACGGAACGCAAGGCCATGCGGCACAATGCGGCACTAATTAAAGTCTATGCAGGAAAATCGCAACCGGCAGCAAAAAAAACCGGTTGCGATTTTCATGCAAAGTGCCGGATTGTGCCGCATAGCAAAAACCGGAGGTGTGAAAGTAGCCTAAGTGCCACATGAAAGTCACTAAAGGGTGCCAGCTTAGAAAATGCAGGGAGGTGGAACATTATATAGGTTTTTCTCATCTATCCATCTATCCATCTATCTATCTATCTATCTATCCCTCTATCTATCTATCCCTCTATCTATCTATCCCTCTATCTATCTATCTATCTATCTATCCATCTATCCCTCTATCTATCTATTCATCTATCTATCTATCTATCCCTCTATCTATCCCTCTATCTATCCATCTATCGATCTATCTATCTATCTATCTATCTATCTATCTATCTATCTATCTATCCATCTATCCCTCTATCTATCTATCTATCTATCTATCTATCTATCTATCTATCTATCTATCTATCTATCCCTCTATCTATCTATTCATCTATCTATCTATCTATCTATTCATCTATCTATCCCTCTATCTATCTATCTATTCATCTATCCATCTTTCCCTCTATCCATTATCTGTCTATCGATTATCTTTATTATTTATTGCAGGGACAAACCTGCGGTAAATCCGCGGTAAATCCGCGGCAAATTCGCGGCAAATTCGCGGCAAATCCGCGGCAAATCCGCGGCAAAAACGCATGCGGATTTGGTGCGGATTTTTTCCGCAGGTCCGGAAATCTTTCACTGGCAGAAGTTTCTCAAGAAATTTTCTTGAGAAACTTCACATTTCTAGTGCGCACATAGCCTAAGAGTGCAAGCTCCTGAGCCAAAACCTAGTGGGGGTAGTCTGGGGGGATTATTCCCTAGTGGGAGATGAACATTGCGGCCTGTAATTGTGTTGGATAGAGCAGGCGGTCTTGTAGTGGTCACCCCTAGCCCCAGTGAGGACGTGACACACATCACACACACGGCTCCACTCCGTACACGTTGTTCACATGCAGCTCTGCTGTGTACACACGCTGCTTCGTTTATGCTATACATACGTGGCTCCGCATGTGGCGAACACACGTGGCTCCGCTTCGCACGAATTACATACACGCGGTTCCACTTGCGTCCTGCGTACACATCACCGCACTCATCTTACACACACGGCTCCGCTCCATACACCTCATACACACACGGCTCCGCTCCGTACACCTCGTACACACACGGCTCCGCTCCGTACGCCTCGTACACACACGGCTCCGCTCCGTACGCCTCGTACACACACGGCTCTGCTCCGTACACCTCATACACACACGGCTCCGCTCCGTACGCCTCGTACACACACGGCTCTGCTCCGTACACCTCGTACACACACGGCTCTGCTCCGTACACCTCGTACACACATCTCGTACACACACGACTCCGCTCCCTACACCTCGTACACACACGGCTCTGCTCCGTACACCTCGTACACACACGGCTCCGCTCCGTACACCTCGTACACACACCTCGTACACACACGACTCCGCTCCCTACACCTCGTACACACGCGGCTCTGCTCCGTACACTTCGTACACACACGGCTCTGCTCCATACACCTCGTACACACACGGCTCTGCTCCGTACACCTCGTACACACACGGCTCCGCTCCGTACACCTCGTACACACATGGCTCTGCTCCGTACACCTCGTACACACACGGCTCCGCTCCGTACACCTCGTACACACACGGCTCTGCTCCGTACACCTCGTACACACACGGCTCCACTCCGTACATCTCATACACACACGGCTCTGCTCCGTACACACACGGCTCCGCTCCTTACACCTCGTACACACACGACTCCGCTCCCTACACCTCGTACACACACGGCTCTGCTCCGTACACCTCGTACACACACGGCTCTGCTCCGTACACCTCGTACACACACGGCTCTGCTCCGTACACCTCGTACACACACGGCTCTGCTCCGTACACCTCGTACACACACGGCTCTGCTCCTTACACCTCGTACACACACGGCTCTGCTCTGTACAGCTCGTACACACACGGCTCTGCTCCGTACACCTCGTACACACACCTCGTACACACACCTCGTACACACACGGCTCCGCTCCTTACACCTCGTACACACACGACTCCGCTCCCTACACCTCGTACACACGCGGCTCTGCTCCGTACACTTCGTACACACACGGCTCTGCTCCGTACACTTCGTACACACACGGCTCTGCTCCGTACACCTCGTACACACACGGCTCCGCTCCGTACACCTCGTACACACACGGCTCCGCTCCGTACACCTCGTACACACAGCTCCGCTCCGTACACCTCGTACACACACGGCTCCGCTCCGTACACCTCGTACACACACGGCTCCGCTCCGTACACCTCGTACACACACGGCTCTGCTCCGTACACCTCGTACACACACGGCTCTGCTCCGTACACCTCGTACACACACGGCTCTGCTCCGTACACCTCGTACACACACGGCTCCACTCCGTACATCTCATACACACACGGCTCCGCTCCGTACACACACGGCTCCGCTCCTTACACCTCGTACACACACGACTCCGCTCCCTACACCTCGTACACACACGGCTCTGCTCCGTACACCTCGTACACACACGGCTCTGCTCCGTACACCTCGTACACACGCGGCTCTGCTCCGTACACCTCGTACACACGCGGCTCTGCTCCGTACACCTCGTACATACACGGCTCTGCTCCGTACACCTCGTACACACGCGGCTCCGCTCCGTACACCTCGTACACACGCGGCTCCGCTCCGTACACCTCGTACACACACGGCTCCGCTCCGTACACCTCGTACACACACGGCTCCGCTCCGTACACCTCGTACACACACGGCTCTGCTCCGTACACCTCGTACACACACGGCTCTGCTCCGTACACCTCGTACACACACGGCTCTGCTCCGTACACCTCGTACACACACGGCTCTGCTCCGTACACCTCGTACACACACGGCTCTGCTCCGTACACCTCGTACACACACGGCTCTGCTCCGTACACCTCGTACACACACGGCTCCACTCCGTACATCTCATACACACACGGCTCTGCTCCGTACACACACGGCTCCGCTCCTTACACCTCGTACACACACGACTCCGCTCCCTACACCTCGTACACACACGGCTCTGCTCCGTACACCTCGTACACACACGGCTCTGCTCCGTACACCTCGTACACACACGGCTCTGCTCCGTACACCTCGTACACACACGGCTCTGCTCCGTACACCTCGTACACACGCGGCTCTGCTCCGTACACCTCGTACACACGCGGCTCCGTACACCTCGTACACACACGGCTCTGCTACATCCACACTGTAAACCCCTCCTGACCCCACACATAAACTTCCCCTCATCCAGCCCCATGACATCCAGCACAGCAGAGTCCTGCATACACTGAGGAGCTGATCATGTGACCCCTGACTCCTCCCCTCCATGTGACATCATCACAGGTCCTGTAAGCACAGAGCAGCCAAACCTCTAGTGTGCGGCTCTGCAGGAGGAGGTATGTGGAGATTCCCCATTACTGGGCTCAGGCTCTCTGGGGGAATTAGCTCCATTGTCCTGGTGTGTGTGGCGTCTGCTGCACATGCTGGGACCTGGGCTGGGCCAGGGGGTTCTTGCCCAGTAGGGTTCCGGGTTGAGGAGGAGTGATCCCGTGCCTTGGGCACTTTAGAAATGGCAGCTATTAAGAATACTGTGCGGTTGGAGGTGGTGGAGGATGACCGGACGAGTATTGGGCTGGAGTACATTGGCAGGAAGGTGGTGATGGGGCTGGCCGGAGTGGACCTAGACAAGGTGTTTTGCATCCAGGAATTTGCGAAGGCCGGTAGATTTGACATCTCCTTTTACACAGAGGAGGACTGCCTGAACTTTTACCAGCTGCTGAGAGAGAACCAGGTGCACGAGTTTCTGCAGTTTATCCTGGTTAAACCACTTTTTTCTAATGTGGAGAGGCCCATCACCGTCCATATGTACAACCCTTTTGTAGACATAGCCATGATTAGAGCGTTTTTGGCCAGATATTGCTCATCTGTTAAAGGAGGCATTAAGCAGAAAAACATGTTTGGGGTGTTTAATGGGAACATAAAATTCTGGGTGCGTTTTAAACAAGATCCAGACAACATTGGTGGAATAATGCACCCTCCTGGGAATTTTTCCATTGGGGGAGATAGAGGCTATCTCTTCTATCCTGGGCAGCCTTCTTTTTGCAGGAAATGCTTCAAATATGGACATGTGGCTGATAACTGCGAGGCAGGTGTAGCCTGCAGGAATTGCAAACAAGTGGGGCATGAAGCCTCGGAGTGTCCCTTTTCCCCTATGTGTGACATCTGTGGTGCAGGAGATCACACTTGTAGGTCTTGCCCTGGCTTGCATCGCCAGTCATTTTTGGAGAGATCTCAGTTTGTGAGGCGCAGAGACAGGGATAAGGCTGTGAAGCAAACCCCAGCTCTGGAGAATGTGGCTGTTAACCCCCAGGTGTCTGAGGTGCCAGCTGTGTCTGTAATGGGGGCTGTGGTAGATGATCTTCCCAAGATTGAGAAGCAAGCCATGTTGGTGGACATTGACCTTCCCCAGGTGGAAGCCCTATTGGGGGTGGCAGAGCCCTCTGTGTGTGCAGAGCCATTGGGTGTGGTGCCAGAAACTCCTAGTGTGCCACTGCCTGCTTCTTCTGTGGATCTCACGCCTGCAGAGCTGATTGAGGAGTTTCTGAGCCCTGAGCCTGTTTCTCCCTTGAGCCCTAGTATGTATACATTTTCTGTGTCTCCAGAGGAGAAGGAGGAAGCCAGGATGCCCAGGGCAGAGAGCAGTGCTATTTTCAAGAAGGTGCTGGACAAAAATAAAATGTCTCATAAATCTGTGAAGAGGTTAAGGAGTAATCTATTGGCAAGGGTTCATGTGCCTCCAATAGAAACACATAATCCTTATGCTATATTGTCTCCTGACTTGGGGGACGAGTTGCAATCTGAGGCGCTTTCTGCAGTTAATCCTATATCTCCCAGTGTGGGTTTTTTGGAGGACGGCAAGGTGGCTCTCTTGGAGGATATGCTTGAAGATCCGTCGTAATGTGAATGCTCTGCACCTGCTTGAATGTGGTTTCTTATTCCCCTCTTTGGTTCCCATAAACCTATACCTCTATGGTGTTACAACTAAGGATCCTATCACAAAATGTGCGTATGTTTACATCTTTGCCTAGGCGCGCAGTGGTATTGGATTTTTTGGCCTCAAAGGGCAGTGATATTGTCTGTGTACAAGAGTGTGGATTAAAGAAATTTCCCAAGAAAAGTGAGTGGAAATATGGAGACTCTATCTGGTCTTTTTCTACTTTGAATAGGAATGATGGCATTGGGGTGTTGATACAAAATAAGGACATTTCTGTCAAGGAATACACCGTGATTGAAGAAGGCAGATGTGTGCTGGTTTCTTTGTGTTACCATGGATGGGACTTCAGGCTCATATGCATTTACGCAAATGTGGACAAACATGACCGTCTTTTGTTATTTCAGAAGTTAATTTCATTTTTACACGGTAAAGTTCCTGTTTTTGTGGTAGGAGATTTTAATTGTGTATTTTCCAAATCAGCAAGAGCAAGTGCCTGTGAAAACAAGGTGGATGCAACAGGTATTTTGTGGAATAAGATAATGAAAGATTTTTCCTTAAAGGATGCAGTGACTACTAAACCGGGACCATTTACTTATCATGCCGCGGATGGTCGCACGGACTCCCGGCTGGATTATTTTTTCCTTTCAGATGCAATTTACTGTACTAATTATGTCCAAGAGAGAGTGTGTTTTTCTGATCATGAATGTTTGATGGGAGTGTTTGAGGTGGATGAATTTTCTTATGGAAGGGGTAGGTGGAGAATGAATGTGAGTGTGCTAGGGGATGAAAGGGTTACAAGAATGTTTGCTATGAGGTTTGCTGGATGGGTGAGGCAGAAAAATGATTTTGGTGATATTTTGCAATGGTGGGAATGGGTTAAATGTAGGATACGCGGTTTCTTTCGGAAAGTTGGTTGCACCAGGGCTAAACAGAGAAGATTGGCCTTTACCCGCTTTAATAGACGGATTGCTTTTCTGCGTAGGTGTAAATCGTTTGGTATGTGTGTGGAGAAAGAGTTGCAGGGAGCGCAGAAAGAGGTGAATGACTGGATAACTGAGAAAGGTCGAGAGATTGTGTTCCGCTCTCGAGTGAAAATCAAAGAGCAGAATGAGAAATGTACTCGATTTTTCTTTAAGAAAATGTGTGGAGGGAAGAAAGATATGAGAATTTTGCTGAATGAGGAAGGTGAAGAAGTGCGTGGAGAAGGTGTGATAAAAGAAGTGGCAAGATTTTATGGAGAATTGTATGATGTGAAGGAATGTGAGATGGGGAGGGAGAATGAGTTTCTGCAGGTGGTGAAGAACTTTGTGGATGAGGATGCAGGGCTTAGGTTGCTGGATGATATTACTATGGGGGAACTCCATGATGCGATAAGCAAATCACCTAAGAACAAGTCCCCAGGGCATGACGGGATACCATGTGACTTTTACGTCAAGTTTTGGGATATTGTGGGTAAAGAATTCTTGGAGGTGGTGAAATTCTTATTCACAGGGAAGGAGATGCCGGACTCTATGAAGAGAGGATTGGTGGTTTTACTTTATAAAAAGGGGGATAAGAGGAGTTTGGTGAATTGGAGACCTATAACTTTATTGAATGCAGATTATAAAATCTATGCAAAAATTCTGGCAAGTAGAATGAAGGAGGTGATTGCTTCAGTGATAGGTGAGGAACAGGTCTGTGCGGTGCCTAAGCGTAGGATACATGACAATGTGTGCCTGGTGAGAGATGTGATTGAGGACTGTAAGAATAGGAAGAAAAGTATAATTGTGTGTGCATTGGATTTTGAGAAAGCGTTCGATCGAGTGGCCCATTTGTTTTTGTTTAGTGTGTTGATTAGAATGGGTTTTCCTGAGCGTTTGGTTGGATTGATTGCGTGTTTGTATGAAGGTGCTCAGAGTGTGGTGCAGGTGAATGGTTTTTTCACGGAACCTTTCAGGATTTTGTCTGGTGTTAGACAAGGTTGTCCACTTTCTCCTATTTTATTTATTTGTGTGTTAGAACCTCTGTTACAATTGATTAGGCAAGATAAGGTTGTGAAAGGGTTTTTGGTTCCAGGTAGTGATGGTAAGGTCGTGAAGGCTGTGGGCTACATGGATGATGTGTGTGTGTTGTGTGACTCTGAGTGTGATTTGCAAAGGGTGAAATTGTTGGTGAAATTATTTTGTATTGCGTCTGGTTTTAAAATTAATTGGGGGAAAAGTAAAATTAAGGTTCTTTTTAGTCCTCATGAGGTGAGGGATGTGGATATGGAATGTGTGACTGAGGGTATTGAGGTGTTGGGTGTTAGTTTGGATGAGGAATTGAAAGGTGAGAAAAGTTGGGATGTAATGAGTGGTAAGATAGCGAGGAAATTGGATTTTTGGAGGCTGCGTGAATTATCCTTCACAGGGAAAATATTGGTCATCAAAAGTGTAATATTGCCTATGATTATGTATTTGGCGTTGGTGTTTCCTCCGCCGTGTGTCTTTTTTAGGCGTATAAATAGATTATTGTTTATATTTCTATGGGGTAGTAACATAGAGAAAGCTAAAAGAGAGATTCTTTTGAAAAGTAGAAGGAATGGGGGTTTGGGTTTCCCTAACCTGGAGGTTTATATTGGGTTAAATTGCATTAGGTTTTTAATAACTTTATTTGCTAAGGAAACTAAAGCTGCTAGTATGGCCAGATATTTGGCCGGCACTATGGCCAATCGACTACAATGGTCTTTTCAGGACAATAGTAAGCCAATTGCTTTTCTGTGTCCGCTGTGGTATTTGAGGGTGGAAGCCTTTATCAAAAAATTTCATCTGGAGAAAATGTCTATGTTGAGCTTTCTTAACAAGAAGGTTTTGACTAAGAGAATGTGTATGAATGATATGCTGTGCATGATTGTAGGGTTGAAGTCCGCAGAAGCGGAAGATGTCTGGCAAAAATTGGAGCGTTGTGACTTGTCTAATAAACAGAAGGATTTTGTGTGGATGTCTTTGCATGGGGTGCTGCCGGTGAGGAGCGTGCAGAAAAGAAAGGGGTTGGCTGTGTCTGAACGGTGTCCAAGAGAGCGGTGTGGAAGTGATGAGGAGGTGGGTCATGTGTTGTGGTCATGTAACTTTGCTAAGGATGTATGGAATAAGATGAGTGGGTTATGTATGGAATTGACTGGGATACAGTGTCTGATTTATAAGATTATTATGTTTGGGTTATGTAAATTAAATAGGACGGAGGATAGATTGTTGTGGATATTTTTGGCTTGTGTGAAGGAAGTGCTCTGGAATTGTAGAAATCTGTATGTGTATAAGGAGGAGGTGATTGAGGTGACTGATTGCGTCAGTATGATCTTAGAGAAATTGCATTTCTATTATAAGTATGATTTGGAGAGAGGACTGGATGCAGAGGGGATGTGGAAGTTTTTGAAGTGGAAACAGATATTTGTGTGATTTGTATATTTGGATTTCATGGTTATAAGTTTGTAACAGTTATGGTTTTTCTTTTGTGATGACACTGAATTACAGGAAAACCTTATATGATGATTAAGACATGACCATATGCTGTCTTCCTATGGGAGCACAGGGCTATGGTGGACACTCTATCTTAACCTGAAAGGTTTTATAAAAAAAAAAAAAAAAAAAAAATTACTGGGCTCAGGCTCTCTGGGGGAATTAGCTCCATTGTCCTGGTGTGTGTGGCGTCTGCTGCACATGCTGGGACCTGGGCTGGGCCAGGGGGTTCTTGCCCAGTAGGGTTCCGGGTTGAGGAGGAGTGATCCCGTGCCTTGGGCACTTTAGAAATGGCAGCTATTAAGAATACTGTGCGGTTGGAGGTGGTGGAGGATGACAGGACGGATATTGGGCTGGAGTACATTGTCAGGAATGTGGTGATGGGGCTGGCCGGAGTGGACCTAGACAAGGTGTTTTGCATCCAGGAATTTGCGAAGGCCGGTAGATTTGACATCTCCTTTTACACGGAGGAGGACTGCCTCAACTTTTACCAGCTGCTGAGAGAGAACCAGGCGCACGAGTTTCTGCAGTCTATCCTGGTGAAACCACTTTTTTCTAATGTGGAGAGGCCCATCACCGTCCATATGTACAACCCTTTTGTAGAAATAGCCATGATTAGAGCGTTTTTGGCCAGATATTGCTCATCTGTTAAAGGAGGCATTAAGCAGAAAAATAGGTTTGGGGTGTTTAATGGGAACATAAAATTCTGGGTGCGTTTTAAACAAGATCCGGAGAACATTGGTGGAATAATGCACCCTCCTGGGAATTTTTCCATTGGGGGAGATAGAGGCTATCTCTTCTATCCTGGGCAGCCTTCTTTTTGCAGGAAATGCTTCAAATATGGACATGTGGCTGATAACTGCGAGGCAGGTGTAGCCTGCAGGAATTGCAAACAAGTGGGGCATGAAGCCTCGGAGTGTCCCTTTTCCCCTATGTGTGATATCTGTGGTGCAGGAGATCACACTTGTAGGTCTTGCCCTGGCTTGCATCGCCAGTCATTTTTGGAGAGATCTCAGTTTGTGAGGCGCAGAGACAAGGATAAGGCTGTGAAGCAAACCCCAGCTCTGGAGAATGTCGCTGTTAACCCCCAGGTGTCTGAGGTGCCAGCTGTGTCTGTAATGGGGGCTGTGGTAGTTGATCTTCCCAAGATAGAGAAGCAAGCCATGTTGGTGGACATTGACCTTCCCAAGGTGGACGCCCTATTGGGGGTGGCAGAGCCCTCTGTGTGTGCAGAGCCATTGGGTGTGGTGCCAGAAACTCCTAGTGTGCCACTGCCTGCTTCTTCTGTGGATCTCACGCCTGCAGAGCTGATTGAGGAGTTTCTGAGCCCTGAGCCTGTTTCTCCCTTGAGCCCTAGTATGTATACTTTTTCTGTGTCTCCAGAGGAGAAGGAGGAAGCCAGGATGCCCAGGGCAGAGAGCAGTGCTATTTTTAAGAAGGTGCTGGACAAAAATAAAATGTCTCATAAATCTGTGAAGAGGTTAAGGAGTAATCTATTGGCAAGGGTTCATGCGCCTCCTATAGAAACACATAATCCTTATGCTATATTGTCTCCTGACTTGGGGGACGAGTTGCAATCTGAGGCGCTTTCTGCAGTTAATCCTATATCTCCCAGTGTGGGTTTTTTGGAGGACGGCAAGGTGGCTCTCCTGGAGGATATGCTTGAAGATCCGTCGTAATGTGAATGCTCTGCACCTGCTTGAATGCGGTTTCTTATTCCCCTCTTTGGTTCCCATAAACCTATACCTCTATGGTGTTACAACTAAGGATCCTATCACAAAATGTGCGTATGTTTACCTCTTTGCCTAGGCGCACAGTGGTATTGGATTTTTTGGCCTCAAAGGGCAGTGATATTGTCTGTGTACAAGAGTGTGGATTAAAGAAACTTCCCAAGAAAAGTGAGTGGAAATATGGAGACTCTATCTGGTCTTTTTCTGCTTTGAATAGGAATGATGGCATTGAGGTGTTGATACAAAATAAGGACATTTCTGTCAAGGAATACACCGTGATTGAAGAAGGAAGATGTGTGCTGGTTTCTTTGTGCTATCATGGATGGGACTTCAGGCTCATATGCATTTACGCAAATGTGGACAAACATGACCGTCTTTTGTTATTTCAGAAGTTAATTTCGTTTTTACACGGTAAAGTTCCTGTTTTTGTGGTAGGAGATTTTAATTGTGTATTTTCCAAATCTGCAAGAGCAAGTGCCTGTGAAAACAAGGTGGATGCAACAGGTATTTTGTGGAATAAGATAATGAAAGATTTTTCCTTAAAGGATGCAGTGACTACTAAACCGGGACCCTTTACTTATCATGCCGCGGATGGTCGCACGGACTCCCGGCTGGATTATTTTTTCCTTTCAGATGAAATTTACTGTACTAACTATGTCCAAGAGAGAGTGTGTTTTTCTGATCATGAATGTTTGATGGGAGTGTTTGAGGTGGATGAGTTTTCTTATGGAAGGGGTAGGTGGAGAATGAATGTGAGTGTGCTAGGGGATAAAAGGGTTACAAGAATGTTTGCTATGAGGTTTGCTGGATGGGTGAGGCAGAAAAATGATTTTGGTGATATTTTGCAATGGTGTGAATGGGTTAAATGTAGGATACGCGGTTTCTTTCGGAAAGTTGGTTGCACCAGGGCTAAACAGAGAAGATTGGCCTTTACCCGCTTTAATAGACGCATTGCTTTTCTGCGTAGGTGTAAATCGTTTGGTATGTGTGTGGAGAAAGAGTTGCAGGGAGCGCAGAAAGAGGTGAATGACTGGATAACTGAGAAAGGTCGAGAGATTGTGTTCCGCTCTCGAGTGAAAATCAAAGAGCAGAATGAGAAATGTACTCGATTTTTCTTTAAGAAAATGTGTGGAGGGAAGAAAGATATGAGAATTTTGCTGAATGAGGAAGGTGAAGAAGTGCGTGGAGAAGGTGTGATAAAAGAAGTGGCAAGATTTTATAGAGAGTTGTATGATGTGAAGGAATGTGAGATGGGGAGGGAGAATGAGTTTCTGCAGGTGGTGAAGAACTTTGTGGATGAGGATGAAGGGCTTAGGTTGCTGGATGATATTACTATGGGGGAACTCCATGATGTGATAAGCAAATCACCTAAGAACAAGTTCCCATGGCATGACGGGATACCGTGTGACTTTTATGTCAAGTTCTGGGACGTTGTGGGTAAAGAATTCTTGGAGGTGGTGAAATTCTTATTCACAGGGAAGGAGATGCCGGACTCTATGAAGAGAGGATTGGTGGTTTTACTTTATAAAAAGGGGGATAAGAGGAGTTTGGTGAATTGGAGACCCATAACTTTATTGAATGCAGATTATAAAATCTATGCAAAAATTCTGGCAAGTAGAATGAAGGAGGTGGTTGCTTCAGTGATAGGTGAGGAACAGGTCTGTGCGGTGCCCAAGCGTAGGATACATGACAATGTGTGCCTGGTGAGAGATGTGATTGAGGACTGTAAGAATAGGAAGAAAAGTATAATTGTGTGTGCATTGGATTTTGAGAAAGCGTTCGATCGAGTGGCCCATTTGTTTTTGTTTGGTGTGTTGATTAGAATGGGTTTTCCTGAGCGTTTGGTTGGATTGATTGCGTGTTTGTATGAAGGTGCTCAGAGTGTGGTGCAGGTGAATGGTTTTTTCACAGAACCTTTCAGGATTTTGTCTGGTGTTAGACAAGGTTGTCCACTTTCTCCTATTTTATTTATTTGTGTGTTAGAACCTCTGTTACAATTGATTAGGCAAGATAAGGTGGTGAAAGGGTTTTTGGTTCCAGGTAGTGATGGTAAGGTCGTGAAGGCTGTGGGCTACATGGATGATGTGTGTGTGTGTTGTGTGACTCTGAGTGTGATTTGCAAAGGGTGAAATTGTTGGTGAAATTATTTTGTATTGCGTCTGGTTTCAAAATTAATTGGGGGAAAAGTAAAATTAAGGTTCTTTTTAGTCCTCAGGAGGTGAGGGATGTGGATATGGAATGTGTGAATGAGGGTATTGAGGTGCTGGGTGTTAGTTTGGATGAGGAATTGAAAGGTGAGAAAAGTTGGGATGTAATGAGTGGTAAGATAGCGAGGAAATTGGATTTTTGGAGGCTGCGTGAATTATACTTCACAGGGAAAATATTGGTCATTAAAAGTGTAATATTGCCTATGATTATGTATTTGGCGTTGGTGTTTCCTCCGCCGTGTCTTTTTTAGGCGTATAAATAGATTATTGTTTATATTTCTATGGGGTAGTAACATAGAGAAAGCTAAAAGAGAGATTCTCTTGAAAAGTAGAAGGAATGGGGGTTTGGGTTTCCCTAACCTGGAGGTTTATATTGGGTTAAATTGCATTAGGTTTTTAATAACTTTATTTGCTAAGGAAACTAAAGCTGCTAGTATGGCCAGATATTTGGCCGGCACTATGGCCAATCGACTACAATGGTCTTTTCAGGACAATAGTAAGCCAATTGCCTTTCTGTGTCCGCTGTGGTATTTGAGGGTGGAAGCCTTTATCAAAAAATTTCATCTGGAGAAAATGTCTATGTTGAGCTTTCTTAACAAGAGGGTTTTGACTAAGAGAATGTGTATGAATGATATGATGTGCGTGATTGCAGGGTTAAAGTCCGCAGAAGCGGAAGATGTCTGGCAAAAATTGGAGCGTTGTGACTTGTCTAATAAACAGAAGGATTTTGTGTGGATGTCTTTGCATGGGGTGCTGCCGGTGAGGAGCGTGCAGAAAAGAAAGGGGTTGGCTGTGTCTGAACGGTGTCCAAGAGAGCGGTGTGGAAGTGATGAGGAGGTGGGTCATGTGTTGTGGTCATGTAACTTTGCTAAGGATGTCTGGAATAAGATGAGTGGGCTATGTATGGAATTGACTGGGATACAGTGTCTGATTTATAAGATTATTATGTTTGGGTTATGTAAATTAAATAGGACGGAGGATAGATTGTTGTGGATATTTGTGGCTTGTGTGAAGGAAGTGCTCTGGAATTGTAGAAATCTGTATGTGTATAAGGAGGAGGTGATTGAGGTGACTGATTGCGTCAGTATGATCTTAGAGAAATTGCATTTCTATTATAAGTATGATTTGGAGAGAGGACTGGATGCAGAGGGGATGTGGAAGTTTTTGAAGTGGAAACAGATATTTGTGTGATTTGTGTATTTGGATTTCATGGTTATAAGTTTGTAACAGTTATGGTTTTTCTTTTGTGATGACACTGAATTAAAGGAAAACCTTATATGATGATTAACCTCATAACGACGGCCGTACGACTTAAAGCGGCGGCAAAACAGGGTACTTATTCTGTTCCGCCGCTTTAAAGCGGTGGCCCGAAAAAACCCTGTAGCGCCCCCCAGCGACCGAAAATCTCGGGGGTTTCAGCTACCGGGGGTAGCTGAGACCCCCCAGATTATGAATCGGGGTGTTTTTTTTTGGACCCCGACCATGTGATCGCCGGTATACACCGTATACCGACGAACACATGAAAAAAAAAGAAATGGCCGGTAAAACTGATTTCTTTTTCATCTGACATGATCAAACATGTCAGATGAGAAAGAAATCTAACCCCCTAGTGCCCCCAAAGCCCCCGGTACCGGAGAGTCCCCCCACCCCCACCCCTACCCCCACCGGACATCCAAAATGGCGCCGAAGCGCACAGAAAACTGCCGCCGGCGCCGGCTCTGCAGTCATTTCCCTCCGATCTGAAATGATCAAACATTTCAGATCGGAGGGAAATGTCCTCCCCCTGACCCCTCCTCCGGTCCACCGGAGCCCTCTGGTCACCGGAGCCCCCTCCGGTTCTCCAGAGCCACCACCCCCCTCCCCCCTCCGGAGCGTGGAAGATGGCGGCGCATAGCGCGCGGCCGCCTTCATTCTGCTCTTTCTGCCGCATGTGACACGTCACATGCGGCAGAAAGGTGTCCCCAGGTCCCACTAGGTCACCCCCCCCCCCCCCCCCCCCCCAAGCCCCCGGTTATACGTTACCTGTCTGCCGCTCCGGGCCCGCGATCGCCGCCTCCTTCTTCAATGCTGGCGGCGCATGCGCAGACAGCGGCTGTCAGCTGGATCCCTGCAAGCAGGGATCCTGCTGACGTCGCTGATGCACAGGCTCCACTGTGGACCGGGGGAGGGTGAGTGCAGTGATCTGCAGCCACACTCCTCACATGGAGAGGCTGCTGTTCCAGAAAATGGGGGGTACGTTCTGTGAGCGTGCCCCTCATATTCTGGAATGAGGTTACTGCAGGTCACTCTGCCCTAGGTTGGACCGGGGCAGTGTGAGTGCAGTATTCTCAGATTACTGCACCCACACTGCTCATGGAGAGCTTGCTCTTCCAGAAAATGGGGGATACGTTCCCTGAACGTGCCCCCCATATTCTAGAAGATCCAGAGTCGGCGCGGGACCTCCAAAATGGATTACAGCAACCGGAATTTCTTTATTTTCAATAAATTGGTAAAAGAGGAATGTTTCGGGGAGTGTTTTTTCAAATAAATTTTTTTTTTGTCTTTTTTTTTTCTATTACTTACTGGGTTAGTGATGTCGGGTATCTGTTCAGATGCCGTGACATCACTAACCCCAGGGCTTGATGCCAGGTGACATTACAGCTGGTATCAACCCCATATATTACCCCGTCTGCCACCGCACCAGGGCGCGGGATGAGCTGGGGCGAAGCGCCAGGATTGGCGCATCTAATGGATGCGCCACTTCTGGGGCGGCTGCGGCCTGCTATTTTTAGGCTGGGAAGAGTCCAATAACCATGGCTCTTCCCACCCTGAGAATACCAGACCCCAGCTGTCCGCTTCACCTTGGCTGGTGATCTAATTTGGGGGGGACCCCACGTTTTTTTTTTTTATTTAAAAAAAAACGCCTGGGGAGCCCTCCAAATTGATCACCAGCCAAGGTGAAGCTGTCAGCTGTGGTTTGCAGGCTACAGCTGTCTGCTTTACCCTAGCTGGCTATCAAAAATAGGGGGGACCCCACGTCGTTTATTTTAATTATTAATTTTTTGGGGGGCTAAATACAAGGCTAGGCACCCTTTAGTGCCACATGAAAGGCACTAAAGGGCGCCAGCTTAGAATATGCAGGGGAATGGGACGTTATATTTGTTTGACATCTATCCATTCATCCATTGTAGCATTTTACGCTGTGTGCCCACAATCAGGGTTTGCAGCGTTTTGGGCGCAGAGTGTTTTCCCTGTGTCCATAATGCTGCGTTGTGCAGTAGAAGCACAGTGGAAGGATTTTTAGAAATCCCATGCCCAATGTGCTTCTTTTCTCCGCAGCATAAACCGACCTGTGGCGCAGCTTCCCGAGCCTCAGCATGTCAATTTATGCTGCGGAGATGAGTGTTCTCTGCAGGTAGCATAGAGCTCCACAGCGGCCTGAACCCAAATCGTGGGCATGGGCAGCTGCGTTCTCCCGTGGACAACACTCACATCTCTGCAGGAAGGCTGACACTGTGTACTAGATGCCGTGTCGCTGGATCATGGCCACAGAGCCTAACAGTGAGACATTTGTTGCTACAGCAACATTTTTGTGAAGTACCTGTGGATTCAAAATGCTTACTATACTCCTGAATAAAATCCAGTTTCCAAAATGGGGTCACTTGTGGGGGTTTTCTGATGTATAGGTACCCAAGGGGCCCTGCTAATGTGACATGGTGCGCGCAATTTATTTCAACTTTTCCAGAATTCAAATGGTGCTCCCTCCATTCCAAGCCCTCCCATTTATCCAAACAGAGGTTTTTGGCCACATGTGGGGTATCCCTGTGCTCATAAGACATTGGATAACAACCTGTGGGGTCCACGGTTTGTTGTTGTCTCTTGAAAAAGTGAGAAATTTGATGCTAAAGCAACAGTTTTGTGAAAAAAATGAAAATTTTCAATATGGCAACCTAAGCTTATCAAATTCTGTGAAGTACTCGTGGATTCAAACTGCTCACTATACACCTTGATAAAAGCCTTGAGGTGTCTTGTTTCCAGAATGAAGTCACTTGTGGGGGACCGCCACTGTTTAGGCACCTCAGGGGCTCTCCAAATGCAACCTGGCGTCCGCTATTGATTCCAGCCAATTTTGCAGTCAAATGGCACTCCTTCCCTTCCGAGCCCTGCCATGCGCCCAAACAGTTGATTTCCACCACATATAAGGTATCGCCAAACTCAGGAGAAATTGCACAATAAATGTTATGCTGAATTTTTTCCTTTTACTCTTGTAAAAAAAAAAAGCTACCTGGTTGAAATAACAATTTTGTGGTAAAATTTTATTTTTTTTTTCATGGCTCAACGTTATAAAATTCTGTGAAGCACCTGAGGGTTCAGGGTACTCACCAAACATCTAGATAAATTCCTTGAGGGGCCTAGTTTCCAAAATGGGGCCACTTGTGCGGGGTTTCTGCTGTTTAGGTACCTTAGGGGACCTCCAAATGCGACATGGTGCCCACAATCTTTTTCAGCCAAATTTCCTTTCTAAAATTCAAATATTGCTCCTTTCGTTCCAAGCCCTCCCATTTGTCCAAACAAAGGTTTCAGACCACATGTGAGGTATCACCGCGCTCATAAAAAAGTGGTTAACAAACCTTGAGGTCAAATTTTTGGAATTACCTCTTGAAAAAGTGAGAAAATTGATGCTAAAGCAACATTTTTGAGAAAATTATTAAAATTTTCAATATGACAACGTAACGTTAACAAAATCTGTGAAGTACCTGTGGATCTAAAATGCTCACTATACCCCTAGATAGAAGCCTTGAGGGGTCTAGTTTCCAAAATGGTGTCACTTGTGAGGGGTTTCTTCTGTTTAGGTACCTTAGCGGACCTGTGAATGCAACATGGTGCCTGCAATCTATTTCAGCCAAATTTGCTTTCCAAAATTCAAATATTGCTCCTTCTGTTCCGAGCCCTCCCATTTGTCCAAACAGAGGTTTCTGACCACATGTGGGGTATCGGCGCGCTCATAAGAAAGTGGGGAACAAGTTTTGAGGTCCATTTTGTTGTGTTATTTCTTCTAAAAGTGAATAAATTTGGGTTAGAGCAACATTTTTAGGTAAAATTTAATTTTTGCTTTTTTTCATTCCACATTGCTTTTGTTCATGTGAAGCACCTGAAGGGTTAATAAACTTCTTGAATGTGGTTTTGAGTACTTTGGGGGGTGCAGTTTTTATAATGGTGTCACTTTTGGGTATTTTCTGTCATCTAGGCCTATTGAAGTCACTTCAAATGTGATGTGGTCCCTAAAAAACTGGTTTTGTAAATTTTGATGTAAAAATGAGAAATTGCTGATGAACTTTGAACCCCTCTAACTTCCTAACAAAAAAAAATTTTGTTTCCAAAATTGTGCTGATGTAAAGTAGACATGTGGGAAATGTTATTTATTAACTATTTTGTGTCACAGAAATCTCTGGTTTAACGGTATAAAAATTCAAAAGTTGAAAATTGCTAAATTTTCAAAATTTTTGCCAATATTCAATTTTTTTCATAAATAAACACAAAAAATATTGTCCTAAATTTGGTACTAACATGAAGTCCAATATGTGACGAAAAAACAATCTCAGAATCACCGGGATCCGTTGAAGCGTTCTAGAGTTATAACCTCATGAAGTGACACTGGTCAGAATTGCAAAATTTGGTCTGGTCATTAAGGTGAAAATTAGCTCCGTCACTAAAGGGTTAAGACATGACCATATGCTGTCTTCCTATGGGAGCACAGGGCTATGGTGGACACTCTATCTTAACCTGAAAGGTTTTATAAAAAAAAAAAAAAAAATTACTGGGTGTAGGCCATATTAACCCCTTTAGTGCTGAGACTATTTTGGTGTTTGTTGTCGGTAATTTCTTGGAATCGGAAGGTTTTGTGCCTTTTCCTCTGATTCTGTGGAAACATAAGAATCTGCCGCCTCTGTGAGATGAGGAGACGCTGTATATATGGGATGTGATCGGCATTACCGCTGTATGGAGACGCTGTATATATGGGATGTGACCGGCATTACCGCTGTATGGATACGCTGTATATATGGGATGGGATCGGCATTACCGCTGTATGGAGACGCTGTATATATGGGATGTGACCGGCATTACCGCTGTATGGAGACGCTGTATATATGGGATGTGATCGGCATTACCGCTGTATGGAGACGCTGTATATATGGGATGTGATCGGCATTACCGCTGTATGGAGACGCTGTATATATGGGATGTGATCGGCATTACTGCTGTATGGAGACGCTGTATATATGGGATGTGATCGGCATTACCGCTGTATGGAGACGCTGTATATATGGGATGTGATCGGCATTACCGCTGTATGGAGACGCTGTATATATGGGATGTGATCGGCATTACTGCTGTATGGAGACGCTGTATATATGGGATGTGATCGGCATTACTGCTGTATGGAGACGCTGTATATATGGGATGTGATCGGCATTACTGCTGTATGGAGACACTGTATATATGGGATGCGATCGGCATTACCGCTGTATGGAGACGCTGTATATATGGGATGTGATCGGCATTACCGCTGTATGGAGACGCTGTATATATGGGATGTGATCGGCATTACTGCTGTATGGAGACGCTGTATATATGGGATGTGATCGGCATTACTGCTGTATGGTGACACTGATATTAATGCGGCTCCTCAGCGGCCTAGACCTGCACAAGTGGCACCACTGTTCAATGCAGTCTGTCCTTTTCAGGCCCTAGAAAGGAGACAACTTCAAGGGAATCTACAAGATAATATTACACGCTACAGCAAGAGTTTGTGCAGGAAAAAGATAAAACCAAATTATTATTATCCGTCCAATATTTGTAGCAAGAAAATATCAACAAATGTTTGTGTGACGTGAGTGCAGCGCCAGCTCTCTGCTTCCATCTATCACATCTCCTAAATGGGAAAGGGGGGCGGAGGTAGAAGTGAGAAACACCAGCGCCACACTCTGATCACAATTATTTTAGGACAATCATAGAAGCTGTGGAGCGGTGCTGGTGTGGGAACAGAGAGCTGGGCGCTGCACTCACCTCTACTGCAGTGTCCACCATGGATCTTGAACATCTTCAGAGGGTGTTGATACAAGAAACTTTAGTAAAAATGAGCCACAAAACCACTTAAACCAATTAGCAGAATATGGAAATACCAGATCAGGCCCACCCAGCAGTTTGTTCATATATACTCTTCTAGATTATACTTGTTATAGGGTTTTATGAAGAGTGATTGAATTTTTATTCCCCCTTAGCATGTTAGCATGGCCCTGTGAGACAAGCATTCAGACACACTGTCACACAGGGTGGGGGCACGGTCTGACCACAACCAATCACAGACACCGGGACTGCTGGTGGGCGGGGGAAGCAGTGAATATGTATGAGGTTAATAGGCGGACCTGGAAGAAGTATTATAATCACGTGAATACTGGTAAGTATAATGTGCCTGTTCCAATCCTCCTGGTCTTTTCTACCACCATTTTTAAAGCACATGATTCGGGTCCCCATAGACTTTTATATGGGGTTTTGGATCGACATCCGGGCAGATATTAGGTCAGGTTATATGCACCTTGTCCACCTTTATCCTGTATGTATTAGGGTACTGTCTCACTAAACGACGTACCAGCGATTCCGACCACGATATGACCTGGTCAGGATCGCTGGTGCGTCGCTACATGGTCGCTGGTGAGCTGTCAATCAGGCAGATCTCACCAGCGACCAGTGACCAGCCACCAGCGACGCGTGGAAGCGATGCTGCGCTTGGTAACCAAGGTAAATATCGGGTAACTAAGCAAAATGCTTTGCTTGGTTACCCGATATTTACCTTGGTTACCAGCGCACACCGCTTAGCGCTGGCTCCCTGCACTCGTAGCCAGGGTACACATTGGGTTAATAAGCAAGGCACTTCGCTTATTTACCCGATGTGTACTCTGGCTACGTGTGCAGGGAGCCAGCACTGGCAGCCTGAGAGCGGCGTACGCTAGTAACCAAGGTAAATATCGGGTAACCAAGCAAAGGGCTTTGCTTGGTTACCCGATGTGTACCTTGGTTACCAGCGTCGGCAGCTTCCAGACGCCGCCCCCCTGCACATTCAGATCGTTGCTCTCTTGATGTCAAACACAGCGATGTGTGCTTCACAGCAGGAGAGCAACGTCCAAAAAATGAACCAGCACTGTGTGTAACGAGCAGCGATTTAACAGCAGGGGCCAGGTTGCTGCTCAGGGTCGCACACAGCGAGATCGCTAATGAGGTCACTGATGCGTCACAAAAACCGTGACTCAGCAGCGATCTCGCTAGCGATCTCGCTATGTGAGAAGTACCCCTTAGTCATGCCATTATCATTTAAGTAGGTTTATGTAGGATTTTCTTTGTAGATATTTTACACCCTTTACTGTTTGGAATCCTTGTAAGTTCTATTGGTCTTAAAACCCGGTTTAATTACTTTCTGCTCGCTTTTGCATGGGCTATATAGGGGTGGGTGAGGTTGTATTTATTCTTTGAGTGATTGCTGTTATTCTATACTGAGCGCTTTGTTGTTTCTTTGCTTAAATGGGACAAACTGACTTTGTCCCATTTAAGTACAACATCTACACATTATGTCTCCTCATGTTTCCCCCATTATCTCCGGTGATTGAATTATTATATGGAGTTCTTTATGATGTTGGTTTTTCTGATCTTCCCAATCAGGTCCCTACAATATCTGATCTTCTCACTGTAGATCTTCTATGTAAGATTGACTTATCAAGGATGGAAAGGGACAAGATGGCGGAGAGGATATTACACCTCACTCTAGAGATCCTCTTCCGGCTTACTGGAGAGGTGAGAGATTCTGATGACATCACATTGCATCATTGTTATCTATGGGAATAACAGATGGACAGAACTGGAGAGGTGAGGACTCTGGAAATGTCTGTAGTGAGATTTATTAATGTGTCTCTCCATATCCAGGATTACACAGTAGTGAAGAAGACCTCTAGTGAGCGCTGTCAGGCCCCTGTGTCTGAGGGATGGGGAAGACCCCTGAGCCCAATCACGGGGCCTCCACCTCACCTTCTGATACATGAGGACATCAATGACCAGAAGATCCTAGAACTCACCTACAAGATGATTGAGCTGCTGACTGGAGAGGTGACACTGCTGGGACATTATACAGTACCGCTATGAAGGGATCGGGGGGATGACGGTATCATTGTATGTGTCAGGTTCCTATAAGGTGTCAGGATGTTACCGTCTATTTCTCCATGGAGGAGTGGGAGTATTTAGAAGGACACAAAGATCTATACAAGGATGTCATGATGGAGGATCCCCAGCCCCTCACATCACCAGGTAATAGACAGGACTAAATACACACGGCCTATAATTATCTGGATGTAAAGAATGAATTCAGTCCCTGTATGTGTTTCCTTTAGTTCTGTCGAGTAAGAGGAAAACACCAGAGAGATGTCCCCATCCTCTTCTACCACAGGACTGTAAACAAGAAGATCCCGATGTTCCTCAGGATCATCAGGTAGATGGAGAGAAGGTGCCATGAAATCCCCCTATGATGTGTAGATGGCTGTGAAGGTCTTGTGCTCAGTCTTGTTTTATCCTCCAGTATTATATGTTTTATACTTGTGTAATGAGAGCGGTGGAGATGGCCGGATTAGAGCTGATGATAGATGTGACTTCTCCATCTGTCTGTGACTTTTACAATACTTTTTCAGGGTAAAGATGTGACCCATATTAATACTACAGAGACATATATGAGGGGAGATGAGAGGTGTAAAGAGGAGATTCCTACAGAGAATGACCCAGGTGAGTAGTAACCACTGAATGCAGAGAAGTCACAGATTCTTCGCAGTCACCGGCTGTGTCTGGTTTATCTGTGGTGTACATATCACAATCATGCGGTCATCATTCTCCTTCTAAACCAAAACTGTCCCCATTACTTTGGGCATTGAAAGTCCTTCTGTTGGAGTGAGGTCTGTTCTGTCCAGAGCTTACAGCCCAGAGAACACTCCCTACTCTCTGGAATTAGAAGATGCTGACCTTTACCTTCCCAGATCTCTCAACTACAAAGCCAAACGACAGGGTACTTAGAATGTGCTAATGTGCTTCCCCCACGCCTGTAGCAGCTGGGCTGCTCGGATCCAGACCAGCTGTGTGGCTTGAGGGATCCTCCAGGCGGACACGCCAAATGAAAAGGGGGATGTAGTTGTACGGGCTTGGCCGTATTCAGTTCGTGACGCCACCCACGGTGTATGGTGAAGTTTGACACCAACGCTGCTTTTGCGGGACACCTGGGGGAGATGTAGTGGTAGCTGGATGTTAACCCCTCCGTGGGTAGGGATGGTTGCCCCCGGACCCAGTGTCTGTGTGCAGGTTATGGCGATGGCAGGGGCGTGCACGCCCGGACGTACCAGGGGGTGTTTGGTTACTCACAATTAAATGAATCACACGAGTCTTTTGGTAAACCAAGGTGCTGGTGGCCGGCCACCACGGCCGGTTGTACTCTGGTCCCCCACCCGGGCTGGTGGTCGCCGTCTTTTCCTCTGCACTAGTTCTGTTGTTTGTTTGGACTTCCCGGTATGGAACACGGGAGTCCGCTCCCGGCTTTTTGTGTACCTGAGGAGCCGAGCCCGCTGACGCTGACCCGTGGGATCTATGGGCCCTGGCGGTTGCCCTATCCCTCTCTGTGGGTGGTTGTCTTCTTTTGGGACTTTGGTTGGGACAGGACCTCAATCGGTTGATTAGCTAGGCCGTTTGTTCCGGTCCTAGCTTCAGGGTCAGAGTACCCCCTCTGTGCACGGTTTCCGGGTTGGGTCTCTGGTGTCGGTAGCGGCGGGCTCCAACCCTGTCCCAGTCCACCTCGGATATCCGGATGCCGTCTTCCCGTTGCCTGCCAACGGTGACCACCGTCTGCCACCTAGCCAAGGTACCAGGGCTCCACCCCTGGCACCGTTCAACTTGAGCTTCTCCTCCGCTGGAGCTACACCTAGCCCCAGCCTAACTCCTTTCAACTCCACTCCACTCAGAACTCAAACTCCAACTGTTTGTTTTCCCGCTTCGGGCTGTCTAGACCCCTAGGTGGGCGTTCCCTAACCACCTGGTCCCGCCCACTGGTGTGCCTGTCTTGCCCTGAGGGGGGTGACTAGGGTTTCAGGTCTGCTGTATGTAACCCTGTGAGGGAAGGTGTTATGCGGGGGCCTAATTTGTGACTACCTGGTTTTGCCAGGGCGTCACACTAACAACTTAGAATGTCATGTGAAAAAAATATATAAACCGTATGGTGGGCCTTTTTTTATGGTGAGACCCCAGTCCATGTCCTTTTTTATTTATATTCTCATACATACACAGTAACACAAGAAATATTATACAATACAAAATCCTTTTTCTTTTTCTATTTAATTGCATCCCCAACACCCACCAATTTATAACAGGGAGAAAAGAGAAAACTCTTCAATCAATAATTCTTGTCCGTATTTCCAAAACTCTTTCCTTATACTTATCTTAGCGATTTAACCTATTTGGATGTTTAACTTGGCCTAACCTGTTGTTTGACAAATATATTTTTAGAAGTTATCCAGTCCTTAAAGGGAAGGTGCCACAATTCTAAATTTGTATTAATAATTACTGATTATAGAATCAATTATTTTTAATACAAAATTTAATTCATTATTTGTTTTTTATTTAATTCTATTTTTACTCAAACCCTGTGCATAGAGAGAGTCAGATGCTGACTAATATCTCCTGCATTGTGGCTGCTTCCTACAGTGATCTGTACATGCCTCCTGGGCTGTCCAGATCACATCTTTAGGAGATCAGCGCCATCTCTGTGGAGCCCAAGGCGTATGCTGTAGGCTCAATTTTGCCCCTGAGCACGGCAGAGAGTGTGACGCCCTGGCCTATCAGGTCGTCACAGGGTATCGTGCAATCTTCCCTTCTGCACGGTATCCGCATCCTCCTTGGTTACGGGTCCCTGACCTTTGGTGTTGCTAAGAACAAGCCAATCGAAATCCTAGAAACACTCTGCACCACAACCACCAGAGACACCAATGGGTAGCCTGAAGGGAATAGGGCCGCCCACTTGGGGGGTTGGTTAGGGAGGGGTAGGAGTGTCAGGAGACAGTTGAGTGGTGACTCTCATGAGGAGAGGTCACAAGTCAGTTGGAGGAGATCAGGAGCTGGGCTCCTTGCTAACACTAGGTGGCAGACGTTGGTCTGGGCCTCGTAGGAGCTGGAACCCCGGTCGCAGGGGATCGTGACAAGGGGCACGGAACTGCTAAGGAGGGCAGTCGGCGGCCTTGTGCCATCTCCGGGCAGGGGCCAGGGCACGACTGGGTACGTGGACCCTAGGCCGGGAAGTAGCTTCAAGCGTCCTGGTAATTCACCCGACGAGGACAGAGCCTTCAAGATCCGTTTTCCACCCGCACCAAAATCGGGGTACTAGCACAACGAGGGGGATAGGACTTTCCCAATATAGAGTCCAGAAAATCCCAAGCGTGAACCCTGAGAGCGAGCTCACTCCGTTAGCCATACGGGTGAGCGGGACCCGACTAGTTCTTTACTACAGGGGCCAGCCAGTAAAGAAGGTGCCAAGGGAAAGGTCACAGGCTAACAAGCAACACCATCAGGCATGGGATCCAGGCGTGCTCCCCCCCAGCGGTGCTCAGAATTTCAGTTTACAAGTTGTCGGTGTCAGCGTTATTGGACTGAGTGAGTACGTACGCAGTGACCCTTTCCTCCCCAACGGCATCCCCTCACCACCATCACCGAGCCCCGGGGCATTCCCCTACCCACGGAGGGGTTAAACACCTGGCTGCCATCCCATCGCCACCAGGCGCTCCCAACAGCAGCGGTGGTACTCCACCTTACCACACACCGTGGGTGGCGTGACGAACTCTAAACACACAACCCCCTTGTAAATACCCCCTTTTATTTCGAGTGGCCGCACGACCCCTCCCGGGTCCGGAGACCCCTCGAGCCACTCCGGATCCGAGCAGTCTTGGCTGCTGACGCTGGGGCGGTACAAGAGCAGTGATCTGCAGCCTGAGCCTAGTATTGTACTAATGAGGCTGCGATCACCGCTCCCCGCTGGACGTACTCGCATCAGCCTTCCACTCCTGGCAGCTCCTTCTGTAAGCACTCTGTGCTCAGCGCGAGCAGTGCGTTGACAGGAGGAGCTAATGGGATCAAAGGTGGCAAAATACTATGGTGGCACAGTATTATGGTGGCACAGTAATATAGTTGCACAGTAATAATATATCCGATCTCACGCATAAAGCCAGGGATGGTGCAACCTTTAAACCATAAGGGAACAACCAGAAAGTTGGCAAGTGTCATGAGGTTTTTTTTCTCTCCTAGAAAAAAAACACACACTTCCATAGCACTCACATGACATCCGGATGCTAGGTGAGGGGAAAAAATGCATGACACTCGCTAACTTACCTGGGTGATTTCATATACGCAGGTGTGAGCAAACCCTAAAGAGAAATATTCTATCATTTGACATTGAGACGAAAATGAGTAGAATTCACAACTATTTCTTGTAGTTTAACTCTTTAAGGACATATGACGTACCAGCACATTATATGCTGGCTCACTAATTTTGATGAACGCTCACACAGAGCCCACATCTTTTGTCAGATGATGGCTGTGTTATTCAGCCACCATCTGCCTATAACAGCTGCAGATGGGGCGGTGTTCCGTCTATGACTGTTAACCTGCTATATTCCACTTTAAACTCTGACAGCGGCATTTAACACGTGTTGACAGTAGAGCGTGTCATTCCACTCGCCCATAGGGTTGTCCTGACAGCAGGGAGTCTGATGAACATCCCTGTGCCAGCCAATTCGATACTCCTGTGAATGCCAAGCTGTAGCTGGCGTTCATAGATCGTGATTTTCACTATACATAGTAGTGCTTATGCACTGCTATGCATAGTATAAACAATCAGATGACAGCAGGTTAAAGTCCCCAAAAGAACTAACAAATACAGTTAAAAGTAAAAAAAAAGTTTTTAAAAAATATATAAAAGTACAAATTTTCAAATTATCCCCCCCCCTTTTTGCTTTAAGAAACCAAAACACAGATTTTGCATCACTGCTTTCGCAAAAGTCCAATCTTTTAAAATATAGAATAAATTCAAGTGGCAAATGGCGTAACGAGAAAAAACAAAATGAACACGCCAGAATTTACAGGGTTTTTAGCCGCCACAACATTGCAATAAAATTAAATAAGAGGCGACCAGAATTTAATCTCTTCTGAAAGTTGATTAATCGAATGTTTTTTAGGGAAATAATTCTGCCTTTATAGATTTGACAAGAAATAATCCATGAAAGTGAAATGTTCCCCCAAAACGAAAAGTTGGGGTGAAGACTGAATAGAACGTCTTACTGCAAATAGGGAAAAATCCGAGTTCTCTAATCCTCCTTGTATGAAGAGTCCCTCTTTAGTGCCAGTAATAATTCCCTTTTTATCCAATGTTCGGCACAGGGTAATTGTAAGAAATGCGGGAGATTAGTATTATCCACAGTGAGTATATGGGGGCCGGGCAGCCCACCCACAGGAGCTTTTCTAAATGCTTCTCAAAATGTAGTTAGCAAAGAAAGAAGAAAAATTATTATTTAAAAGGTAGGATATTTTACCTTCAAGAGCCAGAAATATATTTTCTGTAAGAATTCTACAAATGTCCATTATATAACAACTTGTACTGGAGCCGCCATTGTGGAGTCTGAGAGGCAAGAAAATAAACATCTCCCCTTATTACAAGAGGAAATGAAGGTAACCCTTTAAAGGGGTTATCCGAATTATTTTACAATTTTTTATTTTTTTTTATTTCACTATTGGGCTGTATTGGGGCAGGTAAGTAGATAGTAAGTAACTACCTACCTGCCGTCAGCCCCTCTACCCCGGCTCAGAGCGGTCATGTGACCACTCCCGCCGGGATTTTGCTGCTTCCTGTGACGACAGGGGCAGGAGCTTATGCTCGCCTTGTAGACTGGCATCACAGCCGATGTCATGTAGCTGCCCTGCTAGGCAGGTACAGTGCGCCGGAGTCCCCGCCCCTCCCCCCCAGACCCTCTCCAGATTCTGTACTCTTCCCGCAACCTCCCAGCCACTGCTTTGAGGCCTGTGAGCTGAGGGGAGGGGCCTGGTGGCGGCTGCCCACAGTGTCACCGCCAGCACCGGGCCCCCTGCTCAGGATCACAAGTTCAAATGTATCGGCATCACAAATGCCGATACAGTTGAAATCACAGATGAGAGGCAGCGCTGCGCTGATTCTCATCATTGTGTCGCTGTCTGTGCTCTCTGGCAGTTCAGTACAGCAGTGACGTCACTACTGTGCTGATATGGCCAGAGCACAGACAGTGCGCGAACGAGGAGCAGCGACGGGGACCGAGGAAAGGTGAGGATGTAATCCCTACACAGTGGGTGCTAATGGGCTGCAGAGCGATGTGTATGTGTGGAGGGGTGGTGTTAGGGCGGTGGGTTGTTGGGTGGAGAACAATGTGTGTGTGTGGCGCCCCTGAAGCTTAAGTCGCCACAGAGTACTGCACCTAAAATTGGGTGTAATGCTAAACCCGGTTCCTGAAGAGGTCAGTCCCTGTTTCACCACATCACAAACTCAAATACACACCAAGTTGCCCTGTTCCCACTGGGGACTGGGCTAGAGTCGGGTAATAAAGGGGTCGCCGACAGTGAGATATTTACAGGATGCCCTCAACAGGGGCCCCAGTCCCACTAACTTAGGACATGGGAGGGGGGAGGTGAAGCCAGCAGGGGGAGTCAGGAGCCAACACAACAGTTAGAGGAGTTCTCCAGCAGGAGACCAGCGGAGCAGTCGCATCTACAGGTGCTCCGGCGGTGGGAAGGAGGAGAAGTTCACAACGGTTGCCGCAGGGAGAGGGTTCTCTGCTCCCCACGGAACCGTTGCCACATAGGACGGCAGGACCCTAGGGAAGATCATACTTCACATTAGTTTTCTAGAATCTGCCAGGACGGGGAAAGTTTCAAGCTTCCCTGCCCACACAGCGCCTGACAGCACAGTGCCATATAGAATCCGGGGCCTCTCTTCAAGCCGGCCCACATCGGAACCGTGGCATTTGCATATAGGAACAAGAGTCCACTCGTAGCTTCAAGCCAGGGATTCACAGACAGGCGTTACAAGGAGAAATCCACCGAACACCAAACCGAACTGATCTCTAAAGGCATTCGGGTTCGACAGAGCCCATCATAGCAAGTGACCGGTATTACCTGGGTGAGCGACATCGTACAAAAGTGAGTAAACAACCTGGAACTGTAGCTATAGACTGATTCTTTATTACCCGTACTGCCACTCTCTGACGCCATTACTATTCCCCCTCATCATCCTCCCCGGGGCCCGCTCTACCTGTGGAGAAGGATACCATCCCTTGCTGCTACTACCATCTCCCCGGAGGACTGCGACAGCCATTCTCTGGCCACATACCACAGGTGTAGTCACGACAAACACCTCACTACTACCCCCATCATCCTTCCCCAGCCATCTTTTGTACACCTTGGGGCAACGGAGCCGGGCTAGGCCGCCCGTGACCACAACAGTCGATGGCCTGGCGACGAGTAGGGTAAATGCACCTGCCCCGTGGGACTCTACAGCTCTGTGTGTGTGTGTGTGTGTGTGTGTGTGTGTGTGTGTGTGTGTGTGTGTGTGTGTGTGTGTGTGTGTGTGTGTGTGTGTGTGTTGCAGAACCCTATATATATGGTGGGGTCTGCAGAGCCCTATGTGGGGCTCTTATTTCTTTTTTTTTTTTTTTTTTTTTTTTTTTAAACTCGTTTTATTGAAAGTTAGGTAAATCATTACATTAGAGAATAAATCAGCAAATTGTACAGTATGACAAAGTACATGTAAACTGGTTGGTCATCAGGACAATAAAGCAACAACCATCAAGTCAGCGTCTATTACTTTCAGCATATTCGTGGTACATCAAACATAGCAAAGGTGTCAGCTCGCGAGACATATCCATCTTAAGGCAAAAAGCCCATATTGTCAAGGAGAGTGCAACCCAGGTTTCAGGGAACTCGTAGTATCCCTGATATAGTGTATCATGAATCACATGTGTCTCCTCGCCGCCTACCGGGGCACTACTGGCTATTATTGCGATAATACCGATTGTAGGTTATCAGCCAGAGAACCAGGTGAGCCACCAGTCAAGGGCGAACTCATCCATCTACCCCAAATTTTGTCAAATTTAGTTAAAGAGCCTCTTGTCTTATAAACAAATTGTTCTGACGGAATTATAGCATTTACCAATGCAATCCAAGAGGCTCTAGTTGGGGGATGATTGCTCATCCAATTTAGTATAATGCTCTTCCGGGCCAGAAAAAGGACCTTTTTTATTAATAGATTCTCATCTTGGGACCAGGAGTGTACATCTACCACCCCAAATAGACACAGGATTTGGCACATAGTAACCGCTTTTTGAAGTATGGCGGAAAGAGTCATTACAATCTCACTCCAATAGGAGAGAATGACTCAGCAGTCCCATATCATGTGCCAAAAATCAGCACCGTCTCTCCCGCATCTCGGACAGCCCATCCCCACCGAATTATTCGCCTTTTTCATTTTGTTCAGTCTCTGGGGAGTGATATAACTCTGGTGTATTATATATAACTGAATCAGTCTATTATTAACTGCAGGAGAGACCAACGTGTGGGATTCGACAATGTCGTCCCACGCTACATCAATCTCAGGGATCCTGGCACTCCACCTCTCACGGACAGAAAGAGGACTATTCATGGCCTTGGCCCGAATGAGGGAGGAGTATAGTTTGGAAATAAGACCACCAGGGCCCTGTGATCTAATAATTCCAATGACTGGGAAGGAAGAGAATCTAACCCCACGGCCAGAGAACTGAGCTCGAAAGGCGTGCCTAATCTGGAGATACTGAAACCCATGAGATTCCGGCAAATCGAATTCTGTCCGCAGTTGTGCAAAGGGGCGGAGTTCACCATCCCGGACCAGTGATCCCAGGCAGATTATTCCGCGATTCCTCCATTCACCAAACCCCGGCAACCCACAAAAGTGTGGAAGGTCCAAATTATCCCATATGGGCGTCTCAGTTGGTACATCATGAAATTCGAGTACGGCTTTAGCCTCTTTCCAGATCCTGGCCCCCAATTTGTGCATCGGGAGGACACGACCCTCAGGGGCCCTCCTGTGATCCGTCAGTAACGGCCACAGGAGATCCACACCTGTGAATTCTGCCAGGAGTCCCTCCGGAGAACCCCCAACCCCGGGGAGTGTCCATTGACCCAAATATTTCAACTGTCCGGCCAGGTAGTAAATATAAAGATCAGGAAGGGCCATGCCCCCCATATCCTTGGGTCTTTGTAATTTGGCCAATTGGACCCTTGATCTGGACGTGCCCCAGACAAAGGTAATCATTAAAGATTCCAGGGACCGAAAGAAAGAGCGGGGGATCTGTACAAATACATGCTGAGTAATATAGAGACACTTTGGTTGCACTATCATTTTAAGGAGGTTAATCCTTCCCGCCACTGATAGCGGGAGTTGC
Organism: Anomaloglossus baeobatrachus; assembly: GCF_048569485.1. Taxonomy (NCBI): domain Eukaryota; kingdom Metazoa; phylum Chordata; class Amphibia; order Anura; family Aromobatidae; genus Anomaloglossus; species Anomaloglossus baeobatrachus. The sequence goes on from NC_134357.1 coordinate 530,064,191, forward strand.
CTCCATCTATTAAATTTCTCCCCGAGGCTCTTATTTCTAATGCTGTAGTAATGAGAGGTCATTGCTGGAGCAGTATCCTGACAGCCAATGAGTGTGCTGAGGGCGGGCAGAAGGCGGATCTAGGCAGTGACGCCGGGCGGTGCCAGATCTGACTGTGAGGTTGGCATAGGAAGATCTCATGTTTGGCTGAGCTGCATGTAAACAAATTGTGTGCAGAGAATAAAGGGATAATTCAAGAGAAGCAAAAGTTAGAAAACAAAAAAAAAAATGTAGTGGTGTTTTATATGACAATACAGCACAGATTAGGCTATGTTCACACTTCCGTTGTTTTGCATCAGTCACAATCCGTCGCCTTGAGGAATTACGGTATCCTGCAAAATATTTTGCAGGAATCAGTTTTTTTCCCCCATAGACTTGTATTAGCGACGGATTGTGACTGATGACCCTGCGTTACATCCATCGCGTGACGATCAGTTCTTTGCTGACTGACCGTCAGGCGGTAGGAACGCAGCATGTAACGTTTTTTATGTACAGCGGATAGTTTTTTTACTGTGAGCATGTGCACAGTAAAAAACCATGATGGACTGTAAATTCAGTTCCAACGGCAAGAACGATCAGCAGGCTTTTGAGAGCGATCAGCTGATCGTTCACAAAAGCCGGCCACCGGTTAAACAGTAAAAACAAAAAAAAAATGGATTCATTTTTTTGCAGCATCAGTCACATCAATTGTGCCACTATCTGCAACGCATCTGTTACATCAGTCACACAACTGATTGTGACAGATGCAAAACAATAGATATGTGAACATAGCCTTAGCTTAAAAAAAATTGGAGTTTGTTGGACAAATCCTTTAAGGATCAGAGTATATTTCATTTTTGCACGTTTGATTTTTTCTTTGTGTTTTTTCCAAGAGATATAACTGGTTTGTTTTTGGGGGGTTTTCTGACAACATAGATGCTTGGGGTTTTTTTTGTGGGACAAGTTGTACTTTTGAATGACACAATTTCTTTTACATATAATGTACCATACAAAAGAAAAAAAAAGTGGGACAAAACGGTGAAAAAAATGCATATCTGCCATTGGTTTATGAGTTTTGCTTTTACAACGTTCTTTTTGAGGTAAAACAATGGCTGGAGACCTAATTGCACACATCAGTCCGAATACAGCGATACTAAACTTCTAAACTTTGTTCTTTTTTTTTTCTATTTAAATGAAGAAACAAAATTCGGAATATTGTAAACAAAAAATAAAGAGCATTTTCCTTTTTGTGCTGCCATTTTCCAACACTTCATTACCTATCAGGTACTTTTTTTTTTATTGGTATCTTTCTGACCTACATAATAAATTTTTGTAGCTGCTTATTTCAGTTTTTGGGAGGCAGAACAAACAGGGCCGACATCATACTCTACACCTTCCTGCTCTGAGGTCTGTTGTTACATTGTCAACTGTTTTTGTCTCAGTAAATAATTTAACTTTTCTATATAACTTTTATAATGTCTTTGCATATTTTAGAAATGTTATACAAATATATTTTTAAACAATATTTTATTCAAATATAATTTTTATTCTTAGCAGATGACTGTACCAGAAGATTAGAGGGACAACTCATATCTGCAATTTTTAAATCAGATGATCTTGATATCACACAAGATATAACTGAAGTGAATGCCATTACTCCAGATATCCCATCTTCCTTTCACAGCGAAGATCTATGATTTGATCCTTTTAAACAGGTCCTAACTTCTGATTCCTCACACGTTATTAAAAGAGATAAAAATCACGAAAGAGAAATTACAAATAAATCTGCTCTTAAATCAAAGAAGCCATTTTCAAGTGCAGAATCTAAAAAATGTTTGCCCTTCAAAATGTCTGTTACAAATAAAAAAACTCACACAAGAAAGAAAAGATTTTCTTGTGTACAGTGTAGGAAATATTTTGCCTTGAAATCAGAGCTTGTTAGACATGAGAGCGTTCACACAGGGGAGAAACCATATTCCTGTTCAGAATGTGGAAAATGTTATACCAGAAAATCATATCTTGTTAGACATCATATAACTCACACTGGGGAGAAACTGTTTTCATGTTTAGAATGTGGGAAATGTTTTAAGCAAAAATCAACTTTAGTTGACCATCAGAAAATTCACACAGGGGAGAAGCGTTTTTCCTGTTCAGAATGTGAGAAATGTTTTGCACAGAAATCACATCTTGTTACACACCAGAGAATTCACACAGGAGAGAAGCCATTTTCATGTTCAGAATGTAAAAAATGTTTTGCAGATAATTCAAGTTTTCTTAGACATCAGAAACTTCACTCAGGAGAAAAGCCCTTTTTATGTTCAATATGTGGGAAATGTTTTATTCGGAACACCGAATTAGTTGTCCATCAGAGAACTCACACAGGGGAGAAACCCTTTTCATGTTCAGAATGTGGGAAGTGTTTTAATGCAAAATCATCTTTACTTGTCCATCAGAGAACTCACACAGGGGAGAAACCCTTTTCATGTTCAGAATGTGGGAAATGTTTTGCAAGGAAATCAGGTCTTGTTATACACCAGAGAATTCATACAGGGGAGAAGCCATTTTCATGTTCAGAATGTGGGAAATGTTTTGCAAGGAAATCAGGTCTTGTTATACACCAGAGAATTCATACAGGGGAGAAGCTATTTTCATGTTCAGAATGTGGGAAATGTTTTGCAAGGAAATCACATTTTCTTACACATCAGAGAATTCACACAGGGGAGAAGCCATATTCATGTTTAGAATGTGGGAAATGTTTTAATCAGAAAAAAAGTTTAGTTGTCCATCAGAGAACTCACATAGGGGAAAAACCATATACTTTTACCAACTGTATATAAAATATATAACAGAGAGCGTCAAAGTAAAAACAAATGAGTAAATGTGAAAGTAAAACCAATTTCTAACTTGCATTAAAAACAATATAACTTTACCGTAAATATCACATTGCTTTAGATTTATAGATTCACTATATGGATAAGAGTATTGCAACCAATAATAATACAATAAAAATACTTAACGTTTCCTCCGCCTTTTTTTTTTTTTTTTTTAATTTTTATAACAGCTAATCTCAGTCGTCTGTCATTCATTAGAGTTTCTTTATATCCACAATCTCCATGAGTAAACGTCTTTAGTTTATGTATATTATAATAATAAAGATGTTCATGTTATATGTTACTATTTACTAGAGATGAGCGAACCTCTAGAGGCTTGAGTTCGGCTCGGTTCGTCGAACGGAGGCCGCGTTCGAGTTCGGTTCGACGAACCTCTCGAACCCCATAGAAAACAATGGGAGACAATCACAAACACATAAAAACACCTAGAAAACATCTTCAAAGGTGTCCAAAAGGTGACAAACAACTCACAAGACAACACAAACACATGGGAAAGTGACAAGGACAAATACTCATGCGAAAACAAAATAGCTGGACGAGGAAAAAGAGGAGGAGACACTGATATGTGAGTATATGCAAGTGAGCATCGATGCCATTACTATGCAACTTGAGCCTTGCTCATTTTAGGCTTCCAATCTGGATAAATTGCCTGAGCTCGCCACTTACGCCTTGGGGATCTTGTCGTGTCCCGCAGCCAGCGTTCTCTCGGAACGTGTCCTCAGTGCTGCTGGGTGTGTGCTGTCAGATAAGCCATGGAATCAATGGTGCTCTATAAATAAACAATAATAATAATAATAATAATAATAATAATAAGCACACGCGTCTCGCATCTGTCCACTGACAATGTGGACAGACTAACGTTCATCAAGATGAGGAAGTCATGGCTCACAGAGGACTTTTCTTCCCCTGTGTCATCCAGGGGAGGCGAAAGGCAGGTGTATTTTTGAAAGTGCTTCATGCAAAGCATCTTTTTCCTTTGGAAAATGGGGTCAACTGATGCCAGGCAAGTGGGGTGTGTGTGGCCCAATTTGTGGAAACGAGGGAGACTGTGGTTGGAGTCCCCTCGCTGTCTTTTACATGATTTTCGAAGGGCATGACATGGCTGAGAGGTTTACTTTCAGCATCTGCAAACGGTTGGGTATAGAAATGCTGCCTTTCCAACTTTTTGAACAGAGGATTTGCGAGACCTTATGCCCATCGCAGTGCCCCAAGAGCCGATGCCCAGTCGCCACTGCTTCTCCAAGAAAGGTGTGCCCGCGATACACCAGCATGTCGCACCAAACATCAACGCTTCTTTGAGAAACTCTGTGTGACAGGGTGCATTTCACTACAGATACTTTTTCCAGAAAGCATGGACAGGGGCGTTACATGTTGCTGACTGTGCACTGGGTTACTATGGGGAGAGATGGAGAAGGGTCTGCTGTACAAGTCTTGCCGTCCCCACGAGTTGTGTGTCAATCGTTTCTCTGTATGTAGAAGTTTCTTCACTGCTTCTGCCTCCTCAACCTCGTCTGGGTCCTACACCTCCGCTCAAACCCTGTGTGGTGATGCTACCCTCGTTGTAACTGCGCACAAGGAATCCCACACACCTCCTTACTATGCTGGTAGCAGAGCTCAACAGCATCAGGCGGTCGACTCTTTTCTTTGAAATGTCTGTGAATTGTGAGTCACACTGCTGAGGAGTTGTGGACGGTAAGCTCTGGAGAGTGAGACCAAGTTTCATCAATGGTTGTCTCCACTCAACCAGCAGCCAGGGAAGGCCGGGTGCGACGATGCAAACCTGGGTGCGGCCCTTCGCCGTGACAATGTGACACACGTGCCTTGTGTGGCTCACGTGTTGAACCTGTTTGTCCAGCATTTTTCAAACCACTATCCCGGCCTACATCTTCTGCAGCGAGCACGGTGTAACGCCTGTCTAGATCCACTCACTCAGACGGGCTGTAAAGGATACAAATAAGAAAGCCGCGGAGACACCATCACGTGTTTCTCAACGCTGCCAGGAAACTAGCCAGGTCTTTCACCGGGAAGGAACAACCAAGGGAAGGGCAGTCTCCAGTCAAGAAGACCACCTATACCAAACATGGTATCCATCCACAGACAGCCGTTTCGGGGTATTTGCCCCTCATCAGTGTGGAGTAGGTATCTAGCTAGTGGGGGCAATGCCTAGTAAAAGACTACTTAAGCAAGCATTGTTGACCTTAGGGAGATCAACATATCCACTGCGGAGACACCATCACGTGTTTCTCAACGCAGTGATTCCCCCGTTGGGGGCGTTGCTCTAGAATCACTGCGTTGAGAAACACGTGATGGTGTCTCCGCAGTGGATATGTTGATCTCCCTAAGGTCAACAATGCTTGCTTAAGTAGTCTTTTACTAGGCATTGCCCCCACTAGCCAGATTCCTACTCCACACTGATGAGGGGCAAATACCCCGAAATGGCTGTCTGTGGATGGATACCATGTTTGGTATAGGTGGTCTTCTTGACTGGAGACTGCCCTTCCCGTGGTTGTTCCTTCCCGGTGAAAGAACTGGCTAGTTCCCTGGCAGCGTTGAGAAACACGTGATGGTGTCTCCGCGGCTTTCTTATTTGCATACTTCCCAAGGGGGCGTTGCTCTAGAATCACTGCATTGAGAAACACGTGATGGTGTCTCCGCAGTGGATATGTTGATCTCCCTAAGGTCAACAATGCTTGCTTAAGTGGGCTGTAAAGGATAGGCTAGAGGGAAGCCACTCACCAAGCAGGACCCCCAGAACCCTGAAACCCTTTAACCCCTATACAGGGATTTTGAATTACACAGGGCCCAAGGTGATCAATACCTGTGGAAGGCTGCAGTTCCAGAGAGTAGTAGTCAGGAAGGGTCAAAACATTAATTGAGGAAGAGGAACAGAATGGGACGGCCAGGACTTAATCATAAAACAAGCAGAGGTGAAATGCGGATTGGCCAACGAGGTACATAAACAGCAGGCAGGAAAAGTAGTCCGGAAACAAGCACACAAAATCACAAATCAGAACTGGGGGTTACAGTAACCAGAGGTTCAGAGCTATTTTTGGCAGTGGTCAGCAGACAGCATGGGCCTAAAAAAGGGTGTGGTGTCTAGGGTTTGGTGTCTTCCCATTGATTGTAGCTGAATGATGGTACTTCATCTGTGAGACACCCACCACCTACATTCAGCCACTGGTTCTGCATATCTGAAGGTAACGCAGCGCAGTGGGTGAGCATAACCTGCGTCCACCTGCACCGCTGGCATCGACTCCTCTCCCATCATCAGCACTATGCACGAAAGGAAGACATTATCACCTGGCGACCGGACTACAAATTGGAGCGGACTCCGGTGGTGACTTAACAGCCGTGTGCGACAATGATGAAAACCTGGCTGCGGCCCGTTCGTCAGGGCAATGTGACACATGTGCCTTGTATGGCTCACGTGTTGAACCTGATTCTCCAGCAATTTTTAAACCACCATCCCGGCCTATATGGCCTTGTGCAGCGGGCACGCTCGCTATGTGCTCACTTCCACCGTTCACACCCAGCAGCTGAACAACTTTCATCGCTCCAGAAGTCTGTCGGTCTGGCAGTTCAACGCCTGAAAAGCGATGTGCCGACACGCAGGAATTTGAATCTGCACATGTTGCAGCGTCTTCGGCAGCACTGCCGAGCCCTGCTGCAATACATTATGACGTATACCCTGCACTAACTTGATACAGAGGTGGTGTAGATCACGCTGCTGGAGTGGTGTCAGATCAAGGACCTATGCACCCTTCTTCACAGTTTTAAAATGTCGATGAAGATGTTTAGCACTGGCAATGCCATTCTCAGCGTGACAATTCCGGTCATCCAGATGCTGGAGCACACTGTAAACATTATTCGGAGTCAGGTGATGGGACAAGAAAAAGGGGAGGAAGTACAGGAGGATTCCTATGCGGAAGGGATAAGAAGATCTCCAAGGTCCAGGTGGTCAGTGGCACCTAGGCAGCAGGCATGGTACGGTGGGGGACAGGGATTAACAAGGGCGCATAGTATCAGCAAAACTGTTGAGGAAGGTGCAGGAGCCCATGAAAAAAATGGAGGACGAACTGGCGATGGGCATGGAAGACTCAGCAGGTGAGTGAGAGCTTGCTCACATTTCAGTTGTGCGAGGTTGGGGGGAGAGGGCAGAGGAAGGAGGCATGATTCTCACCTCTCCGCCACCAACACACCAAGGACTTGGTCTTCCTGGATGCACAAGACACATGAGCGCCTTCTTGCTGCACTACCTACTACATGACCCTCGGATTTTCCGAATTCGAAATAATGCTGACTACTGGGTTGCCACACTGTTAGATCCCCGATACTAGACAAAATTTTGCGAAATAAGTCCTGCCATAGAAAGGGACGCACGTCTGCAGGAGTATCAGCAGAAGGTGGAATGCAATCTTAGATCTGCTTTTCCACTAAACAACTGCTGCACAGAGTGAATCTCAACGCTTTGTCATGGATAGGAGGAAATGGTCTTTTACTTGTCCACATCTGAGGGACCAAGGGTTGGCTGCTGTGCTGAGACGGCGTTGAGTACGGTGTCCCTGCAGAGTTGCAATTTTGGTCATATACAAAATGAGTTGAAAAAGGACAGATGCTGGTGGAAAGGGGAACAGGTGTGTTGGAAAGGGGAAAAAAGTTTGTGTCCGTGGGTTTGGTGGTTAAGCAACAGTAACATTTGTTGAAGAAACACTATCTGTTACGGTGGGACTGGCAGATTTGGATAAGGTGGTATATACTATGTTACCGCTATATAAAAAAATTAAGAAGAAAAGAAAGTGAAAGGTATATATCCCCATTGCCAGTCGGTGTCCACCGTGCTCCCAGATGGAAAAGGAGAGGTTGGCAACTGGAAGGTTAGGTGGAGGATACAGAGCTGGGTGGCTCTGAAACTAATAGTAGCCTGAACCGAGTTAGACGACACTCGGATCTGGAGAATGGGATCCCTGTTAGCGTCACAGGGTCCACACACCCACTCAGCCCAGGAAGTCTCTGTTAACAACACAGGGGCCATTGGGTACGCTGTCCGTGTGCGTAGGGGCCACACCTGTGGACAGCAGGCGCATCAGCAGCAGCAGGCCTGTTAATGCCACTGTGCTGCACTAGCAGGACAGGAGCTGGTCTTAACCGTTCTGCATTACCAACTGTGGTGGCGGCCTGCATCGACGCTCTATCCCTGACTACCTCTGGCCTAAATCCGCAATGGGTTCAACACATGGAGGTGTGCTCTTTCTGAGCATAATAGAAGACTTCGCACCTCCTTGTTGGCTCCAGCCCCTTTTATAACCTGGGTCCGCCACAACCCAGGGTGGACCACAATGCAACTCCTGGAGACAAAAGCAGAGTGACACGTCATGAGTGGCATAACTACCGTCCTATTCGGAACCACCACTTCAATGATGACCTCATGGCAGCCACGACCCAAACACCTCACCAGTCAGTGTCTGACCAACAATAATGAGGTGACAAGTCATAGGGGCGGGCCTCTGCAAGCTAGTTCAGAGTGTCCTGGCCACATCGTCAGGACACCCGATGCCCTGTGGTCTATATGAGCCCCCCACATCAGGGACAGGGCCAAAGTTCATTACCGGACCTAGCCTCTGATGCAGTAAGTGCCTGAGCATGCTCAGTAGCATGAAATACAGTCTCAGAAAAAAGACTATCAGCCTCAGCATGCTGTCTATGCACAACACAGGACTTAGACATGGCACGGAGTGCAAGTACCTGTGCAAAGAGGGTTTTTGCACTAACTGTGGGAGTATGTGCTGTAGCCAGAAATGAGGACTTAGCCTCAGGAATGGCACAGTCAGGCTGAGCATACTCATTAGGCGAAGCACTGGAGTTAGGCTGCGGCTGGAGTAAATCAGCACAGGCATGCGCACTAGCCGCCTCTCCATACTTAGACATGGAGGTGAAAGCAGCCAGCTGGACAACTGGAGGCACAGCCTTAAATGGCAGCTGATGCCTGGGCGCAACTGGAAACGTAGCACACTGCTTGCGTTTATGGCGGCACCGATTTGTAACAACAAATAAAAGCCACAATAACAGGTGTACTTCTTCCCATGGATAATCTGATATCATCCCTTTTTTTTAACGGACACGACCATCGCTAACAAATGTAGATGAGGCACCAAAACAGCAGCTGCTTCAATGTATCTCAAGTGCTCCATAAAGTGGCCTCTCCTCCACCTCAAGTTCAATATCCCAAATACTCCATTCCTCTGTGGTGTCAACCCAATCGCACTTGCTTCCTAACAGCTCTCAAGTTTCCACCAGCCCTGCTGAGTATGGGGTAACAGAGATGGTTGAGTCTGCAGAGCTGTTCAGTCACAGTATAGCCTGGGAATCAGAGGTCTGCTCCAAAGCTGCAGTGAGTACAGACAAAGAAGTTATTATTATTATTATTCTTTATTTAAAGAGCACCATTGATTGCATGGTGCTGTACATAAGAAGGGGGTTACATACAGAATACATATACAAGTAACAATAGACAGACAGGTACAGAGGGAAGAGGGCCCATCCCTTGCGGGATTACATTGTAAAGTATTTTGGGGAGGAGACAGTAGGTGTGGTGTACGTTGGGCGGCAGCTACGCACGGTGGTGGTGTCATTGAAGGTTATAGTTATTTTTGAACAGATGAGTTTACAGGTTCCATTTGAAACTTGCGGGTGTATCAGATAATCGGACATGTTGCGGCAGCGAGTTCCAGGAGACAGGGGAAATTATCTGCACAGATAGCCAGAAGCTTTGTGAGTCTGATCCAGGCCCCGAAGAAGAAGGTGCTGAGCATAATGTACACCCTCATTTCCAAACTGTAAATCCTCCTGGTGGAGACAATGGGGAACATGATGAGGAGACTCAGATACCTGATTGGAACGACAACTTTACTATTCGTTCAGGGCAGGAAGAGGTTGTCTCGGAGGACTCAGGATGAGGGGAATGAAAACACAGGGTATGATGAGTTTGGAGACCCCACTTATTGTCAAACCAAAGTCACCCAGTCGATGAGGTCAGCAGAGGAGGTGGAAGAGGATGCTACTGACGACGAGGTTACGTTGCGTCTTCCTGGACAGAGACAAAATACCGGAAGCACGTCAACAACTGAATCCTCGGCCACAACTCTGCCTCTGAGCATAAGTCATGTTGGCTCTGCAAGTCGCATGGGCTATAAGCCTTGCCTAGCCTGGGACTTTTGTGACATCGCAAAGGATCAGCCAAGTTATGAAATCTGTAAGATTTGACAACAATCTCTAAGTAGAAGGCAAAAACTCACACCTTTTGAGTACTTCCTCCATGAAGTGTCACATGGATATGAATTGATAGCGTGAACGTGTATTGCTCAGCTTTAGCCACTGTCAAAGCAACATGCCTATTTGCCGTTCATTGCATGCATTGTTGCAGACTACACACAAGGGGCTGCTGTTTTTTTTGGACATGCCTTTGTTTGGTCACTATAGCAATAGCAAATTGGTCTTCGGCTGTGGACTTGGAGATGCTGTCTATGAACAGAAGTAAAAGCTAAAGGAGTGTGTTACAGCAAGGAGCCACCGCGGAAACACTTTGTTCAATTGTGTGTGGAGTTATGTTGGAGTTTGGTGAGGAGCACCATAACGCCAGTGAGCAGCATCCTGTGCTACAGACCAACATTCTTCCGATGCTGTCTATACTGTTTACCGTGAGAGGAGCGTAAAGTCTGTATTTCTGGCAACTGGACATCACAGTAACCGGGTACGGTAGGCTGTGCCCAGACAGTAACGCGTGCACGCAACACTTTGTGTTATTAGCAAAACACATATCTGTTCTGGGTAGGCCGACTATATAGACAATAAGACTTGCTGCCTCTGCACTGTCAAATTGTCACTTACAGTTTAAATCACAGAGGGACAGCGACACAAATTTGCATTGACTGTTGCTTTACAAGATTTCCATGACTGTGTTGCAGAGCTGTGTGGTTTGCATTCACACTAGTATCTTCTGCCTTATCTATTAGGCTTCAGCTAACAAGGGTTGTCAGGGAGGGTAGTGGGTTTGTCTATGTTTAGGTACATAACTTGGAAGGTCTTGTGATGCGCCACTGATAAGTCATGTTCACACACACACACACACACACACACACACACAATTACTGCTGCGAAGCTGAGGGATTACCAGGTAGAAGGCAACTGAATAGATTGTTCTATTCTTTCAATTTTATACATGGTTCTTATTATTTGTTTTGGGAAAGTTCAACAATCATTTTTCAACCCAACTGCCTAGAGTCCTTTTCCTGTTGCGTAGTTTTGCTGCATACTGTGGAGCCCACCCTGTACATGACTTAAAATGAAGCATAAGTCGCAATGGGAATTTCACTGTGCTACAATGCGGCCTAGCGGGGCTGTGCAACCACCGCCTGCCCCATCAAGTGCATCTGCGTGCTCTGCATCCACTGTGACTGTGAGGACAGCAGTCACACATACTTTTTCACACTGAACTTCCACCCCTTTACCCGCAACCAGGAGTGTGATTACCAGGTCGTCAGTTGGTTTGGAAGTGGAAACAGATTGTATTGCTGAGCTCTGTCACACATCAAGAGAACCACCATTGGATGAAGGCAACATTATATACACGCCTGCACCTTCGTCACAGATTGGCTGGACTACCTGCAGTTAATAATTGCGTACTAGAAATGGGAAGTAGTGTAGAATGCACATGTGTTGTACCTTGCTTGACAGCAAAGGAACAGTAAGGTATTATCCCAGACAATTGTAGTATGCCCTTAAAGTGTCAGCACTTTTGTAAATTAAAATTGCGTAGCAGAAATGGAGGAGTGTAGAATGCACATGTGGTGTACCTTGCTTGGCAGCAAAGGAACAATAACTTAGTATTCAAGACACTTTTAGGATGGCAGAAAAAGTGTCAGCTCTTTGGACAAATAAAATAGCGTGGCAAATTGTGCAGGAGGGTAGATTGCAGAGGTGGTGGAACTTGCTTGGTACCAGTGGGACACTAATTTAGTATAGCAGACACTGTTTGGATGCCACTAAGTTTCAGCACTGTTTGCTATAAAAATAGCGTAGCAAAATGTGCAGGAGGCTAGCACACAGAGGTGGTGGAACTTGCTTGGCACCAGTGGGACACTAATTTAGTACAGCAGACACTGTTTGGGTGCCACTAGGTTTCAGCACTGTTCGCTATAAAAATAGCGTAGAAAATGTGCAGGAGGCTAGCATGCAGAGGTGGTGGAACTTGCTTGGCACCAGTGGGACACAAATTTAGTATATTCAAATAAAGCCACAGCCACACCATGATTTACCAGATATACCCATGAAACATAAGGAGAACCATATTGCTCATAAGGGACTGGATTGGGACTGAAGACAAGTCGCAATAATGATAATGATACAAGGAGAAACCACACGACCAAGGTCCAATGTGCAAAAGTGATAATCTTTATTAATACAGGGGCAGGTGCGGAGCGGCACGAAACAAGTGAGGGCATGGGCCATCAATCACTGACAAAATCGTATCAACAAGTGTCAAAACATATCAGAAGCTGACAAGCTGGTAACATATCCATACATAGATAGTAATTACAAAACAGTAGAATGTATATATGTGAACTCAGAATGTCAGTAATTCCCCAGGCGAGATGTGTCACTATATGGCAAGGGGCAAAGCCACAACCGTATGCCAATATGTCCTTGAATCACAGCTAGATTGCATGCTGAAAAATCAATACTCAGCCAGTGTCATATACATGACAATTGCTTTGCTGCACAATAACTGCTGTGCTGCATAGAGATTCAAATGACCCAGATCCCAACCATTGTGTAGGATGAATAACCAGTGGCATACATTACCTGGAGGAATGTATGTATTGTATATATAGAAACTCAGATGTCAGCAACTCCCCAGGCAAAATATGGCACTAGTAACAGGAGGCAAAGCTACAGCCTTATGCCAGTCTGTCCTTGAACCACAGTGAATTTAAATGGTATTGAGACTATGTTATATACATAACAATTGCCGTGCTACACAACAACTGCTGTGCTGCACAAAGGTTCAAAGGACCCTAATCCCAACCATTCTATGGGATAAATGACTGGTGGCACATATTACCTGGAGAAGTGTAGAGGTCAGCGAGAGGTCCGTGTCCTTCTCAACGGCCGTTTCGGCTATAGAGCCTTCGTCAGGGGGCATGGACAAGTGACGGGAAGTGAGGTTTAAAAGCAGGCGTCAGCCAATCAGCACCGGTTGGCATGATCGTGACGCATGCAGAATCCAGGGTAACGTGGGACGCATCACGCTAGTCGCGCCACCTCCCGCCCAACAGTTCCGGTCACATGGCCACCGCGTGTGCGCATCACGCGGCCGCCACGTGAGCGGACGTCACACGGGGAAGAAAAGCAGCGCGACAGCGTCCACTGCTCCCGGAACGCATGCGCACCATCATCAAAACGCACAGGCTGACAGGCAGGATTGCACGGATAATATCATATGGATGGGAAATCGGGGAAAGAAAGAGGAATATTAGAGTGGCCAATAGAGATGAGCGAACCGGCCGTGGTTCGGCTCGAATTGCCGGTCATTAACGGAGATCACCGTTGCCATAGCAACGCAGTTAGCGGTGACGTCACCGCTAACCGCGGCTCCGGGAATTACATGATCGGAGCACCGTTGCTATGGTAACGCGTCTGTCAGCGTTACCGCTGTTACCGCTAACAGCCAGCAGCACTGATCACTCACGGAGTGAAGGCTGCACGCTGCTTCCCGTGCAGCCTTCACGGAGTGATTTCTGCACGGGAAGCAGTGTCTTCCCCCATGCAGCAGTGATGGAGCAGAGCTGCATTTGTTGAACGAGAAAGACAGAAGACCATGGATCGTGGAGGGCTGACAGGGGGTAATAAAGATGGAGTCTCTAATGTGTCTGTGTATTTATTTCTATTAAAGTACTTTTTCTCTGTGTGGTGTCTTTTTTTTAACCCTTTATTGGAGATTCTTAATGGCCGGGTCAAACGTGCCTGACATTAAGAGTCTCTGGCTTAATACTAGCTAGTAAAACAAAGCTAGTATTAACTCATTATTACCCAACAAGCCACCCGGCTTCAGGGCTGTTGGAAGAGTTGGATACAGCGCCAAATGATGGCGCTTCTATGAAAGCGCCATTTTCTGGGGTGGCTGCGGACTGCAATTCGCAGCAGAGGCGCCCAGAAACCTCGGGCTAACCTGTGCTGCAGATTCCAATCCCCAGCTGCCTAGTTGTACCTGGCTGGACACAAAAATGGGGCGAAGGCCACGACATTTGTTTTTTAATTATTTCATGAAATAAGTGAAATAATTAAAAAAAACGGGCTTCCCTATATTTTTGGTTCCCAGCCGGGTACAAATAGGCAACTGGGGTTTGGAGGCAACCCGTGGCTGCCTGCTGTACCTGGCTAGCATACAAAAATATGGCGAAGCCCACGTCATTTTTTTGGTGGGCAAAAAACTTCTGCATACAGTCCTGGATGGAGTATGCTGAGCATTGTAGTTCTGCAGCTGCTGTCTGCTCTTCTCCATACAGACAGACAGCAGCTGCAGAACTACAAGGCTCAGCATACTCCATCCAGGACTGTATGCAGAAGTTTTTTGCCCCCTGAAAAAATTATGTGGGCTTCGCCATATTTTTGTATGCTAGCCAGGTACAGCAGGCAGGTACGGCTGCCCCCAACCCCCAGTTGCCTATTTGTACCCGGCTGGGAACCAAAAATAAAGGGAAGCCCTTTTTTTATTATTTCATGAATTTCATGAAATAATTAGAAAACAAATGACGTAGGCTTCGCCCCATTTTTGTGTACAGCCAGGTACAACTAGGCAGCTGGGGATTGGAATCCGCAGCACAGGTTGGCCTGAGCTTTCTGGGACCCACTGCTGCGAATTGCAGTCTGCAGCCGCCTCAGAAAATGGCACTTTCATAGAAGCGCCATCTTCTGGCGCTGTATCCAACTCTTCCAGCACCTGCCTGCTATACCTGGCTAGCATACAAAAATATGGCGAAGCTCACGTCCTTTTTTTGTAGTTTTTTGGCAAAAAAAAATAAAAAATGCTTCCCTGGATTTTCCATTGCCAGTGAAGGTAACACCAAGTAGTGGGGGTTAGCAGCCAGTAGCTGCTTGGATTACCCTTAGCTAGCAATACAAAAAATACAGCGGGCGCCCATATATATTTTTTTTAATTATTTAAATAACTAAAAACAAAATGGGCTTCCCTGTATTTTGATTGCTGGACATCACAGTGCTGTAAAAATAAATCTTTAAAAAAAATGACGTAGCGCTCCGCGGTATTTTTGATTCTCAGCGCAGATAAAGCAGACAGCTATGGGTTGCCACCCCCATCTGCCTGTCGTTACCTTGGTTGGCAATCAAAATACAGGGAAGCCCATTAATTTTTTCTATTTAAAAAACAGTTAAAAAAAAAATGACGTTGGGTCCCCCCATTTTTGATAGCCAGCTAGGGTAAAGCAGACGGCTGTAGCCTGAAAACCACAGCTGGCAGCTTTACCGTGGTTGGGGATCCAATGTGGAGGTCCCCCCAGGCTCTTTTTTTATAATTATTTTATAAATATTAATAATTACACAAAAAAAGTAGGGTCCCCCCCAAATTGGATCACCAGCCAAGGTAAAGAGGACAGCTGTGGTCTGGTATTCTCAGGGTGGGAAGGTCCATAGTTATTGGGCCTTCACAGCCTAAAAATAGCAGGCCGCAGGCACCCCAGACGTGGCGCATCCACTAGATGCGCCAATCCTGGCGCTTCACCCCAGCTCATCCCGTGCCCTGGTGCAGTGGCAAACGGGGTAATAAATCGGGTTGATACTAGCTGTAAAGTCACCTGAGATCAAGCCCAGCAGTTTGTGATGTCATGGCATCTATTAGATACCACACATCATAAACTGTCAGTACTAACAAAAAAAAATCGACAAAAGAAATTTATTTGAAAAAACAGTCCCCAAAACATTTCCTCTTTCACCAATTTATTGTAAGAAAAAAAATAAAGGGGTCCCACGACGTCTCTGGACCGTCTAGAATATGGGGGGGAGACACTCAGGGAACGTATCCCCCATTTTCTAGGAGTGCAGACCCTTCATGTGAGGAGTGTGGGTGCAATGAATCTGCACTCACTCTCCCCGGGTCCACAGCAGCAGAGTCCATGTCGTAATGGTTGCTACCAAAGCTGCAATGCCCTGCTCATGAGGTAAGGGCATGCCTAATCAGGAGAACTATTCTACATTTCCAAATATTGGTATTTGCTGATATTATTGCTATTCCACCTACTATATATTAAGGATAGGATCTTGGAGATGGAATACCCCTTTAAGTCCAGTTATCCAGCTGAATGAATACTTAACAACAGAGCTCGCTATCTGGATGTGTTTTCTTGTGGCGTATAATGGACTCTCATGTTTGGTAGTCGTTCAGCAGGGAAACTATAAAAGCAAATCCCTCCATTTGGAAATGTAGTATATAGCTCTCCTGATCAATTATGTTCCTTACCTCATGAGCAGGGCATTGCAGTAATAATAATAATTTATTCATTTATATAGCGTTATTAATTCCATAGCGCTGTATGTCTTTGGAGTGTGGGAGGAAACCAGAGTACCCGGTGGAAATACACGCAAACACGGGGAGAACATACAAACTCCTTGCAGATGGTGTCCTTGGTGAGAATTGAACCCAGGACCTCAGCGCTGCAAGACTGCAGTGCTAACCACTGAGCCACCGTGCCGCCCATTTAGCTTACAGATGCATAACCACCACTCACTGTGTCTGAACACAGGAAGCTGAGCTGACAGCCGCTCTGTGCATGCGGCAGCGTCTATTGTGAAGGAGAGGGCCGTGGGGGGATCAACGCTGCACAGGTACCGTGGGACACCGGGGAACACCGGTGGGGTTATAGGGGGTGACCTGGCAGGGCCTGGGGAGGAGTTTTCTGTCGCATGTGTCATGGCACATGCGACAGAAATCAGAGGAGTAGGGTGAATGCGGCCGGCGCGCTGCTGTGTGCGCGGCCATCTTGGATTTCTGGGAGGGCATCAGGGGGGACACTTTGGCGACACCGGGGGACCGGGGAGGAGATTTATCATGTTTGTTCATGCCAAATGGGAGATAAATAATTTTTTACGGGCGCTGTCATTTACTGTAACGTGATCATCGGTGTACGGTGTATACCTGTGATCACGTGAGCGGGGACCGGAAAAACCGTCCTGAATCATGATCTCCAGGGTCTCAGCTAGCCCTGAAACCCCGGAGATTTTCTGACGCTGGGGGGCGTTATTCACTTATTTCTGCCTGCTGTTTATAAACGGCAGATCAGAATAAGTCCGTTTTTTTTCACGGGTGCATCCGTGTGGCATCCGTTTCCGTTCCGTAGACGGTCCGTATGTCATCTGTTTGTCATCTGTGTGCCTTCCGTTTTTTTGTGTACTGCAAAAAAACTGATGGAGGGAAAATACATAAATTTACCCAGGATCCATAGCTTCATCCTACATGAGGCGGTCACATGTTCACTCCAGTGCCATTTTCTACTGCTTTTCACAGCGTAGAGCGCTCTGGTGATTTTCTTGTGCTTGTGCACTTCATATCAGTCTTTTCTGTCATTATAATGGCAGAAAGACACATAATGTCCCACTCTCCTGCATTTTGTAATTTTGCACCCTTTGGTGCCTTTCATGTGGCACTAAGGGGTACTTAGCTTTGTATTTAGCCAAAAAAATGAAAAAAAAAAATGACGTAGGGTTCCCCCTATTTTTGTAGCCAGCTAGGGTAAAGCAGACGGCTGCAGCCTGCAGACCACAGCTGGCAGCCTCACCTTGGCTGGTAATCCAAAACTGAGGGCACCCCACGCTGTTATTTTAAATTAAATAAATAATTTTAAAAAAAAAACACTTAGGGGTCCCCCCAAAATTGGATCACCAGCCAAGGTAATGCAGACAGCTTGGGTCTGATATTCTCAGACTATGGAGGTCCATGGTTATTGGACTCTCCCCAGCCTAAAAATAGCAGGCCGCAGCCGCCCCAGAAGTGGCGCATCCATTAGATGTGCCAATCCTGGTGCTTCGCAACAGCTCATCCCGTGCCCTGGTGCGGTGGCAAACGGGGTAATATATGGGGTTAATACCAGATGTGTAATGTCACCTGGCATCAAGCCCTGGGGTTGGTGAGGTCAGGCGTCTATCAGATACCCGACATCACCAACCCAGTCAGTAATAAAAAAAAATAGACGACAAACACATTTTTATTTGAAAAAACACTCCCCAATACATTCCCTCTTTAACCAATTTATTAGAAAGAAAAACAAATCCAGGTCTGGTGTAATCCAAGGGGTTGCCATGACGATCCACACTGTCCCAGTCAACGAAGAGCAGGATGTTCCCCATTGGCTGGGAGAGCAGTGCAGTGACCTGAGCTAACATCAATGGGTCAGCCCAGGTCACTGCAGGGGATGACAAGTGCTGCTGTCAGCGAGGTACATTACATGGGCTGATCTCCTGCACTGCTGACAGCACCTGTCACTGAGTTCAATGACCGCCGCCTTCACAGCCAAGTATCGCGAGCGGCCCGTGACGTCACCGCTAGTCAGTCTCGGGTCGAAAGCGAGAGAAGGTGATGTGACAAGCGGCGGCCATGGAGGACAGTGACAGCGCTGAGGTCGGGACTTCATCACCGCAGGTAAGCCGAGCGGGACCATGTGTGCAGAGTGCAGGTGGGCGGAGCCATGTGTGCTGGCGGCGGAGTGCGAAGTGGGTGGCGCTGAGGACGTCAGTGTCGTGGACTGCTTGGCTGGGGACAGGTGAGTGTGAGTGTGTGTGTGTGTGTGTGTGTACATGCCGCGTGCAGGAGGGGGCGGAGTGAGCTGAGCGGGGAAGTGTGGGCTTCCTGCACGTAACTAGGATAAACATCGGGTTACTAACCAAAGCGCTTTGCTTGGATACCCGATGTTTATCTTGGTTACCAGCTTCTGGCAGGCTACCAGCGATGGCTCCTGCACACTGTAGCTGTAAAAAGCCCTGCTTTTTGCTGCTAGAACCGTTCTCGAACGTATCTAGAACTATCGAGCTTTAGCAAAAAGCTCGAGTTCTAGTTCGATCTAGAACAGCCCCCAAAATCACTCGAGCCGCGAACTGGAGAACCTCGAACCGCGAACCGCGCTCAACTTTAGTGGCCAATAATTATCGTATATGCAGATATAAACTGATGCATAATCGTACATATAAAATATCAGAGAATATTAAATATTTTATGAAGTATTTGGCAGCGTATCATTTATTTTACATATAAACAACATTACATAAAAAAGTCCAATACATTTCTACATGTACGATTTATACAAATATTAATTGCATCATAAGTACAATATTGTTCACACTCAATATCCAACAGACCAGTTGGCATGTATGTGTCATTATAGCCAAATGTATAAAAGATATACAGTGCTATTACAAATTATTGATATATCGTTATTCTTCCTTCTTAGTATGATCCTCTTTCCCATGTAGGCACATAACATCTTCGGGTCATGCAGAACACTCCAATCTCTACCATCCATATCAAATCCTGGGAATAGGAAGAAGACGCCAAAGATAAATCAAATTAAGAATAGAAAACAACCAAGAAAAAACCTCCCTCATATTTAAAAGAGGACCACGGCCATCACAAAAATGAGGCATAGGAAATATTCTCATTCAACCCCATAGGTTGAAGGGTTTTTAGCGTCCAAATCCATCTGGTCTCCATCCTGGCCAATCTTTGACTGATCTTTCCCCCACGAATATTGGAGTCAAGATGGTCAATGCCCCTGACCCGTAACAATGTCGGATCAGATTGATGGTATTGTCTGAAATGACGTGGAATGGTTTTAAGTGATAAAGTATCAAGACAGTTAGCCGCTGCGACTATCCCGTTCACATGCTCTCGAATGCGCACTTTAAATTGCCTGGTCGTCAAGCCAACATAAATTTTGGGGCAGGGGCAGGTGGCATAGTAAATGACCGCCGTCGTGGTACAGGTAATAAATTTCTTGATAGAGAAGGTGTGTTCCCCCATGGAGTCAGTGAATGTATCCGTCCTGTCCACATTTGGACAGGCCACACAGTGACCACATGGTGTACAGCCAATGCGAGGGGCCACGGAGCCAAAGGGAGATGGCTGAGCATCTCCCTCATAGTGGCTAGCAACAAGATGGTCACGGAGATTTTTTGATCTCCGGATACTCAACATTGGCCTCTCGGGGATCATCTGAGCCAGGATCGGATCGGCCTGCAGAACTGGCCAAAACTTCTGCAGGCACGATCTCATGGCTGAAAATTGGCCATGATAGTCTGTAACAAACCTCAGAATATCCCGCGATTGGGGTCTCTTAGGGGCATACAACAAAGAGTGACGGGTAGAATGTCTCGCCCTGTTGTAGGCTCTCTTGATACATCGCTTACTGTAACCTCTCGCATAAAATCTATTTTTGAGGTCCAGAGCTCTCTCTTCAAAGTCAAGATCAGTGGAACAGATTCTGCGAAGACGCAGGAACTGGCCCACAGGGATAGACCGGATCATATGGCCAGGATATGACGAAGATGCATGTAACAGCATGTTCCCTGCAGTGTTCTTACGGAAAATATCCATTTGGATGGTATTTTGGGGGTCTCTTTTGACGATAACGTCAATAAAGTCGATGGACCGAGCATGGTGAGTATGGGTAATATGAATATTTAAATCATTAGAATTCAGGACCTTCATAAAGTCATGGAGCTCCGTCTCCGTACCCTGCCAGATCAAAAAGATGTCATCGATGTTCCGTGTCCAAAGGGGGACACGGCCCATCGATGGCAGCCGATCCGACAGGAAGAGGTCCCTCTCCCACAGCCCCAGGAACAGGTTGGCATATGAGGGGACAAAAGAAGCCCCCATCGCTGTTCCCTGGAGCTGCAGGTAGAAGGACCCCTTGAAGACAAAGAAATTGTGAGTTAAAGTGAACTCCAATAACTCCATGATGAGGGCCACCATGTCCGATGATAAATTGGACATCTCTAGAAAAAATCGGGTGGCCCGAAGTCCATCACAATGTTTGATGCTGGTGTAGAGGGATTCTACATCACCCCGTCACCAGCATAGTATCATCACCAATATTCAGTCCGTCGACCTTCCTGAGGAAATCGCCAGTGTCCTTAGTGAAAGATGGCAATCCCTCGACAAGTGGCTGGAGTTTGGTGCCAATCCAGTGATTTCCATGCTCTAGAAAGTTCCCTCTGCCAGAAACAATTGGTCTCCCTGGAGGAAGATTCACATCCTTATGTATTTTAGGCAGGAGGTACAGTGTAGGAATCACTGGCTCAGATACCTGGAGGGCAGAAGCCAGCTCTTGGGTGATAACATTGCTATCTAGTGCAGTTTTTAGGATCCTATGAAGCAGGGTGGTAAAAGCAGACAGGGGATTAAAGGTCAGCCTTTTATAGCAGACCTTATCACGTAACTGCCTGAATGCTTCCTTTTCATAAAGATCCTTTGCCATATAGTAATTAACCCGATGTGTACTGTAGCTAGGAGAGCAGGGAGCCAGCGCTAAGCAGTGTGCGCGGCTCCCTGCTCTCTGCACATGTAGCGACGTTATGATCGCTGCTGCGTCGCTGTGTTTGACAGCTAAGCAGCGATCATAACAGCGACTTACAAGGTCGCTGTTACGTCACAGAAAATGGTGACGTAACAGAGACGTCGCTGTCGCTATGTGTGAACCCAGCCTAAGGTTGTGGCTTTGCCCCTTGCCATATAGTGACACATCTCGCCTGGGGAATTACTGACATTCTGAGTTCACATATATACATTCTACTGTTTTCTAATTACTACCTATGTATGGATATGTTACCAGCTTGTCAGCTTCTGATATGTTTTAACACTTGTTCATACGATTTAGTCAGTGATTGATGGCCCATGCCCTCACTTGTTTCGTGCCGCTCCGCACCTGCCCCTGTATTAATAAAGATGATCACTTTTGCACATTGGACCTTGGTCGTGTGGTTTCTCCTTGTATCACAAATTTAGTATAGCAGACACTGTTTGGATGCCACTAAGTTTCACCACTGTTTTCTATAAAAATAGCGTAGCAAAATGTGCAGGAGACTAGCACACAGAGGTGGTGGAACTTGCTTGGCACCAGTGGGACACTAATTTAGTATAGCAGACACTGTTTGGAAGCCACTAAGTGTCAGCACTGTTTGCTATAAAAATAGCGTAGCAAAATGTGCAGGAGGCTAGCATGCAGAGGTGGTGGAACTTGCTTGGCACCAGTGGGACACTAATTTAGTATAGCAGACACTGTTTGGATTCCACTAAGTTTCAGCAGTGTTTGCTATAAAAATAGCGTGGCCAATGGGGGCAGGTGGGTACAGTGGCCGGGTTCTGTGGGTACCAGGACAGTAAAGGAAGCTTCACTTTCTATCCCTCCTAATGATGAAATGCAGCAAGGAATTCCCTGAGCTGAGGTACACAAACGCTGTTATCTAAAGCTGTATACAGCGTTTCCACGGACTTGCCTGTCAACTATGGCTCTGAGCGCCTGGAAATCAGCCCTGAAAAGGGCTGAAAAAACTGCAGTCCCTAATCTGTACAACGCTGTGTGTATAGCGTACACAGCAGGAGCGGCGGCAGGAGCGGTGATTGTCACCCACATGCACAAAGCAGATAATGGCGGCGTGAGGGAAAATGGACGTATTTATAAGGCAAGGACATGTGACATTCACAGCTGTGTGTGTGTCTGTGATTGGCTGACATCCTGGCCCGCACCACTGCACGCGCGCTTAGGAAAAAAAAAAATGGCAATCGGCATTCTCTCAGCAGCACAGATCTAAACCGCGTCCCCCCCACACACTATACGCTGAAATTTGATAATAGTTCGAGTCACAGTGACTCACACTATTACGGTGAAAAGCCAGCTAGTAAATAGATAGGCTTTTTGCTGATCGAACCGTTCTCGAACGTAACTCGATCTATCGAGCTTTTAGCAAAAAGTTCGAGTTCGATCTCGAGCACCCCCCAAAATCACTCAAACATGAAATTGGCGAACCTCGAACATTGCTCATCTCTACTATTTACATCTACGATTCATTCCTTCTTGTAGTAACATCTGTTGTGATCCATTGTTTTAAATATTTCCCCGCTAAGTATAGGTTTATCACTACCATTGGGACCTGATTCCCTTTTCTATGTCCTAATACTCATATTATTGGTTTCTGAGGAAGTAATAGCACGAAACGTACATCAAGGGGCTCCGACAGCAGACAAAGTACAGTAATTGTATATTATTCATGTTAACTCTTTATTGTCTATAGTCTCCTACTTCAGCAGCCTGGTGGATATTATGAATGGAACTTTCCTGTATTTATCTGCTATATAGTTTCAGCAACTCCTGCTGCTTGGGTGTGATTGTTTCACACACACACATTGCACTTTAGAGCTATGAAAATATAAGGGAATCTTTGTGACTGTGATATATTAGGTTGTTTTCATAGTGAGATAACAGTCAGATCTATGATGGGAGTTGATTTATTGTGGACATGCTTACTTTGCAAACCATATGGTAAATCATTGAATATTTAAAGTGCACTCCTTCACATATAGATTTTTCATGTGGTTTGCAAATCTATATATATAATTGCCTTATTCTGTCTGTCTGTCTGTCTGTCTGTCATAGTATCATAGTATCATAGTTTTTAAGGTTGAAGGGAGACTCTAAGTCCATCTAGTTCAACCCGTAGCCTAACATGTTGATCCAGAGGAAGGCAAAAAAACCCCAATGTGGCAAACAAGTTCCAATGGGGAAAAAATTTCCTTCCTGACTCCACATCCGGCAATCAGACTAGTTCCCTGGATCAACACCCTGTCATAAAATCTAATATACATAACTGGTAATATTAAATTTTTCAAGAAAGGCATCCAGGCTCTGCTTAAATGTTAGTACTGAATCACTCATTACAACATCATGCGGCAGAGAGTTCTATAGTCTCACTGCTCGTACAGTAAAGAATCCTCGTCTGTGATTATGATTAAACCTTCTTTCCTCAAGACGTAGCGGATGCCCCCGTGTTCCAGTCGCAGGCCTAGGTGTAAAAAGATCTTTGGAAAGGTCTCTGTACTGTCCCCTCATATATTTATACATTGTGATTAGATCCCCCCTAAGCCTTCGTTTTTCCAAACTAAATAACCCCAAGTTTAATAACCTGTCTTGGTATTGCAGCCCACCCATTCCTCTAATAATCTTGGTCGCTCTTCTCTGCACCCTCTCCAGTTCAGCTATGTCCTTCTTATATATCGGTGACCAGAATTGTACACAGTATTCTAAGTGCGGTCGCACTAGTGACTTGTACAGAGGTAGAAGTATATTTTTTTCATGAACACTTATACCTCTTTTAATACATTCCATTATTTTATTAGCCCTGGCAGCAGCTGCCTGACACTGTCCACTAAAGTGAAGTTTACCATCCACCCATACACCCAAGTCTTTTTCTGTGTCTGTTTTACCCAGTGTTCTACAATTAAGTACATAATCATAAATGTTATTTCCTCTACCCAAGTGCATGACCTTACATTTATCTACATTAAACTTCAATTTCCACTTCTCAGCCCAATCCTCCAATTTACATAAATCTCCCTGTAATATAAAATTATCCTCCTCTGTATTGATTACCCTGCAGAGTTTAGTATCATCTGCAAATATTGAAATTCTACTCCACATGCCCCCAACAAGGTCATTTATAAATATGTTGAAAAGAAGCGGGCCCAATACTGACCCCTGTGGTACCCCACTATGAACTGAGACCCAGTCCGAGTACGTACCATTAATAACCACCCTTTGTTTCCTATCACTGAGCCAGTTTTTAACCCAGTTACACATATTTTCCCCTATCCCCATTATTCTCATTTTATGTACCAACCTTTTGTGTGGCACCGTATCAAAAGCTTTTGAAAGTCCATATACACAACATCCACTGCATTTCCCTGGTCCAGGCTTGAACTTACCTCTTCATAGAAGCTGATCAAATTAGTTTGTCTGTCATGCTCCAAAATTGTGTCCTTACGGTGACACAAAGCTGATTGGCCGCTGGGCTCGTCATGGCCCCGCCCCCCCACACGGATTGGCCGCTCGCCCAGGCTGCGCCCCCACACGGATTGGCCAGCCGCTCGCCCAGGCTCCGCCCCCCCCACAGATTGGCCTCTCGCCCCGGCACCCTGCAGGCATTGGCAACTCGGCCACGCCACGCCCCGCCCCCCTCACGCAATGCACGCTAGCTCTGGCCCCGCCCCCCGCGCATTCCCCGAACTGACACGGTCACGGAGCCACGACTCCCAGGTGAGTACTGTACTCCCCCCCCCGGAGCCCACATCAGCGTACGCCGACAACCCAGCCGACACTTACCCTCACATTGCTGGCCTTGCCGCCGTATGCTGGTGTGGGCTCCCGTGCGAGCGGGGGACGGGATACGTTGGTAACCATGCTAGCATAGTTACCAGCTGGTAACCATGCTAGCATAGTTACCAGCGCATCAAGGTCCTGCAGCGGCGGAACATCCACACGCACACACATAACAGCACACACACACACATACACACACATCAGATCACACTCACTCTCACACACACCTCACACATACCTCACACACACATCACATCGCATCCACACACTCCCAGCATCCGGCGATATCGCTTGCTTCTCGGCCTCGATACTGTGCTGTTGTGACCTTCCAGGACCTGACGGAGGATCACATGGCCAGAAGCATGTGGTATCTCCGGATGTTGTAAGTGTGAGTGTTGGGGGAGACCTCCCGGTCTCTCAGGGTCACGGAGGTGGATTTCAAATCAGAACTGCGCAGATGTATATGAAATCAGGAAAATGACCACACAGAGAAACGTGTCTCTATTTGGGAGAAGTGGATGCCTTCTGCCAGTGTATTCAAAAGCATAACATTTTATACAGCTTTTTGGACAGTCCTGTAAAACAACATTCCTTTAAGGCATTCAGGTGTGTCTGGGAAGAGAGGAAAGTCTATTCAAGAATATTGCTTAATCATGAGTCTAACCGGTTTTCCAAGACTGGAAGAAGACATTGAAGAATGTCACTTTACTTATTTATGAGACTGCAAACTCATTACTTAGCCCTAAGCATAGTTGGTTTACGTTTACAATCCTTGCAACATTTCATTCAGGTATATGTAAAAAGCAATACATAAAACATAGAAAATACAGATTAATCTTATTATAATATAATATCATACTGGACAAACGATTCATAGCCTAGGCCTTCACAGTCCCCCCTTAATAAGATTATCTGTCTACTTACTCCGTGAGGGCTACTCAGAGACTACAGTGTCTTATAGATATGGTATATAGGTGCGTGCTATCACGCTCTTTCCTAGCATCTTCACCTCAGTTCCCACAGAGGGGATCCGGGCCCCATGGTGCCCTTCTATAACAACCTGCTAAGTTTGACTTTGGGTTGTTGAGCTTTGATGGTAACCATTGTGTCAGATTTGGAGGGGGCTACTGGTGTATGTAATACTGAAGAGAAGGTTGCCATGGCTATAGCCTCGTTTGTTCCCTTATTACAAATCTTCTTACAGCAAGGCAAAATACAGTAAACAATAATTATAGCAAAAAACAACACTAGAAGGGTTATAATCCCTATATGAATTAGTATCCCTTTCAGAGAGGTCATCCAACTAAACCAGTCACCCCAAGGATTGGTTACCCCTGAATTTTCTTTCAATTCTTTAGATAGGGAATTTAATTGTTTCAGGGCCTGGGTAACCTTACCATTTGGGCCTGTTTCATCTGGGACATAAGTACAACAGGCCTCTCCTATCATTGCACAGACACCTCCTTTTTCTGCTAATAACATATCCAGAGCCATCCGATTCTGGTTGGCCAGCAGAGTAGTCTGACCCAACTGAGTAGCTAACCCAGTTAAGGAGTTCCTGAAGTAATTAACAAATCTCTGTTGATTATAATAGAGATAATTGATCCATGCAACATTTTTATTCACAGTAATAATGGGAAGTAAGGACTTAAATCCTGCTGCTACTTCATCTCTGGCCTTATTCTCATCTGGGACCCCCCTTGGGACTCCAATTACATCAATATATACATGGGGGTCTTCCAATAGGTCATTGTTTGACACAGTTCTACGGGGCCTGGTTCTACCTTGGATACTTGTTCTTATCTGCTCAAAGGTAACTCCATGATTTACAGGGCTTATTAGGATCGGCATTAACACTTTCATTAGGGCACATTATCCTGACCAAGGAAGTTTGAGTCTAGATCTTATCTTGAGGTTAGCACATAACAAAACAACATTTGCTACACGTTGTCTGTGGTCTTTTCCAGATGTTAAATGAGAAGGAGGATACTTGGTTGGTGCTAGTCCTGTCCAGGGCCGACTCGTGAACCTTGGTGATCTGCTCTTGATAAAGATCCAAAGCGTGATGAGGCTTCATGTGAACAGTTTGAGGCGTTGACTCAGAGAAGCCTTCTGAGATAATGGGTGGAATGGCAGCCACTCTCTGCTTCAGTTGTTTTAGGTCCATTGGTTTCTGAGGCGAAGACGTTAACTCGCGTGTCACTGCCAGTGCTCAGCAGACTAGGCCGGGGAGACATCAGCCTGGTGGGATGGGCTCTCCCAAAACTTTTCCCAGGATTAGAGGGTTAACAGCTGGCATTTTGTATTAAGGCAAATCAACGAATATATTTATATATGTGTTAGAAGAAAACAAAAGCATTCATAAATATGTATATTAGGCTACATCGACTAAACTACGTATAGGGGTCTGTGAAATGGCTGAATTAAGTATTTCAGGTTACTCAATTCTTATGGTGCCAGTCCCCCCTAAAGACTTATTTCTGCCATTTCCGAATACTAAGGGTACTGTGTTCCCTTAGGAAGAGAGGGAAAGAGATCTGTTGGGAAAACCTGCCTGACTGAACGTTGAGGCATGGGCGGAGAGGAGAAAGGGTTTTCTTTACCGGTTTGAGACTAAAGACTCCTAGACGAGTCCTCACCCTTTGTAGTTGGACTTTCCCATGTCTCAAGGTTCTCTAAGTCCTCTCTTCTACGTATTTTGGCAATGATGGTCTGACACTGTACAGGTCTTTTAAAAAGGATAAATACAAGCAAGACGCTCAGTGTAGCTTCGGTGGGCCGACCCTTCTGCAATGCGACGTGTGAATCCATGTTGCCCTGCCGTCGTGCTTATTGACATGTCTGTAGCTGGATGGCTCATTCTCGCTTGTCCTTTTAGGATCAATCAGTCCCCTGACTGAAGACCACGTGCTCCTGACACTGATTTAAAATCTGGAATTGGAGAATACACCTGTTTATCACACTATTTAGTCAATCATATAAAAAAATTGTACATGCCTGAGATAAACCAAAAAATATCTTACAAATAGACCTGTTTATCACGAAAAGAAGTTTCCACCTTTCTATAAAAATATACGCTTTCTTTACTTCTGTAAACCCATTTTTTACATACCACCTCCATCATGTGCTTTTCAGCAATAACGTCGCTTTCTGCACTGGAATGCCTCTGACCAAACCTGGAAAGAAATTTACACAACACGCACAAACTCACATAAACCTACTCATGGTAGATGTATATGACTAATCTGCAATCACCGGAACAGTAGAGCGGATGAGGGGAGTGTTTCTACGAGGTCTTTTTAGTTTCTCTACTTTGTATTAAGCACAGGTCTTACAAGACTTGGTGTGTCTGGCCACCTGGGTACTGAGCACTGGTGCCGCCCATATCTTGTCCACCACCACACTTATAATGATCTTTGTCACATGTGTTCATGGGTTACCATTATTGAGTAGAGCACTCATGGCAGAGAAAGCTTACCGCCCTTTATCCACAGACCTTCCTCAGTCAGCTGGCTCCCTGCGTCTCACACTCCGTTCCTTGCTGAATCACTTGTTTCTGTAGGGATTTAAAAACACAAGTAGTGACCAATGTCACGGACGTGACAGGAGCCACCAAGGTACTGGTCTGCATTGGTAAAGGACTCTCAACTCTAGGCCCATTCACTGCTTCTTTGCTGTCTGCACCTGTGCGAGAGCCTCCACCTGGGCTCATATGCACTCTACGGTCTTTATAGGGTTTTCACGTCACACTAGAAAAGATCTGCTGCCTATAGCCACATTTGACTATCTTACCCCTTTCCGCTCTACAAACCACAGCAATCGCAAATCTTCATCTCGTTCTCCTATTCCGATGGGAGAGGAGTGGTTCGATTTTTATTACCTCATGTTGTGTAACCTCAGCATATCCAGTGCAAAATCAACCAGCATCTTGGTATCTAGATCCATCTACGAAAAAACTCAAAATCTGCATTAGCAATGGGCTCATCTGAGACATGTTCAAAATCTGACAATTCTTGTTACAGCAGAGCAATCATGAGATATATGTCTGTCTGCTGTATCCTCCATTACAGATAAAAATATAAAGAAAACTTAATAGACAAACTCAATTGATTAACAAATTAAAAACTTAAAAATAGGTCTTTCCCCCCTTTTTGAATCCATTATCCAAAGCATAATTAGATTCAAAAAGTGTGTGTCACCGGAGCTCTACATTTAAGCACAAAAGTCACATTGTATAGATCATACCTAACCGGGAACACCATAAATATGTTATGTGTAGCCTTATAATGGAAAACGATTTCAATGACTTTTCAACCTTTGCTTGAAACACAGAAATCTGCATTACAATCTTTCTATAAAAAGAAAACAGATTATTCAATACATTATATATCAAACACAGAATGCCATAAATCATCCACCGTAAACCAAATTAGTATAATTATTAATAAATTAGATTATTAATAAAGATTATAATAATTAACTAATTGTACACAGCCTGACCTCTATGCTCCAATATCTGCCAATAAATCTAAACATGTCCACAATTCAATTTATTCTGTTTAGATAGAATCAGTAAAATAAAACACTATTGTCAATTACTTTTTCCAATATAATTTACAATGCATTGCTAAAGTAGAGAAAAGTCTCCTTTTTTTATAGCAAACAATAGGACTAACCCCCCTTTAAGTTGAAACTTTAGTTCTTTGACCCACAAACTGGAAATACCTGTATTTTGGGTCCACACCCTGAAGCCAAAAGCAAACAGGGCTTGTCTTCCCCTTGTTGGGTTAAAAATCTATCTACTCCTTTATTTATTTCTTTTTAACAAAAAAAACAAAACATGCAACTCTCAAAATTCACCCATCCCATCCCATCCACAACTGGAATACATCCTTTTTCATTTTTTCTTCTTATCTTCCATCATATCTGTTTCAAAGGTACGTTTATTTAAGTTGTTTTTTTTTTTTCCTCTTAGTTTATTGCTTACTAATTAATAAGGCTATGTGCCCACGCTGCGGATTTCGCGCGTATTTTGCCGCGGATTTCCTGAAAATCTGCAGCAGCGGCACTTCCAAGCCATTTTAATGGCATTTTGGAAATGCTGTGTCCATGCTGCGGATTATTCCGCGGCGGATTTGCCGCGAAAGTCGCGGATTTTCATGCAGAAAAATCCGCAGGTACATTCTACCGTGGACACATAGCCTAAGGCATTCCCCCTATGACTGTGCTTACTCAATCCAACCTACACACTGGATATATCTTAAATGTCTTCCACTGCCATCTCCAGCACAACCACTCATTCATTCATTCATTCATTCATATTAAATCTTTCAGTATTATAAACTTTTACTAACAGCTTTAATTTAATATTTTCAATATAGCAATGGATGTTAACATTTTGATCCCTGAGGCTCACATTGCAAATACTCATTAAATCCAATTTCCTACTAACCTGACACTCTCTTTATGACTGACCCAAGTCCCAAATATTACTTTATATATATTTAACCATGATCTTAGTCTAATTATAGAAAAAAACACCTTATTTTCTGTCTGAGTATGTAGTAGTCCACCCAATCTGTTGTTTAAACATTTACACATTACATGGTCTTCTTCACACATCCCCCTCTCACTTCTTTTGTAATAACCATGCCTCGACCACCATGTGCTTCATCCACCATTTTTAGATCTGACCTAAAATAGCACATGGTTTATCATAGTATTGCGGCCTATAGTCTCCACATCCACAACAAAGTTCACTCTCATCCGGATTTTTCCAGTGACAGCTAGAACAGGCCCATACCACACCATCGCCATTTTTGGTCGCTCACAAGGTACATTTTTATTATATACATAACTCAAAATTCTGTCTTTCTTTTCCCTTTCCCCTTCTACCCAATTCTCTCTATATAGACACTATATAGACTTTTAGAAACCCTTCCCCATGCATTGTTTTTCAAAACACCTTTTTTTTTTTTTTTTAGTGTACTAATCTAGCAAAGTTCTCTGCAACAATATACATTGCTGGGGAATTTTGAGACCTTACAATAGATAACACAGTTTGTATATACTGTACACTAATATCCATGAAAGAAAGGAAAATCAAAATATTAATGAAATACTGGCAGTCTGTATCTCAAGAAATCTAATTCTCCATAATACACGTCTCTGTTGGATCTATTTTTTCTAAATGGATATAATACCTTCCAACATTATTGGGGTAAGTCTTTATGAATTTTTAGATTAGCTAACACGGTGCAAAAATATGTATTTACCTGCCCCTATTCTATTTTAAGATATAATGCTGCCACACTTTTACAACACCAATTGTTCAAAATTTTCACTTATTTGTACAATAAGGGGTCGACACTTCAGGGACTCAAAGTAACAAATTTTGTACTTGTAAACTCTCTATTCTCACCAGGCTGTCCAACATATTCCTCTGATTCTTCCTGAATCGTCTGACCACCTTGTAAAACCATTTGCTGGGCAACTTCCCCCAGCATGATGTAAATTTGAATTAGGTGGGTTAACATACACCCCTGTCTCCTGCACCTTCTTCTTCTATTTCAACCTATCCTTCTGACTGCAACATCTGCGCTACACTTTACCAAACACCTGTGCATCTTCCCACAATCCTTTATCTTTCAACTTCACTTTCTTTCCCTTCAGCGCCGCATTCCATGTGACGGCTATAGCCATCCGCTCCTAGGCAAACCTAACACCTTAGAAATCTCTGAGGCATGGCACACAACTTTCTTTCCTCTCTGTCTGTCACTAGTTCTATAACATTCTGCAAACCTTCTCAACTTTCTTTTTCTCCACCTAAGCATTGTTGCTGTCTTGACGGCAGTTGGATTACACTAATTCAAGACTATATGGTGAAAAAACAAAAAGCCAGCACCAAATGTGCACTACAGCACTAAACATTCCAAACTGTACTTATTATAAAAAATTTTTTGAGATTTTTGGCAAAAAATTGCAATTTCTTGAGCTGCTTCGCCACGTCACGGCAAATCTCATTTGAAGCAGTCCTACACTAAAATATTTTTATAAAATGTGCCATACGGCCTCACATATGAATAGTAGAACTGCTCTTAGCAGCACTCACCTGGTCTATTTCAATCCCGTACCCATGACTGAGTCATGGCTGTGGGCGGGACAGGTCCAAGCAAATGCTGCATGAAGTAAATAGCCTGTGGACAAAGCCTGATGACTTAATGTGAACAGTCACCAACCGCCAAAATCCAGACAGATGGAATACATCCCAAATTGGGGTGCATAGCAAGGTGGAGGTCAACCACCGACCAATTCAATGAAGAAAAAACAAAAAGCCAGCACCAAATGTGCACTACAGCACTAAACATTCCAAACTGTACTTATTATAAAAAATTTTTTGAGATTTTTGGCAAAAAATTGCAATTTCTTGAGCTGCTTCGCCACGTCACGGCAAATCTCATTTGAAGCAGTCCTACACTAAAATATTTTTATAAAATGTGCCATACGGCCTCACATATGAATAGTAGAACTGCTCTTAGCAGCACTCACCTGGTCTATTTCAATCCCGTACCCATGACTGAGTCATGGCTGTGGGCGGGACAGGTCCAAGCAAATGCTGCATGAAGTAAATAGCCTGTGGACAAAGCCTGATGGTGCACGCTACAGTCCGGCCGGCACTGGGGCGTTCCACCCTTACTCTAGCTCCCTCAGCTAAGTAAAAACAAAGGTGTCCCGTGAAAGGAGGAGGACGTACAAAAATGTCACATACAAGAATGTCCCGCCCTCCGGACTTGGTCAGCTGTACCAATTTATTGTCCTAATCCCTATCTTCGATCACGGGTATCCCCCCCGTATCCTCAAACTACGGATCGGGTCAGTCTATCCAGCTATATCCAACTGCTGCCGTCTTACTCCCTACAATCCATCCTCCGGATCCCTTGTGACAATTGAAATCCACACCACAGGGTAGGATTCGAGCTACTGGGCCCCCAGCGGGCATCACCACCGAGTCACTATCGGTTACCTTTAACTCCGATGGGGACACAAGGCCTGTCACCCCCTCCTCTCCAAAAACAACCTTGTCGGCAGTGAATACACAATATGTAACACTTACCGGGGCTGTTGGTTGATCAGGCCTGTTGGAGCGGAGGGAGGTCCTGGTCCGTGACGTCCAAGGTATCGGGGTGTCCAGGTATCGGGGTGCTCCTTATGGGGGCCCCACGATTTGGGCGCCAAACTGTTGGGGGAGACCTCCCGGTCTCTCAGGGTCATGGAGGTGGATTTCAAATCAGAACTGCGCAGATGTATATGAATCAGGAAAATGACCACACAGAGAAACGTGTCTCTATTTGGGAGAAGTGGATGCCTTCTGCCAGTGTATTCAAAAGCATAACATTTTATACAGCTTTTTGGACAGTCCTGTAAAACAACATTCCTTTAAGGCATTCAGGTGTGTCTGGGAAGAGAGGAAAGTCTATTCAAGAATATTGCTTAATCATGAGTCTAACCGGTTTTCCAAGACTGGAAGAAGACATTGAAGAATGTCACTTTACTTATTTATGAGACTGCAAACTCATTACTTAGCCCTAAGCATAGTTGGTTTACGTTTACAATCCTTGCAACATTTCATTCAGGTATATGTAAAAAGCAATACATAAAACATAGAAAATACAGATTAATCTTATTATAATATAATATCATACTGGACAAACGATTCATAGCCTAGGCCTTCACATGAGCGCGTATGTGCGATATCGTCAGTGTCTGTGTGTGTGAGTGTATGCGATCGGGTGTGTGTGAGTGTATGTGATCGGGTGTGTGTGAGTGTATGCGATCGGGTGTGTGTGAGTGTATGCGATCGGGTGTATGAGTGTCGGCAGAGGAGCACGGCGTGCTGGAGGAGGCTGGAAGCAGAGAGGCTGATCTTGGGGAAGGCTGGGAGGGGGAGGCTGATGCTGGGGGAGACTGGGAGGGGAAGGCTGATGCTGAGGGAGGCTGGGAGGGGGAGGCTGGGAGGAAGGAGGCTGGGAGGAGAGAGGCTGATCCTGGGGAAGGCTGGGAAGGGGAGGCTGATGCTGAGGGAGGCTGGAAGGAGAGAGGCTGATGCTGGGGGAGGCTGGAAGGAGAGAGGCTGATGCTGGGGGAGGCTGGGAGGAGAGAGGCTGATGCTGGGGAAGGCTGATGCTGAGGGAGGCTGAGAGGGGAAAGCTGATGCTGGGGAAGGCTGGGAGGACGGAGGCTGGGAGGAGAGAGGCTGATCCTGGGGAAGGCTGGGAGGGGGAGGCTGATGCTGGGGGAGGCTGGAAGGAGAGAGGCTGATGCTGGGGGAGGCTGGAAGGAGAGAGGCTGATGCTGGGGGAGGCTGGGAGGAGAGAGGCTGGGAGGAGAGAGGCTGATGCTGGGGAAGGCTGGGAGGAGAGAGGCTGATGCTGGGGACAGAGAGGAGAGGCTGATGCTGGGAGGAGAGAGGCTGATGCTGGGATGAGAGAGGCTGATGCTGGGAGGAGAGAGGCTGATGCTGGGGGAGGCTGGGAGGGGGAGGCTGATGCTGGGGGAGGCTGTGATGAGGGAGGCTGGGAGGAGAGAGGCTGATGCTGGGGGAGGCTGATGCTGGGGGAGGCTGGAAGGAGAGAGGCTGATGCTGGGGGAGGCTGATGCTTGGGGAGGCTGGCAGAGGGAGGCTGATGCTGAGGGAGGCTGGGAGGAGGGAGGCTGGGAGGGGTAGGCTGAGAGAAGAGAGGCTGATGCTGGGGGAGGCTGATGCTGGGGGAGGTTGGGAGGAGAGAGGCTGATGCTGGGGGAGGGTGGGAGGAGGGAGGCTGGGAGGAGAGAGGCTGATGCTGGAAAAGGCTGGGAGGAAAGAGGCTGATGCTGGGGACAGATAGGAGAGGCTGATGCTGGGAGGAGAGAGGCTGATGCTGGGAGGAGAGAGGCTGATGCTGGGAGGAGAGAGGCTGATGGTGGGAGGAGAGAGGCTGATGCTGGGAGGAGAGAGGCTGATGCTGGGGGCAGAGAAGCTGATGCTGGGGGCAGAGAGGCTGATGCTGGTGCAGCATGGGGGATGGAGCACGATGGGGGGGTGCGCAGCATCGAGGATGGAGCACGATGGGGGGGTGCGTAGCATCGGGGATGTAGCACGATGGGGAGTGCGCAGCATGGGGGATGTAGCATGATGGGGGGTGCGCAGCATGGCGGATGGAGCACGTTTGGGAGTGCGCAGCATGGGGGATGTAGCACGATGGGGTGCGCAGCATGGGGGATGTAGCACGATGGGGAGTGCGCAGCATGGGGGATGTAGCACGATGGGGAGTGCGCAGCATGGGGGATGTAGCACGATGGGGGGTGCGCAGCATGGGGGATGTAGCACGATGGGGAGTGCGCAGCATGAGGGATGTAGCACGATGGGGAGTGTGCAGCATGGGGGATGTAGCACGATGGGGAGTGCGCAGCATGGGGGATGTAGCACGATGGGGAGTGTGCAGCATGGGGGATGTAGCAGGATGGGGAGTGCGCAGCATGGGGGATGTAGCACGATGGGGAGTGCGCAGCATGGGGGATGTAGCACGATGGGGAGGTGCGGGGGATGTAGCACGATGGGGAGTGCGCAGCATGGGGGATGTAGCACAATGGGGAGTGCGCAGCATGGCGGATGGAGCACGATGGCGGGGTGCGCAGCATGGGGGATGTAGCACGATGGGGAGTGCGCAGCATGGGGGATGTAGCACGATGGGGGATGTTGCACGATGGGGGGTGCGCAGCATGGGGGATGTAGCACGACGGGGAGTGCGCAGCATGGGGGATGTAGCACGATGGGGAGTGTGCAGCATGGGGGATGTAGCACGATGGGGAGTGCGCAGCATGGGGGATGTAGCACGATGGGGAGTGCGCAGCATGGCGGATGTAGCACGATGGGGAGTGCGCAGCATGGCGGATGGAGCACGATGGCGGGTGCACAGCATGGGGGATGTAGCACGATGGGGAGTGCGCAGCATGGGGGATGTAGCACGATGGGGGATGTAGCACGATGGGGGGTGCGCAGCATGGGGGATGTAGCACGATGGGGAGTGCGCAGCATGGGGGATGTAGCACGATGGGGAGTGCGCAGCATGGGGGATGTAGCACGATGGGGGGTGCGCAGCATGGGGGATGTAGCACGATGGGGGGTGCGCAGCATGGGGGATGGAGCATGATGGGGAGTGCGCAGCATGGAGGATGGAGCACGATTGGGAGTGCGCAGCATGGAGGATGGAGCACGATGGGGAGTGCTCAGCATGGGGGATGGAGCACGATGGGGGGTGCGCAGCATGGGGGATGGAGCACGATGGGGAATGCGCAGCATAGGGGATGGGGCATGATGGGGGGTGCGCAGCATGGGGGATGGAGCACGATGGGAGGTGCACACCTCCCCCCAACACACACACACACACACACACACAGGGAACCACAAACACCGCCATACACAGACACCCACACACACAGACAACGCTGCACACACACAACACCCAACACACAAACACCGCGGCATACATAAATATACGCACATACCGCACAACACACACATTGCACAAAACATACCTCCCCCCAAAACACACCACACCCACACAAACCGCGCAACACACACACACACAACGCGACAGACACACAGCGCTCCACAAACAACGCAACACACATACAACACCGCTCTCACCCCCCGCCACACCCAGACAACACCCAGAACATGTACAGCGCCCTACACAAACACTTGGTAACTACACACAACAACATCTATATATATATATATCTATATCTATAACAAAAATCATACATGAACTACACAATTCGTAAATTCTAGAATACCCGATGCGTAGAATCGGGCCACCTTCTAGTCTTTAATAATCCTTGTGTATAATATCTTGAAACACATAAATAGCTCCAGATGGTTAAAGTGAATTTTCTGGTTAGAATTCATGTTCCTCGGCGAAGTGCTTGATAGCCTCGTTCTGGAAAAAAACTTTTCCCCCTACCCTTCAAGATCTGGAACTACGGATACAGACTGCACAGACAAAAACAAAGAACCATTGCATCCAAATAAAGGCCCGTCCTAATGAAATAAAGACAGACACCATTTTGTTGACAGATATCGGTCACAGCTTTACTGATATATTATTATTTTACAAACTTTTCCAAACTCATTAAAACTTGTAAAACATATTTTATAAACTTTTTCCAAACTCTTTAGAACTTGTAAAACATAACTTGACTCCAGGTGAGAAGGGACACTCTACCACAGGACCAAGGACTTCCGCTCTCTCACCAGAATGCTGTTGACACATGCTGCTGTGACTTCACTGTACAAACATTTAGAAACTGTTACCAAAAAAGAAAAACAAGTAAAAAACAAGCATTAACAATAGGGAGGGAGGGAGGGAGAGCTGCTCCGGATCCTTGGATACCAGGGGAAGAGGCCGGACACCGGCCCAGACCCCAATATATAGGTAGAAATTACACCCTATAGGTGGGATTGGGAATTCGGGAGGGGCCAGGACGGAGTCCCCTCCCAAACACAGGAAGAGCAGGGCCTGGACGGGAGAGGGGGCTGGACAAAAACAGCATTGGGGTTAACCCCTTGCTGCACAGTCTGGGGCAGTTTCATTATGCACTACACTGCCCACCAGACTGCACAGACAAAAACAAAGAACCATTGCATCCAAATAAAGGCCCGTCCTAATGAAATAAAGACAGACACCATTTTGTTGGCAGATATCGGTCACAGCTTTACTGATATATTATTATTTTACAAACTTTTCCAAACTCATTAAAACTTGTAAAACATATTTTATAAACTTTTTCCAAACTCTTTAGAACTTGTAAAACATAACTTGACTCCAGGTGAGAAGGGACACTCTACCACAGGACCAAGGACTTCCGCTCTCTCACCAGAATGCTGTTGACACATGCCAAGGAGGAGACCAGTCTCAAACTGAACTCCGACCCCCACCATTTGGAAAAAAGGCTTGCTCCAGGCCGCCCTGGATCATAGATAAAATTGTGTCCAGACCGATATCTGCCAAGAGCACACCATCTTGAAGCATTAACCTTCGGTTGTCACCTTCCAACTAAAATCATCGGAGCAGACAACTGCCTGCTGATTGCAACTACCTCCAACAAGACCTGAGCCATCTCAGGCCTCGAACCCAACCACTAAGCAGTTCAACAGAGTAGAATCCAAGATTGCGACTGTTACCAGCTTTCTGAACAGCCCAAAACACGTAGAAATTGCCAACAATCCAAAAACCTTTTTTTTTTTTTTTTTTTTTATAGCAATGCCGAACCTTTAAAGAAATTAAAGTAAATGTGCTATAAAATTGGTTACTTCCTGCAATAAATCGTGCGATGCATATCTGACAAAAAAAGCCTAGCATCCTGGCTCCACCCACCATGCAGCATCATTCCCGGGCCCACCATGCAGCATCATTCCCGGGCACCGTCTACTACCCTGCTGCACTGCCAGCAGGCGGGCACCTCCCCTCCTACAGGCTCTGCCCCTCCTGCAGGCTCCGTTATGAGGCCTACACAGGAAGCGGAGGTTTCCAGTGTGCTGGCCACAGCTGCAGATCGCCCTGCTCAGTCTCTCCTGACCGATGAAAGCTTCCTGCAGCAGGGCTATACCATTACACAGAGTGACAGCTCACCAATCACCACTGAGCCACACACAACATCCTCATTAACAGCCCCTTCTCACACTGCCCTTAATAAACATTATACAGTGCCCCCTACACTCCCATGCATGACCCCCAGCAATGCTCAGCACACCACTAATCATATAATCCCCCCTAACTCTCCCCAATCATTACACATCCCAATGTTAACTAGTGAAAACCACTTAGTTACGGCCCATGACCAACCCTGCGAACCGATTAGTACACGTTTTAACGTCCCCTCAGTCGCCCCCCAACGCACCGCATAACCACAGCAGGCGTAGGCATAGGCGCTGCAGGTCCTCCCCATCCTCCTCCGACGAGTCCCGACGCCGTTCCCCACGTCCCTCTAAAAGGCGATCCGCACATTACCACCGGAGACGCAGCTCCCATAGGAGCCACCACAGATCGCGGTCCTCTAGATGGCATTCCCCATCATCATCACAATGGTCCGACGCATCCGAGAGTCCCAATAGACAAGCCCACAATAGACAAGGCTCACGACAAGCTGCATCCATGGCTGCCAGCCAGGCAGACCAGTCATCTCCCAGGGCGTCCGGCGAAATTTACCAGACTAACGTCCACGCAGGAGCCGGAGTCCCTCCATCACCAGGAGCCGCTCCTCCAGCCATCATCCAAATGGAAGTCGGAGTCCATCCATCACCTGGAGTCGCTCCTCCTTCCGTCAGCCAAGTGGGAGACGGAGTCCATCCATCACGTGGAGTCGCTCCTCCTGCATCATACAGCGGTGAGTTCTCCGAGGCCAATGCTCTCAACAATGTACATAATATCGGGCATAACTCAGTGGGGAACGAGCTAGTATCAACCATTAAGGCATTAATTGAACAACTGACGCGCTCTAGTGCTTCACCTGAAGATAAAGCTACACCGCAGCTAGCGAGCCTTCACAAGGACGCGTTCTTCTGCGGTATTAGCCCCCTAGGTGCACACATAGATCAGGAGACAAGACAAAAAAAATTTGGAATAATGACTATATTGACATATGGTCCCTATTATCCCCCGACCAACTGACAATAGACAAAGAAAGGAGGACAAACGACCGTTCATACGACAGAAATAGACCGGAAATAGCGCCGACGATGAATAATTGGCTACAGGCTTTCGCAGTCTTAGGCTGTATTGTGGGCCAGAAGCATCCGGAACGCTGCTCGGAGCTATATATATATCAGGACCTGATATATAACTCATACAAGGCCCATGGCGGATCGGCCTGGCGGCGGTATGACGAGGGGTTCCGGAGGCGGCTGGCCCTGCAACCCAGCCTAGGCTGGGGAGTTAAAGCGAAAGATGTGTGGTTACGACTGATGCTGTCACAGAAGCAGCCTCCCTTTTCATCTACGACCACTAATTACCCCACAGCCCAACATTCAGTGGTCGTACGAAAAAACGGGCCCTGCTGGCTATTTAACGAGGGAAATTGCCGTTTCCACGCGTCGTGCAGATACAGACACGACTGCTCTGCTTGTGGAGGAGGACACCCAGCAGCAAGGTGACCCGTCCAGGAAACAGGGCGCCTACAAGGCAGAACCCAGGTGAGCGTAACCGCAATGGCCCCCTGGTTAAACCTCTACCCTAATAAAGAAGCTGCAAGGCAACTGCACTCCGGCTTTACACACGGTTTCATTATCCCCTTCAAACTTAGTATAACGCCAACCCTGGCGAATAACCTAAAATCCGCTCGTAAATTTCCCGACATCTTACGCCAAAAAATCTGAAATGAGGTTAACCTAGGCCGAATGGCGGGCCCCTTTTAAACAATTCCTTTTCAAAATATCAGGATATCTCCATTAGGCATTATTCCAAAAAAGGAACCCGGAAAATATCGGGTAATCCATCATCTGTCCCACCCAAAAGGCGCTTCGGTTAACGACGGAATCCCCCCAGAAGAAGCATCGGTAACATACGCGTCTTTTGACAAAGCAGTAGAATTAGTGTGCGCAGCAGGGCCCGGTGCCCTGCTAGCAAAATCCGACATAGAGGCGGCATTCCGCCTGTTACCCGTGCATCCCAACTGCTTCCACCTGCTAGGTTGCAAGGTGAATGAACACTATTATTACGATATGTGTCTGCCAATGGGATGTTCCATTTCATGTCACTACTTTGAGCTGTTCAGTTCGTTCCTGGATTGGGTAGTTCGTTACGAAACAGGCAGCAATTCCCTGATCCATTACCTCGACGATTTTTTTATTCGTCGGCCCCGTGAAGTCGAAACTCTGCTCCCTCCTCCTCACAAAATTTAAATTTATAGCTCAGCGCTTCGGCGTACCTCTATCACCCGAAAAAACAGTCGGCCCCTGTAACGTCTTACCTTTCCTCGGCATCCAGATAGACACTAACGCAATGGTTTTTTTGCCTGCCAGCAGAAAAAATTCAGAAAACACTGCATATGCTGCAGGGTTTCTGCGAGGCGAAAAAGGTTACCCTCCAGCGGATGCAGTCCTTGCTGGGTCTGCTGACATTCGCCAGCCGCGTAATGTCGGTCGGCAGGGCCTTCTCTCGGCGATTATCGTTAGCAACAAAGGGCATTTCCCAGCCAGGCCATAGAATCAGGCTCACTCGCTCCCTGAAGGCAGATTTACTAGTCTGGAAGACATTCCTTCAATCCTTCAATGGCCATACCTGCGTCATGGCTAAAGAGACGTCAAGCACGGACCTAGGGCTCACTGTAGGAGGATGTAATTAAAAGAGTTTTGTGGCAATTTACAAGAACCAGTGGTGTACCGGCAGCTGGCCGGATCTGTGGGCCACATCAAGTTGGGGGAGTGATCCAGCCCTGCTATAAATTTTCACAATAGTATTGTCCATAGAGTTATGAGGTCATCAACTGGAAAACTCAAAGATTCGATTTCCAACAAAATATCCGATAACAGCGAAGAGCTTAAATCACATGTCATCTGCGTCGCTGCCCTTACTGGCTCTGTTATGCAGGCTTGCACTTCTATGCCTGAGACACAACATCTGGTGCCGAGCTCAACTAACAGCGGACATAGACGATAACCTTGTTAACTCTCTGTTATGTTCCGATTGGCAGGCATTCACAGACCATCTCCCAAAGGCGCATCCAGAGGGTATCCCGTGTCCTCCATCCCTATGGGACACTGTAGCCAATCACTGATGCCTTTAATCCGTGCCTCCGTTACACCGGCTACTTGGCAGGTCTATGGTAAGGCTTGGGAGGAGTGGCGTTCACTAATCCAGGGTAGACCCGTTCATAACTGCGACTGCGCAAGAACCGAAGTGACGACGGAACTTTTGCTTCGGCTCTAAGAACAAGGGGCGTCGGGTACGTCAGCACAAAGGCATTTATCAGGGATAGCCTTCTTTTTTCAGCTAGCAGGGTGGGTAGACGTGACTAAGTTCTTTTTCATTAAACAAGCCATTAAAGGCTGGAAAAGGCTTCAACCGAGTCAGGAATGTCGTCGCCTCATGTCATTGAAATTGCTACGTGACATGATTACAATAGCCCCCTCAGTATGCAAGTCTCAATACGAGGCGACCCTCATATCTGCAGGCTTCGCTATAGTTTTTTTTTGGCACGCTGCGCATTGGTGAATTATTACCACGCTCAAAAACAGCATCCGAAGACGGGTTACTCAACGAGGATTTAGTCATTTGCAGCAAAGCCCTGCGCATTCACGTGCGTAAATCCAAATGCGACCCCACCGGGAGGGGCACGTGGGTCCTGGTTAACTCAACAGACGGCCCAGTATGCCCGCTAAAAATAGTCAAACACTACGCGCTGATAAGACACGCAAGCAGATTTTTTCTTTCCCATACGGACGGGTCCCCTCTTACCAAGTATAAATTTCAAGCAATGTTTCATCAGTGCTTAGCGAAAGCTAGGGAGAATCCAAAGGAATACAGGGCGCATTCTTTCCGAATCGGGGCAGCCACTGAGGCAGCTAGGGCAGGAGTAACGGAGGCTGAAGTCCAGAGAATGGGTCGCTGGAAGTCCGCTTGCTTTGCCAGATATATAAGACCGGATTTGCTGAAATAACACGTTTATCTATTACAGGCGACTGCAGACCCGCAGTCTGGGTAGTTGGTCATTCTTATATTTACTGGGCAGCTAAAAGAGCCATGATTCAACCAAGAGGAAGAACCTGGGCTTCAATGTCGCGGGCGGGGAGGAGGGTGTCAGCACACTACGCTCACCCCTTCTGCTCGGGTCCGGCGGCTGCTGCTCAGTGGTGGCTCGAGCGGTGGGCCGGATCCCGGGGGTTTCTCGAGCGACACTCCTCGCCCGTGAGTGAAAGGGGATTGTTGGGTGTGGGGATGATTATTGTCCGTGACGCCACCCACGGTTGTGGTGATTTTACCACCGCTGCTCTATACGGGGCTCCCGGGGATGGTGATGCGGAACAGCCAGGTGTTGTGTTGCCCCTCCGTGGGTAGGGGTTGGTGATCCCGGGGCCCGGTGATGGTTTGGGAGATGCAGGGCCTGGTGGGTGCAGGGACGCGGGGGCAGCGCTGTGCCTTGCGGCACGGAGGTACTCACTCAGCCAGTAAACACGACACAGTTCTCGGTAAACAAACGGCTGGTTGGACGGGTCCCTCAGACGGTCCACGGTGCTGCGGTTCCCTGTAGTTAGCGGTGACGGTCTCTTCCCTGCACCTTTGAAATGTCTGTTTGGTAGCGATGGGTTCCCACAGGTTACCCGCTCCCCGACTGCAATCTGTGCCGGAGGAGCTCCACACTTTGCCCGCAGGCGCCGGCCCTGGGAAACTGGTGCCTTGGCGGTGGCGGTGTTTCCCCGTTGTGGTTGGACCTTTGCCGTCAATCAGGACTTGCTTGTTGGGGGATCTAAGTCCCCTTCACTAATGGATTCGGCAACTTATGGCGACTCCTAGCCTTGCCGGGGTCCGAGAGGCCCCTGCCCTGGTGCTGACTGCCCTTTGTATACTGCTCCAGACCCCCGGGCACACAGCCTCCGTGGTCCTTC
This sequence comes from Anomaloglossus baeobatrachus, assembly GCF_048569485.1. Classification (NCBI taxonomy): domain Eukaryota; kingdom Metazoa; phylum Chordata; class Amphibia; order Anura; family Aromobatidae; genus Anomaloglossus; species Anomaloglossus baeobatrachus. Next base: position 530,108,170 of record NC_134357.1, read on the forward strand.
CAGCAACCTCCAGACAGTCCCACTGCAGACCTTCACCACCGTCTGCTGACCTTGCTGACTCCGTCTGGGCACACAGCCACAGACCAACTTCAGGCTTTCTGTCACTTCCACTGCTGTTTCACTTCACTCTAGCTCCCTCCTGAGCTACACTCTGTTCACCTCCTACTCCTTCCACTTCCTCCTCCAAACTCTATCTCTCCTAAACTGCCTGGTACTTCCTGCCTCCAGAGCTGTGAACTCCTTGGTGGGCGGACACCAACCGCCTGGCTCCACCCCCTGGTGTGAATCATCAGCCTCTGGAGGAAGGCAACAAGGATTTGTGGGTTAGCTGGTGTACCTACAGGGAATGTGGGGTGCGTGTGGTGTTGTGACCTGTGTCCCCTGGCTTGCCCAGGGCGACACATTCCCCCTTAGCAAAACGCAGACCGTCCTCGGGCTGCCCGTCCAACACCGGTTTTATTTTCCTTTTTGTTTTCTGTAAAAGTAAAAGGGTATAACATGATAAACAGTAAATTATGTACATTTTTAATAATAACTCTTCCCAAGACGGGAGGCACATTTTCTTTAACGTTGCAAACGGTTTACGGTTACGGTTTCCGCTCTCTCCCACCCAAGCAACCTGGCCCTGATGCTGCCCCTAAAACCCAGGCAGCACCCCTTGACCCACAGTCCAGCACAAGTCACCTGATCTGTCCTTCCCTCCAGAGGGTAGCCACCGGTTCCTTTGGTGGCTGGGCCCCAGCCTGCTCTGCTGAGGGCCCTCCCTCCAACCTGCCTCTCCGGAGGCGGCATCGCGGAAACGGTAACGGCAAACAACATATTTACAAGCCACTAACGTTTGTGGTTGCCCTGCAAGTTCACGGGCTTGTCCATGGATAGTCCTCCATGCAAAACTTTTAAACGGTCCCCACAGGGACAACGGTGCCGGCTCCTGCCAGTTGCAAATCACGGTAATCAGGTTAAACTTCGTTAATTATTACTTTTCATCATTAGCTGAACTTTTCAAACTTCAAACAAACAAACAACCACTCTTTACATTCCCGGACCCCTTTTATTCACAGCACGGTCTCCCTGTACCTAAGTGGGGGTCTACCTAGGTTGGAACGGGTGGACCTTCGGGGCCCGGTATCAGTGGTGCTAGACAGTGGGGTAGGGGGAACAATCGGTTTCTCCCCCATGCTACAGTGTGGGGCAGGTGGAGGTGCAGGGGAGCTGGGTACAGGTTCATCCCTGGGCACTGGCACTGGTTCTGGCTCACGGTTAACCACTTCCACTACTTCTTCATCCACGGGTTGTGGGAACAGTATCACTGGAAGGATCACCGCGCCGTTCTGTGTAGGCCAGTTTGCTGGGAAGTCACCCATTACAGTGTGGATTACCTCTGCTGCCTTCTCTGCTGGTGGAGGAACTGGTACTTCAGCCTCTGCCTTGAACGCTGGGGGGCACCTTTTTAGATGGTCCCGGGAAACTGTGGCCAGGGTACCCCCTTGGTCACGACTCATCTGGTAGGCCTTCCCATCTCCCCATTCTGTGGGTTGTATGACGTAAGGGACTTGCTCCCACTGATCATCCAGCTTGTGGGCCTTCCTTTTCCGTTTCAGCACTACATCTCCTGGCTGGAAAGGACCCGCGGACGCCTTCTGATTGAACCGGTGCTCCTGCTGTTCTCGACTTCGACTGAGGTTTTTCTCCACATACTCCTGGATTTGCCGGTATTGTGCTCTCCTCCGACTTTCCCACTCCGCCGTCGAAGGGAGTGCTTCTGGGGCCTCCAACCCCATCTCCAGATCCACTGGCAGGCGGCCAGGCCGAGCCCTCATCAGGTACGCTGGGGTGCACTTCGTCGAGCTAGACGGGATATTATTGTACATGTCGACTAAGTCGGGTAACTTTTCCGGCCACAGGTTCCGCTCTTCCAGCGGTAGTGTCTTGAGGAGCCCCAGGACCAAGTGATTCATTTTCTCGCACATGCCGTTGGTTTGGGCGTGGTACGGAGTGGTCCGGATTTTCTTGCAGCCGTACAACTGGCAGAATTCGTGGAACACCTCTGCTTCAAAGGCCGGGCCTTGGTCAGTCAGCACCTTTTCGGGGTACCCATGGGGTCGGCAAAAATAAGCCTGGAACGCTCGAGCAGCAGTTCGACCAGTCAGGTCCTTAACGGGGACTACCACCATAAATCTTGAGTAGTGGTCTACAATGGTCAATGCGTAGGTGTACCCACTTCGGCTAGGGGTGAGCTTGACATGGTCTAGAGCGACCAGCTCCAGCGGCTGATGGGTGACTATTGGATGCAAGGGTGCCCTCTGGCTAGTCTCGTCCTTTCTCCTCAGCGTACAAGGACCGCACTCTCGGCACCAGGCTTCCACCGATTCACGCATCCCACTCCAATAAAACCGCTCCCTCAACAGCATCTCCAGCTTCTTCCACCCGAAGTGGCCAGCACCATCATGGTATGCCCGCAGGACAGTAGCGACATCAGCTTGAGGAACGACCAACTGGCATATTTTCTCATGGGTCTTCGGGTTGATCAGCTCACGGTACAGCCTCCCTTGGTGTAGATAAAGCCGTTTCCGTTCTTTCCACAAGCGTTGGGCTTCGGCTGGAGCGGCAGGGTCTATTCCCAAAGCACCTTGTTCCACCAGAGTCTTGACAAGGCGAACAGCTGGCGCTTGGTCCTGAGCTTTCTGCCACTCTTGACTGGGCCGTGGGTCCAGATCCACCCGTTGCTGATGTACTTGTATCCTCTCAGTAGGCGGCTGGTGAAACGCAGGCAACTCGATCTCCTCGAGGTCGTCATCCTCGCACCCCTCTTCTGACAAATGGGGCATTCGGGAGAGCGCATCCGCATTTATGTTGACACGACCGGCTCGGTACTTTATGGTGAAATCATAGTTCGCTAGCCGGGCTACCCACCGCTGCTCCAGCGCGCCCAACTTGGCCGTGTTCAGGTGAGTCAGCGGATTGTTGTCCGTAAATGCGGTGAATGTTGCTGCCGCCAAGTAGTGGCGGAACCGCTCCGTGATAGCCCATACCAACGCCAATAGCTCGAGCTTGAAGGAGCTGTAGTTCTCAGGGTTCCTTTCGGTCGGCCGGAGTTTTCGGCTAGCATAGGCAATCACCTTCTCCTTTCCATCCTGGACCTGGGATAGGACCGCTCCTAGCCCCACGTTACTGGCGTCCGTGTGGAGGATAAACGGGCGCCCATAATCAGGGTACGCCAGGACCTCTTCTCCGGTCAAAGCCGCCTTCAACTGACAAAAGGACTCCTCATGCTTGTCCTCCCACGACAGTGGGGCTCCGATGGGTCTACCACCTTTGGTCTGTCCCACGAGGAGGTCCTGCATGGGGGCAGCCATCTTCGTGTACCCCTTTATAAAGCGCCGGTAGTACCCCACCAGACCCAGAAACTGCCTTACTTCCCTCACTGTAGTTGGTCTCGGCCAGCTCTGGATGGCAGTGATCTTCTCAGGGTCGGGGGCGACACCGTCCGCACTCACCACATGCCCTAGGTACTGCACCCTGGGTTTCAGCAGGTGACATTTAGAGGGCTTCAATTTCATCCCGTACTTGGCAAGGGACGCGAACACCTCGGCCAGGTGCTCCAGATGGGCCTCATACGTCTGGGAATAAACAATCACATCATCCAAGTACAACAGGACGGTCTCGAAGTTTAAATGTCCCAGACAGCACTCCATCAGCCGTTGGAAGGTTCCAGGGGCATTGCACAGCCCAAACGGCATGCTATTGAATTCGCAGAGCCCCATCGGGGTGGTGAAGGCAGTCTTCTCCCGGTCCTCTGGGGCCACGGCCACTTGCCAGTATCCGCTGGTGAGATCAAGGGTCGAGAAGTAGTTTGCAGTTCTCAGTGCAGCCAAAGACTCTTCAATACGAGGCAGTGGGTAGGCATCTTTATGGGTTATCTGGTTGATCTTCCGGTAGTCCACACACATCCGCATGGTACCATCCTTCTTCTTGACCAGTACCAACGGAGCGGCCCAGGGACTACAACTGTCCCGAATAACCCCTGCCTCCTTCATATTCCTCAACATATGTTTGGCACAGTGGTAATGTGCAGGGGGAATAGGTCTATACCTCTCTTTGATAGGGGGATGTTCACCGGTGGGAATGTGGTGTTGGACCCCCTTGATCTGCCCAAAGTCTAGGGGGTGCTTACTGAAAACCTGTTCGTACTCCTGCACTACCCTGTATACCCCTGCCCTGTGATGTGTAGGGGTATCATCAGTGCCTACATGTAGCTGTTGGTGCCACTCCTTTGTCTCCCGCTGGGGTGGGGAAGTGCTGGTGGTAGGTGGGAGTGTGGATGGACTGGCTTCATGGATGGTGTGAGGGTCCAGGGTGAGCAGCTTAGCAATGGTGGCATACCGGGGAAGCCTGACTTCTTCCTCTCCACAGTTCAACAGCCTCACAGGCACTCTCCCTCTCTTCACATCCACCACCCCTCGGGCGGCCATTACAGTGGGCCAGTGCTCGGAAGGCATGGGCTCCATCATCGCAGGGTAGTCACGCCCCTGAGGCCCTACTGCTGCCCTACACCAGATCATCATCTCACTCCTAGGGGGCACAGTCAATGGAGCAACATCCATCACTCTCACTCCACCAATCTCCCCTCCTGTCGAGCTTACATGCTGGCGGTACATCAGGGGGCGGATCTCACGCTGCACAGCCCTCTGCCGGCTCCCTGCCGCTGTGGCGGCTAGCTGTTGCAATAGGGTCAACACATCAGCCATGCAGTGTTCCATCACATTGGTTCCCAGCACTATTTTCGGGTTATGATCACTGGGCTCATTCATGATCACAATCATACCCTGGTGTTGCAGTTCAGCTTGCCCCACTGTCATAGCCACTTGTTTATACCCCACCTGGGTCAATGGAAGTCCATTAGCGGCAATCAACGTTATACTATTGTCTGGGGGCGCCAGCTCGTCTATGGCCCAATACCGCTGGTACAACGTGTACGGTATGGTAGTTACCTGTGATCCAGCGTCCAAGAGAGCCATCACTGGTATGCCGTCCACAGCCACGGGGATGATGGGGCGGGCCCCGATATATCGGTCTCGCCAGTCCGGGGGGCCACGATGTTCTACTCCTGAGGATTGGCCCGGGGCCCCAGGGGTTGCTCGTTTAACGGGCACTGTCGGAAGTAATGGCCCGGCTTACGGCACTTGTAGCAGATTGGAGGTCTGCTCCGCGGGTTGTTAGCACTTTTCCGCTGCATCCAGGGAACATCCTCGGGACTGTCAGCAAGCTGTATCTGTGCTGGAGGCTGAGATCTGGTCAGAGGTTGTAGTGCAGCAAGGATTTTGGCAAGGTCTCCATCCATGCGACGGACCTGGGCTGCCAGTTCTTCTACTGTGCTGCTCGGGGCTGCAGGTATTGGAGAGGTTGGTTTGGCTGAGGCCGCCACAACGGGAGCTGTCTCGACGGGCCACGGGGCGGATTCCAGAACTTCGGCAGCTGGGGGCTGTAGGGCTTTAATGGCCCGCTCCTTTAACACAGCAAAGTCCACATCAGGGTGTTCCAGGGCCCACAGCCGGAGTTGTTTACGATCCTCAGGGGACCTCATCCCCTGCGCAAATTGCTCCACTAACATCTTGTTGCTATCCGCCTCATTAATAGGGTTCACCCGCTTCAGCGTGCGGAGGGCGGTCTGCAGACGTAGAGCATAGTCCCGAATGCTATCTCCAGCTCGTTGCCGGCACTGATAAAACTGCATCCTCAGCTCAGCTTCAGTCCGGGTCTCGAAAGCAGTCTGTAGCTTCTCAAAGATGGTGGCTACAGAGAGCCGGTCCCCCTCGGCCCAGGTCTCCGCTTCCTGCTCCACCGCACCGGTTAACTGGCCTAGCACTATCGCTGCACGTTGCTTATCAGTCAGGGGGTACAGCTCTAGCAACGGGTTAAGCTTTTTCCGGAAGGCCTGGAGGGCATCCGGTTTCCCTTCATACTGCGGTAGCCAGGCAGCTCCGGGCGCATAGGGCAAGGCAAACGGCATGACCTGAGCAAGCGCGGGGGCCGCGGCACCTCCCGCCGGTACGGCCGGGACCTGAGCAGGCCCATTCCCATCCGCGGGTGCCGCTGCGGCTGCGACCACCGCTCCTCCAGCGGCTCCGTCGGGCGCAGACATCTTAGTTCCGTCCCCCTTAGCTCTTTCCGGCCCCTCCTCTCTCGGGGCGGGGTTTTGGCCTTCGCGCCTCTACTACTCGAGAAGACGCTCGAGCGGGAACTTTTCGCGCCAAAGATGGCGGCTTCTGAAATTTTCCTGCCGGATACCTCCGGCGGTAACAAGGCGCACCTCTACCAGACGGCAGAGCGGTAAGATCCTGTTCGTGACGCCAAGTTGTCGTGGGCGGGGAGGAGGGTGTCAGCACACTACGCTCACCCCTTCTGCTCGGGTCCGGCGGCTGCTGCTCAGTGGTGGCTCGAGCGGTGGGCCGGATCCCGGGGGTTTCTCGAGCGACACTCCTCGCCCGTGAGTGAAAGGGGATTGTTGGGTGTGGGGATGATTATTGTCCGTGACGCCACCCACGGTTGTGGTGATTTTACCACCGCTGCTCTATACGGGGCTCCCGGGGATGGTGATGCGGAACAGCCAGGTGTTGTGTTGCCCCTCCGTGGGTAGGGGTTGGTGATCCCGGGGCCCGGTGATGGTTTGGGAGATGCAGGGCCTGGTGGGTGCAGGGACGCGGGGGCAGCGCTGTGCCTTGCGGCACGGAGGTACTCACTCAGCCAGTAAACACGACACAGTTCTCGGTAAACAAACGGCTGGTTGGACGGGTCCCTCAGACGGTACACGGTGCTGCGGTTCCCTGTAGTTAGCGGTGACGGTCTCTTCCCTGCACCTTTGAAATGTCTGTTTGGTAGCGATGGGTTCCCACAGGTTACCCGCTCCCCGACTGCAATCTGTGCCGGAGGAGCTCCACACTTTGCCCGCAGGCGCCGGCCCTGGGAAACTGGTGCCTTGGCGGTGGCGGTGTTTCCCCGTTGTGGTTGGACCTTTGCCGTCAATCAGGACTTGCTTGTTGGGGGATCTAAGTCCCCTTCACTAATGGATTCGGCAACTTATGGCGACTCCTAGCCTTGCCGGGGTCCGAGAGGCCCCTGCCCTGGTGCTGACTGCCCTTTGTATACTGCTCCAGACCCCCGGGCACACAGCCTCCGTGGTCCTTCCAGCAACCTCCAGACAGTCCCACTGCAGACCTTCACCACCGTCTGCTGACCTTGCTGACTCCGTCTGGGCACACAGCCACAGACCAACTTCAGGCTTTCTGTCACTTCCACTGCTGTTTCACTTCACTCTAGCTCCCTCCTGAGCTACACTCTGTTCACCTCCTACTCCTTCCACTTCCTCCTCCAAACTCTATCTCTCCTAAACTGCCTGGTACTTCCTGACTCCAGAGCTGTGAACTCCTTGGTGGGCGGACACCAACCGCCTGGCTCCACCCTCTGGTGTGAATCATCAGCCTCTGGAGGAAGGCAACAAGGATTTGTGGGTTAGCTGGTGTACCTACAGGGAATGTGGGGTGCGTGTGGTGTTGTGACCTGTGTCCCCTGGCTTGCCCAGGGCGACACATCAACAACGTAGAGATCAACTGGAGAGGCATCAGAGGGCTAAGATGGTAACAGATTTTCCCGGAGATGGTCGACATCTCCAGGACGGCCATGGGGCCATTGGTATTGGTTATACATGCTGGTGGCAATGATTTGGGGAAACGCAGTATGGCCCAATTACTAACCGTGATGAAGACGGATATCGAACGTTTTACCTACCTCTTCCCGGATATAGTATGGGTGTGGTCAGAGATAGTACCACGAGTTGTTTGGCATGGAGCAATATATGCAAAAGCCATAGAGCGGTCAAGGAGAAAGGTTAATGCGAGAATGGCAAAATTTGTGAGAGGAAGATGTGGTATCGTGGTGCGTCACCAGCAGTTGGAAGGCGATAACCCTGCACTGTTGAGAGGAGACGGAGTGCACCTTACGGACATTGGTCAAGACATTTTGTTGTCCGGAATACAGGACGGAGTGGATCAGACCCTCAAGGTGAAGGGTGGGGTCGGAGTCCTGTGTTGGCGGTACAAATGATCCTCCGTGGCGGAAAAGGTCGTAACCGCTCGTTGGCTGTTGGCCGGTCGGTCACAGACAAGGTTGCGGCGACGAGCCCGTAATGACATGGAAGGCCTCTTCTCTACCCATGAATATAATAAACTGTGACCGACCTGTTTTCACCCCATCTAGGCCTGTTCGTGTTTTCATTTGGGGACTGGCGGGAAGAGGGGAAGGCACCGCTTCAGACATGCGGGTCTCCACAGTCTGGCAGGCACGGTACTGCTTAAGGAATGTGCCTCTGACTGTGGAGCCCACCTGACCAATCCTAAAGGAGACCATGGTCGTGCCCATATCCCCTCTTTCCACCATTCCCTAGGTGAGCCACTAATTGGGATGCCCAGCTGACCAACGGGATCACAGGGGAAAGGGGGGTCCAGCCACACCTACAGGGGTTAAATTCAGTGCCCGGGGTCAGTGATTTCCTCTTTCCCTCTGGCTGCCCCACTCGAAGCTTTTGTCCCACCATCCCTCCCTTATATTTTCAACATCTTCTTATTATTTGTATCGTTTTCTTACCAGAATAACTGCATGTTAAATGAATCGAGATGTAACCCTTGTATTTGAAATTACGTCACAGCGAAAAAGGTGGAGAGGGGCCAAGGTCGTAACCGCTCGCTGGCTGTTGGCCGGTCGGTCGCAGACAAGGTTGCGGCCACGAGCCCGTAATGACATGGAAGGCCTCTTCTCTACCCATGAATTTAATAAACTGTGACCGACCTGTTTTCACCCCATCTAGGCCTGTTCGTGTTTTCATTTGGGGACTGTCGGGAAAAGGGGAAGGCAACGCTTCAGACATGCGGGTCTCCACAGTCCTGTGACTGCTACATTAAAAAGTTTCCACTTAACTCCGAACGTTCCCCTCTGACTTAATTTCTTTTTAACCCCAGGATGCCGGATGGTATGCAGGGCACCATGACCAAAGTGTGGTTTGACAAGAAGCTTTTTTGCTATGCTGACATAGTGGAGTCGCACTCCAAAGTTCTTCTCCCCTTTGCTACTATATCCACTAGATTTAATCTCCCTGCCAACTCCCAATATCGGTACCTACAGGTTTGACACCTGATGTACTCCCTTTTTTCCTCCCTAGAAGTTTCTACCCATACACTTTTTGAAAGATTATGCAGAGCCGGGGTTTCTACTAAGGGCCTTATCTCAGATATATATCGTAATCTAGTTACCCCCTATCCAGACGAACGGCCTAATCACGCATATATGGGTAAATGGGAGGATTTCCTGGGTGAGACTGTAGTGGGTGAACATCCCCCCCTACAAAGAGAGGTAGTTAACCGGAGTTGTTATTAATAAAAGTGTTTTATTTGTATTGTGTTAGGGCACCCCCTAGTGGCCGGGTGGGACGGCTGGCGCCACAGGGAAAGGAGGAGCCGGCAGAAACCAGAAGGGGGGAGTGTGTGTGCATGTGTGGGAGAGAGGTTGTTGGATCCGGGACGTGAGAGAGAGAAGATCAAGGGGCAGAGTGTGGGGGCTGAATCAAGAGGGGACGCCGGAGAGAACGGGAGTGTACGGAACCTCAGAGAGTGAAGCAACCGGTGTGGGTCCGGTGTGTGTGTAACCGCCAGTGGGAGCCCGGCGAAGCGGAGTAACCAGGGCACATCCCCACGTGAGGGTACGTCAGGGCAGGTTGTCCCCCAGCCCAGGAAGTGTTTTTTTGTCTGCAACAGCTGGATTGAGACTGCGTGTGTAAATAAAGATGACTTTTGTTTTCACTACGTCCTGCCTGAAGACTGTTTGTTCAACGGCCAACGATGACATCACCACACTCTGCCCCACCAAGTCAGCTCCCGACCTTGAAGTAGTGATGGAGCCAGGGGTAAGCCTTAAATCAACAAAGGCCACGACTACAAGGCCGGAGGCGCCCCTGGCACCTCATTACATGTGGCGTAGTCGGCAGAATGCGAATTCTCTGCCAGGGACCCAAGAAGCCGGAGATCAAGTGGTGCCTAGGGCACAGGATCCGGACTATGAGAGAAGATTTCCAGTCCCATGGTGGGAAGAAGAAGCCGTGCCTGCAGCGTTGGACCGGGCACAAGATGGCGGCAAGATGGCCGTTGTCTGTGAAGATACAGAAAGCGCGCGAAAAGTTGGCGCCAAAAGATGAGCCTGGGGCTGGCCTGTGCCGAAAAAGAAGTTCGGAGTACTCCGCCCAAAGAGGGGAGGTGCCGGTCCCAGGGCACGAACAAAGACGTGTACAGTGGGCGGTGTTGTAAGAAGAAAGAAGTGCCGCCGCGGAGGGGTCGATTTGTGGTGTGAGACCGAGGGTGGAGCATCCTCAAGAGCGGGAAAAGTAAGCCCGCCTTCACTTCCTCTAGTCTCGCCACTGACCCTGACGCCCTTACTGAGGACTTGCGCTGAAGAAAACATGGAGAATCTGGACGAGAACCGCAAGAAGCAGATGGTGTCCGCGGAGGGATTCCCTGCCTACTTGCCGGCTGTACCCGGAGGACCGGGACGAGCCACAAGGGTGACTTGGCTCACGACGTGGGACGCGGAGACCGGTGCGACCACAACAGAGGTCAGGGCGACCTACGCCGCCCAAATACCGTCAGGGAGCCGGATGCTGGGAGCCCCATATCCCTGCCCAGAGAGACCCCCGCCAGCCGCGGTGGAGTCTGAAACGCCTAGTCAAACTCGGGCTCCGGCGGAAATATACGCCCAGAAACTGGAGAGAGACGACTGGGGTTTCTATTGGGATCCGGTGCTGCCGTCTCCCCTACCGACCCGAAGAGCCCCGTCACCTGAGCCGGACCCAGTGCAAGAGCGGCTGCTGGCTGAAACCGTCGCTCGGGAGATCATGGCGGGTCCCCATGGCGAAGAATTTGAGCACCAGTATACCACCGGGGTAGTCGTCAAATTCAATCAGAGGGAAGGATATGGCTTTATCCGGGATGGAGAAACCGGCGACGATTATTTTTACAATCGCGTCAACCTCGATACAGAGGGCCTTCCACAGCGGCTGCATACCCTATACCCAGGGGAAAAGGTCCGATTCCTGAGAGAAGTGGGCTGCCGGGGCTTGTTTGCGGTGGGGGTGCATCGTACGCCCACCGAACAGGAGGCTGCCCAATGGCAACAGGAGGTAGAGTGGGAAGAACACCAGGCCCGGCGACAAGTACAACGAAGACCAGTGCTGGCTGAAGCCTCCCGACCCCGACATACCGTAGCTGTAGCTCCGGCAGTCATGCCCGTGCAAAGTACCGACCCGGAGAAGGGAACCTCGCCGGTGCTGGCGATTAACCAGAACATTACGACCCATCCGATGATTGTTATGGGCAGCCCGCCACCGTCCCGCGCAGCGACCCCCTCACCTCCGTCCGAGGCTGAGGAGCTCAAGACAGAGGCGGAAACAGCGGAGCAGCTCACCAGTCATGAGCCTTTCCGGCGGCTGCGCCGTTTACCCGGGCAGTCCCTGTCGGAATATATCTAAGCTCAGAGAGCCGAGTGGCAACGGGCCTACCACCCGGAATAGGCATCTAGACCGGAAGATGACGGGCCTGTTTTGTTTGATGCCGGCGTGTTTGAGCCGGAGAAAGTTTTATGTTCAAGTTGCTGATTCCGGAGAGAGCCTGCTTGCTGGACTGAGCCAGGGGCTCCTCCGCGTTATGGAGAGAGAAGTTTCCGTGTTCCTGCGTTGACCACCAAAGACCGGGAGCGCTGTCGAGTCTCCGGGCACACCAAAGACCGGGAGCGCTGCTAAGCCTCCGGGCGCTGGACAGGTTCGCAGTTGATTGCACATGTTTTATGTAGTTTAAAAGTTGTAATTTTAGAATGGAGCCTTGCCGGGAGGCTCGGGTTTTAAGAGGGGAGGTGTGTAGTGGGTGAACATCCCCCCCTACAAAGAGAGGTAGTTAACCGGAGTTGTTATTAATAAAAGTGTTTTATTTGTATTGTGTTAGGGCACCCCCTAATGGCCGGGTGGGACGGCTGTCGCCACAGGGAAAGGAGGAGCCGGCAGAATCCAGAAGGGGGGAGTGTGTGTGCATGTGTGGGAGAGAGGTTGTTGGATCCGGGACGTGAGAGAGAGAAGATCAAGGGGCAGAGTGTGGGGGCTGAATCAAGAGGGGACGCCGGAGAGAACGGGAGTGTACGGAACCTCAGAGAGTGAAGCAACCGGTGTGGGTTCGGTGTGTGTGTAACCGCCAGTGGGAGCCCGGCGAAGCGGAGTAACCAGGGCACATCCCCACGTGAGGGTACGTCAGGGCAGGTTGTCCCCCAGCCCAGGAAGTGTTTTTTTGTCTGCAACAGCCGGATTGAGACTGCGTGTGTAAATAAAGATGACTTTTGTTTTCACTACGTCCTGCCTGAAGACTGTTTGTTCAACGGCCGACGATGACATCACCACACTCTGCCCCACCAAGTCAGCTCCCGACCTTGAAGTAGTGATGGAGCCAGGGGTAAGCCTTAAATCAACAAAGGCCACGACTACAAGGCCGGAGGCGCCCCTGGCACCTCATTACAAGACCATTCCCTTATGTGTGTAGAGACGGATTTGGGATAGTGCCTTAAAAACATCCATGTGCTATGTATACAAGGGGAATCAGTATAAACTACTTATGTATTGGTACCACACCCCATCGTTATTACACAAACTAAATCCTGCTATACCTGATAACTGTTGGAGATGTGGAGTTGCAGGGGGGACATCCCACACCTATTCTGGATATGTCCTAACATCCAGTGCTTTTGGAAGTCTGTACAACTCCTTATTTATAAAGTAACTGATCTCCAGATACCCCTGGACCCTAAGTTTTACCTATTAAATATTCCACCTGTTCAGTTGGGCAGGAAAGTGAAATGGTTACTGCTACACATAACCACACATAACCACAGCGGCCAGGTGTTTAATTGCTTGTAGCTGGAGGTCAACTCATCCACCCTCACTCAACGACCTCCATTCTTGGATCCAAGAAGTGAGGAGAATGGAATATCTATCAGCAATGTAAAATAACATGATAGATAGCCTTTGAGAGTATTTGGTCCCATTCGTATACTTACTGGGCTAATAGAGAATAGTGGATCTGTATGGTCTCTACGGAAATCCTATATACTCACCTGCACTTGTGCTGCCCCGCTCGCAGCAGCTGAGCTGCTCGGATGCGGACCTTCTGTGGGTGGCTCGAGGGTCTCCTGACCCGGGGGTCTCGCGGTCACTTCAATCAAAAAGGGGGTTTGTAATAGTGGATGTAGGACGTATAAGTCGGTTCCCCGGGTCGGTATTGGCGGGCCACTACCCTGTCCCAGTCCACCTCGGTTCCACCGAGCCATCTTCCCAGCTCCTGCAGACGGAGACTGCCAGGGCGTCACACTCCCCCTTGGTTAAATACAGACTGTCCGCGGGCTGTCCGACCACCACCGGTTTATTTTGTTTAACTGAAAAAGATAAAAGATTTTAAAACAGATATAATAACATATTTACATTCAGGAATATTTTGGTTTCTTCCCTTAACGGGAGGCATTTTACTTTAACGTTGCATAACATTTTTATTAACTGGGACGGGATGGGACAATGTCCTTTTCACCTTAGCCCACCAAAACAAACCTAGCCCTGGTGCCACCGCTAAGCACTGGTGGGCACCCCTTTTCCCCAGTCCAGGAAACGGGTTCGGGTCCAGGTGGTGCCCTCACGGGCCGGGTAATAAGTTCCTTACCCGGCAGTCTCTCTCAGAGGCCCCACGTCCAGGGAACCCCTGACCAGGAGGGTAGTCACCGGTTTCCATGGTGACGGGACCTGGGCCTACTCTGTTGCAGGCCCTTTCTCCAGCCAGCCTCTCCGGAGACTGCGGCATGATGAAAAGGGTGGTCTGGAGCTATTTACAAGACCCAATAGTTTATGGGTTGGCCTGCAAGTTCTCAGCCATGTCTCTTTATGTCTAAACAAATAAATAGGAACATCTAAGGGTCCCAAAGGGGAACTGAACTTGTGGGTAGCCAGGAACCACTACCTAACACTTATAAGTGCGGGCATGCACATCCGCTTTACACTTTCTTCGGGCAGCGATCTCCTTACGCAGCTGCTGTTGCTGCCGCTCCCAGCCTGGGGCACGGTTTCTGTGCTTTCCTTCCCGCACAGAAGCCAGACTTCCTGGGGAACCCTCGGCGCCGGCTACGACCGGACTCACACGCTGCCGTGGGACCCCATGCTCAACAGCCTGCGCCTCCCTTCCGTGAGTACCTTGCCGATGGTCTTCAGCCAGGACAAGGTATGTGGGAGCAGCGGGTGCTGCCTCCGTTGCGGCTGGGCGGACTGCCGGAGCCGTCGTCATCACCGTTGCGGCCAAGCTCAGGGCCGGATGGGATGTCGTCAGCGGTGCCGGAGCGATGGCAGTGGTAAGGCCTGAGGGCCCAGCAGCTGGGTCCTACCCCATAGATGGTACGGGTTCCGCTGCCACGGACTAGGGCAGCGGGTCGGTCGGGGCGTTGGCTGCGGACACGGGCGTTGAGGGAGGCGGCGTGGTGGACGGGAGCAGGCCAGGTCCCTCAGCCGGAGCGTCCGGTTCCTGGGGAACTCAGTGGCGTGGGTCACTGCTTACCCGCTCCTCTGAGATCATCTCCACTTTGCGCGCCCGGACAGCTGCAGCCAGGCCCATCATCCCCGACATCTACTTCGCCAGCATGAAGTGGGCTTGGGCCTGGATCTTCCGACACAGCCTGCCGCGTTGGTGTCCAGGAACCGGTTTTTGCAGAGTCCTGGTGTCCTTGCACTTCACAGCGCTAGTTACATGCCGCCATTCTCGCCCGCTCCCCCTTGGTCTTTTGCAGGCACTCCTCTTTTAGGCCGGTAAGTTTCGTTTTGCGACTTCCGGCCTTGCTTTCTGGCCGTGTTCCCATCTTTTATGCCCTTTTCTCGGGGAAGAAGACTCTGGGCGGGAATCTTCGCGCCCAAAAATGTTTCTGAAATTTCTGCAATGGATCACCGCTGACTTCAATACAAGGGGCACTTCCACAAGGTAAGTGGATGGGTATCTATCCTGTTCGTGACTCAAAAAATCGAGGTGCGCCGCCCCCCTCGCAGCAGCCGAGCTGCTCGGATCTGGACCTTCTGTGGGTGGCTCGAGGGTCTCCGGATCCGGGGGTCTCGCGGTCACTTCGATCAAAAAGGGGGTTTGTAATGTTGGTTGTAGGGCGTATATGTACGGGCTGAGCCGTATTAAGTTCATAACGCCACCCACGGTATGTGGTGAGGTTGGACACCACCGCTGCTGTGACGGGGCACCCGGGGAGATGTTATGCAGCAAGTTGTTAACCCCTCCGTGGGCAGGAATGGTGGCCCCGGGACCCGTTGGGGATTTTTGGTGCAGGGAGATGGGCGACCGCAGGGTGCTGGTGTACTCATTATTGAAGGAAACACACGAGTCTCTGGTAAACCAAGGTGATGGTGGTCGGTGCCTGCAGCCGGCTGCATTCTGGTCCCCCACCCGGCTGGTGGTCTCTATCTTTCTCCTGCACCTTTTGTGAAATGGTGGATTGCCTGTGCTTGTAACTTCAGAAATCCGCTCCCGGCTAGATGTGGCCTAAGGAGCCCTTGCCCGCAGACACTGGCCCGTGGGATCTCTGAGCCCTGGCGGTGGCCTTCTATCCCCCTCGGTGGGCTGTTGTCTTCTATCGGGACTTTGGGTGGGACAGGACCACTAGTCCTGGCCTCAATCAGTGAATTAATGAGTTTCAGTAGCTTCTGGACTTGGCTTCAGGGTCTGAGTACCCCCCCGTGTGCTCCGGTTTCCGAGTCGGTTCCCCGGGTCGGTATTGGCGGGCCACTACCCTGTCCCGTCCACCTCGGTTCCACCGAGCCGTCTTCCCAGCTCCTGCAGACGGAGACCGCCGTCTGCCTCCTAGCCAATGGCACCAGGGCTCCTACCCTGGTGCTGTTCAATTTGGGGTATTCTCCTCTGCTGGAGCTGCACACAGCTCCAGCCCACACTCCTCTCCAACTTGAACTCTAAACAGATCTCTCTACCTTCCCGCCCCGGGCTGTCTAGACTCCTTGGTGGGAGTCTTCCAACCGCCTGGTTCCGCCCCCTGGTGTGTCTACTCAGCCCTGAGGGGGGGTGACTAGGGTTTTAAGGTTGGCTGATGTCACCTGTGAGGGAAAGGTGTAGTGCAGGGGCCTATCTGTGACTACCTGGCCCGGCCAGGGTGTCACACACTCTCTGTACCTCCTTTCCCCCTTTTCTTCTTGTCTAGTATCGTAATGTTTGTCTTGTTATAATCCTTATCTTTCTTACAGTAATAGATAATAAGATGTGAATCCTGATACATGATCTTCTGCTAATTGCTCACATGCTAGTGGAGTACATCCATGTTATTTTTTTTTTCTGTATGCTTTGAAAAATTTAATAAAAATTCAATTACTAAAAAAAAAAAAATATTTCGAGATGGTCACTAGTACAATAAAAATGTTTAAACCACCTAGACAACATAGGATTGATTCTTTATAAGGATTGCTGCATATGGATGTCCCTGTTGCTGCTTGATTTCTGAATTACTGTTCACATGGTTATGTTGTTTTGAAGCACTTGCAGTTTAACCCCATTACGACAGCCTTACGTATTAAAACGGCAGCAAAAAAGGGTACTTATTCCTTTCTGCCGTTTTAAAACGGCGGGCAGAAATAAGTGAATAGCGCCCACCAGCGTCAGAAAATCTCCGGGGTTTCAGCTACCGGGGGTAGCTGAGACCCTGGACATCATGATTCAGGCCGTTTTTTCCGATCCCCGGTCACGTGATCACCGGTATACACCGTATACCGATGATCACATTACAGTAAATGGCAGCGCCGGTAAAAAATGATTTATCTCCCATCTGGCATAATCAAACATGCCAGATGGGAGATAAATCTCCTCCCCAGTCCCCCGGTGTCACCAAAGTGCAACCCCCGACCCCCAACCCTCTCCTGAAAATCCAACATGGCCGCGCACACAGCAGTGCACCGGCCGCACTAAAGCCCGCTTTACACGCTACAATAAATCTTACGATGTGTCGGCGGGGTCACGTCGTAAGTGACGCACCACCGGCATCGTAAGTATGATTGTAGCGTGTAAAACCTCCGTGCAATTGCGATTGAATGAAAATCCGTGTCGCATGCACGTCGTTCATTTCTCAAACATTGAACGTGCGGTTGTGCAATGTTCCCGAGGCAGCACACATCGCAGTGTGTGACACCCTGGGAACGATGATCTGCAGCTTACCTCCGTCCGCGGCTCCCGCCGACAATGCGGAAGGAAGGAGGTGGGCGGGATGTTTACGTCCCGCTCATCGCCGCCCCTCCGCTTCTATTGGCCAGCTGCCGTGTGATGTCGGTGTGACGCCGAACGTCCCTCCCACTCCAGGAAGAGGATGTTAGCCGCCCACATCGAGGTCGTATGGAGGGGTAAGTATGTGTGACACCTTATGAACGATTGTGCGGCTCATGCAACAAATTGCACGAGCCGCACAAACCATGGGGGCGTGTGCGATTGCATACGAGATCGCACACGCAATTGTAGGTAGCGTGTAAAGGAGGTTTTACCCTTTTCCTCTGATTTCTGTCACATGTGCCATGACACATGCGACAGAAAACTGCTCCCCAGGCCATGCCAGGTCACCCCTATATCTCCCCAGTGTTCCCCAGTGTACCTCTTACAGCCTTTATCCACCGCGATCCCTCCTCCTTCACAGTGCACGCTGGTCACATGCGCAGAGCATCTAACAGCCAGCTTCCTGTGTTCAGTGTGACCGATGGAGCTGCGCTGGCTGCTGCTCGCACTCTGCAGCTGTGACCCAGGGAGAGTGGGTGCAGATTCTTTGCACCCACTCTCCTCAAATGGAGGGTCTGCACTCCTAGAAAATGGGAGATACGTTCCCTGAACGTGCCCCCATATTCTAGAAGGTCCAGAATCGTCGTGGGACTTCCAAAATGGATTACAGGGGACACGATTTTTTTTTTCTTTCACCAATTTATTGAAAAGAGAGAATGTTTTGGGGAGTGTTTTTTCAAATAAATTTTTTTGGCAATTTTTTTTTATTACTGCCAATTAGTTATGTCTGGTATCTGATAGACGCCGTGACATCACTAATTGCTGGGCTTGATGCCAGGTGACATTACACATCTGGTATCAACCTCATTTATTTATTACCCCGTTTGCCACCGCACCAGGGCAACGGGATGAGTTGGGGCAACTAATTGATACGCCACTTATGTGGTGGCTGCGGCCTGCTATTTTTAGGCTGGGAAGAGTCCAATAACCATGGCTCTTCCCACCCTGAGAATACCAGACCACAGCTGTCAGCTTCACCTTGGCTGGTGATCTAATTTGGAAGGACCCCACGTTTGTTTGTTTTTTAATTATTATTTATACAAAATTAAAATAAAAACAAACAAAAAAAAACAGCTTGGGGAGCCCTCCAAATTGATCACCAGCCAAGGGAAAGCTGTCATCTGTGGTTTGCAGGCTACAGCTGTCTGCTTTACCCTAGCTGGCTATCAAAAATAGGGGGGGCCCCCACGTCGTTTATTTTAATTATTTTTTTTGGGGCTAAATACAAGGCTAGGCACCCTTTAGTGCCACATGAAAGGCACTAAAGGGCGCCAGCTTAGAATATGCAGGGTGTGGGACGTTATATTTATGTTTGACATCTATCCATTCATCCATTGTAGCATTTTACGCTGTGTGCCCACAATCAGGGTTTGCAGCGTTTTGGACGCAGAGTGTTTTCCCTGCATCCATAATGCTGCATTGTGCAGTAGAAGCACAGTGGAAGGATTTTTAGAAATCTCATGCCCACTGTGCTTCTTTTCTCCGCAGCATAAACCGACCTGTGGTGCAGCTTCCCGAGCCTCAGCATGTCAATTTATGCTGCGGAGACAAGTGTTCTCTGCAGGTAAAATAGAGTTAAAGTCCACAGCAGCCTGAACCCAAATCGTGGGCATGGGCAGCTGCGTTATCCCGTGGAGAACACTCACATCTCTGCAGGATGGCTGACACTGTGTACTAGACGCCGTGTCGCTGGATCATGGCCGCATAGCCTAACAGTGAGAAATTTGTTGCTACAGCAACATTTTTGTGAAGTACCTGTGTAATCAAAATGCTTACTATACTCCTGATTAAAATTCTTGAGGGGTCCAGTTTCCAAAATGGGGTCACTTGTGGGGGGTTTCTGATGTATAGGTACCCAAGGGGCCCTGCTAATGTGACATGGAGCGCACAATTTATTTCAACTTTTCCAAAATTCAAATAATGCTCCTTCCATTCCAAGCCCTCCCATTTATCCAAACAGAGGTTTTTGGTCACATGTGGGGTATCCCTGCACTCATAAGAATTTGGATAACAACCTGTGGGGTCCACGTTTTGTTTTTGCCTCTTGAAAAAGTGAGAAATTTGATGCTAAATCAACATTTTTGTGAAACAAAAGGAAAATTTTCAATATGGCAAGCTAAGCTTATCAAATTCTGTGAAGTACTCGTGGAATTCAAAATGCTCACTATACACCTAGATAAAAGCCTTGAGGTGTCTTGTTTCCAGAATGGGGTCACTTGTGGGGGACCTTAATTGTTTAGGCATTTTAAGGGCTTTTCAAATGCGACATCGCATCCGCTAATGATTCCAGCCAATTGTGCAGTCAAATGGCACTTTTTCCCTTCCGAGCCCTGCTGTGCACACAAACAGTTGATTTCCACCACACATAAGGTATCAGCATACTCAGGAGAAATTGCACAATAAATTTCATGCAGATTTTTTTCCTTTTACTCTTGTTAAAAAAAAGCTATCTGGTTGAAGTAACAATTTTGTGGTAAAAATGTATTTTTTTTTTATTTTCACACCTCAACGTTATAAACTTCTGTGAAGCACCTGGGGGTTCAGGGTACTCACCAAACATCTAGATAATTTCCTTGAGGGGCCTAGTTTCCAATATGGGGTCACTTGTGTTTTGTTTTTTTTGCTGTTTACGTACCTTAGGGGTCCTCCAAATGCGACATGGTGCCCGCAATCTTTTTCAGCCAAATTTCCTTTCCAAAATTCAAATATTGCTCCTTCCGTTCCAAGCCCTCCCATTTCTCCAAACAAAGGTTTCAGACCACATGTGAGGTATCACCGCGCTCATAAAAAAGTGGGTAACAAACATTGGGGTCAGATTTTTGAAATTACCTCTTGAAAAAGTGAAAAAAATTGATGCTAAAGCAACATTTTTGAGAAAAAAATGAAAATTTTCAATATGACAACGTAACGTTATCAAAATCTGTGAAGTACCTGTGGGTCCAAAATGTTCACTATACCCCTAGATAGAAGCCTTGAGAGGTCTAGTTTCCAAAATGGCATCACTTGTGGGGGGTTTCTGCTGTTTAGGTACCTTAGCAGACATGTAAATGCAACATGGTGCCCGCAATCTATTTCAGCCAAATTTGCTTTCTAAAATTCAAATATTGCTCCTTCTGTTCCGAGACCTCCCATTTGTCCAAACAAAGGTTTCTGACCACATGTGGGGTATTGGCGCGTTCATAAGAAAGTGGGTAACAAGTTTTGGGGTCCATTTTGTTGTGTTATTTCTTCTAAAAGTGAATAAATTGGGGTAGAGCAACATTTTAGGTAAAATTTTATTTTTTGCTTTTTTTCATTCCACTTTGCTTTAGTTCCTGTGAAGCACCTCAAGGGTTAATAAACTTCTTGGATGTGGTTTTGAGTACTTTGAGGGGTGAAGTTTTTCGAATGGTGTCAATTTTGGATATTTTCTTGCACCTAGGCCTCTCAAAGTCACTTCAAATGTGATGTGGTCCCTAAAAAATGGTTTTGTGAATTTTGTTGAAAAAATGGGAAATTGCTAATGAACTTTGAACCCTTCTAACTTCCTAAACCCGAAAAATTTTGTTTTACAAATTGCGCTAATGTAAAGTAGACATGTGGGAAATGTTATTTGTTAACTATTTTGTGTGACATAACTCTCTGGATTAAGGGCATAAAAATTAAGTTTGAAAATAGCAAAATTTTCATCAAATTTACGATTTTTTCAGAAATAAAAGCAAAAAATATCATTCTAAATTTATAACTATTATGAAGTACAATATGTCACGAAAAAACAATGTCAGAATTACCGGGATCCGTTGAAGTGTTCCAGAGTTATAACCTCATAAAGGGACACTGGTCAGAATTGCAAAAAATGGCCTGGGCATTAAGTACAAAACTGGCTTCGTCCTTAAGGGGTTAAGGAAATAATATCTATTGTGAATGTGGATTTGGACTATTGATATAACTATGCAATAATAGAATATTAAGAGTTAAGGATCAGGAGACCAACATCTAGAGATTATCATCCAATGTGTAAATTAATGCAGTATATTCAATGCAGGACTGATTCTATATGGATTGTTGCAAGTGTCCTTTTACCACTAATACTTTTTAACATAGTCATAGTTAATTTAAAGTCTGCCTGGGTACAGTGTATCTTTATCCGGCTCTCCATATATATATATTTTTTTAGATTGTTATATGTTTATATGTTTAATAAAATTATTAGATTGTTCTTTTTGTGACATATTGTACTTCATCTTAATAGTGAATTTAGGATGATATTTTTTGCATTTTATTTGTGCACAAATCGAAAATCTGACAAGTTTAGCATTTTTCAAATTCTGCATTTTTATGCCCTTAAACCTGAGAATTAATACAGTGGGTAGGGAAAGTATTCAGACCCCTTTACATTTTTCACTCTTTGTTTCATTGCAGCCACTTAGTAAATTCAAAAAGTTATTTTTTTTTTCTCATTGATGTACACTCTGCACTAGTGTTGAGCCACCCCCCTAGTGTTCGAGTTCGGTTCGGTTCATCGAACGGCGGCTCAGTTCGGCGAACACCTTCGAACCCCATTGAAAACAATGGGAGGCAAACACAAACACATAGAAAACACCTTCTATGGTGTCCAAAAGGTGACAAACAACTCACAACACACCACAAAACACATGGAAAGTGACAAGTACATATACTCATGCGAAAACAAAAGAGCTGGACGAGTAAAAGGAGGAGGAGACACAGATATAGGCATGTCATGCCCTTCTAAAATCATGTAAAACACTGCAAGGGGACTCCAACCAGAGTCTCCCTTTTGTCCCAAAATTGGGCCACAGACACCACTTAAGTGGCATCAGTTGTCCCCCAGTTGCAAACTTGACAGGTAGATTTGCATGAAGTCCAATCCAAATCCACAAGCCTTTACTCTCCCCAGGATGACACAGGGGTAGAAAAGTCCTTGCGGATCCATGACTTGTTCATCTTGATGAACGTTAGTCTGTCCACATTGTCACTGGACAGACGCGTGCGCTTATCTGTCAGCACACACCCAGCAACACTGAAGACACGTTCCGAGAGAACGCTGGCTACAGGACACGACAAGATCTCCAAGGCGTAAGTGGTGAGCTCAGGCCATTTTTCCAGATTGGAAGTCCAAAATGAGCAAGGCTCCAGTTGCAGAGTCATGACATCTATATTCACTTGGAGAATATGATGGGGTAAGTATACAATACACTGTGCAGTAAGTGGGGGGAAAAAACAGTTTTAAACAATGTACAGAATAACATTTGTGCAGTCTATGAATTTGTTCTGAGAAATAGTATCGCCCCCATCAGATCCTCCTTCATAGATCACCTCAAATCTCTGACCTAATTATTTTAAGGCTAGAGAACAACCTCTCTACACTAACTTGGGTTGGTGGCAAAGCGGTAACCACATTGGCAACATCACTAACAATTTCAGGGTATAAAGGAATTGCCTCATGCACAGTCAGTTTTGATGAACGGTTGAACTCTACTTCTTTGACAGCAAGTGAAAAATTTTGCTGAAATATGGTCAATCTGTTTGCTATGGAAGTAGAATAATTATCCGTGTGGCAATGCTTTGCCTGCTCCATATGGTCCAAATACTTTTCAAAATTAAACTCCTTATCTGATGAGGCTGAAGATACGGCAGTAGTAGCACTAGCAGGATCCAAGTCCACCTGCTCTTGGCTGTCCTGTAACCCACTCATCCTAACTGCTACCTCTGTCAGAGCTTCTTTTCCTTTAGTAAGCTGTTGATCATTCAGCAATATACAATGACTTGGGTCCACATACACTGCTGCCAGAAGAATTAAATTTAGAAATAGCAGTGTCTGTCTCCGTTTCATTGAAGCAGCAATGCCATCTGCGATTAATCCTCCGCTTTGGGACAAGCAAAGCAGCAAGTTCTTCCACTCCTTTATGAAAATGCCGGGAGTTAAATCGTCGACTTATAATTTTTTAGGCACTGTAAATGGATGAAGAAGCAATTCCTTCAATTCAGCCATCTGTGTCCATTGACCTTCATTTACTGTCCCTGAGGGTTGGCCATGTCTACAAAGGGTTTCAGCTCAAGCAATTGCTCAATCATTAAATAAGTGCTGCCCCACCGAGTGGCTTGATCGACAATTGCCCCTTTCCCAGCACATCTCTTCAAGATGGAATCAATTTTAGGGGTTCTAGCAGCAATAACCAATTTCCTCACTTTTCCAATCAGATTTCCAGCATGTCCCTCGTGCAGACTATCTCTTATTGCCAGCTGCAGCGTGTGCACAACACAGCTCGTGTGATGAATATGAAAGGGTTTTGAAGCAGCTTCAACAAGATCATCTTATTCTAAAGGATCATTTTGCTGTTTATTGAGAGTTTAAACTTGCTTTAAGAAGTACTTGCCTGTAATCCTACTTTTCTGTTCACTCTAGAGTCTCTAGCATTTCTGACATGATTGCAGGTATTCTTTGTCTTTACCCTTATCTATAGAGAAGCTTCACTACTTATACAGTTAGGTCCAGAAATATTTGGACGGTGACACAAGTTTTGTTATTTTAGCTGTTTACAAAAACATGTTCAGAAATACAATTATATATATAATATGGGCTGAAAGTGCACACTCCCAGCTGCAATATGAGAGTTTTCACATCCAAATCGGAGAAAGGGTTTAGGAATCATAGCTCTGTAATGCATAGCCTCCTCTTTTTCAAGGGACCAAAAGTAATTGGACAAGGGACTCTAAGGGCTGCAATTAACTCTGAAGGCGTCTCCCTCGTTAACCTGTAATCAATGAAGTAGTTAAAAGGTCTGGGGTTGATTACAGGTGTGTGGTTTTGCATTTGGAAGCTGTTGCTGTGACCAGACAACATGCGGTCTAAGGAACTCTCAATTGAGGTGAAGCAGAACATCCTGAGGCTGAAAAAAAAGAAAAAATCCATCAGAGAGATAGCAGACATGCTTGGAGTAGCAAAATCAACAGTCGGGTACATTCTGAGAAAAAAGGAATTGACTGGTGAGCTTGGGAACTCAAAAAGGCCTGGGCGTCCACGGATGACAACAGTGGTGGATGATCGCCGCATACTTTCTTTGGTGAAGAAGAACCCGTTCACAACATCAACTGAAGTCCAGAACACTCTCAGTGAAGTAGGTGTATCTGTCTCTAAGTCAACAGTAAAGAGAAGACTCCATGAAAGTAAATACAAAGGGTTCACATCTAGATGCAAACCATTCATCAATTCCAAAAATAGACAGGCCAGAGTTAAATTTGCTGAAAAACACCTCATGAAGTCAGCTCAGTTCTGGAAAAGTATTCTATGGACAGATGAGACAAAGATCAACCTGTACCAGAATGATGGGAAGAAAAAAGTTTGGAGAAGAAAGGGAACGGCACATGATCCAAGGCACACCACATCCTCTGTAAAACATGGTGGAGGCAACGTGATGGCATGGGCATGCATGGCTTTCAATGGCACTGGGTCACTTGTGTTTATTGATGACATAACAGCAGACAAGAGTAGCCGGATGAATTCTGAAGTGTACCGGGATATACTTTCAGCCCAGATTCAGCCAAATGCCGCAAAGTTGATCGGACGGCGCTTCATAGTACAGATGGACAATGACCCCAATCATACAGCCAAAGCTACCCAGGAGTTCATGAGTGCAAAAAAGTGGAACATTCTGCAATGGCCAAGTCAATCACCAGATCTTAACCCAATTGAGCATGCATTTCACTTGCTCAAATCCAGACTTAAGACGGAAAGACCCACAAACAAGCAAGACCTGAAGGCTGCGGCTGTAAAGGCCTGGCAAAGCATTAAGAAGGAGGAAACCCAGCGTTTGGTGATGTCCATGGGTTCCAGACTTAAGGCAGTGATTGCCTCCAAAGGATTCGCAACAAAATATTGAAAATAAAAATGTTTTGTTTGGGTTTGGTTTATTTGTCCAATTACTTTTGACCTCCTAAAATGTGGAGTGTTTGGAAAGAAATGTGTACAATTCCTACAATTTCTATCAGATATTTTTGTTCAAACCTTCAAATTAAACGTTACAATCTGCACTTGAATTCTGTTGTAGAGATTTCATTTCAAATCCAATGTGGTGGCATGCAGAGCCCAACTCGCGAAAATTGTGTCACTGTCCAAATATTTCTGGACCTAACTGTATCATGTAGCTGAAGTGCAGCACAGATTCATCTCAACTAAAAGCCTAGATTCTTTGATCAGGAATAGAACATTTCATAACTTTACCAAGTTCTTATGAAAAAATATTCAGCACAGTCTGCATTGAACCTCTGTACCCAATTTATTATATATTTTAGGAGTCTGGGTTGGTCCAGTTTATACCGACTCCACAGCTCTGGGACACACACAGTCATAAATACACGTAACTCTGCGCATCTCTGCTCCGCATGCCCGCCACACACGGCTCTGCTCCTTCCACATCGTACACACGCAGTTCCGCTCCGTCCATATCGTACAGTCAGCTCTGCTCCGTCCATATCGTACACACGCGGCTCCGCTCCGCGCACCTCGTAAACACACGGCTCCGCTCCGCGCACCTCGTACACACGCGGCTCCGCTCCGCACACCTCGTACACACGCGGCTCCGCTCCGCACACCTCGTACACACACGGCTCTGCTCTGTACACCTCGTACACACGCGGCTCTGCTACATCCACACTGTAAACCCCTCCTGACCCCACACATAACCTTCCCCTCATCCAGCCCCATGACAACCAGCACAGCAGAGTCCTGCATACACTGAGGAGCTGATCATGTGACCCCTGACTCCTCCCCTCCATGTGACATCATCACAGGTCCTGTAAGCGCAGAACATCGGGCTGCATTTTGAACACGCCCCTATCACGTGACAAATGATTTATAATCTGGAAGAAGCCTGTACATTCTAGTATCTACCATATCTCTAGTGTGCGGCTCTGCAGGAGGAGGTATGTGGAGATTCCCCATTACTGGGCGCAGGGGGCATTAACCCCTTCAGCACTGAGACTGTTTTGATGCTTTTCTGTGGCCACTTCATAAGAACTACACATTTTTTTGTTCCTTTTCCTTTGATAGACACAGACGACCCAACTGTGAAAGAGGAAATATGGAAGCACATTTTGTTCACACTGTACAATGACCCATATACTGGACCCAAAACATAGCAAAATGTCTCCACAGTACCACCATCCTCTCCACACTATTATGTCCACATAGTACCGCTCTCCCCCACACAGTGTAATGGTCCCACAGTACAACGCCCCCCCCCACACAGTATAATGTTCCCACAGTACCGCAATCCCCCCACACAGTGTAATGGTCCCACAGTACAACGCCCCCCCCACACAGTATAATGGTCCCACAGTACCGCCATCTCCCCACACGCAGTATATTGTTCCCACAGTACCACCATCCCCCCCTACACAGTATAATGTTCCCACAGTAGCGCCATCCCCCCCCACACAGTATAATGTCCCTACAGTACAGCCATCCCCCACACACAGTATAATGTTCCCACAGTACCACCATCCCCCCCCCCCACAGTATAATGTCCCTACAGTACAGCCATCCCCCACACACAGTATAATGTTCCCACAGTACCACCATCCCCCCACACAGTATAAAGTTCCCACGTGTCCCTTCCTCTTTCTTTCTCCCTTCCTCGACGGTGGCTGGTCTATATCGTACAGTAAAATAAAGAATTAAAAAAAACAGAAAAAAATAAAAAAACCACACAAAAAACAGCGTGCAACCCCCCACAATATTGATACCCAGCCAAGATAAAGCCCAGAGCTGGGGGCTGCTATTCTCAGACTGGGGAAGCCTATGGTTATTAGGCTCTCCTCAGACTAAAAACATCAGCCAGCAGCTGCCCGGAATTGCCGCTTCCATTAGATGTGACAGGCACTATATCCAGCTCTTCCCCAATGCCCTGGTGCGGTGGTAATTGGGGTTATGAGGGAGTTAATGGCAGCCCACAGCAGCCACTAGGTCCTAGATTAATCATATCAGGCGTCTGAGATACCCCCTCATCACCAATCTGTAATTGAAAGGAAATAAACACATACTTAAAAAAAAAATCCTTTATTTGAAATAAAAGACAAAAAGACAAAAAAAAATACACCCTCTTTCACTACTTTAACCCCCCATACACCACTCCAGGTCTAACGTAATCACGAGGTCCCATGATGCTTCCAGCACTGCTACATCCGACGCTCTTGCAATAAAATTCCACATCAACATGACTAAATGGTCATAGCCATGTAAAAATGAAAATATCAAAGGACATTGAGAGTAGCATACAACTATGTAATAATAATAAAGTATATTATTAATAATTATAATTAAATATAATTATAATTATAATATAATAAAGTATATTAACAAAGTATAGCACCACAAAAAGAGAATTAATCAATTTAGTGAAAAATTACAAAAGCGTTGATTCGTTAAAAATACAATCAACACTAAATTGTTGATCCTTGAAAATGACCACTTTCGGTAATAATTGGAACAAGACAATGCTGTACATCAATTTATACCCATGGAGTGCTGGAGAAGACAAACCATTGAAAATCAGGGGATGTATAATAATAATAATAATTTTATTAATTTATATAGCGCTATTAATTCCACAGCGCTTTACATACATTGGCAACACTGTCCCCATTGGGGCTCACAATCTAGAGTCCCTATCTGTATGTCTTTGGAGTGTGGGAGGAAACCGGAGAACCCGGAGGAAACCCACGCAAACACGGGGAGAACATACAAACTCCTTGCAGATTGTGTCCTTGGTAGGATTTGAACCCAGGACTACCAGCGCTGCAAGGCTGCAGTGCTAACCACTGAGCCACCGTGCCACCCTTATGATGTATAACACCAAAAAATAGCATAGAGTGCCTCACAAGGCCTATATAATCTGATTACTGGTCAGGTGAAGGTTTAACAATAGCACAGCTAAATATGTAGCCAAAACTGTAGGGTGCATCACATTACCACAAAAGTATTGTTAAACGTACATAACAGAAGTAACGGTTCTATATATTGTGCTTATCTATGGAAACTGACCAGGAATCAGAAAATCAACAGAAAATCAGGCATTGTTGAGGCATACTCACATTGTGCAAGGTGGCAATACAGACAGGTCACAAAGAGACCAAGAGAGGACCTAACGTATGTTCCACATACACAAATTAAAAAGTATGTAGCTTCATCAGAGGTCATGACACTCACAGACCAGGGTTTTTATAATGGAGTATGAGGATCACGTGACCAGAGTCCGGGCACGTGACCGCTACAACAGGAAATGATGAAACAACTATTTTGGAAGTCATGAGTCACATGGAGAACCATGTGACCGTGATCCTGGTCACATGACTGCTACAATAGGAAATGATGAAACAACTGTTTTGGAAGTCATGAGTCACATGGAGAACCATGTGACCACGATGACGGTCACATCACCGCTCAATCGCAGTATCTGCGAGCCCACGTGATGCCGGCAACACTCGACAGTCAATGCCCCCAACGGACACGCGAGAGCAGCTGGCCAGAACTCTTGCGCATGCGCGGTAAGGCGATAAAGACGTCAGGAACTGCAGGCAGTGGGCTACTTGGCAACCGCGCATGCGCACCGCGGTCATACAAGCGGCACGCAAAAATAGACAAGTATCAAAACATATATAGTGATAAGATGAAATGCAGATTATGTGACAACTTGTGGCAAAAGCAAGAGGGATGCATTCCTTCCTCTCCATAACACACGAAAATCCACAAAGGAGCTGCAAGATGTATGTTCCAAATCCCATTGAAAATAGAAACACTTGTTACTGATCCATGATGTGAGATCTGAGAAAATAATAAAGCCAGAGTAAAATAAAAATTAAAAAGCAACCACTAGGTCCTAAATTAGTCATGTCAGGCGTCTGAGATACCTCCTCATCACCAATCTGTAAGTGAAAGGAAATAAGCATAAATACCTAAAAAAAAAAAATCCTTTATTTCAAATAAAAGACAAAAAATCCACCCTCTTTCACCACATTAACCCCCCATATACCCCTCCAGGTCTGACGTAATCTACACGAGGTCCCATGACGCTTCCAGCACTGCTACGTCTGATGCTCACAGCGAGTGCCATAGAACAAGACTGCCCACTGTGAGCTCCACGCAGCAAGTGAAGTTAGCCACGCGATAAGCGATGACGTCACTCAAGTAACTTCCGGTCACAGCTGGAGTCCTCCGCCTGTGACCGTAAATCAGGCCGCCTGATTAGCGTTTACGTCACTCCGGTTAGCCCTCTGCCTGCGTCTCACTTCAGTCGCGGACTCCAGGACACATGGACTCCCGCTGTGACCACAAATCACCTGAGTGATGTCACCCCTTATCGCTCAGCTCACTTCACTTGCTACATGGAGCTCCCAGTGGGCAGTCAAGTTCTATGACGCTCGCTATGACAGGACAGGGATGTAGCAAAGCTGAATCACTGTGGGACCTCATGTGGATTATGTTGGAACTTTAGGGGTCTTTGGGGGGTTAATAAAGTGGTGACAGAGGGTGCTTTTTTGTCTTTTATTTCAAATAAAGGATTTTTTGGGTGTTTGTGTTTATTTACATTCACTTACAGATTAGTGGTGGGGGTTGTCTCATAGACGCCTGCCATGACTAAGCTAGGGCTTAGTAGCAGTTGTGGGCTGTAATTATCCTCTTATTACGCTAATTTCCACTGCAACAGGGAAACGGGAAGAGCCGGGCCCAGCGTCAGAATTGGCGCATCTGATGAATGCGCCACTTCTGGGGCGGCTGTGGGCTGCTATTGTTAGGCTGGAAAGCACCATATAACAATGGCACTTCCCACCCT
Source organism: Anomaloglossus baeobatrachus (assembly GCF_048569485.1). Lineage (NCBI taxonomy): Eukaryota > Metazoa > Chordata > Amphibia > Anura > Aromobatidae > Anomaloglossus > Anomaloglossus baeobatrachus. The sequence continues at coordinate 530,138,432 of NC_134357.1, forward strand.
AATAATATGAGCCTCCAGTTGTCTGCTGTACCTTGGCTGGTTTTAGAAAAAGGGGGGGGGACCCCACGTCATTTAGAAAAAATAAATAAATTAATAAATAAATCAAATAATTTAAAAATAAAAAGCATGGGAGCACCTCTACTTTTCATAACCAGCCAAGGTACAGCACACAGCTGAGGGTTGCAGCCTGCAGCTCTTGCGGTTCCTATACTGGATATGAAAAATGGGGGGAACTCCCGTCATTTTTTTACCCCCAAAAAATAAAAATAAAACCCAGCTGGCCAAGCTAGCTATCCCTCTATCAAGCTATTCTGTTATTTCTTTCTATCTATTCTTTCTTATCATCCCTTCTATATGTTCTTTCTATCTGTTTTTTTTCCTATCTATCCATCTATTCTAACTATCTATCAATTATCCTATTCTATCATATTTTGTTTCTCCTTTAGAAAACACATTAACAAAAATGTAGCAAAAACGCACCATCGTTACAGGCAGGGTTTTTTTTTTTACATTTCTAGGCTCCCTGTGACAGTTTTGGTCGTGTGCAGAAAAAAATCTGCAGTGTGCGCATATAGCCTAACACAGTGAAGGGTGTGGTGCTCGATGAAAGGTATATTTCTCCCATCAAGTGCCTCTTGCACGTATGAGAAGCCGGAAAGGAGCTCAAACTTGGCCTGGACCTTCTCAGCTAGTCTGGCTTTTTGGGGCAAAGCCGGAGTTGTACAGCTGCAGCATTAGGGCAGTATAAATAGGCAGCCAGAATTTCTCACTGGGGTGCTGGTTTGGGCTGGAAAAATTAAGTAGGTTTTGTGTGAATAACCTACCTGAACGGACTGTCACACCTGGGACCTATCATGCTGTTTGACAAGCTGAACTTTTGCTTCATATATCTTTCTGAATGTAAGACTGTTTTTGTTTTTCTATTTGTTACCAGTGTGAATAAAACACTGAGTTTTGGAATGATACCTCTTTACTGCATGCCTGCCATTGCCTACCAGAGCTGATTCCCTACACTTGGTTGCCTGAAGCAGGCAAACACAATGAGGCCAGAGCAATTTTTTTATGCGCTTCTGGCTCAGTGCAATGCATGTCATGAGTAAAGGGATTATCGCAAAACCCACACGAGGATATTTGAGGAGATGGAGGCTGTAGTGAAAGCGCTCATGGAGGTTGCCCAGCAGCAACAGATATTTAACCAGCAACAGTAGGAGACCAACCAGCTGCTGGTACAGCACATGGCGGCTCTACAGACAGAAGGAACTTCTCAGTTGATGTATGATGCCCGAAAATCGGTCCATTTGGCAATTCCCAAAATGGAACCATCAGACGACATCGAGACCTACCTGGCCGTATTTGAGAGAATGGCTGAGAGGGAGAGTTTACCCTGGGATCAATGGAAGTAAGTCAACTTATTACACAAATTTTGGGTATCGTCAGTCCCTGTGAGCTAAAAGAGTCTGTACGTCTGGCACCCTGCCAGATCCCAGTGATTAACATTTGTGTTGTGTTGAGGTAGAGGGCACCCCAGCTGTGGCCCTACTGGACTTGGGGAGCCTCGTGACCTTGGTGCGGCTTAACCTGGTACCACCTACCGAGTTCACCTGCCGGAAATTTGGTGTATTGTGTCTTCACGGGGACTTAAGGACTATCTCACCGCACTAGTGAAGATAAACGCACCCACCGGGAAACTATACCATGAGGTTGGAGAAATTACGAAACTGCACTATGAATTGATGGTTGGCAGGAACTTCCCTTAATCACTGCCCTATGGCCAAAAGTTATGCCACCCGACAAACATGAGTCAGTGCTGGTAAGGGCCACGGAATATTCTACCAAAGGGCAAAGGGGTGCAAGATCATTGTGGCCCCAAGAAGAAGGTGCCAGCTTTAACTTCTCCGGTGAAAAAGAGGGAGAAATCTCCCATGTAAATGATGGCAGGGAAATGGACTTGCTGCCGAACCTGACTTGTCAGACAATTTTGGTATGGCACACAACTATGAGACCCTACTTAGTCCAGGGCCAGGGAACATGTGGTAATTGTTGATGTGGAATCTCAACAACCCAGGGGAGATACTGTGCCGCCCCCGTGCCAGCAGCCGAGCTGCTCGGATCCGGATCCGCAGTGTGGCTCGAGGGATTCTACCGGACCCGGGGGTTGCTAGGACACTTCAAATAAAAGGGCACGTATTTGTACGGGATTTGCCGTAAACAGTCTGTGAAGTGTGGCACAACCACTGCTGTTGTTGGGGGCACTTGGGGGCGATGGGATGGCAGCTGGATGTTAACCCCTCCGTGGGTAGGGATGGATGCCCTGGGGCCCAGTGTCTCTGTGCTGAGGGTGGTGATTGCAGGGGCCGGCGCGCCCGGTCAGACCGGGGAATGTTAGTTTACTCACGATTGAATGAATCACACAAGTCCAATGGTAAACCAAGGTGCTGGTGGCCGGCCGCCGCGGCCGGGTGTATTCTGGTCCCACACCCGGGCTGATGGTCTGTGTCACTTTCCTCTGCACTGTATTTTTGGTGTGATGGACTTCCCGGTGTGAAACACGGGAGTCCGTTCCCGGTACTTTGGTTGGGAGCCGTGCCCACTGACGCTGACCCTTGGGATATACCGGGCCCTGGCGGATGCCCTATTCCCCGCAGTGAGTGGTTGTCAGCTTTTGGGACTTTAGTTAGGACAGGACCTATAATCCTGCCCTCAATTGGTTAAATAGCTAGGCCGTTGGTTCCGGTCCTGGCTTCAGGGTCCGAGTACCCTCTCTGTGCACGGTCTCCGGGTCGGTTCCCTGGTGTCGGTACCAACGGACTCCTACCCTGTCCCGATCCACCTCGGATCTCCGGCAACCGTCTTCCCGTCTCCTGACAGACATGGACCACCGTCTGCCACCTAGCCAGTACGCCAGGGCTCCAACCCCGACGCCTTTCCTTTCTGACTCCGCACATCCACTAGTCTCACTTCTCTCCACTTGAACTACAACTTTCAACTCCAACTTCTACTTCAACTTCTGCTTTTCCTGCCCCGGGTTCTCCAGACCCCTGGGCGGGCGTTCTCCATCCGCCTGGTCCCGCCCACTGGTGTGCCTGTCCTTCCCTGGGGGGGGGGTGACTAGGGTTTTGTTGGCTGGTGTAACCCTGTGTGGGAAGGTGTTGTGCGAAGGCCTATTCTGTGTGACTACCTGGCGGCGCCAGGGCATCACAATACCATATTTTCGCGCTTTGAAGTGACTTACAACATTGTGTATCAAGTTAACAAAATATGAGGTAAAATGGTACAACAATTGGTGGTGCCCCAGGCTTATCGCAGGCTGGTAATAGACCTGGCTCATCAACATGTCCTCGGCAGACACTTGAGCCATAAGAAAACCGTGGGCCAAATTCTGCAGGGTTTTTACTGGCCAGGGGTCTCTAAGAAGTAAAACGGTATTGTGACTCCTGTCCAGTGTCTCAGGTGACCAGTCACCAGACACATTTTCAAAGCACTTTGGTACCTCTGCCAGTTATAGAGGTACCATTCGAAAGAGTGGACGTGGATCTGGTGGGTCTGGTAAATAAGTCCGCAAGGGGTCACCAGCATATCCTAATAGTTCTCAATTATGACACTTGGTATCCAAAGACTGTTCCTTTGTGTCATACGTTGGCTTAATTATAGCTAAAGAACTCATAGGCATTTTCTGTCGGGTGGAGGATTCCTAAAGAGATCTTAAGAGACCAGGGTACCCCCTTTATATCCAAATCATGAAGGAACGCTGCAGGTTGTTAAATGTTAAACATTTGTGCACGTTGGTATATCATCCCCAAACAGACAGCCTAATAAAATGGTTCAACAAAACTTTAAACATAAACATGCTAAAAAGGGTTGTATCCAAGGATAGGAAGGACTGGGATGTATTGCTGCCATATTTATTGTTTGCAGTGTGAGAGGTGCCTCATACATCTCGCCCCTTAAGGTATTCTATGGCAGACATCCCCAAGGGTGGTAAGTCATAGTCAAAGAGGCATGGAAGCACCAGCCCAACCCCCATAACAGTGTAATAGAACATGTTGCTAAAATGCAGGGAAGAATGGATACAGTTCTGCCACTTGTACGGGAGCAGACGGAGGTGGCACAGCTGGCTCAGCTTCTGGTCTATAACCGGGCCATTAAGGGTCATTAAGGAATCTCAAACTGAGTGGGCTAGCCAAATAGTCCTAATACCTATGCAAGATAGAATGTTACGGTTCTGTAATGACTTCCGGAAACTTAAAGAGATCCTGTCACTAGGTTTTTCCACATACACTGCTGCCACATCTAGCCACATCTAGGAAGCACTTATAGACAGAATTCTACAATACTGGATACAAGACCCGAAGCCGATCTGTACACTATAAAAAAGAACTTTTATTATATTTACCTGCAGGTTGGTCCGGTCCTATTGGCGTTGCTTATCTTGATCTGGTGCCTCCTCTCTTTTGGCGATCACCATCCTCTTTCCCTGCTTTGTGTGGATGTTGTGTCCTACGTCATCCACACAGTGTAATCCATTGCACTCCTGCGCACGTGCATTTGTCTCTGCCATGCTGAGGGCAGAGCAAAGTTCTGTAATGTACAGGCATGGGGAAAGGTCAGAGAACTGTTTGTTACCATTGTGAATAAAACACTGAGTTTTGGACTGAGAAAATGTGTGTGCCTCTATCCTGCGTCCCTGCCATTGCCTACCAGAGCTGTTTACCTACAAGCTATACGGTAATAGAAAATGAAGATGTCGTTCTCATCATGAAGTAGTTATTTCTCAAATCACGTGTAATGAATATCTCCTGTAGAATTGCTGATGCAGATTCCAGTGTCAGTAAATGACAAGAATTAGCGTTATGGAAGAGTCAATGGGTAACTTATTCAGCTGCAGAATACAAGTAAGAAACTGCTTGTGTGTGTGGTCTAAAAATATACATACAGTTAGGTCCAGAAATATTTGGACAGTGACACAATTTTCGCGAGTTGGGCTCTGCATGCCACCACATTGGATTTGAAATGAAACCTCTACAACAGAATTCAAGTGCAGATTGTAACGTTTAATTTGAAGATTTGAACAAAAATATCTGATAGAAATTGTAGGAATTGTACACATTTCTTTACAAACACTCCACATTTTAGGAGGTCAAAAGTAATTGGACAAATAAACCAAACCCAAAGAAAATATTTTTATTTTCAATATTTTGTTGCGACTCCTTTGGAGGCAATCACTGCCTTAAGTTTGGAACCCATGGACATCACCAAACGCTGGGTTTCCTCCTTCTTAATGCTTTGCCAGGCCTTTACAGCCGCAGCCTTCAGGTCTTGCTTGTTTGTGGGTCTTTCCGTCTTAAGTCTGGATTTGAGCAAGTGAAATGCATGCTCAATTGGGTTAAGATCTGGTGATTGACTTGGCCATTGCAGAATGTTCCACTTTTTTGCACTCATGAACTCCTGGGTAGCTTTGGCTGTATGCTTGGGGTCATTGTCCATCTGTACTATGAAGTCCGATCAACTTTGCGGCATTTGGCTGAATCTGGGCTGAAAGTATATCCCTGTACACTTCAGAATTCATCCGGCTACTCTTGTCTGCTGTTATGTCATCAATAAACACAAGTGACCCAGTGCCATTGAAAGCCATGCATGCCCATGCCATCACGTTGCCTCCACCATGTTTTACAGAGGATGTGGTGTGCCTTGGATCATGTGCCGTTCCCTTTCTTCTGCAAACTTTTTTCTTCCCATCATTCTGGTACAGGTTGATCTTTGTCTCATCTGTCCATAGAATACTTTTCCAGAACTGAGCTGGCTTCATGAGGTGTTTTCCAGCAAATTTAACTCTGGCCTGTCTATTTTTGGAATTGATGAATGGTTTGCATCTAGATGTGAACCCTTTGTATATACTTTCATGGAGTCTTCTCTTTACTGTTGACTTAGAGACAGATACACCTACTTCACTGAGAGTGTTCTGGACTTCAGTTGATGTTGTGAACGGGTTCTTCTTCACCAAAGAAAGTATGCGGCGATCATCCACCACTGTTGTCATCCATGGACGCCCAGGCCTTTTTGAGTTCCCAAGCTCACCAGTCAATTCCTTTTTTCTCGGAATGTACCCGACTGTTGATTTTGCTACTCCAAGCATGTCTGCTATCTCTCTGATGGATTTTTTCTTTTTTTTCAGCCTCAGGATGTTCTGCTTCACCTCAATTGAGAGTTCCTTAGACCGCATGTTGTCTGGTCACAGCAACAGCTTCCAAATGCAAAACCACACACCTGTAATCAACCCCAGACCTTTTAACTACTTCATTGATTACAGGTTAACGAGGGAGACGCCTTCAGAGTTAATTGCAGCCCTTAGAGTCCATTGTCCAATTACGTTTGGTCCCTTGAAAAAGAGGAGGCTATGCATTACAGAGCTATGATTCCTAAACCCTTTCTCCGATTTGGATGTGAAAACTCTCATATTGCAGCTGGGAGTGTGCACTTTCAGCCCATATTATATATATATATATATAATTGTATTTCTGAACATGTTTTTGTAAACAGCTAAAATAACAAAACTTGTGTCACTGTCCAAATATTTCTGGCCCTGACTGTAGGTTTTATTAGTAGATACAAAGAAACAAAACACTGGAAAATAGTAAAACATATTAATGATCCCCCACTACTCCTGTGCCACCACTGATGAATTACCCACCAGTCTCTGTATTTTCTGTCCAGATATTATCTCTATGGCCAATCAGTAGCTGAAACAGTAAATAAAATACCCATTGGATGGCACCAGCTGACTTTGTCACCAATTCAACTAATGTTTCAGTGTATACGATTTAAGAATATGACAACTACACATTATATCTCCTCATATGTTTCTCCTTATTATCTCCACCAATTGTATTATTACATTGGATTCTTTATGATGTTACATTATTATCTTCTTTCCATTCAGGTTTCTACAATATCGGATTCTCTCTGTGGAGCTCTTCTATTTAAGAGAGTTCTCCTGATGTGTCCATCAAGGATGGATGTGGACAGGGACAAGATGGCGGAGAGGATATTACACCTCACCCTAGAAATCCTCTTCCGGCTTACTGGAAAGGTGAGAGATTCTGATGACGTCACATTACATCATTCTTATTTATGGGAATAACAGATGGATAGAACTGGAGAGGTGAGGACTCTGTAAATGTCTGTAGTGAGATTTATAAATGTGTCTCTCCATAATCAGGATTACACAGTAGTGAAGAAGACCTCTAGTGAGCGCTGTCAGGACCCTGTGTCCGAGGGATGGGGAAGACCCTTGAGCCCAATTACGGAGCCTCCACCTCACCCCCTGACACATGACGACATCAATGACCAGATGATCCTAGAACTCACCTACAAGATGATTGAGCTGCTAACTGGAGAGGTGACACTGCTGGGAATGCTGGGACATTATACAGTAATGCTATGGATGGATCAGGGGATGACGGTATCATTGTATGTGTCAGGTTCCTATAAGGTGTCAGGACGTCACCGTCTATTTCTCCATGGAGGAGTGGGAGTATTTAGAAGGACATAAAGATCTGTACAAGCACGTCATGATGGAGGTTGCCCAGCCCCTCTCATCACCAGGTAATAGACAGGACTAAATACACACGGCCTATTATTATCTGTATGTAAAGAATTCATTCAGTCCCTGTATGTTTCCTCCAGTTCTATCCAGTAAGAGGACAACACCAGAGAGCTGTCCCCTTCCTATTCTTCCACAGGACTGTAAACAAGAAAATCCCAATGTTCCTCAGGATCATCAGGTAGATGGAAAGAAGGTGTCATGAAATCTGCCCTATGATGTGTAGGCGGCTGTGAAGGTCTTGTGTTCAGTCTTGTTTTAGCCACCAGTATTATATGTTTTATACTTGTGTAATGGGAACAGTGGAGATGGCAGGATTAGAACTGATCTTAGATGTGACTTCTCCATTTGTCGTTGACTTTACAATATTTCTTTCAGGCTGAAGATCTGACCCATATTAATACTACAGAGACCTATGTGAGCGGTGATGAGTGGTGTACAGAGGAGATTCCTACAGCTAACCGCCCAGGTGATTAGTGACCACTAAATGCAGAGAAGTTGCAGATTCTTTTTAATCACCGGCTGTGTCTGATTTATCTGCGGTGTAGTCTGGGCACATCTCAAGCAAGCAGTCACCATTTTTCTGCTAAACCAAAACTGTCCCCATTACTTTGGGCATTGGAGTTAGATCTGTTCCGGCCAGAGTTTACAGCCCGGAGAACACACCCTACTCTCTGGAATTAGAAGATGCTGACCCTTACATTTCCAGATCTCTATACTGCAAAGCCAAATGACAGCTTACGTAGAATGTGCTGACAAATCAGAAAATCATGCGAAGATCCTTAATAGGACACTTCAACTTGACTTCTATAAAAAAAAAAAAGAAATGACAAAACAATATTTTGCCTCTTAGTAACAAATGCAATTACCGGTTCCCAAAATTCATGAATTTCACGGCTGATTTGCTGCTTATGAGTTATACTTCGAATATTTACAATATTTAATATATTTTATGTTATTCTTAAAGTCATGGATGATCTGACCTGTGAATAACCATAAACTGAAACATTCTCTCATGTGACGTAGATAAAAGAACATTAGCAGAATTTACCATTATTTCCAATATTTAAGCTACATCCAAGCTCTGATTCCCAGAATTTAATCTCTTCTGAAAGTCGGTTAATCAAATGTTTTTATAGGGAACTAATTTTGCCTTTATAGATTTGACTTGATAATAAATATCAATGAAAGAGAAATGTTCCCCCAAAAGGAAAAGCCAGAGTGAAGACTGAATAGAACATCTTAAATGGTGAAAAATACCTTATGCCATTGTTTTGGGGGTTTTTTATTTTGATTTTATGGCTTTAATTGTAGAGTAAAAATGGCTTGAGACATAATTCTCCAAATCAGTCTGATTACGGTGATACTCAAACATTGATCGATTTAATTTTTGTTTCTAATTAAGTGATGAAAAAAATTCTGAATTTTGGAAAAAATGTTTTTTTTCTTCCTTTATGTTGCTAGTTTTCAAAACCCATGTATAGATTGGGAAAGTTTTTTTTTATTGGTATCATTTTGACCTACTTAACATCTTTGATGACTTCTTATTCCAGTATTTCTGAGGCAGAACAAAGAGGCCAACATCATGCTCTACACGTTTCTACTCTGAGGTCTATTGTTAGATTGTCAACTGTTTTTGGCTCAGTAAATAATTTCATTTTTCTGTATAACTTGCAATTTCTATGGATATTTTAGAACTGTTATACAAATATTTTAAGGTTACTTTCTTAAAAAAATAATAATTTTTATTCTTAGCAGATGACTGTACAAGGACATCAGAGGGACAACCGACATCTGCAATTTTTAAATCTAATGACCTTGATATCACACAAGATATAACTGAAGTGTATGTCACTATTCCTGATATTCCATCATCCCTTCACAGCAAAGATATATCATCTGATCCTTTTAATCAGGTCCTATCTTCCTCGCAGACTATTAAGAGAAATAAAAGCTCCAAAAGAGTCATTGAAAATCAAACTGCTCTTACAGGAAATAAGCCATTTTCAAGTGTAGAATATAGAAAATGTTTTTCCCTTAAAATACCTCTTGTTACTCATAAAAATCACACAAAAGAGAAAAGTTTTTCTTGTGTACAGTGTGGAAAATATTTTAACCAGAAATCAGAGCTTGTTACACATGAAAGAGTTCACACAGGGGAGAAACCATATTCATGTTCAGAATGTGGGAAATGTTTTGCAAATCAATCAAATTTTGCTAGACATCAGAAAATTCACACAGGGGAGAAGCCATATTCATGTTCAGATTGTGGGAAATGTTTTAATCAGAAATCCACTTTAGTTACACATCAGAAAACCCACACAGGGGAGAAACCATTTTCATGCTCAGAATGTGGGAAATGTTTTGCAGAGAAATCTGGTCTTGTTATTCACCTGAGAACTCACACAGGGGAGAAGCCTTTTTCTTGTTCAGAATGTGGGAAATGTTTTGCAGGGAAATCATGTCTTGTTAGACACCAGAAAATTCACACAGGGGATAAGCCTTTTTCATGTTCAGAATGTAGGAAATGCTTTACACGTAAATCATTTCTTGTTGTGCATCAAAGAATTCACACACGGGAGAAGCCGGGCTCTCAGGATGGGGATTCATCTTGTTGTTCAGAGTTAGAGTTGCAAATTAAAGTTATTTAGATAAGTGCTTGTCTTAGTCAGTTTATATTGCATAGTAGCACAAGTTAGGTAATGGACAATCCCTTTAAGGCTGGTGTTTCATACACCAGTCTTCATGACCAAGGTGCAGCAATAAGGTCCTAGACAAAGCTTTTCTTGCAAAACACGTGTTGAGTGAGGCAGCATTCTGGCTACATATAGCCTCCTGGTGCAGGATTATAAACATATTGGGTATTGTATATTTTATTTTTTTCATTGTTTTTTTGATTCACTGCTGGATCGCTTTATATTTTTTTGGGGTTATATTGGTGCTTTAAAAAAAGGGGGTTTTTTTTACACATCTACCATACAACCATTTATTTCTATATGCTATTCTTTCCAATTACTAAAAGTTTTATAGCTTTATATTCCATTGTGTTTTAGTTATATTTTTTGTGCCTTTAAATAAGGTTGACCTCAGTGAGGTTTGTCCAAAACACACAAATAATATTCATTTTCTTTTTCTAAAAAAAGATTAAAGAATAAAAATGTAATAATTTATTGAGGATTTATGATTATATTAGGTGTCCTGTCTTTTTTTTTTTTGTTCCTTGCTCCATGTTCTTGTAATACATACAAACATATTTTAATGTGCATTGTTTTAATTACATATTAATAAAATTATGCATTTAATTTATGGCTTGCATTTTTTGTTTTTTTGTGCTCTTTTTTATTTCAATACGTTTTTATTAAGATGTTGCATAATACAGGTTATACACCGCAACAAACATGCGGACAGTTGAAAAAATTGTCCTATAACAGCAAGACAATAAAATACAAAGTAAAACAGATAACAGCTGAAAATTCTGCATAGCAGGGTTACGGCATACAATTTGCAACATAGGACGCAAGGGTAGGGATGATAGGTAATAAGATAACAGGTCCACCAATCAGGACTGGAAGGATGAGAATTTGGACACCACCCAGGGGAACCAACGATTCCTTATTTTGTTTTTGGTAAACAGATCTGAGGTCAGAAGGAGCTCGTATTGGTAATGTTTATTGACTTTTTGGATAATTTCCAATTTAGAGGGGATAGTTATTTCTCTCCAGTGGTCTGCCAGACACATACGTGCTGCTATTAGAATGTGTGATACAATTGGTCTCAAATCGCCAGGGCATATATGTAAACCGATCCCCAAAACCAATAGCGGACCGCTTAAACTTCCAGCCAGGCCTGTAACTGAGGTAATAATGTTATACACTTCTTCCCAAAAAGGCCGGATGAGCGGGCAATACCACCAGACGTGCTCTAGGGAACCAACACCTGAGCTGCCCTTCCAGCAGGATTTGGGATAGGAACCCCGGAATTTGGAAATCTTCAGCGGGATGTAGTACCAGTCAAAGGGAACTTTCTTAAGCTGCTCAAGGTGATTGATACAGGAGGAATATTTCTGTAGGTCGCCAGAAGCGGACCACCATTGGTCTGAGGTTGAGGAGAAAGCAAGAGCCCCTTCCCAGCTCCTCATAAAGGCTTGTTTAGGACCATTAACAGGGGAATTAAACACTTTGTATACTACCGAGAGGCCGTGTTTTTGAGAGGAGGAGGAACTAAAAAAACGCTGTATTGGCGAGCAAACAGCATTATGACAGGATAAGGGAAATACACATGAATTTAAAAAATGCAGAATTTGCAGATACTGGTAGACGTTATTTCTGTGAAGGCCAAATTCATCCATTAGGACAGAGAAAGGTTTCAACTCCTGAATTAAGAGGATATCTTTCATGACCATAATACCATTCCTCACCCAATTGCCTAATGTGAGGCCATCCACATGAAGCTCCAAGGCTCTAATAGAGATACTCAAATTTAGGCAACTGATGAGTAGAGACCAGATCAGACCAGTAAAAAAATGCCACTTTCATTGTCTGCAGGGGAAGAGAGGGGGCAAAGGAACTAAGTACTCACGCCTCCAGTAGAACTCTCAAAGTCCCACGCGGGGCTAAGTATTTCTCCACAAGCACCCATTTGTGAGTACTAGAATCATCATACCACTCCCTTAACGCCTCTGGAACCGCTGCTTTATGGTACAAATAAAAATTCGGGACCCCCAGACCACCATGTGAAAACTATAAAATAAGGTAGACATACCAACCCAAGGTTTCTTTCCTGCCCAAATAAATCTTCTCACAACTGCCTTCAGGAGAGAGAGAAACCTCTTGGGGAACCTCAAGGGAAGACAGCGGAATAAATAGATAATTTTTGGTAGGAACATCATCTTAACTATCTGAATGCGCGCCATCCAGGAAAGGGGTAAATGTATCTGATTGTCTATGTCCTTTCGAATGGAATCAAGCAGAGTATTAAAATTCTGTTTGACAATATTGGAAAGTTAACAAATCCTTAGCCCTAGGTACGAAAAGACGCCCTGGGGCCAAGTATACAGGACAAGTGAGGAGATTCTATCTCTAACAGATGGTGGAACATTAACTGAGAAGAGAACCGATTTTCCTTCGTTTAGCTTGTAATATGAAATCTTAGAAAATTCAAGGAGAGCGTTTTTGATCCCTATGAATGATCTTTCACTATCAGTGCAAGAGAGTATTACATCGTCTGCATATAGACGGATATTATGTTCTACAGGGCCTATTTTAACCCCAGAGATTTCCGGGTTGAGCCTAATGGACTCCGCCAGGGGCTCCATGACTAAAGCAAAAATTATAGGAGAAAGGGGACAACCCTGGCGGGTCCGATTAGTCAGCTCAAATCTATCAGAATAGAAGCCCGCTGCACAGACCGAAGCATTTGTTTTGTATAAGGCCATAATAGCATTCTTTATATTACCAGAGAAACCAAATGTGTCCCAAATGGCGTCCACATAGCCCCAGTGTACCCTGTCAAATGTTTTTTCCGCATCTAGAGACAGGAATACACCAGGGGTATCACTGGACTCAAGAAAATCCATCAAATCAATCACTCTTCTAGTGCTATCTCTAGCCTGCCTCCCTGGGACAAATCCCAGTTGGTCAGAGGAGACCAGGGTCGGCAAAACTGAGAGGAGTCTATTATTCCAGACTTTTGCATATAACTTCACATCACAATTCAAAAGAGAGATAGGTCTGAAGTTACCAGGAGAGGTTGGAGGCTTCCCCGGTTTAGGTATAGTAGTGATTGTCGAAGCCAAGCTTTCAGATTGGATATCAGAGGAGTCCCTCCATAGTGAGAACGTTCTAACCAAAAATGGAGCCAAGATGTGCGCAAACTGGCGGTAGTAAGAATTAGAAAAACCATCTGGCCCGGGGGCAGAAAGTCTCTTAGAGGAGTTAATAACCCGAACTACTTCCTCCTCAGTAAGGGGGGCATTAAGAGGAGCCAGAGCCATGGGGGAAAGTTTGGGCAAATTTAGTTTAGCAAGGAAAGAAGAAATTTCACCCTTTGTGGGCTGGTGTGTTTTAGCATCTGACTTGAGATTATATAGTTGGGAATAGTATTCTTTAAACTCACTAGCTATATGAGTAGGGTTTAAAACTTTGCACCCGTCATGCTTAATCAAAAAGGGAATGGCCATCCGAGCCTCCCTTTTCTTCACACGACTTGCTAGGTCCCTACCGGCTCTATCACCCAAGCTATAGAATTTGGATTTAAGCTTTTTTAGATTTTTTTCATAGGAATACAGCATAAATGATCTCAGCTGATCTCTCAGACCTCTCATAGAGTCAAGGAAAATGTCAGAGGGGTGGGCCTTGTTTGCCCTTTCCAGGAGTTGGAGTTTAGACAAAATATCATTAAATGCTTTTAACCTTTTCCTTTTCTCCATTGCTGCAATTTTGATGAGGACACCTCTAGCAAATGCCTTATGGACCGCCCAAACAGTTTCATCTGAGACCATTTGATAATCATTAATGGCAAAAAAATCTGTTAATTGCCAAGCGATTTAATCGCTGATATCTTGGTTAGTGAGGATATAATAATTCAGTTTCCATTTGGAAGGAGACCGGGTAGGACCCTCGTCTGAAATTGTTAACATAACGGGCGCGTGGTCTGACCACGTAATGGGGTCAATGTTGATCTGGTCACAACCCAACAGTAACGAATCATCTACTAAGATATAATCTATTATAGAGTAGGTGTTAAACCTTAGGGAGTGAAAAGACTAGTCTCTTTCTCCTGCATGAGCATATTGCCATATATCATGAAAACGAAACTCACAGATCAGGTGGCCCATCTCTTTTCTGGCCGGGGCTTGGTGGGAACAATCTAGGGATTTACACATAGGGACATTAAAGTCTCCGCATATCACCGAGGAACCCCTTGCCACTCCCCTAAAAGTCTCCAAAAATTTACGTATGAATTTTAATTGGCCCACATTGGGAGCGTACACTGAAGCAATAGTGAATTACACATTGTTTATTAGACAGATTAAAATGACATATCTCCCCTCAATGTCTCCCACCACCCTCTCAAGCTGGAAGACTACAGAGCTTTTAATGAGGATTCCCACACCCGCCCTTTTGTGGACATTATTGGCAAAAAACTGATGAGGATAATTAACATTTTTCATTCTACCATTATCCTGGGCTAATATATGTGATTCTTGAATGCACAAAACATCACTACTTGCCTTCCTTGCCTCCTTCCAGACCCATGACTTTTTATGCGGAGAATTTAATCCCTTTACATTTAGAGACAATACCTTTAAACCCATGGTATGTAAGGCCAAAAGTGGCTGTGATAGCCGAGAATCTGCTTCCTTTGGAGTATTAACCCTGCAGAAAGAAAAGGTATAAATAGGCAAGACCTAATAACAAATAACCTGACAGAACAATTAAAGAAAAACTGAGAAACAGGTTGCTCCTCACATAACATGACAGAGCTACACAAGGACTGACAAGCAATCAGAACATGTAGAAAAAAGATTCCGGTCTTTGTGAGCGCTAGTAATAGATCTTTGGTCTTTGATCTTTTAAGAAATTTGGCTTTATTATTAATAACATAAAGCTCTTGTATTAACACAACGCGTTTCAGCAAGATACACTTCACCTGAGGATGGCAAGTGTATCTTGCTGAAACGCGTTGTGTTAATACAAGAGCTTTATGTTATTAATAATAAAGCCAAATTTCTTAAAAGATCAAAGACCAAAGATCTATTACTAGCGCTCACAAAGACCGGAATCTTTTTTCTACATGCCTACTCCCATAAGGGAATCCGGGTAGAGCTGCTGTGAGTAATAGAATCCATCAGATCATTTGAACTAACAGCGGGAGGACACAGGTCCGCACAGAGCTCCAGGATTCAAAAAGTCGGTCAATCTGAAGCCAGCAGCGGCAACAAACCTGGATCCACCCAGCAAAACAACGGATAACGCCAGCTGAGACAGTCCCTCATCCCCCAGAGGAATTATACATCTAACACCGGGGTTGTGCGAGGGCGCACAACCTAACCAGGTGAGCAATTCTATAATATAGATATACAGAAATCACTCCACGGGTGCTTCTCATATGCGCTATATTTTTATCTCTACAGTGAAGCAATCAGAACAGTAAGAGCGAAAAAAAGACGCTCGTGGGGCAGGAACTGCAGGTGGGCTGGATGCGGCCACAAAATTTAGTAGCCCGCACCCTCTTTAGAAACAAAAAAAAACAAAATCCAGAAAAATGGAGACCACGACCTCAAAAGGCGAAAGTTATGGGAACTTCAAGCTTTAAACCATTCAGGGTTAATTCTCCTGTTTTGGGGTGAATCTTTATCTAAGGTAGATGGCGGAGGTGGTGGTATATCCCAGTCCTCAAACACTTTCCCAAGTTGCGCAGTAGAGAAGCAAACCCGAGTATTACCATCTTTACTGACAATGAGCTTGATAGGGAAACCCCAATGATATATAATGCCTTTATCCCGTAGAATCTTTGTAAAAGGGGTGAATTCTCTCCTCCTCGCAGGAGTGCCAGCTGAGAGATCTGGGAACACTGAAAGGCGAGCAAATCTGTCTGGAAGGGAAGGTTTCTTTTTTTTTTTTTTTCCAAAACGTTTTTTATTGATTTTTCAAATTTGTAAAAACATGACAAGTATCATTGCAAAAGAAGAACATTCGTCTGACAAAATGTGACATAGAGGTGGGTGATACCCCAATTTGGAGTTCCATGTTGCTGTTCGATTTAAGATAGTATACAGTAACATTAAACCAAAACATAGGTAATGAAATATAATATAACATATGCAATACAATTCGTTAAATCTCTGTGTCGTCCCTGAATGATTTCAATTTTGCTAGCGTGTCTTGGTATTCCCAACCGTCTCGTCTCCCCCTCCCGCCAGAGCCCCCTCCTAGGTGATTCTCAGTTTACCCAGGCTGTCCTGGATATCGCTCAGGATATACCACTCCGAGTGAACAAAAGGTGCCATCAGGTTAATTATTTCTCCCTGTGTGAATTGGCTTTCAATAAAATGTCTCCATCTCACAAAAAACTTGGCTGTCAACCCATCTTTATCCCTCTCTGCTTCTAGTTTTTCCCACTTCAGAAGGTTGTGTAGTTCGCCCACAACCTCCTTTATGGATGGGCCCTCCCTTTGAATCCAGTGTTTTAAGATGCAACGCTTAGCTATCATGGCTATGTCATGCGTTATTGCGTATTTCCTCTTTTCCTGCGTGCTCGGTCCTCCTCCTACTCCTCCCTCAAAGGAGTGGAAAATCCACACCATTAAGTCTAGTTTGCTGAAAATTCCCCATGTTGACTGGGCAAATAGTCTGACTTGGTTCCAGAACCTAGCGATTGTCTCACATTCCCATAGCCCATGCAGCATATCCGTTTTCTCTTTTTGACACTTAGGACACCACCTATCCCTACCTGGTATGTTGAAACCTATAATGGCCCTATGTATAATCCTGAATTGAGTGTCTCTCCATCTCTCATTGGTAATATGTTTCCGCACTTGTACCCATCCTCTCAGTATATCATCCACCACTTCTTCCCTTCCCAATTGTTTCCCCCACGCTTTTAAAGTCCGACTATCCTCCCGTGAGATAAGCACCCCCCTTAGCGATCGATAAATTTTAGAGACATTTATACTTGTTACATCACATTCCAGTAACTCATCAATCGAACTTCTGTTCAGCTCTCTTCCAACCACACCCAGGTCTCCTATTATTCCATGTTTCAATTGTTCATACTGGATGACATGTGAGCTATTAAGGTTGTACTTATCCAACACTTCCCGACCTGTCATCCACCTCCTGTCCTCCACATTCATAACATCTATCATTCTCCTGACTCCCCTCTCTTTCCATCTAGTAAATAGCTTGTTTTCTCGTCCCAGGGGAAAATTTGGGAATGCCCAGGGGTTCAAGTACTTGGACACTTTCCATGAGAGCCCCAGTTTTTTCCTTACCGACTTCCATGTTAGCATGGTGTCTCGGAATATAATTGAGTTCCTTATGTGCCCTTCAACCCTGGATAGTGGGGAGTGCAGAATGGACGTCAGATCCCACGGTGACGCATATTTAGTTTCCATCGCATGATCTGAGTGCCTACTCGTTCCTCTCACCCAATCAATTACATGCCTCATGATACATACAAGATTATACCCTTGGACATCTGGAAAGTTTAGACCTCCCTCCTCTGCTGACTTCATCAGCGTACGCAGCTTTATTCTGGGTTTCCTTCCCCTCCACAGAAATTCTGTATACGCGGAGTTGAGCTTATTCACATCCTTTAGTTTTAGCAATAGCGGGATTGTCTGGAAGGGATACAGCAGCCTAGGAAAGCTCATCATTTTTATCAGGTGGCATCTTGCCAGTAATGGAAGTGGCAGACCTTTCCATCCCTTTAATTGAACTGTAATTTTCCTGATTAGCGGTCCATAATTCAAGTTATAGATTGTTTCCACCGATCTTCCTATATGCACTCCCAGGTATTTAATTGAAGATTGTGCTATAGGAATTCCACATAGACAGCCATCCCTTATTTGTCCCCCCATTGTCCCATGATGCCCCTTTAGGAACATGATCTCGCATTTTTTTTTGTTCAGTTTGAAACCGGAGAATGAACCAAATTTTTCAATCAAGGCAAGAGTCTGTGGCAAATCCGCACCGGGGTCCCCCATATAAAGTATGATGTCATCAGCAAAAAGCGCTGTCTTTACTTCTGAACCCCTTATCTTGATTCCTTTAAAGCTATTTTGTCCCTGTAGTATTCTTGACAACGGCTCGATTGCCAGGTTGAATAAAAGAGGAGATAATGGGCAGCCCTGTCTTGTTCCCTTCATCAAAGGGAACACGTCTGATAGAAAGCCCGGAGTGTGTACCCTAGCTCCCGAGTTGGCATAAAGGTTTCTAATGTAAAGTCTCATCTTGCCTACAATCCCTATGGCCTCCATTACCCTGTCTAACCACCCCCAATTTACATTATCAAACGCTTTTTCTGCGTCAAGTGTAACTAGGGCAGGTCTAGCCCCTCCCTCAGTGAGACCCAGTCTAACCGCGTCTACCACTAGAATTGTCTTTCGGATATTGGTAACGGCATTTCTCCCCTTAATAAACCCCACCTGGTGATTCGTAATGATCCTAGGTAAGATCTCGGCCAGTCTATTAGCCATGATCTTGGACATAATTTTTAAATCCTGATTTATGAGCGATATAGGTCTATAACTAGAGGGATCATCCAGGTCCTTGGTTCCCTTGGGGAGTAATTTAATATATGCTATGTTGGAATTTTTGGGTATTTCCGCCCCTCCCAGGAAAGCATTAAAGACTGAGGTTAGATCCGGCGAGATCAGATCCTTCAGAGCCTTATAGAATTCACTATTGAAACCGTCAGGTCCCGGTGCCTTGTTGGTGTTAAGCTCCCCAATTGTTCTCGTCACCTCCTCTACTGTGATATCTGCGTTTAAGGCACTCAAATCTTCCTCCGTCAAGCTAGGCATTTGGGCTTGTCTTAGCCACTCTGCCTCATCAGTCATGTCGTTATTCCCTGACCCATATAGTTTTCTATAGTAATCTCCCAACAGTTTATTAATGTCCTTAGGATCCGTAGTCACCTCTCCCCCCTTTGTTTTCAGTTTAGAGATCACTGTCATCTTTCTGCTGCCCCTTGCCAGATTGGCCAACATCCTTCCCGCCTTGTTGCCAAACCTATGTAAGTCAACCTCCTTGTGCGACCAGAATAGTTGTTCCTTTTTTTTGGCCCATTCGTCAAATCCCTCTTTTGCCTCCAGCCATCTGCCTTTTGTCATGGGAGATCTATTTGTCACATAATTTGTATATGCTACCCGTACTGCTTCACTATGGAAATTATAATTCTCATTGGTTTTCCGTTTGATCATGGCTGCGTACCCCACCAGACGGCCCCTTAGGACCGCTTTTGCCGTTTCCCAAAATATCACTGGGGACTCTCTATGTTCCTTATTGTCCTCTGCGAATTCTCCCCACCACTCCTGTAGCACCTTATGGAAATTATCTTGCCTGAGAAGGAACGATGGGAATCTCCATATGATATCGGTACCTCTCCTGAATTTCTCTCTAATGCCCAATCTCACCGGACTATGATCAGAGATCACCATATTCTCTATCACACAATCTTGCGTTCCACTCAGTAAATCCTGCGAGATCCAGAACTGATCAATACGTGACCAGCTATCATGAGGGTGAGAGAAGTGTGTATACTCTCTGTCATGTGGGTGAGTTAGTCTCCAGATGTCTTTCAGTCCTACGTCTTCTAATGTTACATCCCTATTGTCTAAACTCCTGCCCACATTAGCTGTCCCCTCCTCGCCCCTCCTCCTATCTTCAGCTGAGTCTGGGACGGTGTTAAAATCGCCTCCCACTATAATGTTAGCCTCCCCATCTGCTAATATGGTGGCCTTTATGTCATCATGAAATGTGATTTGTTGTGAATTTGGGCCATAGACATTATAAATACTGAGTTTACCCGCTGGACTAACGATTGTTAAGTGCTGCCACCTTCCATGGTCGTCTGCCTCATGTGCCACTACCTCATGACTGAATTGTTTATTTATTAGAATCATAGTGCCCGCTTTTCTACCTTGTGCCGCTGCCCCGTAAACGGTGCCCACCCAATGTTTCTTCATGCGGAAAAAGTCCTCCCCCCCAAGTGGGTTTCCTGTAATAAGGCAATGTCTGTCTTTAGTCTTTTCAGATGTCTCAATATCATTGCTCGTTTGTTAGGTGATCTCAGCCCTTTAACATTCCACGTAGTTATCTGTATCATGTTAACCTGTGTATTCTGCTTTTACTACTCCCTCCCCTATGGGCCCCTGCATCAAGGAAGACGAGATGTTCGACACTAGAATCACAGTTGGTACCACAAAATCGACACTCCCTTTCCCCACCTTGCAAATATAACAAATACAACAAAAAGCATGTAACTGTAAAACATATTTTCCCTTCCGAGAAATCCACGGCGCTTCCCGCCACGTTGGTGAGCTCCCCTATTCCTAGCCAAAATATGTAGCTCCCTAATCACCCCCCAAAAAATATATGTTCTATCCCCGGACTAACTGGAATAAGCCTTTGAAAATTATGCAAAAATTAGCACAGTATGTCAAAACCTCAGCAAGATTCTCCAGTCCTACTTATCTCTGACTCCAGGTAGCCATCAGTCCGCCCAGAACAGGCCCACTTCATTTGAATTTGGATGATGTTCCTGGACAAAGGAGAAAAAGAAAAAAAGAAAAAAAAGACCAAGGGGAGAGAAGATGGAGAAAGAAAGAAGAAGAACAAAAAAAAAAAAAAAAGAAAAAGAGGAGAGGGGGGGGGGAAGAGGACCCAGACTTTGGGATGTTTTCCTCTCTTTTCTCCCTTCCCCCTCCTCCTCTCACCTCCCCAACCCTCTCTCCGTAATGCATCCTCCTCAACGCCTCTCCCTGTTTGGGAAGAGAAAAAAAAACAGGCAAAAAAAGGAAAAACAATGAGCGAGTTCCAGTTCAGGTATCATGGTTTCTCTCCAAGGGTTGGTTCCTGTGTTCCAGGCGAGAATTATGCTGTCGACCCGGGCTTGGCCTCCTTTCCTCCCTGGTCTCGACTTGCTTTTGTCCCCCAAGACGTCCCACATCTCTTCCTGAGCTTGTGGGGGATCCTCTTCTATTATTCCCTTCTCCACTAGCTCCTTTTTCTTGCCTTTCTGACCTAGTCTTGTTGAGCTCTGCCATGAGAATGTTTTCTGCTTCTTTGTAGTCCTTGTAGTATACAAACGAGCCATTGGGGTTTCTAACTTTCAGTGTAGCAGGGTATAATAGCTGGCACTTTACTTTTTTGTTGTACAGAAATGAGCAAATTTTGGTAAATTCTTTTCTCCTTCTGGATACTTCCGCTGAATAATCCCCAAAAATTAGCAGTCTGTTGCCTTGATATTGTAGTGGACGCTTTCGTTCTCTAAAGGCCCTCAATATTTCCTCCTTATGCTTATAATCAAGGTATTTGACAATCACCTGCCTGGCTCTTATCGGGGTATTCTTGTTTGAGTTTTGGCCCTCTCCCTTATTCGCCTCCTGGTGTCTCAGTGGACCCACTCTGTGGGCTCTTTCAACTCTGAATTTCGCCTTTATGCCCAGGGCCTGCGGTAGCTCCAACTCGCATATATTATCCAACTGTCCAATCGACACAGATTCTGGCAACCCGACTATACGTAGGTTGTTTCGTCTCGATCTGTTTTCCAAATCGTCTGCTTTATCCTTCAAGTATTCATTAGATTTTGCTAGAGCTGCTATTTGTGCCTGCATAGCCAGTATTGTCTCCTCGGAGTCAGATATTCTCTGCTCTGATTCTGCCAGTCTAGAGGCATGGGCATTTATCTGTTTTTGCATATTAGCTAATGATGTTTGTATGGCTGCCTCAATAGCCACTTTAACCTCTTTTGACAAGTGTGATGTCACTTCTTCAGCCAGTTTTTTATAGTCCACATTAAGCTTTTGTGTGTACTTGTCTTGGCCTGCAGGTGGTGCTGTTTTCTTAGTTCTCTTTGTCTGGACTGGGCCACCACCTCCATCCCCCAATAGCTTGCAGGCTTGTGATGTTGGTGTAGTAAGCTGCTTTTTGTTTCCTTTGGAAGGGGTACTATGAATTCTTGCATTTGACTTCCTGTGAGTCTGAGTGGGATTAATCTCCCTGTGCTGTTTGTCAGTTTCATCCTCCAACACTGCTGTGTCTTTGAGCTGCCCTGCTTTGCCTGCATCTTCTCTCCCCTCTGCCTCCATATCTCCTTCATCCTCCCATTGCGATCCACAGTCATCAGTCCCCTGCATCCACCTCTCTCCTGCTGTGTCCTCCTGTGACTCCTCGCTCATATCTTCCTTATCTCCTGTCTCCTTGCTCATATCTCCCTTATCTCTCCCCTTCCAGCTCTGTGTTTGCTCTTCTGTGTCTCGCACCATGCGTTCAGGCTCCTCCCCCATCAGGCTCCGCGCCATTATCTTATCTTCTCCCCTGTCCATATCAAAGCTTCTCCAGGCTGACTCACCGCTCCCAGAGCTTCTCAGGAGGTACCGTTCCATAGCTGTCTGCTTTAGGTAACCTCCTGTGCTGCTCTCTGTTTGGTGGCTCGTCCGGGGGGTCTGTTTTTAGTCGGTTTCTGTGAGGGGTGGCAGGAGCTGCTCCTCTATGCTTCCACCTCAGCCAGGACAGGA
Source organism: Anomaloglossus baeobatrachus (assembly GCF_048569485.1). Lineage (NCBI taxonomy): Eukaryota > Metazoa > Chordata > Amphibia > Anura > Aromobatidae > Anomaloglossus > Anomaloglossus baeobatrachus. The sequence goes on from NC_134357.1 coordinate 530,161,276, forward strand.
ACCGGAAGTCAGGTTTCTTTTTTTAAACGCAGCAAGAAGGCCTCCTTTGTTTTATAGAAGTGAATGCGGGCAATAGTATCTCTGGGAATCGAAGGGTTAAGTCCTTGAGGCTTAGGGATTCTGTGGATCTGGTCCACTAAGATATCTCTCCCTTCTGCTTCAGGCAAAACAGCTTGAATAAAGTCCTGTAACAGGGGGAGCAAATTTTTGTCATGTACTTCTTCCAGTATTCCTCTTATTCTAACATTGTTTCTCCTGGATCTGTCCTCCAGGTCCAGCATTTTAGATGTTAACTTGCGGACTTCAGCTTTAAGCTCCTCATGCTCATCTATGGGACCCTGTTAACTCCTCCATTTTGTTCTCCAAATGATCTGTGCGGTTCCCTATGGCTCCAACTTCCCCCTTCAGCTCTGCCAACATACTCTTTATATCATTTTGCATAGATTTCCTGAAAGCTGCAAAGAGGGATTTCATCTCCTCCTTTGTGACAGGCTGGTTATCAGGGCTTACCATTTCCACAGTGCCTGCAGTCTCCATGGAGCTTCTTTTGCTTGAGGTGGAGGAAGTGGCAGAGCGTGCAGGCCTTGCAGGCTTTGCAGCATGAGGGAAGGCAGCAGCCATCTTAGAAATCCTCTCCAGCCCGGAGCCTCTGGCAAAGAAGTCAGATACCTTTCTGTGGGAGCTCCGGAGCCCGGTTTTGGACCGCCTCATCTGATCCCAGGGTGATACTAAGTGCCTGGAGGAAGATTCACCGCTGAACAAACCGCTACTAAGATATGTGAGCCGCTTCACCGCCTGAAGTCATCAGAGCTCCTGGATTATGTGACCAGCACCATGCTCTGTTAGGCCACACCCCCGTTTTTTGTGTTCTTATGATGTATTTATGCATTTAAGTCCTTATATCTGGATTATTGGAAGCTGAATGAAGTCTCCAAAATCGATGCATATCCGATGCCTTGTGTTGATGGCCTAACTGAGAGGCTACGCCCAGCATGCTATATTACCACCTTTGACCTAACAAAATGGTATTAAAGATTCCCCCTGTCCTAAGAAGCTAAGGGGAAGACAGCTTTCTCTCCACCTGACAGATGATTTCAGTATACAAGAATGCTGTTCTAGTTGCAAGGAGCTCCTGCCACCTTCCAGAGGGCCATGGACCGTGTCTTAGCTCCCCACAAGAAGTACATAGAAGCATACCTAGACGACATTGTGATTTTTAGTCTGGAGTGAGGAAGTCATCAAAGAAAGGTCCAGGTGGTGTTTGATGCTCTAAGGAAGCGACGTTTCCCATAAACCCGAAGAAGTGTGCCATGAGGAGACCAAGTACCTAGGCTATGTAGGTAGGGGCAAAATCAAGCCCCAAATAAACAAAGTAGACACTTTCCAGAATTCCCTGAAACTGCTCTCGAAAAAGCAAGTTAGGGAGTTTCCCAGGATTGTGGGGTACTACAGACGGTTCATCCCAAACCTTGCCATGAGTGCCGCACCCCTGACTGACCTTCTAAAGGTATGAAGTCGTCTATGGCCAAGTGGACTTCAGAAGCGGACACAGCTTTTCAAGAAATAAAGCTAGCCTTCTGTAAACAACCAGTCTTGGGGGCACCTGACTTCAAGAAGGGATTCTTGTGCCAGACCAATGCCTCAAGGTTTGGATTAGGTGCTGTTTTGTTTTCTATTGTAAAGAAGGAATACTTGGCTATTAAGTGGGCTGTTGTCACATTGAGGTATTACTTTTTAGGCCAACAGTTTAGCTTAATCTCAGACTATGCCCCTCTCAGGTGAATGAAGGAGAAGAAAGGCAAGAATGCCCAAGTCACCAGATGATTTTTAGAGCTCCAAAACTTTAACTTCCATGTTGAATATAGGTCAGGGAAGTTGCATGGCAGATGCTCAATCATGGCTCCATTGTTTATTGCGAGAAGGTGCCAAGTTCCCCCAGCTTTGACCAGAAGTAGGGGATAGTCTATGTAAGAAGGTCACAGGGAGAGTCCAGGAAGGGAGATATGCATCATCAAGGTTGATAGCAGCAGTGATGTAAACACAGAGGCAGGCGCCAGCATGTTCAATGTTGAACGAGTTAGTAGGGTATGACAGGGCCAGATTTACAAGCAGTCAAGGAGATGGGTGGGAATGACTGCTCAAATATCGCCATCCTGAGATGTAGTGTGCCTTGTAAAAATAGACATATGTAATCTCAGACTGTCTATGTGTGTGGAAGTGTGCAGACCCTCCAGTATTTGAACTCTTGCTAGAGAGTGGAATATCCTGATCGGGCAGTTCCCCTGGTAGTATATTTGACGATCGTGTGATCTCAAAAAGAGAGCCACACGGCGGGTAACATTGAAGACAATATTAAATGTGACTCTAGAATTGAGAAAAGCATAATTGGAGTGGAGCAATTGAAAGTTTAAACAATCTTTTTTTTTCTTGTATAGAAACAACATTATGAGCAAGGCAAATTTGAAATATGGAAAAAAGTGAACATTGAAGCAAAAACACCATTAATCATGGTGTAACCAGATTGAGGATGAACTATTATGTTGGATATAAATGGAACATTAAAAAATGAGAAAGGCTTCATGACATGTTATATGATACAAGAAGGATTGCATGTCATAATCATGATTGAGACGCCTTGGAGATATGGTTTTCAATTTTTTAATTCAATACGGTTCACGTTATTTGAGAAGATGGACGTGGTCCCCTCCTCTACTGGGCATTTTAAACTGTCCAATGACTTGGAATTACAAGTGAGCCACTAAGTGGCCAGTTGTGACAAAGTGGTTGTGGATTGGTAGCAGAAGGTTTTTACACCTAATGGTGTACTTGTGTTTTGAGACGCCATCTCTTATATTTTGGATGCTTTCTTCCACATATAAGAGGCCTCAAGGACACTTGATTAAGTAGATGACATTGGTAGAATCACAGGTAAAATAATTAATTCACCTTATAACATTTTCCTGTGTGTGGATGATGAATATTTTCTAACTTTTGAATATTATTGCACTGGTGGCAAGGTGACAGGGGTAAGTACCAAATTTGGTTATACCTAAGAATGAATTTTGAACATCAAAGGGTAAAATAAAAAAATGTGAGAATGCGGTCTGGAATCTTTTTTTTAAAGTGAACGAGTACTGTATTGACATTTCTCCAGAACACGGGTAGGATAGACTCTATGGACAAATTATTTCTAATTTCTCTGAGATGGGTGTCACAAGTGACTGCATCAGAGACTATCCTCCTGACTCTTTGAAACTGGGAAATGGGATGTAAACTGTTATAATGGAGAAGTTTACTATCCTCACTAACAAATGTTGCTGAAAGAGAGGATTGGGGTATACAATAGATTTCTCAAGGGACGACATGTAACAATTTGCATAAGAGGGGGCCACATTAGAGCCCATGGCCGAACCCAGAATTTGAAGATAAAAAGTATCTTCAAAAAGAAAGACATTTTTTCATGTAAGTCCACTGAGAGTAGGTCTTGATTGGAATTAACAGGTTATTGACAGCATTCCTTTACTGTGGGGAATACAGGTATAGATACTGTTAACTTCAAATGTTACTAAGTATGCTTTCTGAACTTTTTGAGGTATATCTGAGATTATATTTAGGAAGGCCCCTGTGTCCAATATAAATGGTTTGGTCTCTTTAGTCAGTGGTTTTAAAACGTTTTCCAGAAATATGGATAAGGGAGACAACAAGGAACTGGTGGAAGCCACAATACACATACTGGGATGCTTTTCTAGTCTCTAGTATTTTAGGCAGAATATATTTGACCACAACAATGGGGTTCATTTTACATAAAAAAATCCATTTTTTTTTCAATTGTACCAGCAGTTACATGTCTTGTTAAAATGTCATTGTGTTAACTAATCGATTACAGAGGGTCATGAGATATTTTTTATAAACTGTGGTGTAATTAAGCAGGAAAGGGAAATTCGTATCCAGCACAAAGCACGAGGCTTGCATACATAATGTCTTATTCTTCCTACACTATAGTAACTACGATTAGGGACTCTGTCTGAAATGCGTCGTTTCTGTATTTTTATTCTTCATGTTTTAATTTTTTTTAAATAAATAAGAGCTTTAATATTGGTGCTGGATACGACAATTCAAAGTTGATGGGGGAGGACGGGGTGCATGAACTAGCCTAGGAGGTGGAGGAAATCCTGATGGAACTATGGCCCAAAATTCTACGTGTTGGTAGCATGTGTGCTGGTCCAGGCTTCAACTCAGTTCCTGCCTCCACAGGGTTCACCCAGTGTGCCGTCTGGGTAATGTAGAGTCACTGGCCACAAGAACTTGTCTACATGTCGTGGTTAAGTGGACTTTGCCAGTAACTACATTGGTGATGGCATGGGTGATGGTATGGTACACATGCTCGTGTTAGGTGGGGACAGCATATTGGGAGAAATAGTGATGGCTAGGGACCGAATACCGAGAGTCAGCCACCACTATCAGGTTGTGGAAAACCTCAGTGTCCACAAGCCTAAATGCCAACATTTACAGGGCAAGCAGACTGGAAATGTGGCAGTTTAGTAATTGAGCCTGTGGGTTTGTGGCTTAGTATGTCCATGCATTCCATGGCCTGTGGTAGAGACAGCTGGATGCTTCACTGGGACAAGGAAGTTGATGTGCTTGCTGATGATGTTTGAGAATGTGCAGAGACAGCTTCAGGGTGGGAGGCACCACACCTGCGTCTTGGACAGGGGACTGACCAGAACATAGCACATGGGAGAAGGCAGTGGGGTGACTCGCAGACAATGATTGTGGAACAAGGCGTTTGGCCCACTTAGTTGAGTGTTTGGATGACATGCCTGAGCATGCTGGTGGTGGTCTGGCTGGTAGAGGTCTGGCACCTATTGAGTTTGGTACGGCACAGGTTGCAAATGACCGTTTTCTAGTCTTCAGCACTTTCTGTAAAAATGCACCAGACTGGGGAACACCTAACCCTTGGCCTGATATCTTGCCATGTGTGGGTGCTGTGGGAAACAGTTTAATAATATAACAACAACACAGGTGTACAAAAAACATATTTTTTGTAATCTCAGGTGACTTTATACTTTTCTGAAACATCTTTTTGTCCTGATTTCAGAAATGTATATAGTTTTTTTGTAGAACGTATAGTTTCCATGGAGAAGCATCATTATTATAAGGAATAGGAAATATACTGGCGACATTAAGAAAACAGTAATCTACATATCGGAAAAAAATGCTTCACCTTACAAAAAGGACATTTTTGTGTACTCACCGTAAAATGTCTTTCTTGGAGCCTTTCATTGGGTGACACAGACAGTGGGTTATATGGTGTCTCCAGGGGAGGCTTGACACTAGGTTTAAAAAAGAGTTAGCTCCACCTCCCACAGCATATAACCCCAGCTAGGCGGGAACTAGCTCAGTTTGGTGTAAAAGCAGTAGGAAAAGGATAACCAAAACCACAAGGGCGGGAGCTGTGTCCCCCAATGAAAGGCTCCAAGAAAGACATTTTACGTGAGTACACAAAAATGTCCTTTACTTTCTCGCCTTTTCATTGGGGGACACAGACAGTGGGACATCCCAAAGCAGTCCCTGGGTGGGAACTGAACTATTAACAGTGTATAACATCAGACTAAGAGCTGACTAACAACTGCAACTGCAGGGAACTCATATCAAAACACTGTCAAGAACCGAGCAGTGGCCACTTATAAATGGGCCACTGCCACTTGAAGGACTTGTCTTCCAAGAGCAGCATCCGCGGAGGCATGCGTATACACTCTGTAGAATTTTGTGAACGTGTGCACACTGGACCAGGTAGCGGCCTTGCAAAGTTGGGCCGCCGAAGCCTGATGGCGGATAGCCCAGGAGGCACCCACTGCTCGTGTAGAGTGGGCCCGCACAGATTGAGGGGGAATGGCACCTCGTGCTTTGTATGCCTCACAGATGGCAGTCCTGATCCATCGAGAAATCGTGGATTTAGACGCCCGGTTGCCCTTTTTGTGTCCTACTGGGAGGACGAAGAGGGCATCGGACTTGCGCAATGGCGCTGTTCTGGAGATGTAGATCCGCAAGAGCCCTGACAAGATCAAGAGTGTGAAGGGCTTTCTCAAAGGAGTGGACCGGGGCCGGGCAGAATGACGGCAACACAATGTCCTCGTTCAGGTGGAAAGAGGATACGACCTTCGGAAGGAAGGTGGGGGAAGGCTGAAGGACCACCTTATCATGATGGAATATCAGGTAAGGTGAGCAACAGGAAAGAGCTGCCAGTTCGGACACTCGCCTGATAGAGGTAATAGCGACTAAAAAGGCAACTGTCCAAGACAGTCGTTGAAGAGAGATTTCTCTCAGAGGTTTGAAAGGAGGAAGTTGAAGGACTCCCAGAACCAGATTCAGATCCCAGGGATCTAAGGGGTGGCGATAAGGAGGGACCAAATGCGCTACCCCTTGAAGAAAGGTACGGACCTGAGGGCGAGAAGCCAGCTGCTTCTGGAAAAATATCGACAAGGCAGAAACTTGTCCTTTAAGGGTACTGAGAGCAAGACCCGAGTCCAGACCGTCTTGCAGAAAAGCAAGAACATTAGGGATTAAAAAGGTCAGGGGCGACTGATTATGACGGTCACACCAGGAAAGATAGGTCTTCCAGGTCCTGTGGTAAATGCTGACGGAGGAAGGCTTCCGAGCATTAAGCATGGTATGAACTACCCTGGAAGAAAGACCCGATTTGGCTAGAATTAGGGATTCAAGCGCCACGCCGTCAAATACAGCTGTGCTGTATTCTGGTGGAATATTGGACCTTGCGACAGAAGATCCGGGCGGTCGGGAAGACGCCAGGGAGTGTCGCTGAGAAGTTGGAGGAGCTCTGGATACCAGGCTCTCCTGGGCCAGTCCGGGGCCACGAGGATCACCGGGATTCCCTCCGCTTTGATTTTCTTGATTACTCTCGGAATGAGAGGAAACGGAGGGAAGATGTAGGGCAGGCGAAACTGCGACCATGGAAAGATTAGGGCGTCGGAGCCAAGCGCTAGCGGGTCTCTCGACCGAGATATGAAGGGACGTATTTTGGCATTCATTCGAGACGCCATGAGGTCCACATCCGGGAGTCCCCAACGAAGAGTGATCTGATGGAACACTTTGTCGTGGAGGGACCATTCCCCTGCCGCTAGACCTTGCCTGCTGAGAAAGTCTGCGGCCCAGTTGTCTACCCCTGGGATATGGACAGCTGAAATAATGGGGATCTGCTTCTCTGCCCAAAGAAGAATCCTGAATACCTCCTTCATCGCTGCCTTGCTGCGAGTTCCTCCCTGACGGTTGATGTAAGCCACGGCCGTGGCATTGTCTGACTGGATCCGAACAGGGAGGCCCAATAGTAGGGGTTGAAAATTCTGAAGGGCCAAAAATATGGTTCTGATCTCCAGAACATTGATGTGCAGAGAGCGCTCGGAACGAGACCAGCCTCCCTGAACATTGTGGTGGAGAAACACCGCCCCCCAGCCTATCAGGCTGGCATCCGTCGTGACTACCTGCCAGTGGACCGGGCGGAAGGACTTCCCTTGAGATAGGGATGAGGCTTGAGTCCACCAGACGAGGGAGCTGAGCGCAGACCGAGATAGGCGGACTGACCGGTCCAGGGAAGCTGGATTCTTGTCCCAGGAGGATAGCAGATCCAGTTGTAGAGGGCGCAGATGGAATTGGGCAAAGGACACGGCTTCTATGACCGTCACCATCTTGCCTAACACTCTCATTCCATTCCGAAGGGATATGTGACGGCGAGAGCGGAGGGATTGGGCGGCCCGGATCAGGGAAGACCTCTTGTCCTCTGGAAGAAAAACCTGGGACTGAGCCGTGTCTATCAGCATACCTAGAAAGGTGATGCGCTGATGAGGAATGAGGGATGACTTTTTGAAGTTGATAAGCCACCCTAGCCTTGACAGCGTGTCTAGGCAAATCTGCACGCTTTCTGAGCAAACGTGAAGAGAGCTCCCTTTAACAAGAAGGTCGTCCAAATAGGGAACGACCAGGATGCCTCTGGGGTGTAAAATGGACATGACGGCCGCCATGACCTTTGTGAAGACCCGAGGCACAGTGGCCAGCCCAAAGGGGAGGGCCTTGAATTGGAAATGACGGTGTCCTACGGCAAAGCGAAGGAACCGTTGATGAGAGACACATATGGGAATGTGTAAATAAGCATCTTGAACGTCTATGGAAGCTAGGAATTCTCCAGGTTCCATGGCGGCTGGTACTGCTCTCAATGATTCCATTCGGAAAGTTCGAATCCGTACGGATTTCTTCAGCCCTTTGAGGTCCAAGATAGGGCGGACAGAGCCATCTTTTTTGGGAATGACAAAAAGGTTTGAATAGAAACCTTTGCAGCGCTGTTCCAGGGGCACTGGAATGATAACGTTTGCTTTCTGTAAAGAGGCTATGTCCTGAAATAAGGCCTGGCTTTGCGTTTTGAACTTTGGAAGACGAGAACGCAGAAACCTGTTGGCCGGCATGGAATTGAAATCGATTTTGTAACATGAGGTGACGATTTCTCGAACCCAAGCATCATGAGTGTGGTCTAGCCAGATATCTCGAAAAAGCAGAAGCCGCCCTCCCACAGGAGTCAGATCTGCGGGATACCTGGCGTCATGCTGAGGGGGCCTGTACAAACCGAGGTCCTTTGGGTTTAGGTTGCTTGGAGTGGGAACGCCAGGAAGAGCCCCTTGAGGGACCGGATCCTCGATCTGAGCGTTGGGACGGTCCTTGGGCCGAAAGGACTGCCTGCGCCAAGAAGATTTTTTTGAAATTTCTGGCTACAGGCCGCTTTTGTAGTAGAATGGTACTTTTACCACCCGTCGCCTCAGATATGAGTTTGTCTAGGGATTCACCAAACAGACGAAGACCCTGGAAGGGAAGTGTGGACAGGGACTTCTTGGAGGCACTGTCCGCATTCCATATTTTTAGCCACAGAACCCTGCGGGCGAAGACACCATTGGCTGCCGTTAGGGCTGACCAGCTAGCTGCATCTAGGGAGCCGTGAAGAAAATAATTAGAGGTGAGAGAGAACAAATCAAGAATCTCAAGAGCCTCCGAAGGAATATTGCAAGGGTGAAGCCACTTGTGCAGGTTCCTACTCCACACGCTCATAGCTCTTGCCACGCATGTCATGGCAAACAGGGGGCGCAGAGAGGAGCCCGAAGCCTGGAAAATAGATTTGACCGCAGCCTCAACTGCGCGGTCGGACGAGTCCTTGAGAGACGCGTTGTCTGAAACAGACATAACCGTGTGTTTAGCCAGTCTGGATACTGGCGGATCCACAACGGGGGGAACCGACCAGGGCTTAACCATTTCCGGAGGAAAGGGATAAGCGAATGAAGAGGAGAATTTTTTATTAAACCTCCTAGCAGGGTGATTCCACCGTTTAGATATGATTTGATGAAAAATCGGATCCTGGGCACAGGACTTAGGAGGCTTCTTGGCTCGCTTGATTGCCGACTGAGAAGTCGGGTCCGAGGGCTGATCAGAAATCTACAGAGAGTGATTGACAGCCGCTATTAAAGTGTCTTCCATATGCCTAGACTCAGAAGGGACATCTGAATCAGAGTCAGAGTCTCGGGAATCGTGACTACTAAAGGTCACGGAGCCTGAGTCAGACTGACCATCGTGTGAGTCAGACGAGGCGGAGCGGTCGCAATGGCGCCTTTTGGAGACAGCCTTTTTACGTACTGGGGATGATACACCAGACGAAGGTGGGCTCCTCTGAGGGAGCTGAGCCGGGGGGAGGCTGTGGGAGCCAGTGGAAGGCTGAGATATCTGAGCGGCCAGGTCATCTAACCTTTTAGACATCAGAAGAGCCCATGCAGGGATAGCCTCGTCAGACGGGGGTGCTGCCTGAACGGTGGCCGGGGTCGAACCCACAGATTGCACGACCCCCTGGTCCGGCAACGCCTGTTGTGACATTGTAGTAGGGGCATCGCAGCCCCGGCACAGTGGATAGCTTCGACCATTGGGAAACGAGCTTCCACAGGTGGTACAAGCACAGTACAGGTCCATAGAGGATGCCTGGGAAGCTTTATCACCCTTGCGGTTTTTACACATGTCAGCAACAAACGTACATTAGTACTGTGAGCCTCTAGCAGTATTACACTACTGTGGGTGAGGAGCTACTAGCAGTATTAGAAAGGGACTGCTATACAGAGCTGCTATATACCAATAGTAAAGTGGCATACACTGCCAAACAGTCAGTATATACCTGCAGGCACAGTCAGTATATACCGCTAAAAGCTGATATACACCTCCAGCCAGCAGACACACACCGCTAGAAAGACAGCGATATACCACTGAGCAGAGCGGTATATAGTGCTGCAGAATCGCAGAGCCAAGGAGGCGATCTCACCCGTGTCTGCTCCCCACATGTAATGGCGTCCAGTGTTCTCTGGCAGCATGGAGGGGAGAGATGGCCCACTAGAGGGAGCGACTTCTGGAGCAGTGGAGGGGGCGTTGCTAAGAATGCAGGCCGAAGCCGGGAGCTAAATTTATGATGCTTCCCCGGGAACACGGCCTGCATCGCCCCACCGGCGCCTCCTCAGGCGGCGGTTTGATGGATGGGACGGGTACATGTCGTCTCCCTACCTGCTCTTGCTCCGTCTGAAGACGCATCGGTCCTGGGATGCGGAGATCTCGGGGACGCATCTTCGGCTCAAGGCTAGCAGGTGCTCGGCTCTGCTTAGCCCTCTGGAGCTACCTCTGTGAGGTGCTTCCAGGGAGCCTGGAGGGGTACGCAGACCCGACCACTTGGGCGCGAGGGAAGACTGACGGCTTTTGAAACGCCAGGTTTCCTCTGACCGTAAGCGGGGGGAATGAGGGTGAGCACACCCTGGTATTGCCCCATAGTCAAAAATAGAATAAAATCACAAAGAAAAAGAAATAAATAAACAAAAAACATGAGCTGGCCTGGGGCTCAGGCCAGACGTGTCAGCCTCCCTGCTGACACTAAAAAGAACTGAGCTAGTTCCTGCCTAGCTGGGGTTATATGCTGTGGGAGGAGGAGCTAACTCTTTTTTAAACCTAGTGTCAAGGCTCCCCTGGAGACACCATATAACCCACTGTCTGTGTCCCCCAATGAAAAGGCGAGAAAGGAACAGTTTTTATTGAACCAAAATAATTTCACATGCAAAATAGAAACCAAAATATGAGCAGAAATTAAAAGTGCTTGACATTAGACTATCGTTGATACGATTTTTCAGGGTTGTCCCTATATAACATCTAACAGTAATCTGCTATCACTGAGTTATTCCAAAAACCCTGGTAGCAGTGTTCTATTACTTTAGTGTTTTGGTGAAACCGCTCGCCTTGTTCATTGCTTACATCCCCAAGATTTTAAAGGAAGAAATCTAATTGTGAATTCAAAAAGTGCATTTTCAGAGACATGCGACTCATGACACTGATCTGCATTTAGCAGTACCTCAACACCTTCAACATATTCTGGAGGGGTTTTTTTTCTAAGAAGTTTTCACAGATCCACTTTAAGCTTTTCCAAGATCTCAATTCCTTATCATTTAGAGTTCCTTCAAATACATCATCTCTCATAAGCTCTCTGATCTGAGGACCAACAAATACCCCTTCCTTCAGTTTTGCTGGTGAAATGCTGGAGAATTTCTGTGAAATGTACTGGAACCCTTGTGAATTTTTCTTTGCCATGACTTTTACAAAGTTTTTAATCAATCCCAACTTTATATATAGTGGAGAAAGAAAGATTTCTGTTGGAGCAACTAAAGGATTATGCTGAACATTGTCTCTACCCGGAGCATAGATGTTTCTCTGTCCCCAATCACGATGAACATACTGCTCTACTGTATTTCTACTGTCCCATACAGACAAGAAGCAACAATATTGTGTAAAACCTCTTTGCATTCCCTTTAGCAGACCAATTACTTTCAAATCTCCACAGTTTTTTCCATTGATGATGCTTATATTGAATAGCATCCAAAATAACTGACAGATTTTCATAACTTTCCTTTAGATGACATGAGTGAGCAATAGGGATTGATGGTTTTATATTTCCATTGTGAAGCAACACTGCTTTCAAACTTCTCTGGGATGAGTCAATAAACAATCGCCAATCTGCAACAAAATACTCTTGATTCAGTTCTTTAAAGAGGCCATTCACATTGTTAGAGTACATCACTGGTCCATCAACTGTGAAAAATTGTATTAAAGTGTTACTTCATCATGAAGAAGATTCTTTTGTTTCAACCTAGATGCAAGAAGTTCAGTTTTATCTTTTGACGATGAAAGGTCTCTGTTGAGATCATTTAATTCATGTTGAGTAAAGCGTTCTCATCTTGATGAGGTCTCCATGTTTTCGCCAGTAACTTCAGCTCCATAGTCTTCATATTCTACTTCATTTTCATCCAATCCACATAACGGTGGTACAGGAACTGCCAAGGTACCATCATTTGGAACTGGCCTAATTGCAGATTTAAGTTCAGGGTAATTAATCTTATGTTTGTTCCTTGTAGAAAAGTCCTTCAGTTTGACAAAACAAAAGTAGCAGTCATCACTATGATTTTTGAGTTTTCTCCAAATCATGGGAACATGATAACATAGGAAAAACCATATACATTGGAAATGCAGAAATAACGTAATAACAAAAATACTTCTATCTCAGAAACTTTGTGATAGAGCAAAACTAAGCATATTTTTGGAATCAACACATCAAGGAAACATATTACCTTCGCTGATGATTTTTTTTGTGTTGACCAGTGTAATAAATCTTTATTTCTATAGCACCTACATATTCCGCAGCGCTTTACAATTCAGGAAGTTCATATACAGTGTCTACAAGTAGTATTCAACCCCCTGCAGATTTAGCAGGTTTGATAAGATGCAAATAAGTTAGAGCCTGCAAACTTCAAACAAGAGCAGGATTTATTAACAGATGCATAAATCTTACAAACACACAAGTTATGTTGCTCAGTTAAATTTTAATAAATTTTCAACATAAAAGTGTGGGTCAATTATTATTCAACCCCTAGGTTTAATATTTTGTGGAATAACCCTTGTTTGCAATTACAGCTAATAATCGTCTTTTATAAGACCTGATCAGGCCGGCACAGGTCTCTGGAGTTATCTTGGCCCACTCCTCCATGCAGATCTTCTCCAAGTTATCTAGGTTCTTTGGGTGTCTCATGTGGACTTTAATCTTGAGCTCCTTCCACAAGTTTTCAATTGGGTTAAGGTCAGGAGACTGACTAGGCCACTGCAACACCTTGATTTTTTCCCTCTTGAACCAGGCCTTGGTTTTCTTGGCTGTGTGCTTTGGGTCGTTGTCTTGTTGGAAGATGAAATGACGACCCATCTTAAGATCCTTGATGGAGGAGTGGAGGTTCTTGGCCAAAATCTCCAGGTAGGCCGTGCTATCCATCTTTCCATGGATGCGGGCCAGATGGCCAGGCCCCTTGGCTGAGAAACAGCCCCACAGCATGATGCTGCCACCACCATGCTTGACTGTAGGGATGGTATTCTTGGGGTCGTATGCAGTGCCATCCAGTCTCCAAACGTCACGTGTGTGGTTGGCACCAAAGATCTTGAGCTTGGTCTCATCAGACCAGAGAACCTTGATCCAGTCTGTCTCAGAGTCCTCCAAGTGATCATGAGCAAACTGTAGACGAGCCTTGACATGACGCTTTGAAAGTAAAGGTACCTTACGGGCTCGTCTGGAACGGAGACCATTGCGGTGGAGTACGTTACTTATGGTATTGACTGAAACCAATGTCCCCACTGCCATGAGATCTTCCCGGAGCTCCTTGCTTGTTGTCCTTGGGTTAGCCTTGACTCTTCGAACAAGCCTGGCCTCGGCACGGGTGGAAACTTTCAAAGGCTGTCCAGGCCGTGGAAGGCTAACAGTAGTTCCATAAGCCTTCCACTTCCGGATGATGCTCCCAACAGTGGAGACAGGTAGGCCCAACTCATTGGAAAGGGTTTTGTAACCCTTGCCAGCCTTGTGACCCTCCACGATCTTGTCTCTGATGGCCTTGGAATGCTCCTTTGTCTTTCCCATGTTGACCACGTATGAGTGCTGTTCACAAGTTTGGGGAGGGTCTTAATTAGTCAGAAAAGGCTGGAAAAAGAGATAATTAATCCAAACATGTGAAGCTCATTGTTCTTTGTGCCTGAAATACTTCTTAATACTTTAGGGGAACCAAACAGAATTCTGGTGGATTGAGGGGTTGAATAATAAATGACCCTCTGAATAAACTTTTCACAATTTAAAAAAAAAAAAAAAAAAAAAAGAAATAACATTCTTTTTTTGCTGCAGTGCATTTCACACTTCCAGGCTGATCTACAGTCCAAATGTCACAATGCCAAGTTAATTCCGAATGTGTAAACCTGCTAAATCTGCAGGGGGTTGAATACTACTTGTAGGCACTGTAAAACAAGTAACAGTTATAGAAAATACAATTAGAGCAAAAAAAATCTGCGGATCTATCTCCCTCTGAGCTGCTGTCCTCGCTCTGCATGCCACTTCACCAAGTTGGATCACTGACTTTCTTATCCACCATCTCGTTTTCCACTTCCACACTGTTCCTCCTCCTGACTTCTGGACTTCATCTGACTTGCTGACAACTCTGTCTCATCATCATCCACCTCTTCAGACAGTAATTGCTATTCCCCACTGTCACCTTCTTCTGATTGCGGCTACTCAAATATTTGGGCATCACTGCACACCATCTCCTCATTTGTCACTTGAAACATGCATGTTTAGAAGCCAGAAGAAGCCATAAATGGAAAGGTAAAAATCTCCTTTGCGTGTCCAAGCGTGGGGTCGCTTGTCTCTTTAGACTCCCCATGGTGGAAAGAAGGAGAATCACAGTGAGGATTCTGTGGTCACTGAGTCTTGACTAGTCAGACTGGACCGTTTGGAAGACAGGGTGGTGCTGGTAAACAGACTGGAAGCTTTATCTGCCATTCTGCCCACTACTGCTAGCACTCTTTTGGCTTCAACAGTGATGTATCGTGCCCCCCTGCAAAGTGAAACAGGAATCTAGGTCTAGATCATAAGTGTGTTTGCTGTGCTCCCACAGCAGGCTCAGTTTGCCTTGGCTTACGGCTACGGCCTTTGCGTGCAGCACCATCAGCTTCACCTTACCACAGGCCTTGAGTATTTTAAATTATGTATACAGCTAAGAACATTATTATTAGAGACTAAATTTAAGTTTTAGGTAACAGCAGCACAGTCTGTAAGGCTAGAATCCATGCCTACAAGCTTCTAATACACTAACCCTTCTCCAGAAGCTCAGCCTACACTAAATCAGCTAAGAGTGGTATTACTAGAAAATAAAATCAATTTTTTTAGGTAGTGCAGGCAAGTTCTGTAAGGCAAAATCCTTGCCTATAGGCCTCTAATACACTAACCCTCTCCAGAATCTCACCCTACACTAAATAGTTATAGGAATGTTAATCTTGTATTAAAATGTAAATGTCAAGCTTCCACTTGGGGGCACAGGGACCAGGGATCAGACTTCTAGGTGCAGTACAACAAAAGGCCACAAGAGGTCACTAGTACCGCATCAGAAAGTCAAACAAGTCTAAAGTCAACACTGGGATGTAACATCAAACCAAGGGAGTGAGCAAGCCATAGTCAAGTGAAAGCAAGGGGGTTGGAAGCCAGTAGATCATGTCAGGAGCCAGAGGACAGCAAAGCTGTAATCAGAGAATGAAGCCAAGGTCGAAGGCTGGTTGATCAGATAAGTACAGAGGATGGGTAGGAGGCCGAGACACAGAACAGAATCAGGGACAGGTAAACAGGATAAGAGGACGGGACTAATGGAGCGGAAGTCAGGGAAGGTAGACTGGGTAGTGGGACAGATCAGAGTCAACCTACAGGGACCAGGACGCACGCTGCAGAGCAGTGCTATTACTGGCAGTGTTCTGGAGGTATACAGACAGTAATAAAGCGGCGAGTGTCCCGGAATGAGGCAGGCCTGAACAGACCCCTGCCACCTGACTTAACCCCGTCAGAGCCAAGCTATAGTCATGACAGTAATAGTTTGTATTCATTATAAGTAGTTTTATAGGAATTTTAGTCTCGTATAATAGCTGAATATTGTAAATAATTTTAATTCTCTGCACTCATTATTTCTGTATATGAAGTGGCAGGGGTAAGCTATTCTCTCAGACTTTGTGTAGTTATGCTTCTTCTGCTTGAACAATATTGCAGCAGATGAAAGATTTATTAAGAGACATGTTTCAAGGTTAAGCAGCTCTTTTCATTGAATGTGTGTCTATAAAAAAAAACACCAGAAGGGTAGACACTGTCGCCTATTGATCCTGGAAGGTGTTTTTGAGTTGTCTCCTCATATATGAGAATAAAGTCTTCAAGGAGAACAGATGTCTTTAGGTCCAGTCACACTAAGCAACTTACCAGCGATCCCAACAACGATAGGGATCGCTGGTAAGTTGCTAGGAGGTTGCTGGTGAGCTGTCACACTGCGACGCTCCAGCGATCCCACCAGCAACCTGACCTGGCAGGGATCGCTGGAGCGTGGCTACACGAGTTGCTGGTGAGCTCACCAGCAACCAGTGACCAGCCCCCAGTCTCCTAGTTACAGCACACATCAGGTTAATTAACCCGATGTGTGCTGCAGCTAAATGTGCACAGAGCAGGGAGCAGCGCACACTGCTTAGTGCTGGCTCCTTGCTCTCCTAGTTACAGCACACATCGGGTTAATTGCCTGATGTGTGCTGCAGCTATCTGTGCACAGAGCAGGAGCCGGCAGCACAGGCAGTGAGAGCGGAGGAGTCTGGTATCAAAGGTAAATATCGGGTAACCAAGGACAGGGCTTCTTGGTTACCCGATGTTTACATTAGTTACCAGCCTCAGCAGAAGCCGGCTCCTGCTGCCTGCACATTCAGTTGTTGCTGTCTCGCTGTCACACACAGCGATCTGTGCTTCACAGCAGGACAGCAACAACTAAAAAATGGCCCAGGACATTCAGCAACAACCAACGACCTCACAGCAGGGGCCAGGTTGTTGCTGGATGTCACACACAGCAACATCGCTAGCAACGTCACAAAAGTTGTTCGTTACCAGCGATGTTGCTAGCGATGTTGCTTAGTGTGACGGGGCCTTAAGGCTTCCTTGATTGATAAATAAGAAATTCTCTGTCATAAATGCAGCTAAGAGCAGTATTATTAGATAACAGAATAGATTTTTTTTTTGGTAGCACAAGCAAGGTCTGTAAGGCTAGAATCCCTGACTACAGGCCTATAATACAATAAGCCTTCTCTAGAAGCTCACCCTACACTAAATGCAGAATAAGAACGGTATTATTAGAGAATCGAATACCTTACAATTAGCCTTGAAAAGGACTGTTGGTTTACTGTTGTACTAGCAGGGACTGTCACGCTGTAACACACTGCTCCAGTAGAATCTCTCCCTAAGGGTACGCTCACACGAGCGTTAAAAACCAATGTTAGTCAATGAGGGAGAGCAGTTGGTCAGCTTTTCTAGCATCCAGATTCTGGATGCTAGAAAAGTCTCTACGTGCTGCGATTCTATCCTGAAAATGTCTGAGACTCACCAATACAAGTCAATGGGTGCGAGGATAAAACGGACGTCACACGGACCATCCTAGTGAAGTCTGTTTTTATAGATATGTGTCACCCAGGGAAGGGGGTACTCGGTCCCGGGCAGTTGCAAACGGGAACGTCACTTCAGGTGGCCGTTGCCCGGTCCCGTGCCCTGGGGACGCTTAATAAAATGGGGTATTTACAGGGGATAATAGAGTTAATGTTTGTGACGCCACCTGCAGGTTTCGGTTAAGAATGGAGAACCGCCGCTGCTCAATGTGGGCACTCCCAGGGATGGTGATAGTAGCAGCTATGGTGGTAGGCCCTCCGCAGGTAGGGCTGTGCCTGGGAGATGTATGGTGAATAATAATGGCGACGACTCCAGGTTAAATTTAACAGTCTCTACTCACATGGACCATCGGCTTGCTGGTTCCGGTCCCAGGAGTATCAGTGCCAATGTAGTGACCCAGGTTGCTCTGTCCTCGCCAATCTCTGTGGATTGAGTCCTCCTTAGTGTGGAGTGTTTGGTAACCCTCACTGTCTCTTTTGGGGTACAGTCTCCTCCGTACGGCAGGCAGTGCGGACTCTGCGTGAAGGTAAGTGTCTGAACCACGATCCTAGTTTACTGCTGATGTCCCCGGATTATTTGGTTCAATGAAGTCCATGAAGGTGTCCTCACCATGCAGGTATTTATCAAACCGTTTGAAACTTGACATTTGACCTAGGGCCCTGTGCCCCGTGCGTGCTCAGGTCCCAGCGGTATCTCGATACCCGTCCTGGCGACCCCTCTCCTGTACCCCCAGGGTCACCATTTCACGGACCCAGCACAGGCAAGTCCGCACACCTCTCTTGCGTGCTCCCCTCTTCTCTCGGACTGACTGACCCCTCCCACTAGGCTGGCTATACCCAGGGACTCGTTCCCATGGCGACCATCCCCTTATATGGTTAACCCTCTATGCCCAATGGGGAGAGGAGAACTAGGATTTTAGATGTGTGTTGGTGAAATTGGCACTGCTACTCCAAGTCCCAGGGGTAGGTCCTGCATCCCCTAGAGGATGCAGTTTCTTGTAGTGCCCTGAGGTTCTCAGGGGTGCTACAGATACAATTCTATCATGTAGCACAGAACACTGAAAATGACTGTAAATGACTAATAGCGGATGAGAAAAAAACAGATTGTACACTGACAGCACACCGATGACAAGTGAGAAAAAAATTGTCCTACTCTCCTGGACGAGAATGGGACCGTTTTTTCATACGTTCGTGTGAATCCAGCCCAAGCCCTACATTATTTTCTGGTAGAGTGCAGCAAACATGGC
Organism: Anomaloglossus baeobatrachus; assembly: GCF_048569485.1. Taxonomy (NCBI): domain Eukaryota; kingdom Metazoa; phylum Chordata; class Amphibia; order Anura; family Aromobatidae; genus Anomaloglossus; species Anomaloglossus baeobatrachus. The sequence goes on from NC_134357.1 coordinate 530,180,127, forward strand.
ATCTCTGGGTCTTATATAAACGCAATGATGCTATGCGGCCGACAATCACAGTTATATCATGATTGGTAGGCAATCCCTGCACGTTTACTAGCTGATAAAAAGCTTGAACATGGCGTCTGAGGAGCAAAATGCTCGATCGGTTGCCGAGCACATTCACCCATCACTGGTGTCATCTTTAACTTTATGCCTTTTAGAGATTATTTCATCTTCATCTTGCTTAACTGTTCACAATAACAGTAAAATAGACTAGGGGTGCCAAAACCTTTGCATTCCACTGTATACTGTAAGTGATCATTCCTCTGTAATCTGCTCATATTCCATGAATGATACCTAAGAGTGCAAGCTCCTGAGCCAAAACTTAGTGGGGGTAGTCTGGGGGGATTATTCCCTAGTGGGAGATGAATATTGAGGGCTGTAATTGTGTTGGATAGAGCAGGCGGTCTTGTAGTGGTCACCCCCGTTCACCCCAGCCCCAGTGAGGACGTGACACACATCACACACACGGCTCCACTCCGTACACGTTGTTCACATGCAGCTCTGCTGTGTACACACGCTGCTTCGTTTACGCTATACATACTTGGCTCCGCTTGTGGCGAACACACGTTGCTCCTCTTCGCACGCATTACATACACGCAGTTCCGCTTGCGTCCTATACACACGGCTCCGCTCCATACACCTCGTACACACACGGCTCCGCTCCGTACACCTCGTACACACACGGCTCCGCTCCGTACACCTCGTACACACACGGCTCCGCTCCGCACACCTCGTATACACACGGCTCCGCTCCCTACACCTCGTACACACACGGCTCCGCTCCGTACACCTCGTACACACACGGCTCCGCTCCGTACACCTCGTACACACACGGCTCCGCTCCGTACACCTCATACACACACACTGCTCTACTCCCTACACATCGTACACACACATGGCTCTGCTTCGTACACTTCGTACATACACGGCTCTGCTTGGTACACCTCGTACACACACGGCTCCGCTCCGTACACCTCGTACACACACGGCTCTGCTCCGTACACCTCGTACACACACACGGCTCTGCTCCGTACACCTCGTACACACACGGCTCCGCTCCGTACACCTCGTACACACACGGCTCCGCTCCGTACACCTCGTACACACACGGCTCCGCTCCATACACCCTCCTGACCCCACACATAGCCTTCCCCTCAGCTCCATGACACCCAGCACAGCAGAGTCCTGCATACACTGAGGAGCTGATCATGTGACCCCTGACTCCTCCCCTCCATGTGACATCATCACAGGTCCTGTAAGCACAGAGCAGCCATATATCTAGTGTGCGGCTCTGCAGGTGGAGGTATGTGGAGATTCCCCATTACTGGGTGTAGGCCATATTAACCCCTTTAGCACTGAGACTATTTTGGTGTTTGTTGTCGGTAATTTCTTGGAATCGGAAGGTTTTCTGCCTTTTCCTCTGATTCGTGTAGAAGCATAAGAATCCGCCGCCTCTATGAGATGAGGAGACGCTGTATATGGGATGTGATCGGCATTACCGCTGTATGGAGACGCTGTATATATGAGATGTGATCGGCATTACCGCTGTATGGAGACGCTGTATATATGGGATGTGATCGGCATTACCGCTGTATGGAGACGCTGTATATATGGGATGTGATCGGCATTACCGCTGTATGGAGACGCTGTATATATGAGATGTGACCGGCATTACTGCTGTATGGAGACGCTGTATATATGGGATGTGATCGGGATTACCGCTGTATGGAGACGCTGTATATATGGGATGTGATCGGGATTACCGCTGTATGGAGACGCTGTATATATGGGATGTGATCGGCATTACCGCTGTATGGAGACGCTGTATATATGAGATGTGATCGGCATTACCGCTGTATGGAGACGCTGTATATATGAGATGTGATCGGCATTACTGCTGTATGGAGACGCTGTATATATGAGATGTGATCGGCATTACTGCTGTATGGAGACGCTGTATATATGGGATGTGATCGGCATTACCGCTGTATGGAGACGCTGTATATATGGGATGTGATCGGCATTACCGCTGTATGGAGACGCTGTATATATGGGATGTGATCGGCATTACCGCTGTATGGAGACGCTGTATATGGGATGTGATCGGCATTACCGCTGTATGGAGACGCTGTATATATGGGATGTGATCGGCATTACCGCTGTATGGAGACGCTGTATATATGGGATGTGATCGGCATTACCGCTGTATGGAGACGCTGTATATATGGGATGTGATCGGCATTACCGCTGTATGGAGACGCTGTATATATGGGATGTGATCGGCATTACCACTGTATGGAGACGCTGTATATATGGGATGTGATCGGCATTACCGCTGTATGGAGACGCTGTATATATGGGATGTGATCGGCATTACCGCTGTATGGAGACGCTGTATATATGGGATGTGATCGGCATTACCGCTGTATGGAGACGCTGTATATATGGGATGTGATCGGCATTACCGCTGTATGGAGACGCTGTATATATGGGATGTGATCGGCATTACCGCTGTATGGAGACGCTGTATATATGGGATGTGATCGGCATTACCGCTGTATGGAGACGCTGTATATATGGGATGTGATCGGCATTACCGCTGTATGGAGACGCTGTATATATGGGATGTGATCGGCATTACCGCTGTATGGAGACGCTGTATATATGGGATGTGATCGGCATTACCACTGTATGGAGACGCTGTATATATGGGATGTGATCGGCATTACCGCTGTATGGAGACGCTGTATATGGGATGTGATCGGCATTACCGCTGTATGGAGACGCTGTATATAGGGGATGTGATCGGCATTACCGCTGTATGGAGACGCTGTATATGGGATGTGATCGGCATTACCGCTGTATGGAGACACTGTATATATGGGATGTGATCGGCATTACCGCTGTATGGAGACGCTGTATATATGGGATGTGATCGGCATTACCGCTGTATGGAGACACTGTATATATGGGATGTGATCGGCATTACCGCTGTATGGAGATGCTGTATATATGGGATGTGATCGGCATTACCGCTGTATGGAGACGCTGTATATATAGGGATGTGATCGGCATTACCGCTGTATGGAGACGCTGTATATATGGGATGTGATCGGCATTACCGCTGTATGGAGACGCTGTATATATGGGATGTGATCGGCATTACCGCTGTATGGAGACGCTGTATATATGGGATGTGATCGGCATTACCGCTGTATGGAGACGCTGTATATATGAGATGTGATCGGCATTACCGCTGTATGGAGACGCTGTATATATGGGATGTGATCGGCATTACCGCTGTATGGAGACGCTGTATATATGGGATGTGATCGGCATTACCGCTGTATGGAGACGCTGTATATATGGGATGTGATCGGCATTACTGCTGTATGGAGATGCTGTATATATGGGATGTGATCGGCATTACCGCTGTATGGAGACGCTGTATATATGGGATGTGATCGGCATTACTGCTGTATATATGGGATGTGATCGGCATTACTGCTGTATGGAGACGCTGTATATATGGGATGTGATCGGCATTACCGCTGTATGGAGACGCTGTATATATGGGATGTGATCGGCATTACCGCTGTATGGAGACGCTGTATATATGGGATGTGATCGGCATTACCGCTGTATGGAGACGCTGTATATATGAGATGTGATCGGCATTACCGCTGTATGGAGACGCTGTATATATGGGATGTGATCGGCATTACCGTTGTATGGAGATGTTGAGAGAGGGGAGCCAGCAAGATCTGAAAATGGCATGCATCATATAAAAAGTGCAAATTCACAAATTTATTCCAACTGTACTGTAATATAAATGAGATTTTTAGCAAATAATTGATCAATTCTTTGAGCCACCCCTGCCAACGTCACGGCAAATCTCAATAGGGGGGTCCTACTCTATATTCTGTATTTCATGTGCCATGCGGCCTCATAGATAAAGTTAAAAGCAGAACCATAATGGAGCACACATACCTGTAACCTGTATATATAACCGCTTCTATGTTGCAAAAGAGGCAATTGTGGATAGAGGCCAGCCCAGGTCCCAGCATGTGGAGCAAGCTCTACACATACCAGGACTATATCAGAACTGACCCTCCCAGTGCCAGACAGCTATATAACCGCTTCTATGTTGCAAAAGAGGCAATTGTGGATAGAGGCCAGCCCAGGTCCCAGCATGTGGAGCAAGCTCTACACATACCAGGACTATATCAGAACTGACCCTCCCAGTGCCAGACAGCGCTTCTATGTTGCAAAAGAGGCAATTGTGGATAGAGGCCAGCCCAGGTCCCAGCATGTGGAGCAAGCTCTACACATACTAGGACTATATCAGAACTGACCCTCCCAGTGCCAGGGCAGGGGTGGCTCAAAGAATTGATCAATTATTTGCTGGCAGGGGTGGCTCAAAGAATTGATCAATTATTTGCTGGCAGGGGTGGCTCAAAGAATTGATCAATTATTTGTTGGCAGGGGTGGCTCAAAGAATTGATCAATTATTTGCTAAAAATCTCATTTTTTTTATTATAGTACAGTTGGAATAAATCTGTGAATTTTCACTTTTAATATGATGCATGCCAATTTCAGATCGTGCTGGCTCCTTTTTCTCTGTATGGAGACGTTGTATATATGGGATGTGATCGGCATTACTGCTGTATTACTGCATTACTGTATGGAAACACTAATAAGAATGAGGCTCCTCCGCTCACCAGCTGTGACCAGACTCTGCTTTCCTTATGGGACCTTAACCTAATGCTGATCACATTTCCTGTGCTCACATACACTGGAGATCAAAATTAGAGAACAATGTATGCTCACTTGCTTTTTTCAGAAATAATATAATCTACATTGATGAACATTTGAAGGTTTATCTGTAAGGGGTCCACCATGCCACTAGAACAGTGTTTTACAGAAGATCCAAAGTTTATCAGCATAAAACCTTTATTTTGCCCAAAACGTGATGATCTTTATATTAGAGAACAGCAATGGCTGTAGCACAGAGAAAGATTATAAGTTAATTTTCTGAAGGTAACAACAGTCACCAATCAGTAGGAAGTGTACAGGCGTTTACTTTGAATGACTTCAGCACATCTGCGGCCACAGGACATCACTAGTCTCTCACATTGCTCTGGTGTGATTTTGGTCCACTCTTCTTCCAGTCTCTTCCACATTTCTTTGACTGTGGGTTTCCTGGCCATAACTTTGTCAGGCTATGTGCGCACTAAAAAGTGCCTTTTTCTTAAGAAAAAAAACGGCAAAAACCACAGGTACCTGTGGAAAAGAAGTGACATGCTCATTAATTCCGCAGCGGAAAATCCGCGGGTAAATCTGCTGGTATAAAAAAAACGCAGTGTGCGCACAGCATTTTTTAAAATCCATACGATTTGCTGGGGAATGACTGCAGCAATGTTAGACACATTTTCTGTAGGTAATCAGCGGCAAAATCCACGGTAAATCCGCAGCGTGCGCACATAGCCTCACCAAGGATTTTCCAGAGTTTTTCTATTGGGTTTAGATCAGGACTCTGGGCTGGCCACTTCATTGTTTTAATGTTTTCTGTTTCAAGGAACTGCTTTACCTGTTTTGCTGTTTGATAGGGGGCATTGTCCTGCATGAAAATTGTTGGCTGATTGAGCGATGAACGCAAGTAAGGAACCATGTGTAAGTAAGGTTCTGATCCACACTTGCATTCACTCTGCCATGTAGCTGTATGAAAGGTTCAACTCCTGCTGCAGAAAACATTCCCCAAACCATGACACTTCTCCACCACCTTTCACTGACTTAACACACTTTGGTTTCAGTTGTTGTAGCTGTTCTGTTTTGTCACAAGTCAGCTTATGGGATCACCAGTGAGGTCCTCTGAATTAGGCCTCTTCAGACCTAATCAAGATCGAGCGCTCGGAGAAAAGACCTGCATTCATGTGAACATGATCAATTTTCTGTTTATTTAGCTAAGGTACAGTTTATTTATACCATTTACAGATCAATGTGATATTGCAAAAAAGGCTTCTAGCTAGACTTTACAAGTTGCTCATATGACCTTTAAGTTTTAGCAAAACAAAAATGTAGAGTCATGCATATGAGATAAGAAGAAGAAAAGAAGAACATTTAGAGACAATAATAATCCTTGAGCTTGTCTCTCATTCCGAAGGCTCCATAATGACTATGAACTACCACCAGATATACTTACTAATGGAACAATAAAATATCTTTAATAAAGAAATAGAGAAACTATTAACCCTTCTATATCACAGTCTTTCCCTGATTTGTCGAAGAACATGTTTCCCATCAGACCCAAATAAATAAAACCTGCTTTCATCACTAAAATGAACTGTGGATGACTTCTCCTCTATCTATACAACATGCTCCTCACCAAAGGTGAGTCTAGCCTTTTGAGTCTTTCTGCTAATGAGAGGTTTGTTCACTGCAGAATAGACTCTCAGTCCAAATGCTCTTAAACGTTGTGACACTATATGATGAGACAGATCCTTACCCTGTTCAGTGCTGAACTGCAGAGCAATTGCCCATAGAGATTCTTTGCATTATCCTGCAAGCGTGATCAGCCTTCTTGGGGGACTTGAGCGTTTGTGATGTTGTAAAGATTCAATATTCTCAAAATCACAGACTTGGAACGACCAATTTCTCTTGCTATGACTGATAAGATCACCCCTTTGGCCTTCATCTGGAAAACCTGCTGCCGGAGTGTTTCAGCCACTTTGGAACTGCACATCATTTTTGCAAAGACAGTGCAATCTGGAAAGTTAGGCTGCCAGTTACATAGGATTTGTCAGATAATTAAAGAAATTAGCACCAGGTGCCAGACTAACATCAATAACTTGCAGATATCGGAAAGTTTTCTCTAATTTTAATCAGTGTTCTTTTACATTTATCTCATTTACTTGCTTTTGGAGAAAAAAAAATGAAATAAGTGTAAAATACTGCTAGTTACTCATGTTAGGATATAATCACATAGGCCTACACGATGACTGCAACATTTAGAAAAATGTGTGTTGCTCTGTAATTTTGATCTCCAGTGTATATCTTGGCGCTTACAGAGGCTATAAGATTCTTTTGTTTGTATATTATGCAGTCACGGCAGCTGGCACCTGTTCACACTTTTTTCTGTACGGAGATGTGGGTCAGATTTTTGTAGACAGATTCATAGTCACAGTTTGATGCCCATAGTACTGCCAAAATGGCTTTGCTTTGTACACACAGCTCTGCTCCGTATGCACCCTGTACACTTGACCTTCATACATCCTACACACATAGCTCTGCTCTGTATGAATGCTATTTTCACTGCTCTGCGCCACACTCATCCAACACTTTAGCTCTATACATATTGTCATGTAAGATGGAATCTAATTATAAGTGTGTAGTGTCTATTGTTGAAGATTCCTGTGGAGGATGATTGCATTGCCTCTGTGAATTGTAAACACTGGACATTGGCATTTCTTTGGGGTCAGTGGAATAGAAGACTTGTCCCGGTCTCTGCCTCCGGGCACTGGATCCTGTACACAAATCATGTGTTAAGTTACTAGTTTTGTCATAGAGTTATAGCTAAACAGTGTACATCTTAATTAGTAAAGTAGTGCTACTCAGTGTTAGGTGATGATACCTGTCCCTAACGCCGACGGGATGGCTCCATATTAGAGGCCTCACATGACAATGGAAGTACAATATTTTCCATGCACATCTATACAGTCCAACTATGACCTAATCTCCGGATATATCCATGATCATATTCGCATCTGTGGGTAAATTTCCAAATGTTTTGGTAGTTGGCAACTCACAGGACCGTAATATATCCCTGAATTATAGATATATCATATTCATGTGTGGTGTCTATAGATCTCTTGAAGGATGGTCGGTAAGATGACAGCCATATTATTTCTCAAGAAGGTTCCTGGGGGGGGGGGACATGTGACCGGCCGTGTAAATAAGGCCCAAAACTGGATTCAAATCGAATCTAATCACCTGTCCTCCTCTGACCTCAGTTGATGGACTAGCGAGGGGTCTATAAGACACTTTATAATGTCATCTAAAGAATATCAGTGTCAGACCCCAGGAGAAGCAACTTGAAGTATTGCAGATCTGTCCATATTTCTTGCGCCTGAAGCTCTCACGGATCTAATTCATAAGACTTCTCTGTATTTTATATTGTATTGCCTGTTGGTATGTATTTTTAAAATTCCATCTTTTATAACATTTTTGAAGCACTGTATTTCTTTCTGTATATGAAATCTAAAATGTAATAAGATTATTCCTTGCTGCTGTAAACATAGCCATAAACACAGAGGAGGGTGAGAATAACCTGGCTGTGATACCCTATGTATGCCAGAATGCAATATGAGTACCTGTCAGCTGCTCAGGAAAGCTGGTGTCAAGAGTTATTGTGCGACCCAGTGCAGGCGTCTCGCTGGCCGAACAAAACAGAGTGGTAGCAGCAAAACGTGTGGTGTGGAAGTGCGCTCAGCTCATTGTCAGCCTATTGCGATAGTGAGTGGACAAGAGAGTGTGGGAAGCAGAGTCCCCCTTTACAGTATCATCTGAGCCCATGTTTCTTACTCCAGAAATGCAACTCAAGTCATTACATGGAGGAGTAGCATTTCTGGTGAGGCAAGCTGAGGGGAACATTACTGAGAAAGTTGCCTTATCATTAAGTGGCGTTTGTCTTTTAATGAATTTGGCACATAGTACTCCACCAAGCCCTTTATTAAGGTTAAAGGTCGCTTTACACGCTGCGACATCGCTAGCCGATGCTAGCGATGTCAATCGTGATAGCATCCGCCCCATCGTACGTGCGATATCGTGTGATCGCTGCCGTAGCGAACATTATCGCTACGGCAGCGTCACACGCACATACCTGCTCTGCGATGTCGATGTGACCGGCGAACCGCCTCCTTTCTAAGGGGGCGGTTCGTTCAGCGTCACAGCAGCGTCACTGAACCAACGCCCAATAGAAAAGGAGGGGCGGAGATGAGCGGCCGGAACATCCCGCCCACCTCCTTCCTTCCTTCCTCCTTTTCCGGTGGACGCAGGTAAGGAGATATTTGTCATTCCAGCGGCGTCACACATAGCGATGTGTGCTGCCGCAGGAACGACAAACAACATCGTTACTGCAGCAACGATAATTGGGAAGAGGGGGGGGCATGTCACCGATAAGCGATTTTGAACGTTTTTGAGACGATTCAAAATCGCTCATAGGTGTCACACACAACGACATCGCTAAAGTGGCCGGATGTGCGTCACAAATTCCGTGACCCCAACGAGATCGCTTTAGTGATCTCGTAGCGTGTAAAGCCACCTTTTAGTGTTCGACCAATTGTCCTGAAATAAGCAGTTACGTCCAACTTGGTGTAATGTGTAGGGCCTTCAAATTTAACTTATTATACACTGTCTTTAGTATTGTGTAATAGATATTTGTGCATTGCAGACCTAAAATCCATTATATGGCCTCCAGCTACTATAGTAACCCAGCAGACCTCCAATAATTAAGTACGGTATTTGAGGAGAGTCAATGAGCGTTACAGGAGAGCGCTGTACCTGGCAAGGCATTGAAGTTCTGGAATTAGCAATGTAGCTGTGCCCATACCATCCCTACAACATACATGAACGTTGTAGTGTACAAAAGAGTTAATTTTTTTTTTTCTACACATATTTAAAATTTGTTAAATATGAACACTATTGCCCTGATTAATCAAAGTAATTATTCTAGAATGTTGTAGTATATTGTTTGTAAAAATTTTGTAATTTTTCACAGTGTGGAGTTATGTTGGTTGCTCGACTGCTTCACCCAGCTCAAAATGGGCGGAGCTATGATACAACAGGGGCTCACCACGGGTGGCATTTCCGTTGTTTATCATCACTCACAATCCGCCGCTCTAATAAACAACGCAATCCATTTGGCGCATTCCGTTGCTTCCCATAGACTTGTATGAGCAGCGGATTGCGACTGATGCCCTTGCGTTGCATCCATCGGGCATCAGGAACGCAGCATGTAACGTTTTTTGAGCAGCGGAATCCTTATGTTTTCACTGCGCATGCTCAAATCTTGTGTTTAATCATTCAAATGAATGTGTCTCTCTCGGCGGCCGAACGATCAGCTGATCACCCGGCGGCCGGCTTCTGTGAGGGATCAGCTGATCTCCCGGCCACCGGCTTTTGAGAGTGATCAGTCGCTCTCAAAAGCTGGCGGCCGGGAGATCAGCTGATCACTCTCATAAGTCGGCCACCGGCTTTTGAAAGCAATCAGCTGATCGCTTTCAAAAGCCGGCGGCCGGCTTAGAGAGCGATCAGCTGATCTCCCGGCCGCTGGCTTTTGAGAGCGACTGCGCTCTCAAAAGCCGGGGGCCGGTACATCAGCTGATCGCTCACAGAAGCCATCCGCCGGGTGATCAGCTGATCGCTCTCAAAATCTGGCGGCCGGCTTATGAGAGCGATCAGCTGATCGTTCACAATAGCCGGCGGCCGGGAGATCAGCTGATCGCTCTCAAAAGCCGGCGGGCGGCTATTGTGAACGATCACTCTGTTTACAACAGAATCCGCTTTCTCGTGACAATGAATTCCAATTCTTGTCACCTTTTGTACAACGCATCAGTCACAAGCGTCAAGCAACGCATGTGACTGATGCAAAACAATGGAAATGGGAACCTAGCCTAATTGATGACCTGTGGATTTCCATAACACTCATTACTTGAATCAAGCCCGTCTGAGTGTCTGACCTTCTCGATTCGAGCACTCTAGCATTTTAGTGCTCCCTGATTACTAGTTTTGCACAATAATTTTGTTACAACACGGAGTTTGGTAATTTTCTCCCCAGTTTTGATCAACTCCACAAAAATGGTTGGAGATGTGGTAAAGCGGGGCTTACTGGGGGCATGAAACCAGAACTTATCTAATTTATGATTAGCTGTTGTGTTCCTTTAGAAATAAAATCTTATTCGGGTGGCACGGTGGCTCAGTGGTTAGCACTGCAGTCTTGCAGCGCTGGGGTCCTGGGTTCAAATCTCACCAAGGACACCATCTGCAAGGAGTTTGTATGTTCTCCCCGTGTTTGCGTGGGTTTCCTCCGGGTACTCCGGTTTCCTCCCACACTCCAAAGACATATAGATAGGGACTCTAGATTGTGAGCCCCAATGGGGACAGTGTTGCCAATGTATGTAAAGCGCTGTGGAATTAATAGCGCTATATAAATTATTATTCCAGTCTGTGCCAGAAGTCAGATTTGTAGCAAGGCACATGTGCCTCCTAAAGAATCAGTAGCGTCTGACTAAAACACGACTGTTGATGAAGACAGACGTGAACGTCACTGGCCTTGATTAATCGGGGACAGGCTCAGACTGGCCCACTGTGAAATTGGGAAACACCTGCCCTCAATCCTCTCTGTTATCATTGACAAGACTAATTCCTGGAGCTCAGGAGACTGGTAGGAGAAGCAGTTTTCATTCTTAAATTCTATTTTATGTGAATCTGATATATGTACTAAAATTGTGGATTTATATATATCAATTTTTGGAGTGTGGTTACTTGGCCATGCTATATATATAGGCGGGGAGACTGGGGTATATAGGCTATAAGAGGGAGAGTGGGGACTTGGCTATATACTCTACACTGACGAGCAAAAGGGTAACAATGTTTTCAACTTTTGACTTTCAGGCTCCATACCTCACCATCCACCATCCTCACAATCATCTTTGCTATCTCATACATACATTTGAATTACAACTATTTAGCATATTATTACCTATGCAGATTCTTGTCCTGTCACTGCATTATTACTGTTTTGCTTGTGGTGGTGGAAAAATCTTTTTATTTCTGTATACTAATACATTGCAATCTGTTTTCACATTCCCTAATAGTTCAGTGTTTAAGTTGATTTTCAGGCAAAAGGTCACTGGTTCAAATTGAGGAGCAGCCATGAAGAAGCTTTCCCAAGAAAAGACAAACAGCATCATCCAGCTCATCGATAGCGGTCTCTCGGCCAAGACAATTGCCAAAATGCACAATGTTAGCGCCATGACAGTTGGAAGAATACGAAATCTAGTCCGTCCATCCATTCGAAAGCCAAGAGGTGGACGTCCAGGCAAAATATCAGAGTCAACAAGTCAGCTCATCACAGAGACTATCAGTTCTGGTGCGGCAAACACCGCAGTGGAGGTGGCTCGTATGCTTCGGAATAGTGAAATCACAGACGTCCATGCAAGCACTGTGCGACGCACATTACACAAGTCTGGAATGGTGGCCCGAAAAAAGGTGAAAAATAATTACTTATGTAATGAGAACCTTGCAGATGGCAGGATTAGAGCTGATCATAGATGTGACTTCTCCATCTGTGACTTTTACAATATTTGTTTCAGGGTAAAGATCTGAACCATATTAATACTACAGAGACCTATGTGAGGGGTGTTGAGTGGTGTAAAGAGGAAATTCCTACAGATAACCTCTCAGGTGAGTAGGAACCACTAAATCTAGAGAAGTCGCAGATTCATCTCAGTCATCGTCTGTGTCTGGTTTATCTGTTGTGTAGTCCAGCCATAGCGCAATCAAGCAGTCACCATACTGCTGCAATACCAAAACTGTCCCCCATTACTTTGGCATTGGAAGTCTTTCTGTTGGAGTGAGATCTTTTCCGGCCAGAGCTTACAGCTCGAAGAACGCACCCAAATCTCTGGAATTAGAAGATGCTGACCCTTACCTTCCCAGGTCTGTCAGTTACGAAGCCAAATAACAGCGTACATAGAATGTGCTAAGAATATAATCTGAAGAAAAACAAAATCTGTATGGTGGGCCTTGCTTTTATGACGAGACACCAGTCCATCCATGTCTTTATCGATATGATCAAATATAGACAGTAGACACATTAACACAATATTATACAATTTATTTTTTTCTGTCCTTTCTATTACTATTTGCATTCATTGAGAGCAACAAAAGAAAAGAAGAGAAAACCCTTCAATCAATAATTCTTCCCATGTTTCCAAAACTCTTTCATTATATTTATCCCAGCAATTATTATATTTGGATGTGTAACTCGGCCTAACCTGTTGATGTAAAATTGTATTATTACAAGTTATCCAGTTCTTAAGAATAATTCCCCTTGCAGATAGTAATTAGATCCTGAAAGAACTAAACAATATTCAGCCTCTCAGCAACAAATGTGATGAGATTCCCACAAATCCCTAATTTCCCGGCCGTCCCAATAGATCTGCCGCCTCTGAGTTACACTTCAGACAATTAGAATATTTAATATTTCCAATCTTCTGCATAAAAGCCGAGGACGGTGCAACCTGTGAATAACCATAAATTGAAATATTCTCTCATTTGATGTAAAGAAGAAAACTGGCAGAATTCACAACTATTTCCCATTGTTTAACGCTTTCCTGACATATGGTTGGTACATCATATGCAAGCTCCCTAACTTTGATGTGGGCTTGCACATCTTACCCGCCTCTTTCCCGTTGGATCATGGCAGTGTTATTCAGCCACCATCTGCGTCTAAAAGCTGCAGGCGGAGCTGTGCTCTGCCTGCGGCTGGTGAGCTGTTAAATGCCGCTGTGAATCAGACAGTGGCATTTAACACGTGCCAGCAGGAGGCTGTGTAATTCTGTGTAATAAATAAATAAAAAAAAAAATAACAATAGTAGAATTGCACTTTTGCAATTTCAGCTGACTTGGAATTTTTTCCCCGCTTTCCAGTGCATCAGATGATAAAAATAATGGTGTAATTCAAAATAGCAACTTGTCCAGCAAAAAAACAAGCCCTCATATGGGTATGTGGATGGAATAGTAAAAAAGTTATTGCAGTTGGAGGAAAGTGAGGAAAAAAGAAAAACAAAATAACGTGAAATAGCCCATTCAGGAAGGGGTTAAGATAAATCCAAGATCTGATTCCCAAAATTTAATCTCTAAAAGTCGATTAATCGAATGTTTTTATAGGGAAATTATTCTGCCTTTATAGATTTCACAATAAATAATCCATGAGGGGGAAATGTTCCCTCAAAATGAAAAGTTGGGGTTAAGGCTGAATAGAACATCTTACTGCAAATAAAGAAATCTGAGTTCTCTAATCCTCCTTGTATGACGAGTCCAGCTTTAATATCTGTGACAGTAATAATTCCCTTTTTTATCCAACGTTCAGCACTGGGTAATTGTAAGAAATGCGGGAGATTAGTATTATCCACAGTGAGTATATGGGGGCCGGGCAGCCCACCCACAGGAGCTTTACTAAATGCCTCTCAAAATGTAGATATAAAAAAGGACAGAAATCATTACATGAAGGTCGGATATTTTACTTTCAAGAGACTGACAGGTATTTTTGTTAAGAATTCTACAAATGTCCATTATATAAAAATTTGAGCTGTCCATTGAGTCTAAGAGGTCAGAAAATAAAAATCTCCCCTTATTGTAGACCAAAGGTCTTAAACACGCAGCCCCCTCAGGCTGCTCCTTGTGGCCTACAGGCATGTGGACCCGGTAACGATAGCAGCCAGTGCAGGGGCTGCAGCCGTCACTGCTGTATTTCAGATGAACGCTTTGCCACCACCGCACAGAGTCAAGCTCTCTCTGCACTATTCAAATGGAAGCTGCTGTTCAATCAGAGGCAAGCAGCTGATGCGTATGACATCACTTCCTTCATCTGATTGGCTGGCGGCTCCCATTAGAATAGTGCAGAGAGAGCTTGACTCTGCGCAGTGGCGGCAAAACGTTCATCTGAATGTTAAATGAAGCGCTGACAGCAGCTGCGCTTGCCAAGGGGGATTCGTGCCTGCAGGCAGCAAGAAGCAGAGAAGAAGAATGTGTGTGAGTTTCATGGCATTATAGGGGACTAGGATGGGACATTGCTAGAGTGTGTGTGTGTGTGTGTATATATATATATATATATGTGTATATATATATATATATATATATATATATATATAAATAATGGCACAATAGGGGACCAGGATGGGACATTGCTAGTGTGTGTGCGTGTGTGTGTGTGTGTGACATTACTACAAGAAGAGGACCTGCATGGGTACATTAGAAAAAGGAGACATGGATGAGCACATTGCTGCAGGATGAGGACACAGGTGGGGCACATTAATAAAAGGGGACAAGGATGGGGCACATTACTACAGGATGGGCACAAGGATGGGGCACATTAGTAAAAGGAAACAAGGTTGGGCACATTAATACAGGAGGGGGCACATTACTACAGGATGGGGACAAGGATGGGGTACATTTGTAAAAGGAGAGAAGGATAGGCACTTTACTACAGAATGGGGACAAGGATGGTGCACATTACTACAGGATGGCCACATTACTACAGGATGAGGACAAGGATGGGGCACATTTGTAAAAGCGGCATTAATGGGCACATTACTACAGGATGGAAACATTACTACAGGATGGAGCACATTTCTACAGGATGGACTCATCACTGCAGAATGGGTACCAGGATGGGAACATTACTTCAAGAAGGGGAACAGGATGGGGCCATATTACTAAAAGATGTTGGCCAAAATTACTATATGGTATATTTAAACAAAAAAAGTGAACGTGTTATAATAAATGAGCAAAAATGTTCAAAAACAGCGATCCAAAGGTGTAGAGAAAAAAAATATGGTACCAACAAAAATGTCACTTCGTCCTGCAATGAATGCGGCCTCCCAAATTACTTTTTTTCTATGTGCAGCCCATACACCCAGCTGAGTTTGAGACCCCTGTTGTAGGCTGTGAGCTCTCGCAGGCAGGATCCTCTTTCCTCCAGTACCTGTCTGTGCCTTGTATTGTTTGATTACTGTATTTGTCCCTATTATGTATACCTCTTTTCACATGTAAAGCGCCATGGACTAAATGGCGCTATAATAAATAATAATAATTTTAAGAGCAAATTAAGTTAAGTTTTTGATGACCAGAGTATTTATCATTTTTTGTTTTGTTTTCCTTGTTCTCTAATAAGAGACATAATTTTTTTTGCTGGCAATTGACATTTTAACGCTTGTATTTTCTGGGATAAATTGTAATTTTGAGTGACACCATTCCTATCATCATAATGTACTGTAAAAACAGAAAAAATAAAAAATGGGAAGAAATGGTGAAAAATAGGAAATTTAGCCATTGTTATTGGTTTTGCTTTTAAGGCTGCTTTACACACAGCGACATTGCTAAAGCGTTGTCGTTGGGTTCACGGAATTCGTGACACACATCCGGCCTCTTTAGCGATGTCGTTGCTTGTGAAACCTACGAGCGCTTGAAAAAGGTCGCAAAATCGTTAATCATTGACATGCTCTTCTATTCCCAATTATCGTTGCTGCTGCAGGTACGATGTTGTTCGTCGTTCCTGCGACAACACACATCGCTATGTGTGACACCGCAGGAACGAGGAACCTCACCTTACCTGCGGCCACTGGCAATGAAGAAGAAAGGAGGTGGGCGGGATGTTCGTCCCGCTCATCTCCGCTTCTATTGGGCGCCCGCTTAGCGACGCCGCTGTGACGCCGAACGAACTGTAAGTAGTGTGACGGGTCTGAGCGATGCTGTGCGCCACGGGCAGCGATTTGCCCGTGACGCACAACCGATGGGAGCGGGTACACACGCTAGTGATCTCGCTAGCGAGATCACAGCGTGTAAAGCGGCTTTTACTCTGTTTTTTTTGCTGTAAAAATAGCTAGACTTAATTGCTGACATTAGTCTGATTACAGCATTCCCAAACAATTATCATTTTTTTTTCTATTTACATGCTGAAAAAAAAAATTCTGAATATTGCATAGGGCCTAACATGTTCCTGCTCTGAGGTCTATTGTTACATTGTCAACTGTTTTTGTCTAGGTATATAATTGAATTTTTCTATAAAACTTGCAATTTCTGTGGATATTTTAGAAATGTTATACAAATATAATTAATATATTATTCAAAAATAATAATTTTTATTCTTAGCAGGTGACTGTACCAACAGATCAGAGGGACAACAGACATCTGCAATTTTTAAATCAGATGACCTTGATATCACAGAAGACATAACTGAAGTTAATGCCATTACTCCAGATATCCCATCATCCCTTCACACCAAAGATATCTCATCTGATCCTTTTAAACAGGTCCTATCTTCTGATTCATCACAGAATATTGATGAATATAAAAGTCACAAAAGAGGCATTAAAAATCAAACTGCTCTTAAAGCAAAGACAACATTATCAAATGCAGAATATAGAAAATGTTTGCCCCTCAGTATGTCTTTTGTTACTCATAAAAAAGTTCACACAAAAGAGAAAAGATTTTCTTGTGCAGAGTGTGGGAAATGTTTCACCTACAGATCAGAGCTTATTATACATGAGAGAGTTCACACAGGGGAGAGGCCATTTTCATGTTCAGAATGTTGGAAATGTTTTTCAAAGAAATCAAGTCTGATTAAACATCAGAGAACTCACACAGAAGAGAAGCCTTTTTTATGCTCAGAATGTGGGGATTGTTTTACTTTGAAATCAGATTTAGTTATTCATCAGATAACTCACAGAGAGGTGAAACCATATATTATTACAACTGCACAAGAAAACATATAACAGTGATAGTCAAAGTAACGACAAATGAGTAAATGAGAAATGAAAAGCAAGTTAGAACTTAGATTAGAATTAAAATATATGCAGTTACTAATACACATTGGTTATCTAGAAAGCAATACAACATTAGGATTAAATATCACGTTGTTTTATATTTATATATTCACTATATGGATAAGAGTATTGCAACCTCCTCCACCTAGGTCCCTCCTCGCCTAAAAATACTGAACATTAATTCCTTTTTTTTCTAACTCCCAATCTCCATGATCTGCCTCTCATTACAGTTTCTTCATATCCACAATCTCCATATCTGAATAAACGTCTTTAGTTTATGTATGATACAATAATAAACATGTTCATGTTACAAATTACTATTTGCATCTATGATCCATTTCTTCTTTGTATGAATGTGATGTGGGCCATTTTTTGTGATTTTTTTGTGATGTGGGCTGAGTAAAGTAGGTTTTTCACCATCATTGCAAACTGATTCATTCTCTTTAACCTAATACACATATTATTGGGTCTAAGGAGACTTTGATTTTAATTACTCACTCAATTGTCTCAATATGCTGAACATATACCCCCATCAAAAAAAGTACACTTTATAACATAACAGTAAGCTATGATAGGTTAATTTGACACGTAGGACACTCAGGATCCCTTTTTTTAATCATCTTTGACAAAACCTCTGATATTAAATAAATCTTATGTACAATGAACAAATTACAAAATTCTACACCTTGGATTATTGGAAAACAAAAGTCTTAGGCCTCAATTCATTGAGATTTGTGTTTTATACAGTCTTAATAAAGAAGGTGCAGCAATAAGATGTGCCAAATTCATTGATATGTCACTTAATTAATTTATCACATTTTATTAGTGTTGCGCCCCTCACCAGGAATAGTACAACAGTTAGGGAGCAGAGCAACATTTCTGGTGTAAGGAACCAGAAGCAATCGGATATATTTTATTTCAGTTTTTTTTTTGCAGAAATAATAATAAAATGTCTCTCCTCTCCCTTTTCCCCAATCCAGAATGCTGGGGTAAGATTATCTCTACTGAGGCCTCATGTACAGAAATATTAGGGCTATAGCAACATCACGTATATTATACAGGAGAAAAGCGCCGTCTTTATAGTTCTTTATAGAATGACATAGATTAGACGAGGTTCTCATATTTAGGTAGTTTCTATTTTACTCAAACGCTCTTTATGTGAACAATATCATTAAGTCTCATTCTACCAAGTAGAGAAGCTCCAGGGGCAAGGACCCTGTCTCATGCTAACACACTGAAGGTCGGAAGTATCCAGTCGCGAAGCCCAGATTCTCTCTGTTTGGCTCTGGCGTTTTTTAGAATAAATCCCCTTCTCATACAGTCCTGTAGTAATGACTTTGTTAATCACTTTTGTAGGAGAGTTCATCTGAATCCATTTAAATGTTATCAATTTATGTGCAAAGAACAATAAACATCCTGCTGTAGTTTTACCACGTGTGTCCATAGTCAGTTCTTCTACATTCCGTAACAAACAAATCTTTGTGTCTCCAATCAAACCTGCTGATATTTATACAATTATACTCATTTTTCTCCAAAAAGTGTTTAAACTCCCGCAGCATGTGTGATAGTCTGTTGGCTAAAGGCTACTTTACACACTGCGATATCGGTCCCGATATCGCTAGTGTGGGTACCCGCCCCCATCTGTTGCGCGACACGGGCATATCGCTGCCCGTGCCGCACAACATCGCCCAGAGCCGTCACACATACTTACCTGTCCGGCGACGTCGCTGTGACCGGCGAACCGCCTCCTTTCTAAGGGGGCGGTCCGTGCGGCGTCACAGCGACGTCACTGAAACGCCGCCCAATAGCAGCGGAGGGGCGGAGATGAGCGGGACGTAACATCCCGCCCACCTCCTTCCTTCCTCATAGCGGCCGGGAGGCTGGTAGGGAGAGCTTCCTCGCTCCTGCGGCGTCACACGCAGCGATGTGTGCTGCCGCAGGAGCGACGAACAACCTCGTTACTGCTGCAGTAACGATAATTGGGAATGGACCCCCGTGTCGCCGATTAGCGATTTTGCACTGTTTTGCAACGATGCAAAATCGCTTATCGATGTTACACGCAACGGCATCGCTAATGCGGCCGGATGTGCGTCACAAAATCCGTGACCCCAACGACTCCGCATTAGCGATGTCGTAGCGTGTAAAGCCCGCTTAAGAGTGGTCCCAATGTCTCTTCCCATTTACTCATACAGTTGATAATTCTCCACATATTTAGATAGTGGCATTTATAAAGTATAGAAATCATACCAGACATTCTCTCTAAATTAAATTTTGTGCTGCATTTAAGGTTGTTTTAATCTTATTTTATGCATTAAAAGTGTGTCGGACCTGGATATAATGATTATGTAGCGCTGGGGTCCTAGGTTCAAACGACACCTAGGTCACATCTGCAAGGAGTTTGTATGTTCTCCATGTGTTTGATTGCATTTCCTTTGTGTTTTGTACAGTTTCCTCCCACATTTCAAAGGCATGCTGATAGAGAATTTAGATAGTAAGCCCCAATGAGGACAGTGATGAAAATATCTGTAAAGTGCTACTGATTATGATGGCGCTATATAAGCAACGAATAATAAATATGAGGGAGGTTAAATTCCTCTTGTAATTGCGGAGATGAACAGAACCCATTATTGGACAATAGGTCACCAAGTCTCGTAATACCTGATAAAATCCAATTTTCAGACCCATCTAGTTGTGAGAATTCAGGAACGGTCTGGTTGTTACACACAGATGTATATAAAGTGAGGCCTTCACTTCCTAATTGTTTCATTTTAGACCACAATTTATGGATCAGGCCATCAATAATTCGTCTGTACCGTTCTTCATTAAATGTGCCATTTTCCAAAGCAGTTAATAAATTCGGAAGATGTCACCACTTACATCTAATTCCTAGTCCCTCTTCCCAACCCCTGAAGTGCTGACTTTGTGCTGCAAGGTAATAGAGACACAGGTTTGGAAGTCCCAGTCCTGCGTCTTCTTTAGTAATCTGGACAAGAAAATTAGATGGGAGGGCACCATCCCTAAGTGGGATCTCCTAGGTACAAAACAAACAACATGGGGGGGGGGGGGAAGTACCTAAAAAATTGGGATCACCAGAGAATATAAATACAACCTGATATTTTATTGATGCAAGGCAAACCACACATAATGAGCACAATACAAAACACAATGGACAGTAACACCTAAAAACATTTAAAACCAATGACAAAAAGTGAAACACAGTGACTTACTCAGTATACAATAAATAGAAAAATGCAATGATTAGAAACCCAGTCCATGCATACAGTGCTGGCCAAAAGTATTGGCACCCCTGCAATTCTGTCAGATAATACTCAGTTTCTTCCTGAAAATGATTGCAATCACAAATTCTTTGGTATTATTATCATTTAATTTGTCTTCAATTAAAAAAAAAATAAAAAATTGTCAAAGCCAAATTGGATATAATTCCACACCAAACATAAAAAGGGGGTGGACAATGGCACTGTTTGAAAAATCATGTGATGCTTCTCTAATTTGTGTAATTAACAGCACATGTAACTTACCTGTGGCACCTAACAGGTGTTGGCAATAACTAAATTACACTTGCAGCCAGTTGACATGGATTAAAGTTGACTCAACCTCTGTCCTGTGTCCTTGTGTGTACCACATTGAGCATGGAGAAAAGAAAGAAGACCAAAGAACTGTCTGAGGACTTGAGAATCCAAATTGTGAGGAAGCATGAGCAATCTCAATGCTACAAGTCCATCTCCAAAGACCTGAAAGTTCCTGTGTCTACGGTGCGCAGTGTCATCAAGAAGTTTAAAGCCCATGGCACTGTGGCTAACCTCCCTAGATGTATAAGGAAAAGAAAATTTGACAAGAGATTTCAACGCAAGATTGTGCGGATGGTGGATAAAGAACCTCGACTAACATCCAAACAAGTTCAAACTGCCCTGCAGTCCGAGGGTACAACAGTGTCAACCCGTACTATCCGTCGGCGACTGTATGGTAGGATACCCAGGAAGACCCCACTTCTTACCCCGAGACATAAAAAAAGCCATATAACTGAATAGGATAACTGAAGTGAGCACTAATATATATATATTCTGAGTTCAAGCCAAAAAAATACATACTATATAAGGATAAGGCTGCACATCAAACTTAGATAATGGTATAATGCCTCAAGCATATGGAAAAATATTGTAAAATACAATGAAAAATGCTACTTGCTAACTTGAACATGTGAATAATGAATTGCATACCTGCCATGAATATTAGGAAAAGGGAGATATTTAGCAATCGCATTGATCAATGTAACTGAGCCCCAAAACCTCGTTAAGGTATATCTCTATATTGGGGTCCCTAGCTCTGTGACCCTAACTGTGTGTCATCTCATTGCAATTAAAAACTGCTGTGGATGGAGAGGGGTAACCAAGGACTGTCTTATATAGGAGATGGAAAAAACATGGCCAAAGGGGCGGAGCTGTGTTCACATTCAGAAAAAAACCCCAAAAACTACATATAACTGAATAGGATAACTGAAGTGAGCACTAATATATATATTCTGAGTGCAAGCCAAAAAAATACATACTATATAAGGATAAGGCTGGAAAAAAAGCCAGGCTGGAGTTTGCCAAAACTTACCTGAGAGCCTAAAACATTTTTGGAAGAATGTTCAATGGTCAGATGAAACAAAAGTAGAGCTTTTTGGGAAAAGCCATCAACATAGGGTTTACAGGAAAAAAAAAAAAAAAGAGGCATTCAAAGAAAAGAACACGGTCCCTACAGTCAAACATGGCGGAGGTTCCCTGATGTTTTGGGGTTGCTTTGCTGCCTCTGGCACTGGACTGCTTGACCGTGTGCATGGCATTATGAAGTCTGAAGACTACCAACAAATTTTGCAGCATAATGTAGGGCCCAGTGTGAGAAAGCTGGGTCTCCCGCAGAGGTCATGGGGCTTCCAGCAGGACAATGACCCAAAACACACTTCAAAACTAGAAAATGGTTTGAGAGAAAGCACTGGAGACTACTAAATTGGCCAGCAATGAGCCCAGACCTGAATCCCATAGAACACCTGTGGAGAGATCTCAAAATGGCAGTTTGGAGAAAATACCCTTCAAATCTCAGGGACCTGGAGCAGTTTGCCAAAGAAGAATGGTCTAAAATTCCAGCAGAGCATTGTAAGAAACTCATTGATGGTTACCGGAAGCGGTTGTTCGCAGTTATTTTGGCTGAAGGTTGTGCAACCAAGTATAAAGCGGGCTTTACACGCTACGATATCGCTAGCAATTGCTAGCGATATCGTACGCAAAAGCACCCGCCCCCGTTGTGCATGCGATTTCGTGTGATCGCTGCCGCAGCGAACATTATCGCTACGGCAGCGTCACACGCACTTACCTGGTCGGCGGCGTCGCTGTGACTGCCGAATAATCCCTCCCTTAATGGGGAAGGACGTTTGGCATCACAGCGACGTCACTAAGAGGCTGGCCAATCAAAGCGGAGGGGCAGAGATGAGCAGGACGTAACATCCCGCCCACCTCCTTCCTTCCGCATTGCGGCAGGTAAGGAGACGTTCCTCGCTCCTTCGGTGTCACAGCGATGTGTGCTGCCGCAGGAGCAACGAACCACATCGATAATCAACCATTACCGATTTTTGGTTTTGGAATGACCTCTCCATGGTGAACGATTTTCACCATTTTTAAGGTCGCTGGTATCACACGCTGCAATATCGTTAATGACGCCGGATGTGCGTCACTAACAACGTGACCCCGACGATAAAACATTAACGATATCGTAGCGTGTAAAGCCCCCTTTAGGCTAAGGGTGCCAATACTTTTATCTGGCCCATTTTTGGAGTTGTGTGAAATGATCAATGATTTGATTTTTGTTTCATTCTCTTTTGTGTTTTTTCATTGCAAGCAAAATAAATGAAGATAATAATACCAAAGAATGTGATTGCAATCATTTTCAGGAAGAAACTGAGTATTCTCTGACAGAATTACAGGGTTGCCAATACTTTTGGCCAGCACTGTAATAATGTCACCCTTAGTCCCTGAATATAGTAAAGAGGGTCCAGTCACATATCCCTGAAAGGCATATAGAAAATAGTACCAAAGACTAAATGCAAGAAATGACGACACTGCTAGAGAAATCACTTGGGTAAGCTGATCATCACACAAAAAACCCAAATATATATCCAAATTGGTGTCTGGCACTATGATACGACCATATAACAAAATAACCTGGCCCCCCTCTCTCTCGCCTGACCCTGTAGATATCCTGGAAGGGGGAGGAGGAGGGAGGCAAGAGGAATTGTTTAGGAATTGTTTTTTTTTTGTTTACACTGTTCACCTTGTCATAAAAGTGATGACTGCTTCATTCTTCATGTCAGTACGATTACAGCGATAGCAATTTATATATTAACATATGTTATATATAACATTATATATAATGTTTTGCCGTTTCTGCACCATAAAAACAATTTTATAGGAAAAAAAATAGTTTTTGCATTGCTGTATTCTGAGAGTTATAGCTTTTTAATTTTTTCGCTGATGGAGCTATATGGAGGCTTTCTCTTTGGGGGACAAGATGACATTTTGGGAATACCATTTTTTTTATTTTTTTTTTTACATGTGACTTGTTCATCACATTTTATTCCACTTTTCTTGTCAGCTGTGTGATGAAAAGACAGTTTTTGCTACAATTTTGATGTATTCTTTTTACGGTGTTCACTAAAGGGGTTAACTACTGTGACAGTTTTATAGATCAATACAAAATAAGTAGAGGGTCAGCGCTAAAACCCAATGTTTCAAATGGTTCTGCAGCTAATTTTTTAGGCAAAAACCCTTTTATTGCCTGAAAGAAACTAAATCATACATGTAATATATAGAAAGAATCCTATATATAAATTTGCGTTGAACCACAACAAAATGAATTTGGAAAAAATACGTAATTACTTACCGGTAATGTGTTTTTTCTGAACCCATGACGGCACCACGAGAGGGGATCCGCCCTTCAAGGACAGGAAACCTCCAGAATAAAAAGGGGCAGCACCTCTCCCCGCATCAGTTGATTACCGAGCATGACAGGACCTCCGAAACAAGGAACATCGTTAAAACATATCCCGCCACCATAACCGCCCAGTGAAGAGGAGCGAAAAAGGAAGCAAACTAGCAACCCCCAAGTGCAGGGAGGGAATGTAAGGGTGCCGTCATGGGTTCAGAAAAAACACATTACCGGTAAGTAATTACGTATTTTTCCAGCACCCATGACGGCACCACGAGAGAATTACAGAGAGGAAGACCTAGGGAGGGACAACAGTTTGCAGAACCCGCCTCCCAAAGGTGATGTCGGTGAACGACAAATCAAGGCGATAGTGATTAAAAAAGGTGGACGGAGAAGACCAGGTTGCCGCCTTACATATCTGCTCGATGGAGACCTCCGACCTCTCCGCCCAGGAAGATGCCATCGCTCGCGTGGATTGTGCCTTCAAACCAGGAGGTACGGCTTCACCCCCGGCCGTGTAAGCAACAGAGATGGCATCCCTGATCCACCTGGCCAAGGTGGATTTAGAAGCCTTAAGCCCCTTCCTACAACCCTGGAAGACTACAAACAGAGACTTATCCCTCCTCTCTTCCGAGGTGACCAACAGATACCGTTGAAGACAACGCCTAACATCCAGGTAGTGTCATCCCATCTCCGGAGTAGAAGGGTTGGCATAAAAAGAGGGGAGCACTATTTCTTGAGATCTATGGATCTAGTGGATCTCTGGAAGCTCCCTGTTCAAGGACAGGAAACCAACTGATGCGGGGAGAGGTGCCGCCCCTTTTTATTCTGGAGGTTTCCTGTCCTTGAAGGGCGGATCCCCTCTCGTGGTGCCGTCATGGGTGCTGGAAAAAACTATGTAATACATTTTATTTTATTTTGTTCTCCACTCATGTAATAAAACCAGGGGGTTACACACAAACTCTAGCATAAAATACCATAAATCAATGAAGCAGATGGAGCCTCGGCCGACCGCTCACCTGCTAAATGTTGCAAAAATACAAGTACTTGTATACAATTTGGGTATGCGACAAAAAACAAAAAAAAATAAAAAATGTATATATTTGAATAAAAACCTCAGGGAAGGTTTTCTAGTAGTTGACACAGTACACAAAGCAACCCTCTGTTTTAAGGATAGATGACTTCTGTACTGCAGTACCAAAAAGTCCCCAAATAGTGCTTTAATTCATGCACTCCACAAAAGCTGCAATTGCCTTTTACAGGATTACTAAAAACAGCACATCTAGCATATTACCGCTCAATATTTGCAAGAATGTAGCAGTTTTAACAGATAGTTGCAATCTCTGTGCTACAAGTTTCTCAGTTCCTGGATACAAAGTCTCTAGCAGAATATAACAGGCTGTCTGCGCTGTGGATTTTTTTCTCTCCATGTACCGAAGTAGGAGATTTAAACAGGAACACAGCAGGTTTTCCCTTATACAGGCTCCTGAATTCCTGTAGAGAAGATATCGCCTGAGCGCTTTTTAGGCTATGTGCGCACGTTGCGTACAGTCACTGCAGAATTTTCTGCAGCGATCTGAAGAGCACACGTGCGCTTCAAATCGCTGCAGAAAATGTCCGTAGAGAAAAAAAAAAAGCCGATTCCATGCGCTCTGCCTGCAGCTCCTGCCATAGACAGAGCGGGGGCTGCCGGCAAAGCGCATGGAAGAAGTGACATGTCACTTCTAGAACGCAGCGCTTCGGGCACCAGCCGAAGCGCTGCGCTCTAAGACGCCACGTGCGCACGGCCCCTGCGCAATCTCCATAGACTGTGCAGGGGACGCAGGACGCATGCAGTTACGCTGCGCTACAAAGCGCAGCGTAACTGCATGAATTACGCACACGTGCGCACATAGCCTTAGAAATACCTGAACACAGGATTTTCAACGGAGATTAAATAAATTACTCCCCTGTGTAGGCTCCTGATTTCCTGATAAGAAGATACCGCCAGGGCTCCTGAATTGCAGCAGAGCTCCTAGGTACAGGATCCTTCCAAATTCCAGAGGGTTAGCTGGGGCGTTAACCCTTTTCAGCAGATTGAAGATCCAGACCGCTTGAATAGACACACGACCCGGCTGTTCCGCCGTGAAAAAGAATATAGGTGCACTGAGCTTGATCCGACACGTGTTTCGGGGGCGTTACCGGTCCCCTTCCCACATTTTTTATTTTTAT